>NC_140002.1:33095736-33695736 GCF_964263955.1 Coregonus lavaretus | reverse complement strand
ACAGATGGGCTGTGTACAGGTGCAGTGATCGGTAAGCTGCTCTGACAACTGATGCTTAAAGTTAGTGAGGGAGATAAGAGTCTCCAACTTTAGAGATTTTTGCAGTTCGTTCCAGTCATTGGCAGCAGAGAAGCAGAGAAGGTATGGCGGCCAAAGGAGGTCTTGGCTTTGGGGATGACCAGTGAGATATACCTGCTGGAACGCATACTATGGGTGGGTGTTGCTATGGTGACCAATGAGCTAAGATAAGGCAGGTATTTGCCTAGCAGTGATTTATAGATGACCTGGAGCCAGTGGGTTTGGCGACAAATATGTAGTGAGGGCCAGCCAACGAGAGCGTACAGGTCACAATGGTGGGTAGTATATGGGGCTTTGGTGACAAAACGGATGGCACTGTGATAGACTACATCCAATTTGCTGAGTAGAGTGTTGGAGGCTATTTTGTAAATGACATTGCCGAAGTCAAAGATCGGTAGGATAGTCAGTTTTACGAGGGCATGTTTGGCAGCATGAGTGAAGGAGGCTTTGTTGCGAAATAGGAAGACGATTCTAGATTTAACTTTGGATTGGAGATGCTTAATGTGAGTCTGGAAGGAGAGTTTACGGTCTAACCAGACACCTAGGTATTTGTAGTTGTCCACATATTCTAAGTCAGACCCGCCGAGAGTAGTGATTCTAGTCGGGCGGGCGGGTGCAAGCAGCATTCGATTGAAGAGCATACATTTAGTTTTACTAGTGTTTAAGAGCAGTTGGAGGCTACGGAAGGAGTGCTGTATGGCATTGAAGCTCGTTTGGAGGTTTGTTAACACAGTGTCCAATGAAGGGCCAGATGTATACAAAATGGTGTTGTCTGCGAAGAGGTGGATCTGAGAGTCACCAGCAGCAAGAGCGACATCATTGACATACACAGAGAATACAGTCGGCCCGAGAATTGAACCCTGTGGCACCCCCATAGAGACTGCCAGAGGTCCAGACAACAGGCCCTCCGATTTGACACATTGAACTCTATCTGAGAAGTAGTTGGTGAACCAGGCGAGGCAGTCATTTGAGAAACCAAGGCTATTTAGTCTGCCAATAAGAATGCGGTGATTGACAGAGTCAAAAGCCTTGGCCAGGTCGATGAAGACGGCTGCACAGTACTGTCTTTTATCGATCGCGGTTATTATATCATTTAGGACCTTGAGCGTGGCTGAGGTGCACCCATGACCAGCTCGGAAACCAGATTGCATAGCGGAGAAGGTACGGTGGGATTCGAAATGGTCGGTGATCTGTTTGTTAACTTGGCTTTCAAATACTTTCGAAGGGCAGGATGGATATAGGTCTGTAACAGTTTGGATCTAGAGTATCCCCCCCTTTGAAGAGGGGGATGACCGCGGCAGCTTTCCAATCTCTGGGGATCTCACACGATACGAAAGAGAGGTTGAACAAGCTGGTATTAGGAGTTGCGACAATTTCGGCTGCTAATTTTAGAAAGAAAGGGTCCAGATTGTCTAGCCCAGCTGATTTGTAGGGGTCCAGATTTTGCAGGGGGGGGGGGGGGGCGCATGGGCAACTTGCAGCGGAGGGTGCAGAGCTGGTGGCCCGGGTAGGGGTAGCCAGGTAGAAAGCATGGCCAGCCATAGCAAAATGCTTGTTGAAATATTTGATTATCGTAGATTTATCGGTAGTGACAGTGTTTCCTAGCCTCAGTGCAGTGGGCAGCTGGGAGGAGGTGCTCTTATTCTCCATGGACTTTACAGTGTCCCAAAACTTTTTGGAGTTAGTGCTACAGGATGCAAATTTCTGTTTGAAAAAGCTAGCCTTCGCTTTCCTAACTGATTGTGTATATTTGTTCCTGACTTCCCTGAAAAGTTGCATATCGTGGGGGCTGTTCGATGCTAATGCAATACGCCACAGGATGTTTTTGTGCTGGTCAAGGGCAGTCAAGTCTGGGGTGAACCAGGGGCTATATCTGTTCTTAGTTCTGCATTTTTTGAATGGGGTATGCTTATTTAAGATGGAGAGGAAAGCACTTTTAAAGAACAACCAGGCATCCTCTACTGATGGAATGAGGTCAATATCCATCCAGGATACCCGGGCCAGGTCAATTAGAAAGGCCTGCTTGCTGAAGTGTTTTAGGGAGCGTTTGACAGTGATGAGGAGTGGTCGATTGACCGCAGACCCATTACGGACGCAGGCAATGAGGCAGTGATTGCTGAGATCCTGGTTGAAGACAGCGGAGTTGTATTTAGAGGGTAAATTAGTCAGGATGATATCTATGAGGGTGCCCATGTTAACAGATTTAGGGTTGTACCTGGTAGGTTCCTTGATAATTTGTGTGAGATTGAGGGCATCTAGTTTAGATTGTAGGACGGCCGGGGTGTTAATTATTTCCAGTTTAGGTCACCAAGCAATACGAACTCAGCTGGGGGCTGAGGGGGGTCTGTAGCAAGCGGCAACAGTGAGAGACTTATTTCTGGAAAGGTGGATTTTTAGAAGTAGAAGCTCAAACTGTTTGGGCACAGACCTGGATAGTATGATAGAGCTCTGCAGGCTATCTCTACAGTTGATTGCAACTACATCCCCTTTGGCAGTTCTTTCTAGACGGAAAATGTTGTAGTTGGGAATGGAAATGTCTGAATCTTTGGTGGCCTTCCTAAGCCAGGATTCAGACACTGCTAGAACATCAGGGTTGGCAGAGTGTGCTAACACAGTGAATAACTCAAACTTGGGGAGGAGGCTTCTGATGTTAACATGCAAGAAACCAAGGCTTTTGCGGTTACAGAAGTCAACAAATGATGGCGCCTGGGGAGTAGGAGTGATACTGGGGGTTACAGGGCCTGGGTTACCCTCTACATCACCAGAGGAACAGAGGAGGAATAGAATAAGGATACGGCCAAATGCTTTAAGAACTGGTCTTCTAGTGTGTTGGGTACAGAGAATAAAAGGGGCAAATTTCCGGGCGTTGTAGAATAGAGTCAGGGCATTATGTACAGACAAGGATATGGAAGGATATGAGTACAGTGGAGGTAAACCTAAGCGTTGGGTAACGATGAAAGAGATAGCATCACTGGAGGCACCGATTGATCCGGTGTTAAGGTCCAGTGATTCAGTGATTCCGGCAGAAAATCCGATATGCTATGGCTCGATAGCGCGATGTGCAGACTGGCCGATAATTGTCCAGACTAGAGCTGGCTGGTAGGTAGTGCAGGCCAAGGTCAATGGTGAAGACCGCTAACGGTGACTAATAGCAAGTAGCTAGTTAGCTGGCTAGCTGGCTAGTTTCAGCCGGATGTTCTAGATAAGAAGGTATAAAGAAATAATAGAATCCGTTCCACATTGGGTGAGGCGGGTTGCAGGAAAGTATATTTAGTTAAAGGATGGAAAGTGAGATTGAGAAATATATACTAAAAAGACAAAAAAAATACAGGCTATTTACGGCCGGTTGTGATACAGCCTGGAATCGAACCAGGGGTCTGTAGTGACGCCTCAAGCACTGAGATGCAGTGCCTTAGACCACCGCGCCACTCGGGAGCAATGGGCTAAGGCTTGGTGACTGATTTTCTGCTTAGAGACATAGTGAATATCATATTTTCCCTGAGAAATTGTGAGAATTTGCGCACTCACAGACAATAGTGTGCAACTGCAGTCCTTAATTAAGTGTGTTCCTGCATGTGGGCAATCCTGAATACCCCCCGTTGAGTATCCCATTGGTTCCTGCATGATAGCCCCCCCCCTCGAGCACCCCATTGGTTTCTGCATGAATGCCCCCCCTCGAGCACGACATCCTCATGCTTGTGTGACACTTTTGAATGTGGGTCAAAAGGGAAATAAAAACATTATCTGAATTAACAAGAATGCAGCCATTTGCCGTTAGTGAGAAGAGCGAAAATCCGTTAGTGAGAAGAGCGAAAATCTATGTATAATCAAAAATAATTTGACATCGAAATCATAACCATTGCAGAATATATTCTTCACCGTTTCTGGCTGCATTGGGTTCATATTTCCGAAGGAGCCTTAGCCTACAACAAATTACCATGCGCATCTCTCATTTCATTCGACCTAGTAGCCTATTAAATAGATAGGCCAATATGTATTTCAAGTTTTGCAATATCATAGGCAGCACGGTTGATAATACAGTCTAATTTAACAGCTGATCTTTTACATTGAAGTAGGCCTATGTATGCTACTATAAGTAAGGTAATTGCATTGTTTTGAGTAGCCTGCCCTACAATGTTTCAGAATTCGCAGACAGTTCATCATATTTAGGTTGGGGAAAAGTTGATGCAAAACATTGAATTCAAACGTTCTGCTGACAGGTCCATGACAATTTGCCATTGTTTTCTATTTCAGAAATGTACAGTCCTTTTCCAGATTCAGCATAAATGACTGCTAAAGATTAAAATATTCTGTCAACACAGTAAATAGACCGGTAGCTTATGTAAATTATTTGACAGTATGGGTAGGCACAGCAATGCCACAGACACGTCACAGGGGCTATAAAGCTGAAGCATCCATCTAGAATGGTTTCTCACCCCCAAATATGGTAGTGAGAGGAAGTCCAGTCGCGGGTAGTGGGAGAGGATGGAACTAGGTGAAACTGGGCCGACATTCTGCTGATTTTCTCATCGATGAAACATCTGATCTCAATAACTTTTTCTGTTCCCAAAACTACACTGAACAAAAATATGAACGCAGCATGTATAGTGTTGGTCCCATGTTTCATGTGCTGAAATAAAAGATCCCACAAATGTTTCACTCTACAATGTGCAGTTTTGTCACACAACACAATGCCACAGATGTCTCAAGTTTTGAGGGAATGTCCACCAGAGCTGTTGCCAGAGAATTGAATGTTCATTTCTATACCATAAGCCGCCTCCAACGTCGTTTTAGAGAATTTGGCAGTACGTCCAACCGGCCTCACAACCGCAGACCATGTGTAACCACGCCAACCCAGGACCTCCACATCCGGCTTCTTCAACTGCAGGATCGTCTGAGACCAGCCACCCAGACAGCTGATGAAAGTGTGGGTTTGCACAACCGAATAATTTCTGCACACTGTCAGAAACCGTCTCAGGGATCTCCTCTGCGTGCTCATCATCCTCACAAGGGTCTTGACCTGACTGCAGTTCGGCGTCGTAACCGACAACAGTGGGCAAATGCTCACCTTTAATGGCCACTGGCATGAATCCCGGTTTCAACTATACTGGGCAGATGGCAGACAACGTCATTTCCGCTCGGCTCCGGGCAGCCGAGCGGAAATGGAGGAAAACTAGACTCCCTGCGGACCTGGCATCTTTTCACTCCCTCCTCTCTACATTTTCTTCATCTGTTTCTGCTGCTAAGGCCACTTTCTACCACTCTAAATTCCAAGCATCTGCCTCTAACCCTAGGAAGCTCTTTGCCACCTTCTCCTCCCTGCTGAATCCTCCTCCCCCCCCCCCCCCCCCCCCCTCCCTCTCTGTGGATGACTTCGTCAACCATTTTGAAAAGAAGGTTGACGACATCCGATCCTCATTTGTTAAGTCAAATGACACTGCTGGTCCTGCTCACACTGCCCTACCCTATGCTTTGACTTCTTTCTCCCCTCTCTCTCCAGATAAAATCTTGCGACTTGTGACGGCCAGCCGCCCAACAACCTGCCCGCTTGACCCTATCCCCTCCTCTCTTCTCCAGACCATCTCCGGTGACCTTCTCCCTTACCTCACCTCGCTGATCAACTCATCCTTGACCGCTGGCTATGTCCCTTCCGTCTTCAAGAGAGCGAGAGTTGCACCCCTTCTCAAAAAACCAACACTCGATCCCTCTGATGTCAACATCTACAGACCAGTATCCCTTCTTTCTTTTCTCTCCAAAACTATTGAGCGTGCCGTCTTTAGCCAACTCTCTTGCTATCTCTCTCAGAATGACCTTCTTGATCCAAACCAGTCAGGTTTCAGGACTGGTCATTCAACTGAGACTGCTCTTCTCTGTGTCACGGAGGCTCTCCGCACTGCTAAAGCTAACTCTCTCTCCTCTGCTCTTGTCCTTCTAGACCTGTCTGCTGCCTTTGATACTGTGAACCATCAGATCCTCCTCTCCACCCTCTCCGAGCTGGGCATCTCCGGCGCGGCTCACTCTTGGATTGCGTCCTACCTGACCGGTCGCTCCTACCAAGTGGCATGGCGAGAAGCTGTCTCCGCACCATGTGCTCTCACCACTGGTGTCCCCCAGGGCTCAGTTCTAGGCCCTCTCCTATTCTCGCTATACACCAAGTCACTTGGCTCTGTCATATCCTCACATGGCCTCTCCTATCATTGCTACGCAGACGACACACAACTAATCTTCTCCTTTCCCCCTTCTGATAACCAGGTGGCGAATCGCATCTCTGCATGTCTGGCAGACATATCAGTATGGATGACGGATCACCACCTCAAGCTGAACCTTGGCAAGACAGAGCTGCTCTTCCTCCCGGGGAAGGACTGCCCTTTCCATGATCTCGCCATCACGGTTGACAACTCCGTTGTGTCCTCCTCCCAGAGTGCAAAGAGCCTTGGCGTGACCCTGGACAACACCCTGTCGTTCTCCGCTAACATCAAGGCGGTGACCCGATCCTGTAGGTTCATGCTCTACAACATTCGCAGAGTACGACCCTGCCTTACACAGGAAGCGGCACAGGTCCTAATCCAGGCACTTGTCATCTCCCGTCTGGATTACTGCAACTCGCTGTTGGCTGGGCTCCCTGCCTGTGCCATTAGACCCCTACAACTCATCCAGAATGCCGCAGCCCGTCTGGTGTTCAACCTTCCCAAGTTCTCTCACGTCACCCCGCTCCTCCGCACACTACACTGGCTTCCAGTTGAAGCTCGCATCTGCTACAAGACCATGGTGCTTGCCTGCGGAGCTGTGAGGGGAACGGCACCTCCGTACCTTCAGGCTCTGATCAGTCCCTACACCCAAACGAGGGCACTGCGTTCATCCACCTCTGGCCTGCTGGCTCCCCTACCTCTGCGGAAGCATAGTTCCCGCTCAGCCCAGTCAAAACTGTTCGCTGCTCTGGCACCCCAATGGTGGAACAAGCTTCCTCACGACGCCAGGACAGCGGAGTCACTCACCACCTTCCGGAGACATTTGAAACCCCACCTCTTTAAGGAACACCTGGGATAGGATAAATTAATCCTTCTACTCCCCCCCCTTACCCCACCCCACCCCCCCAAAAAATAATTGTAAAGTGGTTATCCCACTGGCTATAAGGTGAATGCACCAATTTGTAAGTCGCTCTGGATAAGAGCGTCTGCTAAATGACGTAAATGTAAATGTAAATGTCATGTGGGTGAGCGGTTTGTGAACAGAGTGCCCGATGGTGGCGGTGGGGTTATGGTATGGGCAGGCATTAGCTACGGACAATGAATACAATTGTATTTTATCGATGGCAATTTGAATGCACAGAAATAGCATGACAAGATCCTGAGGCCCATTTCTTTTAAGGTAACTGTATTCCCAGTCACCTGAAAACCATAGATTAGGGCCTAATGAATTTATTTCAATTGATGGATTTCCTCATATGAACTGTAACGCAATAAAATCTTTGAAACTGTTGCATGTTGCGTTCATATTTTTGTGCAGTATACTACTGAAAGCATAAGCTACAGCTAGCTAGCACTGCAGTGCATAAAATGTGGTGAGTAGTTGACTCAGAGAAAGACAATAGCGTTTTTCAAAAATGAAGGAGAAGCAAGAGAGAGAGTGTGAGAGAGCGCTAGCTATATTTCATATTGTTTATCACTTTCACTTACTTAGATAGTGAATGCAGCTAGCTAGTTTAGCCTACTCAAACACCCGGCTCAAATAGAGAGGGATGCTATGTTACCTAGCTGGCTATGGCTATCCAACACTGGAACTATTCCAAGTCAAGGTAAGCGTTTGGTTTGATTAATTTACTGCCACCAGGGCCCGCCGGTGTAAATACTAAACTGCTTGCTAACTGTACACTGTACTGCATGATTGTAGCGGGTTTACTAACGCGTTAGTTCTAGTAACTATGTTGTTGAATTGACGTTAGCTAATATGATGACAACGATGTAGGCTGTGTGTAGCGATTAGCGTTTATAATATGAAGGTTCGGCATGGAAAGGTT
The DNA here is from genome assembly GCF_964263955.1 of Coregonus lavaretus. NCBI lineage: Eukaryota > Metazoa > Chordata > Actinopteri > Salmoniformes > Salmonidae > Coregonus > Coregonus lavaretus. Next base: position 33,687,641 of record NC_140002.1, on the reverse strand, counting down.
TTTTCGCCTGGTCATAGACAGCTGATATGTTGTGCACTGAAGTCCACAAGCAAAGGGAAAAGGTGAGAGGAAAAGAGCGCGTAGATGTGAGAAGGAATTATACAATGATCTTGCTGCTATGAAAGTGAACTGTGTTTGCATGTGATCCGGGGTGTATTCATTCCACTGTGTTGAAAAACCTTTCTTAAACTGAAGCAAACGGAATGAAACTTGGATAAACATACCTGAATTTGTACAATAGAAACTCTTGTTTGCAACTGTTGGACTAATGATCACACCCTAGATCAGCTAGATGCAGGCAAGATTGTGCAAGGCGGTATTGAATGTGTCAATGTCTGTCACCTTGATTAATCAAATGTATCTTGGCCTGTGCACCTACGTTGTAAACTTTCATTCATAGGTTAGGTTGTAGCAACCTCATGATGGGTGTAGGGAAAATTTGAGTATCATGTAGTAGCCTAAACCTATTGATGTTACATTGAGCTGGGTGAATGGAATATAAATGACAGACATTCAATATGCTGTGATAGAAATAAGGCCATGTTCATTAAAAAAAGAATCGTCCTCCCTCATCAAAATGGCACCGACCGCCACTGGTTCACATGGCTGATATTCTGAGAGTTTATAACTGAACAAAAAGGTAGGTCATGTTAATTTGAGTGTACAACACATACAAATTTGAGACATATTCCCTTACCCTCTTTATTGCAGGATTGTGAGCTGTGATTAATCAACATTGACACTAGTTCGTCTTGAATAATAGTTTTAAGTTTAAACACTTCACTTCGAAGGACAAACACTTTCATATAATTTCAAAGTGTACAAGTAAGCTAACGCATATGTAAAGGTTAGACATCGTAGTAACAAGTAGGCTATTATTACTAAAGCATAATTTCAGGTGAACAAAATAAAGTAAAAAAAAAGTTAATACCAGAGGTGGCCAACCTCGCTCCACTGATCCCTGATCTACTGGGTGAGCAGATTTCTGGTCTAGCCCAGCAATAGCACACTTGATTATCAACTAATTAGGTTTAATAAATTGAATCAGGTGTGTAAGGGCTGGGCTGGAACAGAAGCCTGGACACCCAGCAGGGTTGTTCTGCTCCAGTTGTAATAGGTTTATACATTTTGTGTGACTTTTAAACAGTATTTTTGTTTACAAAATTTGCTAACATAAGTATGCATATAATCAATGGTATAAAAGGATTTACCCTTATTCTCTTGGGACCTCTTCATCTGCAGACAGGGTTTCATGGCTCTCTGTATCTGAGGACAGAAAACATCAAAGTAACAGGCTGCATTATACTGAAATTAGACAGAACTGAATATTATGTTGCTATACAGTGCATTCGGAAAGTATTCAGACCCCTTCACTATTTCCACATTTCGTTACGTTACAGCCTTATTCAATTATTTTTTTATTTTTTTATTCCCCTCATCAATCTAAACACAATACCCCACTCCTGCGTTGTCTTGGCTGTGTGCTTATGGTTGTTGTCCTGTTAGAAGGTGAACCTTCGCCACAGTCTGAGGTCCTGAGCGCTCTGGAGCAGGTTTTCATCAAGGATCTCTCTGTACTTTGCTCCGTTCATCTTTGCGTCGATCCTGACTAGTCTCCCAGTCCATGCCGCTGAAAAACATCCCCACAGCATGATGCTGCCACCACCATGCTTCACCGTAGGGATGGTATTGGCCAGGTGATGAGTGGTGCCTGGTTTCCTCCAGACATGACGCTTGGCATTCAGGCCAAAGAGTTCAATCTTGGTTTCATCAGACCATAGAATCTTGTTTCTCATGATCTGAGAGTCTTTAGGTGCCTTTTGGCAAACTCCAAATGGGCTGTCATGTGCCTTTTACTAACGAGTGGCTTCAGTCTGGCCACTATACCACAAAGGCTACCAAAGCTTCTTCCATTTAAAAATGATGGAGACCACTGTGTTCTTGGGGACCTTCAATGCTGCAGAAATGTTTTGGTAGCCTTCCCCAGATCTGTGCCTCGACACAATCTTGTCTCGGAGCTCTACGGACAATTCCTTCGACCTCATGGCTTGGTTTTTGCCCTGACCAGTGGAGGCTCCTCGGAGGAGGAAGGGGAGGACCATCCTCCTGAGTAAATTTCATAAACATTTACATTTTAAAACATTTAAAAAGTTATCATTTTTGATAAAACTATACTAAATATATTCACATCTCCAAATAATGTATTAAAATACACTGTTTTGCAATGAAGGTCTACAGTAGCCTCAACAGCACTCTGTAGGGCAGCACCATTGTGTAGCCGGAGGACAGCTAGCTTCCGACCTCCTCTGGGTACACTGACTTCAATACAAAACCTAGGAGGCTCATGGTTCTCATCCCCTTCCATAGACTTACACAGTAATTATGACAACTTCTGGAGGACGTCCTCCAACCTTTCAGAGCTCTTGCAGCATGAATTGAAATGTTGTCCACCCAATCAAAGGATCAGAGAATGAATCTAGTACTGAAAGCATAAGCTATAGCTAGCTAGCACTGCATAACATGTGGTGAGTAGTTGACTTAAAGAGAAAGACAATAGTTGAACAGTTTTGAACAAATTAATTTCTTCAAAAATGAAGGACAAGCAAGAGAGAGTCTTTTTTTTCAGTTTCAGTTTCACTTACTTAGCTAGCAAATGCAGCTAGCTAGTTTAGCCTACTCAAATACCTGGACACTGGAACACTGGAACTCTTCCAAGTCAAGGTAAGCTTTTGGTTTTACAGATTTTTGCCACTGGGGCCCACCGGTGTAACTGCTAAACTGCTAACTGACTATACACTGTAAAGTTACTGCATGATTGTAGCGGGCTTACTAACGTGTTAGTTCTATTATCTATGTTGACTATGACATTACTTTAGCTAATATGGTGACAACGATGCAGGCTGTGTGTAGCAGTTATATGGTTTGGCTTGGAAAGGTTATTTCGCTTGGTCACATACAGCTGATGTGTTGTTCATTGAAGTCCACAAACAAAGGGAAAAGGTGAGAGGAGGAGAGCACATAGATGCGAGAAGGATTACAACGTGCCTGCTATGAATGTGAACTGTGTTTACGAGTGACTAGGGGTGTATTAATTCCGCCGATTCTGTTGAAAAACGTTTCTTAAACGGAAGCAAACAGAATGAAACGGGGTAAACATACCTGAATTTGTCCAATAGAAACTCTCGTTTGCAACTGTTGGACTAATGATTACACCCTAGATCAGCTAGATGCAGGCAAGAGTGTGTAAGGCAGTATTGACCTGTGTGCACCTATGTTGTAATCTTTAATTCATAGGCTAGCTTGTAGCAACCTCATGAGTATCATGTAGTAGCCTAAACCTATCGATGTTACATTGAACTGGGTGAATGGAACATGAATAACAGTCATCCAATATGCTGTGTTAGAAATAAGGCCATACTCATGAAAAAAATTGGAGAGCTACTGTCCTTAAACGGCACTGACCGCCATTGTCTCTGACATGCACTGTCAACTGTGGGACCTTATATAGACAGGTGTGTGCCTTTCCAAATCATGTCCAATCAATTGAATTTATCACGGGTGTACTCCAATCAAGTTGTAGAAACATCTCAAGGATGATCAATGGAAACAGGATGCACCTGAGCTCAATTTCAAGTCTCGTAGCAAAGGGTCTGAATACTTACGTAAATAAGGTATTTCTGTTTTCTATTTTTAATAAATTAGCAAAAATGTCTAAAAACCTGTTTTTGGTTTGTCATTATGTGGTATTGTGTGTAGATTTATGTTTATCTTTTTTATTTTTTTATCCACTTTAGAATAAGGCTGTAATGTAACAAAATGTGGAAAAAGTGAAGGGTCTGAATGCTTCACGAATGCACTGTATGTCACATTACATGTTAACATATATGTTACGGGAGCATTATTTCAGTGATACTTGTAGTCATGGTAATAAAACAGTACAAACGACACAAAACATAAAAAACTTAATTTAATCCTATTCATTTTTTTATTTTCTCTCATCGCTTCTCAATTAATCCATTTTGCTGTTTCAAGCCATTCCCACTTGTCCCTTTGTTGCACCCGGGAAGCGATTCATGACAGCATCTGTGGAGGGAAAGCAACAAATATAAGATAAAGAGCACATAGAACAGTAAGGGGTTGGGGTCATAAAATATTTTATATTTATATTAAAAAATAATCTTTGTGAACAGCTTATCAGATTCAGTTTAATAACAAATCCTTGACCATTAAGTTAAAGGGATAGTTAACTTTTTTATACCTTATAGCCAGATGGTTCCTTACCCTGAAAGTAGTCCATGGGCCAGGAGAAACTGTAATCCATGGTTCAGAGTTGTTTAAATGCCAATTTCACCCTGGGGGAATCTGGGCTTGTTTTCATCATGTCTGAGGCATTTTTAGGACAGTGAGATGTGTTTCACACATAATTGCCCTGGAGGAAGGCAGGTCAGAGCTTCGAGTGCTGAATGATACACCATATGACAGCTTCCGGTGTATTGATGGCGTGGGCGAGATAGAAAAATACAAGTAGTCCTGCTTTGTGGCATTTTGCTCTATGTTATACTGATTTTTGTGGATGTAGATATGGTTGTCCTTGTTCGATAGAGCTATTGGATGTCTTACAGCGATGTTCCTATCGGCGGATTCATTAGTAAATATACAACAAGACATTTTTTCCAGTCTCTGAAAGACTACAACTTGTGTTGGGCAGTGCGTTGTGCTCTGGCCCCTGTCCCTCCCCCAAGGCGAATACTAACAACAATCCTTTGGGGAAAACTGAAAGAACTGACCAGATGCAATGGTTTCAAGTGATTCCTCTCATCAACACAAATTCGACAATGGACCATCTATTAGCTACATTGTGACATTCAACCATACACGTTTCAACCGGAAATATAGCGAAGAGGATTCGAAATAAAGAGTTGGATTTAGCTAATGTTAGAAGCTCAGCTACAGCCGATGCCAGCACCAAGAGTGCAGATGACAAATACTGTGCCTAGCTAAGTAAGTTATTTTTCCTGCAAACCACCTAGCTAGCTAGCTAACTTTAGTTTATGTACTGAAACTCATACTGTGTATTGCTGGCTAACATACTACTGTGTTACAGTAGGGGGAAATCTAATTCTTTTTCTGTTTGCTAACTTTGCTAGCTATGTAGCGACCTAGGTAGCAAGCTAACTAGCTACGTTATCTAGCTAAACAACTACCGGTAGCCATATATATGACTTAAAATATAAGAGCTTTTACAATTGAAGATCTTTTGTATCTTGATTGTAAAACCTCTTCTCTTTTTGGTCGTAGATATGGCTAGCTACTAAACAGCAAGCTACAATGTTACAACCAGCCACCTAAAGCTAGGTTTACCAGTAAACGTTAGCACATGACTGGAGTTGGCTAGCTAGTTAGCCTGGTGCCTGCTAGCTTGTTATGCGCCACACCTCGCATTTGTAACTTGTTAGCAAACATGTGTAACATCAGCAACTGTAAACAATTCTACTAGCTAGCTATGTAACATAATTGATGAGGGTTGACGTTGGTTATGATTATGACCTTGAATTAATTTCAATCTCACAAAATTATAGGCATGACGCAAGATATGGATTCCAAACAGATGTAAATAACAAGTATTGCATATCCAGCAAGCTAGCTAGCTACGTTTACTACCAAACAGTGAGGAGAAACAATAATACAACAATTTACTGTTGTAAATCTCTAAAACTGAAGCTGGTTTTACTATTTAAAAAATATTTGCCTAAGCATGCCTGATAGACATGGCTGTAGGTAGATACTGTCTGCCTACCTAGGCTCATTTGTATGGTCTGCTCACTGTGCAAAGGTTGGAAGTTATGCCATATTTCTTTCTTTTAGGCTAGTTATTGTTGTAAATGTAATCTCTGTGCCTGTGCACAAATGCATGTCCAACTTTATGCTGGCACGTTTCAACTGTTGTTCTAACTGTACAATAGAGTATAATTTGTTTTGTTTTTTGTCTTTTTGTAGTGCCTGGGCTTCTTCCTGGAGTGGATTCTAGATACAGAAACAGAATTCCTTTGCCTGCGTGTGTCATTGTAGCAGAACTGTATCCTGTGAACTGTATCCCTCTCGAGGGATTAGACATTATGCTGGATTTCAAGCAGATGACTCATGAGGAGCTGAATGGCAGTTTGATCATGACAACACTCCTCCCACAGCTTTACAAGTATTCCTTGTTTCTTTGGAATGGCAATTTCATCATGACCACCTCTCCCATCATCTGCTGATCACCAGTTCTCTTAGCTACAGATTGTTACATCAGATAATGTGATTTAACCAAAGATTTTTGGTATCCATTACTAGGAGTTACAGGATAGGTACTGTTTGGTGTAGCACAGATCATCTTTGACCAACCTTAGCGATGGCGTCCTCGATTCAAGGAAACAGGAGTCTCATAAAATGTCTGTGTCCAGTTGTAGGGGGTCAGTTTGAATTTAGAAAATGCTCTCTTATTAAAATAAAATAAAAATGTGCACTCAGACACACTGAACTGTACTACACTGTTCATACTAATTTTTTTAATTACTTTTACCATATAACATTGTTGTTGAATACCCAGTTATCTTTAGTTAGCATTAAATAGTGTACACTCTCCTGTATTTTAGATTTTGACAAATAAACAAACCGTTTTTGGTTATCTGAATGTCTAGCATATGTTTGATGCTACAGAGCCCTGTGCAGCTTATATAAATATATTCGGTCAATCCATAAAGGCAGACAAATTTCGAAAATGTATAGAAAATATCCATATTTATTTTATGGTGGTTCTACATCAGTGCTCTCCAACCCTGTTCCTGGAGAGCTACTGTCCTGTAGGTTCACTGCAACCCTAATCTAGCACACCTGATTCTAATAATTAGCTGAGTTTACACAGGCAGCCCAATTCTGATATTTTTTCCATTAATTCGTCTTAATCACATCAGATCTTTTTCAGAACTGATCTGATTGGTCAAAAGACCAAATTTGTGGAAAAAATAACAGAATCGGGCTGCCTGTGTAAACTCAGCCATAGTCCTTTATCCGGCTTCGGTACACTGGCAATGGTGGGCTGGGGAAGCTGTGACTCTTTGTGCTTATGGCGATAGGCTTGTCCTGTCTGCGGTGAACAGCCAGCTCGATAAGACTCTGCCAAAAGTGGTGTAGGGCTTCTTAACCACCAGCTGTTTTGTCCTCTTGCAGAATATTTGCTGGTACTGCACATCTCCTGGAAAGACATGGTTGTGGTCTTAGCATTTTACACGTTTTGTGGAAGAGACGTAGGGCAACACGCCTTTGTTGGTAAAGGTATCAACCGAATGGGACTGGCTAGCGGATTGTTTAGGGACAATGAAGGGACATTGCGTGCTGCTTTTGAGAGGAAAGATCAGTCAACAAAGTGAATGGCCTGGGGGGGCTAAAGAATGTGTGAAAAGTCTTAGTTAGGCAGTTCTTACAGTATGAATTGTTGTGTATGGGAGATTGAGAAGAAATGGCACCTCAATCGTTCTCATACACAACAATACATTTACTGTCTAAGCAGAACCCTGCACAACCAAAAGCCCCTTCCTCATCTCAAGGTACTGTCTGTAAACCTCTCCCAGCCCATTGACTTTGACAGATCATTCTTGTCAATAGTAGCCCTTTGCAAGGGAATTTTGTAGACATGTCTTTGTATTGTGTTTTGAGAATCTGCAGAGAATAATGAGGTGGTTGTGTCATCACTGTTGTAGTCTTGATTTTATACCTTTCAGTGTCCCTTGCTGGTTTCTGTCACACAATCTTGTTGTGCTCCATAACCGCAAGGTGTGTCCGCTCCCTCATGCTTGTGTACCCAAAATGTCTCCGCTTTGGGGTATTTTTCAGCAGGGCACTGTGGAATGACGCAAGATAACCTGAGTTTTACAAAAAGAAAAGGTAAAAAGAGAATAGGGGTAGACTAAATTGATTACACAGTCTGTGGTCCTCAGGCTACCTCTAACCACCTGTAACCACATAACACAAACACTACCCAATTCATGTTTATGCCATGCTTACTGTAAATTGAACTATCTTAGCCGTCAGCTTGTAAATATTTTGGCCAACTTACCTTCACCTTGTGCAGCGCTAAGGGTTGGAAGCGCATTTGGTGAAATCAGATTCTGTACCACCTACAACAAAATACAACATTTAACCATCCCACTAATTGTATTGATCTCTATTAGACTGGCTAGCTAAGCATACCTAACATGGACATTTCAATATTGTCAGCTTGATGTTAGCTAACTACCGTCACTAAATTGGCAGCAAGATTGCTAGCCAGCTGAGACTGACTGAGAACCAACTAACCAACCATAAACGATGTATACACATTCATCATTGCTACCAACACACAAACAGAGTGAGTTAGCTATATCGACAATTCTATTTTTACTAACGGAGTGTTTTCCAGACAAGGGATGGCTACGAAATTGAGATACTCTTTATTTGGTAACATAAGCTAGCTTACGTTAGCTAACGTCAGTCAAAGATAGAACAAACAAACAAACATGTTTACTCTGCTGAAAGTAGCTACCAGTCTAGCAGTGACTACCATTGCATTGGAGAAATTGACTGACAGTGTGTATACCAAAAGATAGCATACAGTGGGGAAAAAAAGTATTTAGTCAGCCACCAATTATGCAAGTTCTCCCACTTAAAAAGATGAGAGAGGCCTGTAATTTTCATCATAGGTACACGTCAACTATGACAGACAAATTGAGAAAAGAAAATCCAGAAAATTACATTGTAGGATTTTTAAGGCACTGCATCGCAGTGCTAGCTGTGCCACTAGAGATCCTGGTTCGAATCCAGGCTCTGTCGTAGCCGGCCGTGACCGGGAGACCCATGGGGCGGCGCGCAATTGGCCCAGCGTCGTCCAGGGTAGGGGAGGGAATGGCCGGCAGGGATGTAGCTCAGTTGATAGAGCATGGTGTTTGCAACGCCAGGGTTGTGGGTTCGATTCCCACAGGGGGTATGAAAAAAAATATATAAAAAAATAATGTAAGTCGCTCTGGATAAGAGCGTCTGCTAAATGACGTAAAATGTAAAAAAATGTATTTGCAAATTATGGTGGAAAATAAGTATTTGGTCACCTACAAACAAGCAAGATTTCTGGCTCTCACAGACCTGTAACTTCTTCTTTAAGAGGCTCCTCTGTCCTCCACTCGTTACCTGTATTAATGGCACCTGTTTGAACTTGTTATCAGTATAAAATACACCTGTCCACAACCTCAAACAGTCACACTCCAAACTCCACTATGGCCAAGACCAAAGAGCTGTCAAAGGACACCAGAAACAAAATTGTAGACCTGCACCAGGCTGGGAAGACTGAATCTGCAATAGGTAAGCAGCTTGGTTTGAAGAAATCAACTGTGGGAGCAATTATTAGGAAATGGAAGACATACAAGACCACTGATAATCTTCCTCGATCTGGGGCTCCACGCAAGATCTCACCCCGTGGGGTCAAAATGATCACAAGAACGGTGAGCAAAAATCCCAGAACCACACGGTGGGACCTAGTGAATGACCTGCAGAGAGCTGGGACCAAAGTAACAAAGCCTACCATCAGTAACACACTACGCCGCCAGGGACTCAAATCCTGCAGTGCCAGACGTGTCCCCCTGCTTAAGCCAGTACATGTCCAGGCCCATCTGAAGTTTGCTAGAGTGCATTTGGATGATCCAGAAGAGGATTGGGAGAATGTCATATGGTCAGATGAAACCAAAATAGAACTTTTTGGTAAAAACTCAACTCGTCGTGTTTGGAGGACAAAGAATGCTGAGTTGCATACAAAGAACACTATAATAAACAGAACAGCGCCGGAGAAGATGGCTGCCGTTTTACAGCCCTCTAACCATTTGTACTATTATGTGTGTTTTTCCGCGTTATTTATAATTTAATTTGTACATAATGTTTCTGCCATCGTCTCTTATAACCAAAAAGAGCTTCTGGATATCAGGACAGCGATTACTCACCTCGTATTGGACGAAGATTTTTTCTTCAACGAGGCGGCCGCGAAGGATATCATACAGACACCCGACAAGGCCCAAATCCCCGTCATTCGCGTGAGGAAGAGACGGAGATATCGTGGACGTAGATCGGGGTGCCTTGTAAGGATCCGACGGCAAGCGAGTAAACTGCCTCTTCCATCAATCCTATTAGCCAATCTTCAATCATTGGATAACAAATTGGATGACCTAAGATTACGGTTATCCTACCAACGGGACATTAAAAACTGTAATATCTTATGTTTCACCGAGTCGTGGCTGAACGACGACATGGACAACATACAGCTAGCGGGCTATACGCTACATCGGCAGGATAGAACGGCTGACTCCGGTAAGACAAGGGGTGGCGGTCTGTGTATATTTGTAAACAACAGCTGGTGCACAAAATCAAATACTAAGTCTCAAGGTTTTGCTCGCCTGAGGTAGAGTATCTTATGATAAGCTGTAGACCACACTATTTACCAAGAGAGTTTTCATCTATATTTTTCATAGCTGTCTATTTACCACCACAAACCAATGCTGGCATTAAGATTGCACTGAATGAGTTGTACAAGGCCATAAATCAACAGGAAAACGCTCATCCAGATGCAGCGCTCCTAGTGGCCGGGGACTTTAATGCAGGGAAACTTAAATCCGTTCTACCTAATTTCTACCAGCATGTTAAATGTGCAACCAGAGGAAAAAAAACTGTAGACCACCTTTACTCCACACACAGATACGCATACAAAGCTCTCCCTCGCCCTCCATTTGGCAAATCTGACCATAACTCTATCCTCCTGATTCCTGCTTATAAGCAAAAACTAAAGCAGGAAGCACCAGTGACTCGGTTAATAAAAAAGTGGTCAGATGACGCAGATGCTAAGCTACAGGACTGTTTTGCTAGCACAGACTGGAACATGTTCCGGGATTCTTCAGACAGCATTGAGGAGTACACCACATCAGTCACTGGCTTCATCAATAAGTGCATCGATGATGTCGTCCCCACAGTGACCGTACGTACATACCCCAACCAGAAGCCATGGATTACAGGAAACATCCGCACTGAGCTAAAGGGTAGAGCTGCCGCTTTCAAGGAACGGGACTCTAACCCGGACGCTTATAAGAAATCACGCTATGCCCTCCGACGAACCATCAAACAGGCAAAGAGTCAATACAGGACTAAGATTGAATCGTACTACACTGGCTCTGACGCTCGTCGGATGTGGCAGGGCTTGAAAACTATTACAGACTACAAAGGGAAGCACAGCCGCAAGCTGCCCAGTGACACAAGCCTACCAGACGAGCTAAACCACTTCTATGCTCGCTTCGAGGCAAGCAACACTGAAGCATGCATGAGAGCACCAGCTGTTCCGGATGACTATGTGATCACGCTCTCCGTAGCCGATGTGAGTAAGACTTTTAAGCAGGTCAACATTCACAAGGCCGCAGGGCCAGACGGATTACCAGGATGTGTACTCCGAGCATGTGCTGACCAACTGGCAAGTGTCTTCACTGACATTTTCAACATGTCCCTGACTGAGTCTGTAATACCAACATGTTTCAAGCAGACCACCATAGTCCCCGTGCCCAAGGACTCTAAGATAACCTGCCTAAATGACTACCGACCCGTAGCACTGACGTCTGTAGCCATGAAGTGCTTTGAAAGGCTGGTCATGGCTCACATCAACAGCATTATCCCAGAAACCCTAGACCCACTCCAATTTGCATACCGCCCCAACAGATCCACAGATGATGCAATCTCTATTGCACTCCACACTGCCCTTTCCCACCTGGACAAGATGAACACCTACGTGAGAATGCTATTCATTGACTACAGCTCAGCATTCAACACCATAGTGCCCTCTAAGCTCATCACTAAGCTAAGGATCCTGGGACTAAACACCTCCCTCTGCAACTGGATCCTGGACTTCCTGACGGGCCGCCCCCAGGTGGTAAGGGTAGGTAACAACACATCTGCCACACTGATCCTCAACACGGAGGCCCCTCAGGGGTGCGTGCTCAGTCCCCTCCTGTACTCTCTGTTCACCCATGACTGCATGGCCAGGCACGACTCCAACACCATCATTAAGTTTGCCGACGACACAACAGTGGTAGGCCTGATCACCGACAACGATGAGACAGCCTATAGGGAGGAGGTCAGAGACCTGGCCGTGTGGTGCCAGGACAACAACCTCTCCCTCAACGTGACCAAGACAAAGGAGATGATTGTGGACTACAGGAAAAAAAAGAGGACTGAGCACGCCCCCATTCTCATCGACCGGGCTGTAGTGGAACAGGTTGAGAGCTTCGAGTTCCTTGGTGTCCACATCACCAACGAACTATCATGGTCCAAACACACCAAGACAGTCGTGAAGAGGGCAGGACAAAGCCTATTCCCCCTCAGGAGACTGAAAAGATTTGGCATGGGTCCTCAGATCCTCAAAAAATTCTACAGCTGCACCATCGAGAGCATCCTGACTGGTTGCATCACCGCCTGGTATGGCAACTGCTTGGCCTCCGACCTCAAGGCACTACAGAGGGTAGTGCGTACGGCCCAGTACATCACTGGGGCCAAGCTTCCTGCCATCCAGGACCTCTATACCAGGCGGTGTCAGAGGAAGGCCCTCAAAATTGTCAAAGACTCCAGCCACCCTAGTCATAGACTGTTCTCTCTGCTACCGCACGGCAAGCGGTACCGGAGTGCCAAGTCTAGGTCCAAAAGACTTCTCAACAGCTTCTACCCCCAAGCCATAAGACTCCTGAACAGCTAATCATGGCTACCTGGACTATTTGCACTGCCCCCCCACCCCATCCTTTTTACGATGCTGCTACTCTGTTAATTATTTATGCATAGTCACTTTAACTCTACCCACATGTACATATTACTTCAACTACCTCAACTAGCCGGTGCCCCTGCACATTGACTCTGCACCGGTACCCCCCTGTATATATAGCCTCCCTACTGTTATTTTATTTTACTTCTGCTCTTTTTTTCTCAACACTTTTTTTGTTGTTGTTTTATTTTTACTTTCTTTGTTAAAAATAAATGCACTGTTGGTTAAGGGCTGTAAGTAAGCATTTCACTGTAATGTCTGCACCTGTTGTATTCGGCGCATGTGACCAATAACATTTGATTTGATTTGATTTGATACCTACTGTGAAGCATGGGGGTGGAAACATCATGCTTTGGGGCTGTTTTTCTGCAAAGGGACCAGGACGACTGATCTGTGTAAAGGAAAGAATGAATGGGGCCATGTATCGTGAGATTTTGAGTGAAAACCTCCTTCCATCAGCAAGGGCATTGAAGATGAAACGTGGCTGGGTCTTTCAGCATGACAATGATCCCAAACACACCGCCCGGGCAACGAAGGAGTGGCTTCGTAAGAAGCATTTCAAGGTCCTGGAGTGGCCTAGCCAGTCTCTAGATCTCAACCCCATAGAAAATCTTTGGAGGGAGTTGAAAGTCTGTGTTGCCCAGCGACAGCCCCAAAACATCACTGCTCTAGAGGAGATCTGCATGGAGGAATGGGCCAAAATACCAGCAACAGTGTGTGAAAACCTTGTGAAGACTTACAGAAAACGTTTGACCTGTGTCATTGCCAACAAAGGGTATATAACAAAGTATTGAGAAACTTTTGTTATTGACCAAATACTTATTTTCCACCATAATTTGCAAATAAATTCATAAAAAATCCTACAATGTGATTTTCTGGAAAAGAAATTCTCATTTTGTCTGTCATAGTTGACGTGTACCTATGATGAAAATTACAGGCCTCTCTCATCTTTTTAAGTGGGAGAACTTGCACAATTGGTGGCTGACTAAATACTTTTTTTCCCCACTGTATGATTTAGCTGATGGCTTTCAGAGTGCAATACAGGACTGTAATGTTAGCTAGCTAGCTAACTTACCCAGCTAGGCTAGCAAGCTAGCTAACGTTAGGTTACCAGTAATTGAGATTCTTCCATTTTGTTGTGAAGGAAAAAAAATTGCTGGTATCACATCACTTCTCAGCTGTCGTCGAAATGGATTCCCCATCAAAGTTCAGCCTGAAAATACCTCTGATAATCTCTGATAATCATTCTTGATAGCCGCAAGCCACTGGCAGAATCAGGGTCACTCTGGTAGGTAGAATGGTGAAAGATAACTAATTTCTGCGCTTGTTTGTAATTAGCACAGCCAGGCACAGAACACCACACGGGCATGATGACAAGCAGTGAAAAACAAACGTTTAAACAAATATATTGCCTGTCTTGGTCATTCGAAGTAAAAAAAAGTATATATATATATATTCAAGTTTGTGGGCATGCCTCCTCTACCTAGCGGGCGGTATCAGTATACGCTATTATATACGCTATATACGCTATATCAGTATACGCTATTAATATCTTGACAATACCCACACACTGTCAAATTTACATTTGCAATCAATAAACAAAAACCTACTCACAAGTTATTGCAGTCACTTTTTCAGGATCCAATCTGTCTTTTTTCTCCCCATCTTCTCCCCTTTTAGCTTTGCCACCTAGAATTGTTCAAATGTAATAAGTGCAATGTGTCAAATAATTATCCAAAGTCATAATGACACAGCCAGATATTTAAATTTGAGTTAGGTCTGAAGATAATGATTCTGGTTTATCTGTACAACTCTAAAAATAATACATACATACTGTATAAATAATGTACCACAGCTATTGTCACATAGATTTAGAATGAGTAGAACAGACATTCCCATCCAAAACAGTGTAGGTTTGGGTGAACAGCAAGTAGGCTCTTTTCAAAGGCGATGTACACTACATGATCAAAAGTATGTGGACACAGAATGGACAGACGATTATTACGCGCAACGCGTTTCAGCACTCGGCGGTCCCGTTCTGTGAGCTTGTGTGGCCTACCACTTCACGGCTGAGCAGTTGTTGCTCCTAGAGGTTTCCACTTCACAATAACAGCACTTACAGTTGACTGGGGCTGCTCTAGCTGGGCAGAAATTTGACGAACTGACTTCTTGGAAAGGTGGCATCCTATGATGGTGCCACGTTGAAAGTCACTGAGCTCTTCAGTAAGGCCATTCTACTGCCAATGTTTGTCTATGGAGATTGCATGGCTGTGTGCTCGATTTTATACACCGGTCAGCAACGGGTGTGGCTGAAATAGCCGAATCCACACATTTAAAGGGGTGTCCACATACTTTTGTATATAGCTTATCTCAGACACAACACCTGTAATCCTTATATATGCATTCTGAGATGAAGATCCCCCCAAAAATTATCCAATGTGATTGGAGCTTCTTCGAACTTAGAGACTACGTTCTATTCAGCCTGAGAAAGCTCCTCCCTCACCCCCAAGGCAGAGCCCCTCCTAGCCATGATCTAACGCCTTGACCACACCGACAATGCGCAAAATGGTACGTAGTATCATCTGGATATGTGTGCAACAAAAGTTCAACATTCACCTTCTGCTACCATTTCTGTCAAGTCGTCTACCCATACAGTTTGACGCATACGTTCGATAAATCCAACTATTCACCACACAGAACGCACTGCAACTGCCTCTGCAACGCAATGCTGCAAGGCAAACGCAGCATTCCATCGGAAATTAATGTACTTCAGGTGTATCAAATGCAATGACGCTGTCGGTGTGATCGAGGTGTGAGGGCCTATGCCCGTTCTAGTAATTCTAATTCTAGGGTCTATATAATCTCTGTACATACCTCTCATGTAGCGTTTCAGCAACATGTCAACATTTAAACCACCCAAAAGCGCTCTTGCCATTGCAGCGGAACTGTTGGCCTGGTTGCATGGCCGCCCTCCAGACGTTCTTTGCAACTGTAACATTCGAGCCTGATTTCATTATTACTGAAACAGGATACAAGTGGAAAATATAAAGATCCAGTCTATTTAAAAAATTTGCGGCCCCTTACACTTCAGTGTTGTGATGCAAAAAAAATTGTAAAATGTATAGCGCATAGAATTAAAAGGTATTGTCGGATATTATTCATTCTAATCAGACAGGTTTTTTACATTGGCGATATATTGGAGATAATATAAGGCAAGTACTGGAAACAATAGAACACTATGAAAAATCTGGGAAACCAGGCCTACTATTCATAGCAAACTTCGAAAAGGCATTTGATAAAGTACGACTGGGGTTTATATATAAATGCCTGGAGCATTTCAATTTTGGACATTCTCTTATAAATTGGGTTAAAATCATGTATAGTAACCCTAGGTGTAAAATAGTAAATAATGGCTATTTCTCAGAAAGTTTTAAACTGTCAAGAGGAGTGAAACAAGGTTGTCCACTATCGGCATATCTATTTATTATTGCCATCGATATTTTTTTTTTTGGGGGGGGGGGGGGGGGGTAGAAGGATTGCTTTATCCTATCCCAGGTATTCCTTAAAGAGGTGGGGTTTCAAATGTCTCCGGAAGGTGGTGAGTGACTCCGCTGTCCTGGCGTCGTGAGGGAGCTTGTTCCACCATTGGGGTGCCAGAGCAGCGAACAGTTTTGACTGGGCTGAGCCGGAACTATGCTTCCGCAGAGGAAGGGGAGCCAGCAGGCCAGAGGTGGATGAACGCAATGCCCTCGTTTGGGTGTAGGGACTGATCAGAACCTGAAGGTACAGAGGTGCCGTTCCCCTCACAGCTCCATAGGCAAGCACCATGGTCTTGTAACAGATGCGAGCTTCAACTGGAAGCCAGTGGAGTGTGCGGAGGAGCGGGGTGACGTGAGAGAACTTGGGAAGGTTGAACACCAGACGGGCTGCGGCGTTCTGGATGCCATGAAACCGTGATTAATCTGTGAAGAGCACACTTCTCCAGCATCCCAGTGGCCATCGAAGGTGAGCATTTTCCCACTGAAGTCGGTTACAACGCCGAACTGCAGTCAGGTCAAGACCCTGGTGAGAATGACGAGGATGGAGATGAGCTTCCCTGAGACGGTTTTTGACAGTTTGTGCAGACATTTTTCGGTTGTGCACCCACAGTTTCATCACCTGTCTGGGTGGCTGGTCTCAGCCAATCCCGCAGGTGAAGAAGCCGGATGTGAAGGTCCTGGGCTGGCGTGGTTACACGTGGTCTGCGGTTGTGAGTCCAGTTGGACGTACTGCCAAATTCTCTGATTTGATAACATTTAGACTCAGTAACACATTTAAAGACGCTTACACATGGGCCATGGTAAACGGCAATTGAACCGTGAGAAAATCTGCCTACCGTGTGTAGAGACCACTGGTCCCGGGTTGTTGACAGCTCGAATGTTGTCATTAAAACATTGTTTGATTGATTGACTAGATTAACTTTGCTCATTGGTCAATCATGCGCAGCGGCCACTCAAGACTTCAGCTAATTTCATCTTTTGGCACCTCGAACACCGAGCCAGTGGCGCCACTCACAGGAGCGAGCACCACAAACCGCACCGCTTGCAAAACTGCCCTGCTGCCCTACTCCCATTGAAGTCTTTGAGACCTTCGCCGCTTACCGCGGCCTGTCTGTAAGCACCTTAAAAGTGTTGTGGTGTACTGTTTTTGGTCGTCCTCCTGCTTAAAGGTGCTGTATGGTCATTCCACGGTCTGCATTGGCCGTGCAGCATTTAGGGTGATACGGCCTCTACAGAAGTCAGGGAATTCATACTTCTTGTGCTTCTCCGAGCAGTGCAGAGCTGTTGTGAAGGAACTTGTCAAGGAAGTGAGTTTGTGTTTATACAGGACCTCCTGCCCTCACCTACCGTCAACCAATCATGTCAATGCAGAGCTATATGGAGCCCTCCGCATTGTTACAAAATTTGAGAGGCACACAACGATGCGGTACGGAGCTCAATTTGGCCTCTGCGTGCCTCCGGAGGCTTCGCAATTGTGTCACACCATCCATACGGCGCCACCGACCACATTTTCGGCTCAAGCATAAATTGACTCTTATTCTGGGGTTCCGACTGAATGCAGTAGTAAATGTTCTCATCACAATGTACCTGTTCAATTGACAAGAAGGGTGTTGATATAGCTGTGTTTAGGCATGTTAATTGTTTCCATTCTGCTGGAGTTGACCTAGTATTTTATATTAAACCTACCTTATACATCCAGTTGTTTCTCCATTTTTAACTCACCTACCAAAAATCACAATATGCTGTTTCAAATAACATTTTGTGTTATTTGAACTGGTCTATTTTTTAAACGGGAACAAATATTATGGGTGAGGTTTAGGTAACTCGGATGCTATTTTACTTGGGGAAAAGGATGACTGTTCAGGACCTTTAAATGGATGCAATTCAAGTTGTATGTCTAATGTGAATGCAGACAAATGAAAATCGTGTGAAGCGTCCAGGTCTAGTAGACATAAATCAGATGAAGAATCACAATGAGGGGTTAAAACCCTTTACAATAAAATGACACAAAATAATTATAGTTTGAAAAAACTATTTGTATTCATTCAGTTCATTTTTCTATTAATCCATACTTATGAAAAGGCAGGATGCAGCTGTACTTTTACATTTAAATTGTTAATAAAAAAATGTGTGTTTGTCTTATACTAACATAATAATAATCCTCAATATATTTATCCTCACTCTGACAATCATCATGTAGTTTTGTCTCATAGACTACAAATCAAATACAATTATTTGTCACATGCGCAGAATACAACAGGTGTAAGATTATTGATGAGATCTTATTTTCTTTCTCATTATACCAGGGCTTTGTCGTTAAAAGGTTTTAACAATATATATTTCTATTCCACAGACACCTGGAAGACAACAGGATCAAAAGTATCTCCAAGCAGGCATTCTCAGGACTCTACTCACTAAGAAGACTGTATGTCCTAATTCATTATGGGCCACAGTCTGACCTGTGGTACCATGTGTACATCCCTACATCACCACAAATGGTTGTCCTAGATACATCACACTTCATCCAATGTTCTATTGAACGTTATGTAGAATGTAGTACTGTAGTGTGTAAGTAGGTGTGTTTAGCTCCTTGAGAACAAAAACATTTGGAAATCAAAGAAAACCGATCAGCGAATACACTGACCCTTTTATTGGAGCATCCTTGACAAGTGTTAATACATTCAGATTCAGATACTGTAGTCGTCCTCCGCTATACAAACGTGTGAAGTGACGTGTGAAGAGACGTGTGAAGTGTCCATGTCTAGTAGACATAAATCCGAAGTCGCCCGGCTGGTCTGTAATTAATGGAACACATGAAAGCCCTTCTTCCACCTCCATCAGGATTCACACAGAGGACAGGCAGTATGAATCAGGGCATCCTGGAGATTATACGCTGAGTGTACAAAACATTAGGAACACCTTCCTAATATTGAGCTATACACCCTATTGCCCTCAGAACAGCCTCAATTCGTCGGGGCATGGACTACAAGGTGTCGAAAGCATTCCACAAGGATGCTGGCCCATGTTGACTCCAATGCTTCCCACCGTTGTGTCAAGTTGGCTGGATGTCCTTTGGGTGGTGGACCATTCTTGATACACACGGGAAACTGTTGAGTGTGAAAAACCCAGCAGCGTTGCAGTTCTTGACACACTCAAACCGGTGTGCCTGGCACCTACTAACATACGCCGTTCAAAGGTACTTCAATCTTTTGTCTTGCCCATTCACCCTCTGAATGGCACACATACACAATCCATGTCTCAATTATCTCAAAGCTTAAAAATCATTTTTTAACCTGTCTCCTCCCCTACATCTACACTGATTAAAGTGGATTTAACAGGTGACATCAATAACGGGATCATAGCTTTCACCTGGATTCACCTGGTCAGTCTATGTCATGGAAAGAGCAGATGTTCCTAATGTGTTGTACACTCACTGTCTCGCTGACAGCTAGCCTTGGATAGTTCACAGGAAATCAACTCCTACTTTTCACGTCACACCTATTTTCACATCCAGCTTGATATTAGTGTATCTCCTTCTCTGCATTCCTGATTATCGGTGTAGGTTTAAGGGGAAAACAAATAATTACAGGGAAAATGTGTCAGTGCTCTGTCCCTATACACTCAGATAGAATTTGCATGAGGAACAGGTGGATGTGTTACCCTACCTTACCTCATTCCATATTTGCAAGCAGTGGAATATCTGTTGTCTCATATCAAATATTTATATATGGCTTTTTATCTTTACATTTACCTCATCTCCTTTGATGTGTTTTCCCTCCCTGATAAGATTTCTCAGTCAGAATCGGATTACGTTGTTGAAGGCTGGCATTTTCGGAGACCTTTCGAACCTGGAGTGGCTGTAAGTCAACTGGTGGGGAGGATGTTTTCAGTGAACTTAAGACACCTTCATTTGGAAATCCTTCATTGCCTCAGTGGGATTCATGAGATTGTAGACAGAATTTATTTAATTGATACAAAAACACCTGTATATCTTGTTGGAAACTGTGCTGCACTGGGCGGTCGTTTTCAGTGACCTTAAAGGGATAGTTCAAGGGATAGTTCTTTGTTCTACTTATCCAGAATCAGGGAACTCATGGAGACCATGACCACTGTCTCTGCGCACAGTTTAAAGGAAGTTGGAGGTAGTTTCTGGCGCGATTGCTAACTAGCATTAGCGCAATGACTGGAAGTCTATGGGATCAGATTAATTGCTAAAATCTTGAACTATCCCTTTAAAGCCACCTTCATTAGGAAATGCCTCAGAGAATGGCTCAGTAACTTGTTTGTGCTGCTCTATTTTCCCAAGAAAGCAATGAGCATAAGGTATGATACAGTGTGTCATTTATGGTGTAGCTAACAATCCTCAGGTATGATACATGATGGTATGATATCATGGCCCATGTACTAATGCTCATTAACGCTGTTCTCTTTGACAACAGTAATTAAAGCTCATGTATAGCTGCAGAAGCTTTCTATTGATTTTGTCTAATGTAACGGATGTGAAACTCGTGACAATTACGTGATGTAAAGGGTGTAGTGTGACAAATAAATTGATATATTTTCCTCTGGTCCGTATGGGTGTAGGATTCTTGATGAAAATAGAATAGCATCTCTGAGACAGAAATCGTTTGAGGGGCTGAAATCGTTATTTTTCCTGTAAGTATCATGCCACTGTGCTTATTACTTTAATTAAGATCTCATGAGATACACATCATAATTTAACCAACATGCTCTTTAAATGTAATTTAATTTGGCTGCAGGTCTTTGCTGAACAATTCCCTAGAATCCATCCCCAAGAAATCTGTCTGCCAGGAAATGCCTAGATTAAACTGGCTGTGAGTAACAACAGAATAACATCTAACCCACTATGATGGGTAATATATTTGATTGTATTTGACCATTCTTATTATGAGGAAACATGATTTGACAACTCTAAATCATGTTTCCTCATAATCAGGTGTATTATTTATGACTCTGTTTGCCATAATCACTCTGCAACAGTATCTATTTTCACAAACTCATTATTTCCTTTTCAACCCTTGAAAACCACATGACTTCATGTGGAAAAGCACGATTTCACATGTGAAATCATGTGAAACTAAGTGGTTTTTGAACACTTCACATATGATGGTATTTTACATGAAGTTTCACATTTGGATTTTCATCCGAAAAACGTTCTGTTTTCACATGTTGAGCAGAAACGTTCACATGTGATAACAAAAGACACATGTGAGGTCAGTTGTTCACATCTGAAACCATATGTTCACATGTATTCAATATAGGGTTCACATGTTAACACCACCTTTTCACATGTGAGGAGAATAACATGCTTTCACTTCATGTGGAAAAACTAAAGCATTTTCACATACGAACATTTTTCACATGTGAAAATTGAATTTGCACTTTCACATGTAAAAAACTTTCTAATGTTGTCACGTGTAGTTTCATGGTATCAAATGTTGAAATTTTGCATCCCATGTTGTCACATTTATTTCACGAGATCATGTTTTCACATGTGCTCAAATGTTTTCACATGTAGTTTCATGTTGTCACATTTTGCTTTTACTTGTTACCACACCTTATCACATTAACTTCAAATAAGATCACGTGATCACATGAGATCACAAGTGAAATTCATGTAGTTTTTCATGTAGTTTATATCATTCATATCATTCATTAATGCCAGAATGATCTGACACATCTTTTTCACAGAGAACTGGAGGGGAACAGGATATCATCTTTGTGGGTTTCCAGCTTTCAAAACTGCACCACTCTGACAGTATTGTGAGTTTTGTTTAAAAATTTTTTTTATTTTTTTTAATTAAAACTATATATTTTCCTAAACGTTACTTTACAATATTTGTTCATCTTTGTACCAAATCCAATTGGATAGAATGCCTTACTGTCACTGATTGCATTTGAAACAATTCCATCTGCACTAGAGAGATGAACGCAATGAAAGAAGACACATGCTCGGTTTTCATATGATTTATATTTCAAATTAAATTCTGCCATACTCTAAGGATACATTTTCTGGTGTAAAACCCAGACTGGTAAGTGGTGCTTATGTTAAAGCTATGTACTTCAGTCTGGAGCATCTGCACTACCGCAGCTGGTAATGAAATTCAGTCTGAGGGAGAGAAACCATTGGAGCCTACACAAATTAAGTTGGCAGTTTCTATCACTGGTGATTGCTTCTAAGGCCATGTGTGATGGTGAGAGTAATGAGTAGTCAGGAAAGAAAAATTCCAATCTGATATACATGGAGTGTATTAGCTCTCTCAATTGAAGGTGATAGGGGAGGCCATGGGGGGTTGAGAGCCTGAAAATCCTCTGGCAGACTCATCCAACCCTGAGTGCTAAATATGTATCCTGTGATGTCAGCTTAAGTGTATTGAATTATTGAGGCAGGGCTGGAATTCATCTGGTGAGGGATGAGGAAAATCTATAAATCAAATTTGAACAGACAGGTAACACAAATTGAGTTTGATAGGTATTAGTGGGAGGAGAGCATTTGTTTTGATTTTATACTGTATAAATAGTACATAATTCCTTTAAGAAATACCTACAGTAACGTTACTATCAAATTACAATTCTAAATCAAATCTAACAAGCAGTGTATCTAAATGACTGTGGGCCCTACTACTATTCAAGTAATGTCATTGGTCTTGTAGGGACTGTTCTTAAATAGTAATGATTTATAGAAACATTTATTTTGTAGGGCTCTTCGAAAAAACAGAATACAAACCATTGAGGAGGGAATATTTTCTGGAATGCCAAACCTGATAGACCTGTGAGTTAACTTTACTTCACACACCATCACATGGGTCAAGTAATGCTGTAATATGTCCAGATGCAGTAATGTATTTTATTGTTGAAAATATTTTCTGCCAATGGATTCATTTAAACTTTGTAATTCCAGGGATGTATCTGTAAACAAAATTGAGGAGTTTTCCCCAACTATATTTACAAATCTTCAAAACCTTAAACAGTTGTAAGTATATCCAATTACTATTTGCAACCTAGCCCTGATATATTTACTGTTTTGAAAGATGTTCTTGTTATGGATTTACTGAAAGTGTTCGATCTGCTTTGTACGATCAAATAGGCCAAATGATGACTTTATATTGTTGAGTTGCAGTTTATTAACATCACTGTTCATCGATCTGGCATTGAGGCCATGTTGACCACAGAGTGGAGGGGCAATAAATCAAAGTGATATAACCTGCCCTGTATTGATGTTTCCCCCCTCTTCTCTCAGGAACATCTCAAATAACCCTCTGACTCATATCTATGAGGATCAGTTTGACATGTTTGTCAATTTGCAATCTCTGTAAGTAATGTATTTCATACATATGTGACATGGTCTACTAGTTTTAGGGAATTTGAGAAATAGTAACTTTCTGTTTCCCCTCAGGAGTATAGAAGATGTCGACATACCAAACATCAGTATTCAGATGTTTCGCTCTCTTAGCAACTTGTCCCATATGTGAGTACCAGTATATCTTATGTCTTCATTTATTATTCTTATGTCATCAACATTTAATTTCATGTGTCCATACTGTATAAACAGCAAGGCACTAAGCCTGTAGAAGCTGCTAATTGGAATTTCATAATTTGTAAGAAGCTAACTGTAGGCCTACTGGGTAAAAATGGGCTAAATATAGTATGAGTAAATGTCTAAACATTTGTTGCCAATTACCTGCCAACAACTAATGAATTCATGGCTTCGTATGCATGCATAATACAGGACTATTTAAAAGTGTCTGTAAGCTACTTACTAATTAGCAGTTTATACAAGCTTAATTAGGCCACTGTACAGTAAATGGACGCCTAAAATGGACGCCTAAAAGTGTACGCCAGGGTTGTGGGTTCGATTCCCACGGGGGGCCAGTATAAAAAAATAAAAATAAAAATAATAAAATTATTCACTAACTGTAAGTCGCTCTGGATAAGAGCGTCTGCTAAATGACTAAAATGTAATGTAAATGTAAAATAAACAGCTATCTTTCTTGGTGTATAGTGAGGACTTGTTACTGCAAATGTTAATCAGCACAGATCAGGTCCACACTGCATACAAAGTACCAAAGCCTGGTTAGAGGGCAGTTCAGCACTGTATTTAACTACATCCATTTGTCAGTGAATTCTTCTCTGACAAAGCACACTATATTACCCTAAACAAACCTGTCATCTGTCAACCATATCAATGTAAAAGTGAAACTGTCAACATGATCAATGATAACTTCAGAAGAAAGTTTGTTCAAAAGTGATTAATTGTGATATTTTCGTTGTTTTCTTCTTGATCCAGTTATTTTAAGAAATTTGAATACTGTGGCTACTCTCCTAATGTGCGAAGTTGCAAGCCAAACACTGATGGAATTTCAACATTTGAAAATCTTCTTGCGAACATCATCCTTCGCGTTTTTGTGTGGGTGGTGGCCTTCATCATCTGCTTTGGCAACATCTCTGTGATCTGCCTGAGGTCTTGCATTGCATCTGAAAATCAGCACCACACCATGGCCATCATATCACTGTGCTGTGAGTAGACTACCTCAACACAGAGGGCAGCAATCACTTCTCATAACTTGTACTTATCTAACTCATTATCTATTGAGATTCATTGAGCAGCAGTGTATAAACACAACTCCTCTCATGACAAACTATGCATGTGAACTAAGATCCCTGAAATCCATCCCATCTGTTAGGCGCTGACTGCCTGATGGGAGTCTACCTGTTCTTCATCGGTGCATTCGACATCAAATACTGTGGAGAGTACAACAGACACGCTCAGCTGTGGATGGAGAGCCTCCAGTGCCAGTTGATTGGCTGTCTGGCCATGCTGTCCACTGAGGTGTCAGTCATGCTTCTGACCTACATGACTCTGGAGAAGTACCTGTGCATTGTGTTCCCCTTCCACAACTACAGAGCCGGACGGAAACAGACACTCTGCTACCTCATCTTCATCTGGGTCCTGGGTTTTATAATCGCCGTCATTCCCTTCTGGGACAAGCAGACGTTTGGGAATTACTACGGCAGGAATGGAGTGTGTTTTCCACTTCACTCAGACGAGATGGAGAAACCAGGTGCCCGGTGCTACTCAACTGGAATATTTCTGGGTAAGAGGAACATAGGAATCAGCCCTGATGGTGGTGATTCTGCAAGATAATGAGGATAATAGAAAGATGAGGATGCAATTCCACAGGCCTTGGATTATGTTTCATGTATTTTCCTGGGGAGACATGAGACTGCAATGAAAAAAGGGTTTATCATCATATCAGATCTCAGCTAGACTTTTCTTTCACAGCGATGAGGACTTCTGATATACCAATCAGTTCTAATTAGTTCAAATCTCCACGAGAATAGAAAGATCACCAATTTCTGCAAGTTTTGCAATAGCTTTACTCTGATTATGGTCTTGCTGTTTTATTCAATGCTTATATCAGGACGGTATTTTGTGGTGTAATGAACGCATGTATTTCACATTTTGTCTTTCAGGCTTGAATCTCTTTGCATTCGTCATAATTGTCTTCTCCTACACCAGCATGTTTTATTCTGTACAGAAAACAGCCAAGACAGCAAGACAGTTCGTCTACAACAAGGAGGTCTCTATAGCCAAGAGGTTTTTCTTCATCGTTTTCACAGATGCCATGTGTTGGACACCTATATTCCTCCTAAAGATCCTCTCTCTTTTACAAGTGGAAATAGCAGGTAAACCAGATACAGTGGGGAAAAAAAGTATTTAGTCAGCCACCAATTGTGCAAGTTCTCCCACTTAAAAAGATGAGAGAGGCCTGTAATTTTCATCATAGGTACACGTCAACTATGACAGACAAAATGAGGGAAAAAAATCCAGAAAATCAAATTGTAGCATTTTTTATGAATTTATTTGCAAATTATGGTGGAAAATAAGTATTTGGTCAATAACAAAAGTTTCTCAATACTTTGTTATATACCCTTTGTTGGCAATGACACAGGTCAAACGTTTTCTGTAAGTCTTCACAAGGTTTTCACACACTGTTGCTGGTATTTTGGCCCATTCCTCCATGCAGATCTCCTCTAGAGCAGTGATGTTTTGGGGCTGTCGCTGGGCAACACAGACTTTCAACTCCCTCCAAAGATTTTCTATGGGGTTGAGATCTGGAGACTGGCTAGGCCACTCCAGGACCTTGAAATGCTTCTTACGAAGCCACTCCTTCGTTGCCCGGGCGGTGTGTTTGGGATCATTGTCATGCTGAAAGACCCAGCCATGTTTCATCTTCAATGCCCTTGCTGATGGAAGGAGGTTTTCACTCAAAATCTCACGATACATGGCCCCATTCATTCTTTCCTTTACACGGATCAGTCGTCCTGGTCCCTTTGCAGAAAAACAGCCCCAAAGCATGATGTTTCCACCCCCATGCTTCACAGTAGGTATGGTGTTCTTTGGATGCAACTCAGCATTCTTTGTCCTCCAAACACGACGAGTTGAGTTTTTACCAAAAAGTTATATTTTGGTTTCATCTGACCATATGACATTCTCCCAATCCTCTTCTGGATCATCCAAATGCACTCTAGCAAACTTCAGACGGGCCTGGACATGTACTGGCTTAAGCAGGGGGACACGTCTGGCACTGCAGGATTTGAGTCCCTGGCGGCGTAGTGTGTTACTGATGGTAGGCTTTGTTACTTTGGTCCCAGCTCTCTGCAGGTCATTCACTAGGTCCCCCCGTGTGGTTCTGGGATTTTTGCTCACCGTTCTTGTGATCATTTTGACCCCACGGGGTGAGATCTTGCGTGGAGCCCCAGATCGAGGGAGATTATCAGTGGTCTTGTATGTCTTCCATTTCCTAATAATTGCTCCCACAGTTGATTTCTTCAAACCAAGCTGCTTACCTATTGCAGATTCAGTCTTCCCAGCCTGGTGCAGGTCTACAATTTTGTTTCTGGTGTCCTTTGACAGCTCTTTGGTCTTGGCCATAGTGGAGTTTGGAGTGTGACTGTTTGAGGTTGTGGACAGGTGTCTTTTATACTGATAACAAGTTCAAACAGGTGCCATTAATACAGGTAACGAGTGGAGGACAGAGGAGCCTCTTAAAGAATAAGTTACAGGTCTGTGAGAGCCAGAAATCTTACTTGTTTGTAGGTGACCAAATACTTATTTTCCACCATAATTTGCAAATAAATTCATAACAAATCCTACAATGTGATTTTCTGGATTTTTTTTCCTCAATTTGTCTGTCATAGTTGACGTGTACCTATGATGAAAATTACAGGCCTCTCTCATCTTTTTAAGTGGGAGAACTTGCACAATTGGTGGCTGACTAAATACATTTTTTCCCCACTGTACATGTGGTTGTATGATTACTACTATTAAATTGCTATCATTTTGTTTAATCTTTGTGACCTCCTCCTTGTCCCCTTTCTCCTCCTGCTCCTCCTCTACCTCCCTGTCCTCCAGGAACGATCGTTCTATGGGTGGTGATCTTCATCCTGCCCATCAATAGTGCCCTAAACCCCATCCTGTACACCATCACCACCAGCTCCTTCCAGGAGAGACTGAAACTCTGCCTGAAGGCCAAGTGCAAACAGACTGGGCTCAGGGAAACTTCACAAAAAGTATTTGAAGTCTACCAGAACCCCAGCCCTCCTCCTTAACAAAAAGGACCCTCTCAGTCAGGGAGCTGGTCAACCCTCCTGGAGAGCTACTGCCCCCCCAGAACAGCCTCAATTCGGCGGGGCATGGGCTCTACAAGGCATCTACTACCATACCCCGTTTTGTCTTGCCCATTTACCCTCTGAATGGCACACATACACAATCCACATCTCAATTATCTCAAGGCTTAAAAATATTTTCTTAACCGGTCTCCTCCCCTTCATCTACACTGATTGAAGTGGATTTAACAACATCAATAAGGAATCATAGCTTCACCTGGATTCACCTGGTCAGTCTACGTCATGGAAAGAGCAGGTGTTCTTAATGTTTTGTATACTCATTGCGCATGTATAGTAGAAATGTATAATAAAAAAATCTAAAAATATGGAATTGAAACGGTGTAAATGAGTGATATGTTTCGGGTTTTAGGGTGTGACATTTGGTTAGATTTGGTAAATTTCACATTCGGATGCAATGATACGGCTTGCTTCTCAAGCTCAACTGTGACAAGAAAATAAACAACAAAACAAATTATAGTGGTGAAAAAGGGCCGGTGGATTTAGGGAGAGAATACACATTTCACAACGTCTATTGATTTTCTACCCTGTTTACAGTCAGAGCAGTATAATACAAATAGATGGAGAGTAAAGAGTAATAGATGAGACAAATTAGATAAAGACGTTGTGGGCTAAAATGCAAGTTATTTACTACTACTTCAATGTACAACAGCCTGTTATATGTTACAAAAAATTATTAAGTTAAAAATACACTGTAGTTCACAGAAATGTGTTTATGGCTATTATTTCCCCACAATTGTTTAAATTATTCAATTGGAGTAATTCCAGTTAGGAGCACTGGTTACTTGTGTAGGTACTGTATGTAATGCACATGGCATAAGAAAACACTGAAAAAAGTTAAAGGCATTCAATCATTGCACTTCCACCCATTGCATGACTCAGATTAAGATTAGATCAAATAAAACAGCATCCCTGTACATATTGCCCAACAGAAAAAGATGATTCTGTACAGGCACTTATTGTCAGCTACATACTGGTAGTCACATTCATATGACTCATACAAACACTCATTCATACAGACATAAATAAAACACTGATTACTGGGACACAATAAAATACAATAATACTGTAGATACACACTTACAGGGGGGTCATATGGAATTGTTTTAAGATGGTCATACCATGGATCATTTAGCTATTTGATGAACAATTTTAGGACCCCTGTCAGTGTAAAAAAATAGTAAAATATATTAGCTCTGTGAATTTATCATGAAGAAATTGCATAGCATACAGAACAAACAGGAATGGTTGCTAAAGAGATCTCCTGAGTTATTCCATGGCATTTTAGCATCCTCGCCTTTAGTCTTGCTCCTGTCACAGCAGCATTAAAATGGGAACAGATATGTAGGTATCATAAGTAAAGCTATCAACACAATTGTCCTAATCTAACCTAATCTTTCACAAGGATGGATTTTACAGAAATAAAGTATTTTATTTACTTCAGAGTACTTTTGAATATGTTAGGGTGAGTTAATGCATAGACTGGTTTAGATTTGTAAATATTGCTACAAATTCCACAGTGGCTCCAAATGGGGCATCAGTGCAATCTGAGAGCACATCCTGACAGTCCCATGTTGATGACACTGTGGAGAGTTTGTCAGGCAGATGTAACATAATGCTACAGATTGGCACTCTAAATTTGAGTCATTGTGAGCCGTAGGCAGCACGTGTGGGTTGTCTGGCCATCTGAGAGCTCAAAGCTTTGTCTCTGTTTCTCTCGCTGAGAGCACAGGGAAGGAGCCCCGTATCCTAGCAACTTCCACTGCACAGAGATGGCCAAACACTTTGCAGTACCACTCAGGTGATTGTCCCCTGAAAAAATGACAACACAAGGTCAAATAAGACATTCTGATCCAATTACATACTTCAATAGCAGGGAGGTTCACCCACTCCTCAGAAATACATTTCAATGGCATTCACATTTAGATTATCTTTCACACAACAAATCTATGTTGCACAATTATTTTCATGGTAATTATGACTATGTTTAAATGGCAAGGTGCCAACTAATTGCATGAGCTCTAGGTCAACATGTTGTCCATAGGCATCAATTAGCCATTTAAATCATCATAAAAAACATGGTGTCCAGTGGAAATTAATGCATAGCTGGTTTCCTACCGGAGGTCCGCTCTGCAGTACTGCGTCAGCCTGGACCGGTCTATCCCAGAAGGCTCAATCAGGACCCGTGAGGTGAGCAGCACTGCCCGTAGCCCCGCCTCCAGGTGAACGTTGTCATGGTCCACAGAGGAGGACACTAGCAGACATAGGCCCTGAAGAAGGTCTCTACACCACCGCCTAATCAGGAGAAAAATACAGCAAGGGTCATTACTGTCTTCTTTGGTTTCAATCAACAGCCTGAAGATTTAACAATTCACCTTACTGAATCAACAACATGTTGACTACCCCTGAGCAAAGGGCAGACATAAGTATGATTGGCCTCTGGCCACTCTGCCCTTCTGTCCATGTCTCCCAATCAGGCCTTGGATACAGCACCTGGCTAGACAAACAATTATCAAACAGCTAATTTCGTCCGCCATGCGTACCTCAGCACTACATAGTCCCTGCGGGGATGAGGTGCCATGCTGTCTGTCATATAGTGATACACCTCTGTGTTGTCCTCTAGAGCCTCGATTACACGGCTGTGTAGCAGGTCGTCATCCCACAGGTGGCGCTCACGCAGAACTCTGTGCAACACTGTCTGGGGCGGGGCCTCTATCTCGGTGGTCACTTTCCAAAGACGAATGGGATGGCCATCCCCTACCTGAAGAGAACAAATAGATTGTGATATTATGGTTCAGGACTGAACAGTATACTGTAGCTTTAACAAGCTAGCTAACATGCCTTCACTCTTCAAAGTGGACAGGATTCACTTCATTCCAACAGCAAAAGAAGCTATGCCAAATGGTAAATTCATTTTCCAGTCATACAATGATTGAAGGCCACACTGTCGTGACAATGTAGGGCAAAATCAAAGCTCAATTTCTCTTCAAAATAATT
This sequence comes from Coregonus lavaretus, assembly GCF_964263955.1. Lineage (NCBI taxonomy): Eukaryota > Metazoa > Chordata > Actinopteri > Salmoniformes > Salmonidae > Coregonus > Coregonus lavaretus. The sequence goes on along the minus strand of NC_140002.1, from coordinate 33,656,549 downwards.
TTTTTTGTCAAACATGCTGCTGTGATTGCTAGGGGGCCCCCAGCCCCAAAAATTTAGAAATATAATATTGTATATATTTGTTGAAAGTGACATTGAAAAATAGTCATCAATATATATTTTATATATTTTTTATTTTATTTTTTATGGAACTCAGTCAGGGTCTCAGGGTCTGGACTTTTTTGAAAGTTGTTTATTTTTTTAACCTTTATTTAACCAGGTAAGCCAGTTGAGAACAAGTTCTCATTTACAACTGCGACCTGGCCAAGATAAAGCAAAGCAGTGCGATAAAAACAACAACAACACAGAGTTACATATGGAATAAACAAAATGTACAGTCAATAACACAATAGAAAATCTATATACAGTGTGTGCAAATGTAGTAAGTTATGGAGGTAAGGCAATAAATAGGCCATAGTGCAAAATAATTAAGATTTAGTATTAATACTGGAGTGATAGATGTGCAGAGGATGATGTGCAAATAGAGATACTGGGGTGCAAATGAGGAAAATAAATAACAATGTAAATAACAATATGGGGATGAGGTAGTTGGGTGGGCTAATTACAGATGGGCTGTTTACAGGTGCAGTGATCGGTAAGCTGCTCTGACAACTGATGCTTAAAGTTAGTGAGGGAGATAAGTGTCTCCAGCTTCAGAAATTTTAGCAGTTCGTTCCAGTCATTTGCAGCAGAGAACTGGAAGGAATGGCGGCCAAAGGAGATGTTGGCTTTGGGGATGACCAGTGAGATATACCTGCTGGAACGCATACTACAGGTAGGTGTTGCTATGGTGACCAATGATCTAAGATAAGGCGGGGATTTGCCTAGAAGTGATTTATAGATGACCTGGAGCCAGTGGGTTTGGCGACGAATATGTAGTGAGGGCCAGCCAACGAGAGCGTACAGGTCACAATGGTGGGTAGTATATGGGGCTTTCGTGACAAAACGGATGGCACTGTGATAGACTACATCCAATTTGCTGAGTAGAGTGTTGGAAGCTATTTTGTAAATTACATCGCTGAAGTCAAGGATCGGTAGGATAGTCAGTTTTACGAGGGCATGTTTAGCAGCATGAGTGAAGGAGGCTTTGTTGCGAAATAGGAAGCCGATTCTAGATTTAACTTTGGATTGGAGATGCTTAATGTGAGTCTGGAAGAAGAGTTTACGGTCTAACCAGACACCTAGGTATTTGTAGTTGTCCACATATTCTAAGTCAGACCCGCCGAGAGTAGTGATTCTAGTCGTGCGGGCGGTTGCAAGCAACTTACTGTTAAGAGTTAGAAAAGTAGAATACACAAGGTGCAATTTCGAAATGTGGTAGTGCATCAGCAGTTTTCTACTCGTTATGTCAGTCACTGACAGTCACTCAGTTAGCCCATGTCAGCTCAAATTTTGGGGGATTGCTAAGGTAGTCTAGTCAGCTATCTAAACCTTGTAGTAAACATCACCAAATTCCCGACCGGGCACGCAGGGCATGTGCCCAGGAGCCCTGACCTCCAGGGGGCCCCCATTGATTTTGTTAGTCACTCTCACTCAGATATCTTATGAACATGGTATAAGACATGGCAAAATGTGTAGAATTGCAGGACATTACCTTTGAAACTGCAAAATGTTCTCTCCGCCCATGGCAAAATTAGTAGAATTGCATGCAATTAGTTTATAAACTTCAAAATGTTCTCTACACCCCGTGGCAAAATGCATAGAATTGCAGGAAATTAACTTTAACACTGAAATGCACTAAAATATTTTGCCCGTGAGGTGGCGCGGCCCCCCCTACCAAATCTCGCTTAGGGCCCTCAAAAGGCTAGAGGCGCTTCTGCCTGCAGGCAAAACTAATATTAGAATGATTGAGCAGTGAATTCTGCTCTTGTATGAGAACAGACAGCATTAGTATCAGCATGCAGCAGAGTCACTGAGCCGTACCTTCTTGTAGGTCAGCTCTGTGTTCTCTGGGCCTGGGGCACTGTGCCATCCTTTGCTCTTCTCTATGGCCTCCCTCAGTACAGCCTGGATGTTCTCCTCCAGGTAGGCTCTGTAATCCACAGGCTCGCCCATCATGTTCAGTCCCAGGCCGTGGAGAGGGAGTGGCTTGGCGTCTGCTGCGACGTAGGAGTTCTGCGACTGCAACATCATCTCATGGAGGATCTGTCACACCAAATAAGAGGGCAACTGGGTTATTTTAAAAATGAATTACAGAGATGTATATAGCGGTTGTCATGTACGTATAGTGTAGCCTACTGAATTCCTCTGAAAGTACATCAAGTTAATTTCCGACATCACATTTATTCTATGTACGGTACACTGTGAAAATATGTTTATTTCAGTCATTCTAAAATAAATGCTTTCTTAAAAATAAACCATTCTTTAAATGACTCACATTGTTTCAACATTAGTCAATGCATCTGGATGGTGTTTTGTTAGAGACTGATTGTCCTGAAGGATCATGCTATTCAGAACAGAGATCATATACTTCAAGGACTGTAGATGTATTCTGTATAATACCTGGAATAATTTCTTGCACTCCACAATCATGTGGCTGAGCCCTTGACTGGCAGCCATGTTCTCACTCAGGTCCTTGTGGTCCGGTTTTCCCCCTGCCCCCTTTCGGTGGATTAATCTGCCAGAAAGATGGAACACAGTCAACACACATCACAATCATCCTCTGAGCTTTGAGTTCAACAACAGTACAATGTTGTCAATATGCAGCATTTTGATGAGGAAATAGTCAAGAGGAAAACAAATGGTCCAACACTGTCCAACCTCTGTAGTTTTGTTTGGGCTCCATTTTGACATGACACATCCATGAGGATGTTAATAAGCAGAATTTTAGTGCATTTATTTAGCCCATAGGAAAACAACTGGTACAACACTGTCAGTCCTAGGTAGTTTTGTTTGTACAAAATGTTGACTTGACACATCAATGAGGATGGGTAGAGCGCAGCCACTATAATATAATATAATATAATATGCCATTTAGCAGACGCTTTTATCCAAAGCAACTTACAGTCATGTGTGCATAAATTTTTACGATTGGGTGGTCCCGGGGATCGAACCCACTACCCTGGCGTTACAAGCGCCATGCTCTACCAATTGAGCTACAGAGGACCACTAAAGCACTCATGTTCCCTAATTGTGATGGATGTAGAAGTGCAAGAGAATACACCAGAGGGAGCTCTGGGCGTCATTTAAAAACACTGATTACAAATGATCCAGCTGCAAAGGCATTAAGGCATTTAGTGCCATGCAGCACACGCCAAAACAAATCAATACATGCCATGATACACACATACAGTGCCTTGCAAAAGTATTCACCCCCCTTGCCGTTTTTTTTCCTATTTTGTTGCATTACAACCTGTAATTTAAATGGATTTTTATTTAGATTTCATGTAATGGACATACACAAAATAATCCAAATTGGTGAAGTGAAATTCAAAAAACAACTTGTTTCAAAAAATTCAAAAAAATAAATAACGGAAAAGTGGTGCGTGCATATGTATTCACCCCCTTTGCTATGAAGCCCCTAAATAAGATCTGGTGCAACCAATTACCTTCAGAGGTCACATAATTAGTTAAATAAAGTCCACCTGTGTGCAATCTAAGTGTCACATGATCTCAGTATAAATACACCTGTTCTGAAAGGCCCCAGAGTCTGCAACACCACTAAGCAAGGGGCACCACCAAGCAAGCGGCACCATGAAGACCAAGGAGCTCTCCAAACAGGTCAGGGACAAAGTTGTGGAGAAGTACAGATCAGGGTTGGGTTATAAAAAATATCCGAAACTTTGAACATCCCACGGAGCACCATTAAATCCATTATTAAAAAATGGAAAGAATATGGCACCACAACAAACCTGCCAAGAGAGGGCCGCCCACCAAAACTCATGGACCAGGCAAGGAGGGCATTAATCAGAGAGGCAACAAAGAAACCAAAGATAACCCTGAAGGAGCTGCAAAGATCCACAGCGGAGATTGGAGTATCTGTCCATAGGACCACTTTAAGCAATACACTCCACAGAGCTGGGCTTTACGGAAGAGTGGCCAGAAAAAAGCCATTGCTTAAAGAAAAAAATAAGCAAACACGTTTGGTGTTCGCCAAAAGGCATGTGGGAGACTCCCCAAACATATGGAAGAAGGTACTCTGGTCAGATGAGACTAAAATTGAGATCTTTGGCCATCAAGGAAAACGCTATGTCTGGCGCAAACCCAACACCTCTCATCACCCCGAGAACACCATCCCCACAGTGAAGCATGGTGGTGGCAGCATCATACTGTGGGGATGTTTTTCATCGGCAGGGACTGGGAAAATGGGCAGAATTGAAGGAATGATGGATGGCGCTAAATACAGGGAAATTCTTGAGGGAAACCTGTTTCAGTCTTCCAGAGATTTGAGACTGGGACGGAGGTTCACCTTCCAGCAGGACAATGACCCTAAGCATACTGCTAAAGCAACACTCGAGTGGTTTAAGGGGAAACATTTAAATGTCTTGGAATGGCCTAGTCAAAGCCCAGACCTCAATCAAATTGAGAATCTGTGGTATGACTTAAAGATTGCTGTACACCAGCGGAACCCATCCAATTTGAAGGAGCTGGAGGAGTTTTGCCTTGAAGAATGGGCAAAAATCCCAGTGGCTAGATGTGCCAAGCTTATAGAGACATACCCCAAGAGACTTGCAGCTGTAATTGCTGCAAAAGTTGGCTCTACAAAGTATTGACTTTGGTGGGGTGAATAGTTATGCACGCTCAAGTTTTCTTATTTTTTTATTTTATTATTTCTTGTTTGTTTTTTATTAATTTATTTTGCATCTTCAAAGTGGTTGTGATGAGTGTGATAGAAGGAGTCAGGCGCAGGAGGGTAATCACTGAATGCAGAGTTTATTCCGTCGTACATGCAGAGTTTATTCCGTCGTACACACATAGCGCTGGATAGCGACAAACAAAATAGGCACATGGGAAATATCTACCCTGGCAATACAAGGTAACGGTAGCTCCAACAATAACAGGCACAGGGGAAATATCTACCCTGGCAATAACAAGGTACAAGTAGCTCCACCGAGCTACACTACTCTCACAAATAAACAATCACCCACAAGGACAAGGGGGGCAGAGGGAACACTTATACACAGACTAATGAGGGGATAAGAACCAGGTGTGTGTGATTGACAAGACAAGACAAATGGAATGATGAATAATGGAGCGGCAGTGGCTAGTAAGCCGGTGACGACGAACGCCGAAGCCTGCCCGAACAAGGAGGGGAGGCAGCCTCGGCGGAAGTCGTGACAGTGGTAGGCATGTTGTGTAAATCAAATGATACATTTTAATTCCAGGTTGTAAGGCAACAAAATCAGAAAAATGCCCAGGGGGGTGAATACTTTCGCAAGCCACTGTATGCAGACACACGCATACCAGTACATATCTAGGGGAGGTGCCCTCCTTCTTGGAGACGTTGAGGTGCAGAATGGAGGGGGCCAGGCACACGGCCAGGTTCCCAGCTGTCATCTGGTTCTCCTCAGCAGAGGCGATGTCACTGAGGAAAAAGAGCAGGGTCTGCAGGACCTCCCGGTTCTCGTCAGGCAGCAGGATGACTGCAGCCTGGGCTGCCTGAAGACGCATGTCCTTAGGGACACCTGGGAAATACACATGACAGATACATCACCATCTTTGGAATCTCTGATGTTCTGATGTGTAAGATGGTAATTTGACCTAGAACACAGACCAAAGCTGGTGTCTGAACGTCAATTGTTATGTTGGTTTTAAGATCTTAGCATGATAATGATGAAAAAACTGATGACATCTGAATGCACCTGGTAATTATAGCAGTAGACATTCCATATAGATTATAACCAGACATCAAATCTAGACGATGGCTTAATGCCATGTTTGTAAAACCTCCATAAATCCTAACTGTAGCTGTAAAGTCCTAGCTGGGGGACATCATAGAGTACTGTATCATTATTATGCCTCTCAATAAGCTGATCGACTTCTCAGAGGAGACTATCTAGTCCAGAGTTCTTCAATTCCGGTCCTGGAGGGCCGAAACACTTCTGTTTTTTATTTCTACCTGGTAGTTAATTGCACTCACCTGGTGTCCCAGGTCTGAATTAGCCCCTGATTAGAAGGAGAGGATGAAAAACAGAGGTGTTTCGGCCCTCCAGGACCGGAATTGAAGAACCCTGGACTATATAGTCTCCTCTGAGAAGAACCCTGATCTAGTCAATTATTTAAATCTGATAATTATGTGCTGAGGGGTAATCTGAAGTAGACACAGGAGTTCAGAGCTTTCCTGAGTGGGTAGGTGGGGAGCACTTAGAGCAGGTATGGGCCCGTCAGTGTAAAAAACTCCTCATGAGGGGCTGCAGTGACTTTCAGTGACTGACATAACAAGAGAAAACTGCTGATGCACAACTACATTTCAAAATTGCACCTTGTTTATTCTACTATTCTAACTCTGAACAGTAACGTTTTTTTGGGGTAGTAGGGGGGCCCGTTTTTGGAAATTGATCCATGGGCCGACAAAATGGGGGGGGGGGTCACCCGCAGGCCGCCAGTTGCCCTCCCTGACTTAGAGCTACTGACTCACACTGGTAGATCTGCAGGAAGGTTTCAGTGAGCTTGGTGGTGAGGACGGGTTCAGGTCTCTGAAATACTGTTTCAGCAGGTCGGCCACATCATAGGCTGATTGGCCCTGGTAGCTCACATTGTCTGGAGAATTTTCATTCAGCTTCCGCAGAGTTTGGATCCTAGACTTCACCCCAGACTTACGGAAAATGCCAACCTTGACAGGAAAAGGAGTGAAAAACTGTTGTTAATGTCATTGGTGTATTAGCATAATTCATACACTTCAATGCATTATCATATATAATGTATCACCAAGCACATGAAATCTCACTACAATGGAAATAACATTACATATCTAGAGTGGAACACACACTAAAGTTATAAGGTTATACACACACTATAGCATGAGGGAACACATTATCACTTTGAGGGGATGAGAGTGACAGTATCTTTTCCAGACATTGGCTGCGGAGGTAGCGCATGGCCTGCTGAATGCTCTGGGGTAGGGGTTGCCCACTCCTTTGGACATTGATGATTGGCGGGACACCAAAAACCTGCTTGTCCCTGTAGTCAGGGACCTTACTTCTTTTCATAAACTTAGGAATTTACCTGCCAAAACGGAGGAAAAGGGTGATTAGATTCAATCTTTTCATGTAGATATCAGCATATAGGTTGTTAGCTGAAATATATGTAATAATTCATATCTCTAAATTCATAACAGACTCTGTAGCAATGTATTTTTTTTTGCATACGCCTATTTATTTCTGCAACAACACACTCACTCATCACAAATTGTAAGCAAGCTAGTTGCCTCCTAAAGACATGATTGACATCGGCCGAAAAGGGTGGGCTATCAAGTGTTAATCAAATGTTATGCTGCAGCAGCGGCAGTACTGTTGATATTTAAAATAGGTAGCTTGCTACATACACTCACGCATTTCAAGACATGTATGGTGCATTCGGAAAGTATTCAGACCCCTTGACTTTTTCCACATTTTGTTACGTTACAGCCTTATTCTAAAATTGATTAAATAGTTTTTTCCCCTCATCAATCTACACACAATACCCCATAATGACAAAGGAAAAACTGTTTTTTATAAATTGTTGCAAAAAAAGAATAAAGATGGAAATAATACATTTACATAAGTATTCAGACCCTTTACTCAGTACTTTGTTGAAGCACCTTTGGCAGCGATTACAGCCTCGAGTCTTCTTGGGTATGACGCTACAAGCTTGGCACACCTGTATTTGGGGAGTTTCTCCCATTCTTCTCTGCAGATCCTCTCAAGCTCTGTCAGGTTGGATGTGGAGCATCGCTGCACAGCTATTTTCAGGTCTCTCCAGAGATGTTAGATCGGGTTCAAGTCCAGGCTCTGGCTGGGCCACTCAAGGACATTCAGAGACTTGTCCCGAAGGTTGCTGTCCTGTTGGAAGGTGAACCTTCGGCCCAGTCTGAGGTCCTGAGGGCTCTGGAGCAGGTTTTCATCAAGGATCTCTCTGTACTTTGCGCCGTTCATCTTTGCCTCGATCCTGACTAGTCTCCCAGTCTCTGCCGCTGAAAAACATCCCCACAGCATGATGCTGCCACCATGCTTCACTGTAGGGATGGTGCCAGGTTTCCTCCAGACGTGACGCTTGGTATTCAGGCCAAAGAGTTCGATCTTGGTTTCATCAGACCAGAGAATCTTGTTCTCATTGTCTGAGAGTCTTTAGGTGCCTTTTGGCAAACTCCAAGCGGGCTGTCATGTGCCTTTTACTGAGGAGTGGCTTCCATCTAGCCACTCTACCATAAAGGCCTGATTGGTGGAGTGCTGCAGAATTGGTTGTCCTTCCGGAAGGTTCTCCCATCTCGACAGAGGAACTCTAGAGCTCTGTCAGAGTGACCATCGGGTTCTTGGTCACCTCCCTGACCAAGGCCCTTCTCCCCAGATTGCTCAGTTTGGCCGGGTGGCCTGCTCTAGGAAGAGTCTTGGTGGTTCCAAACTTCTTCCATTAAAGAATGACGGAGGCCACTGTGTTCTTGGGGACCTTCAATGCTGCAGACAATTTTTGGTACCCTTCCCCAGATCTGTGCCTCGACACAATCCTGTTTCGGCACTCTACGGACAATTCCTTCAACCTCATGGCTTGGTTTTTGCTCTGACATGCATTGTGAACTGTGGGACCTTATATAGACAGGTGTGTGCCTTTCCAAATCATGTCCAATCAATTGAATTTACCACAGGTGGACTCCAATCAAGATGTAGAAACATCTCAAGGATGATAAATGGAAACAGGATGCACCTGAGCTCAATTTCGAGTCTCATAGCAAAGGGTCTGAATACTTCTGTAAATAAGGTATCTGTTTTTTATTTTTTATACATTTGCAAAAATTTCTAAAAACCTGTTTTTGCTTTGTAATTATGGGGTATTGTGTGTAGATTGCTGAGGAATTGATTTTATTTAATCAATTTTAGAATAAGGCTGTAATGTAACAAAATGTGGAAAAAGTCAAGGGGTACTTTCCGAAGGCACTGTATGTGCGGGGGGTGGCGAACTTGATGAGTAACGACGACTTGCGGGCAGTGGGTTCAGAACAACAACGACAAAAAACATATCCCCTCCCAAAACGGCGAGTGTGAGGTCAAAGGGCAGGTGCTCAGGCACAGGTAGACTATCTGTGCACAATCCTGACCACAGGTAACATTAGATATTTTCCCTGGACATCTGATGTCTTTTTTTGAATGAAAACTGTTTGGTCTAACGGTTTCCATTTCATCTGATGAATATTCACATAATACTTTTTCAACTGAGGGATGAAGCCTAATTGTGTGAGAGCACATGGCTTATGATGCAAGATAAATTAAAGTTGGAACCTTTTAGGATGGAGATTAAAACACGCTAATTCATTGCTGACAACTGAGTGTGTCCTAAAATGGCCACTGCAAAGATAATAGTTTCTTTATGTTGGAAAATGTGATTTATTTTGGCGAAGCATGAATCATCTGAATAGGAAATGAGAGCCTGAATGAGAGACGATTGTGAAATTGTACAAGTCAAACTTTTTAACAGCCTGCTTTATGAAAAGCCGATTTTCCTTTTATACTACAATACATTAGCTGCACAAATGTAGATCAAAGGCCTTGCCATATACAATACAATTCACTTTAAAAAGCAGTATCCTGACCACAAGAAAGCAATACTTGAATCTCTTGAAATTAACCTTTCATTCCCTGGACAATTTCATTTCAAAAGGACAGTATAATAGAGTGCATATAGTGCACTTCCCTACATATAGGCCTTCATCTCCATTTCAGTCTCCACTCTCCAGTTTCCAAGGGCCCTGCACTCACCAGCTCCAGCCATGTTTGTTGGGTTCGCAGTACTTCTCCATGATAGCAGTGAGCCGGAGCAGAGAGAACATCTGCAGCAGGTTGAGCTGAGCGGCTGACTGGCGGTTAATCTCCTGGGAGGCTGAAGTCAGGCTCGGCCTGTGAGAGTTCTGGAAACTATGCCACCGTAGCTTCCTAGAGAGAGGGGAAATGCAATGGAAATAAAGGTGAATGTTGATCGATAGAGAATTCTATAAGTGTCCATTTGTGGTATTTCCTAGAGACGATTAAATTGATTAATTCATGTGTCTTTACTATTATACTCTGTCTAAACTTCAAGAGCTATTTAAACATTTGTAAAAATATGGATGAACCTGAACATGTTATCATCTTCATGTTTATAAAATAATGTGTATAACAATGTACACTCGGTGACCAGTTTATTAGGTACACCACCCTGTTCACGAAAATGGTTAGCTCCTACAGACAGTGAGTCACGTGGCCATGGCATGCTATATAAAGCAGGCAGACAGGCATCGAGGCATTCAGTTACTGTTCAATTGAACGTTAGAATGTGCAAAACGAGTGACCTAAGCGACTTTGAATGTGGTATGATCATCGGTGCCAAGCACGCCGGTTCCAGTATCTCAGAAACGGCCGTCCTCCTGGGCTTTTCACGCATGACAGTGTCTAGGTTTTACCGAGAATGGGGCTACAAATAAAAAACATTCAGCAGCAGTCCAGTGGGCGAAAGCAGCTCGTTGATGAGAGGTCGAAGGAGAATGGCAAGAATCGTGCAAGCTAACAGGCGGGCCACAAACAGGCAGTACAACAGTGGTGTGCAGAACTACATCTCGGAACGCACAACTCGTCGGTCCTGGTCACGGAGCGGCTCCAGTGGGCATGCAATCACCAACACTGGGCAATTGAGGAGTTGAAAAACATTGCCTGGTCCGACGATTCCCGGTTCCTGTTGCATTATGCTGATGGCACCGGAGGGAATGACGGCCGTTTTACAGGCTCCTGACCAATTGTGCAATTTTGTGTATTTTCTTGCGCTTATCTTAACTTTTTTTGTACATAATGTTTCCGCCATAATTTCCTATGACCAAAAAGAGCTTCTGGACTTCAGAACAGCTATCACTAACCTCCATTTGGATGAGGACTTCTATTTCAATGAGTCGGTTGAAAGACATATTGATTATCGCGGACCAGGCCCAAATCCCCGACACTCGAAGGAGGAGATGGCGCCATAGAGGCCGGCGTGCGGGATACCTGGCGAGACTATGTCGGAGAGAGGATATGGTAGTAGGTGCCAGGCGCACTGGTTTGTGTCAAGAACTGCAACGCTGCTGGCTTTTTCACGCTCAACAGTTTCCCATGTGTATCAAGAATGGTCCACCACCCAACTTGGAACAACTGTGGGAAGTATTGGAGTCAACATGGGCCAGAATCCCTGCGGAACGCTTTCAACACCTTGTAGAGTCCTTGTCCCAATGATTGAGGCTGTTCTGAGGGCAAAATAAATCCCGCTACACCCTCCAGCAAACCATCAAACAGGCAAAGTATCACTATAGGACCAAGACAGGTAATCTTTCTAAATGACTGTAGCCATGAAAGCTTTGAAAGGCTGGTCATGGCTCACATCAACACCATTCTCCCAGACACCCTGGATCCACTCCAATTCGCATACCGCCCCAACAGATCCACAGAGTGTATAAAGCTGTCATCAAGGAAAAGGGTGGCTACTTTGAAGAATCTCAAATATAAAATAGATTTTGATTTGTTGAACACTTTTTTGATTACTACATGATTCCATATGTGTTATTTCATAGTTTTGATGGCTTCACTATTATTCTACAATGTAGAAAATATTCAAAATAACGAAAAACCCTGGAATGAGTAGGTGTGTCCAAACTTTTGACTGGTACTGTGGGTAAACTGGAATATGACTAATGAATTAACCAGGGTGATTTTTCCAGAACTAGACAAGTGTTGTCCTTTCCATGGTAGCAAAATCTTATCTAATTTGGCTAACTTTCTATTAAAATGTATTGTAGTGAGATAATTTCTTTCTTTCGGAATATGAATACCGAGTATGTCCACTTCACCGTCGGGCCATTTTATTGGTGAACTACACGTTCATGTAAATTGTGTATTTTTTAGAGATCCAATATGTAATATGGTGCACTTATCATAATTCTGTTTTAATCCTGAGAGGTTAGAAAAATAATCTAGATCCTCTATGAGGCTGTGCAGGGATCCAAATCGTGGATTTAAAAGAAAACATGAATCGTCAGTGTACAATGACACCTTTGTTTTTAAGCCCTGGATTTCTAGCCCCTTGATATTAATGTTGGATCTAATTTTAATAGTTAACATTTCGATGGCCATATTAAATAGATATGCCGATAGTGGGCAACCTTGTTTTACTCCTCTTGTCAATTTAATACTTTCTGAGAAGTAGCCATTATTTACTATTTTACACCTGGGGTTACTGTACATAACTTAAACCCATTGTATAAGAGATTCTCCTAAATTAAAATAGTCCAGGCATTTATATATAAATTCCAGTCGTACTTTAACAAAGGCCTTTTCAAAGTCAACTATGAATACCAGGCCTGGTTTCCCAGATTTTTCATAGTATTCTATTGTTTCCAGTACTTGTCTTATATTATCTCCAATGTACCGTCCATGTAAAAAATCTGTCTTATTAGGATGAATAATATCTGACAATACCTTTTAATTCTATGCGCTATGCATTTTGCTAGGATTTTGGCATCACAACACTGAAGTGTAAGGGGTCTCCAATTTTTTAGGTGGACTGGATCTTTATATTTACCACCTGGGTCATGTTTCAGTAATAATGAAATGAGACCTTCTTGCTGAGTGTCTGATAGTCTAGCATTTTTATAGGAGTGGTTAAAACATGTTAATAACGAACTTTGAGTACATCGTAAAATATTGAAGGCTTTAATTGCATCTTTAAATATATTGAAGGCTTTAATTGAAGGCTTTAATTGCATCTAGAAGTTCCTCCTCTGTAAATTAGGCCTTCACATGACTCTTTCTCTATAGCTGTTAATTTTACATTGTTAATAGAAGAACAATCCTTACAATTAACTTCTGATAGTGGAAATGGAGGAGACTGAAGTACTTTCCTTCTTCTTTCAAAATATTGTTTGGTGAATCATGGATGACTCCGTTATTTGTAACAAGTTTCTGTAACTTCTTTTTGGTAGCATTTCTATGTTGAAGATAAAGAAAAATAATTTGGTGCATTTTTTCACATATTTCATCCAGTTGGCTTTATTTTTTAAAATATATTACACTTGATCTTTCTTGAATAAGTTCCTCCATTTCTTTTTGTTTTTCCTCTAAATTATTCTGTGCCTCCATGTTACAGTTGTTATTGCTATCGATCTGTACTGTTAGTTCCTCTATTTCCTTTTTTAGGATGAACTCTTTTGACCTAAATTGTTATTGTTTTAAAGATGAGTATTGAATTGCATGGCCTCTAAAAGGCACATTTAAAAGTGTCCCATACAATAAGGGGATCTGCTGTGCCTATGTTATGTAGGGAAATCATTCAGCCTACAGTAGCAGCCAATGTGTGGTGTTTAATGTAGGCCTACATTCCATGAGACTTTTGAAAAAAACGTGCAGGCTTGACATTAACCTGTTTATCCACTTCAGACAAGGACGTGACTGAAAATGTGTTGTGTTGTTTGATGCAAGAAACCACTTTAAAAAATGTAATGCATTATTATTCCCATACCATTATTACAGAGAATCAGACAAATTATGCTACCCTCTGCCTATTGACTACTTAGCTTATTCAAGCCTGTCTCAAAATACAACACTGCCCCTTTAAGACAAAAAAAAGTTATTTTATCTGAAAATGTACACGTTTGTGCTCTTGTAGGAAGAAATCACTCCCCCATTGCTGACTGCAAATGATCTATAACTGGCCTAATTACTCACTAACTAGCAAAGGATATTAACAAATATGCACACCTGGCTACATGCAGCTCTCATTTTGATCTCAAAACAAGCACATCATGACCGCTCATGCTGTAAACACCAGTCCAGTTCAAAGTGAATGGCACAGATCCATATATGGGAATGGTCTATTTGTATATAGGTCTACTGCAGCTCTGATTGGTTATGCCGCACAGGTCGTTGTAGAGTACGGGCAGAGTCATGCGTCCGATGCGTTCTGCCTACAACAAAATCTCTTGAATAGTTAGTTTTATATGCTAAGTCTTGCATAGTTAGTTTTGTTTCGGTATGTTCCATTGAACGTGGCTAATATTGCGTTGATTCAATCACAATCCACACAGTAAAGGGAAAAGTTGATAGTGTTAACTAAAGGGAAAAACTCTAGAAAGTTGAGTGAAGTTCAATCTTGTGCTTGTCTGCGCAGGCTGATATTTATTCTGCGCAGCAGTCATGGGGGAGCTGCGCACAGCTTAGAGGGAATATTGTGCCGAGCATGCCCCCATCCACATCAACGGGGCTATTATGGAACAGGTAGAGAGCTTCAAGTTCCTCGGTGTCCACATCACTAAGGAACTATCATGGTCCACATATCAACACAGTCGTGAATAGGACACGACAACGCCTCTTCCCCCTCAGGAGGCTGAAAAGATTAGACATTACATTTTATTCATTTAGCAGACGCTCTTATCCAGAGCTACTTACAGTTAGTGAGTGCATCAATTTTTTCATACTGGTCCCCCGTGGGAAACGAACCCACAACCCTGGCGTTGCAAGCGCCATGCTCTACCAACTGAGCTACACGGGACATGGGCCCTCAGATCCTCAAAAAGTTGCACCATTGAGAGCATCCTGACTGGCTGCATTACCGCTTGGTATGGCAACTGTTTGGCATCCGACCGCAAGGCGCTACAGAGGGTAGTGCGTACGGCCCAGTACATCACTGGGGCCGAACTCCCTGCCATCCAGGACCTCTATACCAGGCAGTGTCTGAGGAAGGCCCTAAAAAATTGTAAATACTCCAGCCACCCAAGTCATAGACTGTTCTCTCTGCTACTGCACAGCAAGCGGTACTGATGCACCAAGTCTGGAACCAACAGGACCCTGAACAGCTTCTACCCCCAAGCTATAAGACTGCTAAATAGTTAGTTAAATAGTTAACCAATAGCTACTCAGAATATCTGCATTGACCCTTTTTGGACTAATCTCTTTTGACTCATCACATACACTGCTATTACTGTTTATTATCTATCCCATTGCCTAGTCACTTTATACCTACCTATATGTACATATCTACCTCAATTACCTTGTACCCCTGCACATCAACTCGGTACTGGTACCCCGTGTATATAGCCAAGTTATCGTTACTAATTGTGTATTTATTCCTTGTTATTATTTTTCTATTTTAAAAACATTTTCTACTATCTCTATGCATTGTTGGGAAGGCCCGTAAGTAAACATTTAGTCTACACCTGTTGTTTACGAAGCATGTGACAAATACAATTTTATTTCATTTGAGTCAGGATTTGGCGTAAGTAGCATGAGTCCATGGCCCCATCCTGCCTGGTGTCAATGATACAGGCTGGTGGAAGTGGTGTAAACGTTAGGTCCCTTGATACCAATTGAGCAACGTTTCCATGCCCTGAAGAATTCAGGCTGTTCTGGAGGCAAAGGAGGGTCCGACCTGGTACTAGATGGGTGTACCTAATAAACTGGCAGCTGAGTGTATGTTTACCTGCTTGGCCTGGTTAAGGAAGCGCCCACTCCTGAGTCCCTCCTTTCTCTCATCTCAACATCCTCCACTTCATTCAAGGAGTTTCCTGTGCTGTCGTAGTCACTGGCTGTCATGCCTACATCTGACATAGACTGGTCCTCAAAATGGAGGCTGGAGGAGCATGTTGTTTCTCTGGTCTCGTCAGTGTCCACCTCCTCATGCCCGTCATTGAGCTCCTGACACACCCTCTTGGACCACTGGTCTATATTCTGCTGAAGGCCATGGACATGTTGAAGGATATCATCCAGATGCTCAAAGACCTTTTCTCTCAATTCGTCTGAACTGCTACTAGCCTCAGGCATATTTTCATAGATGCTCCCCATGGAGGAACACAAGTTCCTTCTTCTAGGAAACATGGTGAAGTCCTGGGACTCCTGACTGCTGCCCAGGGAAAGGTTGACGTCCTCCATCTGCCATCTACCCAGCTCGTGAAAGGTGGAAGAAGTGCACAGGCTCTCGATGGATAGGGATTTGGGGAACGTGCCTGGCTTGTGGTCCATTGGCAGATGAACCAGACAATCTAGTCCATTTCTATAGCCACTCTTCTGACTAACCTGTTTAGCCCCCTTCCACCCGCCCATCTCATAGTCCTCTAGATAGAGCCAACTGTTCTTCACCTTAACTGGGGACCTACGGGCTGTACTCCGACAGATCGTATGGGCCTTTCTGCTGTAATTTACACTGCTATTTTCTGTAGTGTTCTTTTTTAAACCAGGTAGACTTTCATTGGAAGTGCAATGCAAACTGCCAGGGGTTAGAGGGAGCTGCAGCTGATTGGTCACAACTTGGCCATCTGTCGCTTCCCTCTCTTTATCTTTTCTCTTGAACGACTCCATTTTCCTCAGGAAGGTATTGGAACACCTCTTGGTCTTCTCTCTGCTGACAGGAACAGTGACCAGGTCTTTGGGAAAAGCAGGTTGGTCCTCACTGCTCAGGGTGGATCCGTTGGGAGAGTGGGAGCCATGGGAATCATGGTGGGAGGTGAGGGTGTAGGGCTCTGCCGTGCTGGTGACCTGACTGGAGGGGGTTCCCCTGCTGGACGTGGTTCCTCTGGCACTCTCCACACTCAGGCTGCTGCTGCTGTGGGTGGAGGTGACCTCCAGGTTACTGAAGTCACTCAAGATGCTTTCGCTACTGGCTGAGGCCCTCATGGGGAGCAGGGTGGTGGAGGAGAGGACCTCCACGCTAGGGGAGATATGCGTGGAAAGGGTACGCAGTCGTGACCACGTCTTACTCTCTCGCTGGAAAGCCCAGCGGTCACTGATAGCACACAGGTCATCCTCCTCTGAGTCTTCACTCTGCATTAGATGAGAGAAAAATTGGAGTACATTTTTTAACATGGTTATGGATGGATAATTTACATTGACAAGGGCTATGTCTACGTGCAAAGCAAATATAGACTTACTTGAGCATGTAAAATGGAATATAAACCATTGATAATATACAAGGTCATCCAGCACAGATACAGGGAGGGAAAAAATTATTTGATCCCCTGCTGATTTTGTACGTTTGCCCACTGACAAAGAAATGATCAGTCTATAATTTTAATGGTAGGTTTATTTGAACAGTGAGAGACAGAATAACAACAACAAAATCCAGAAAAACGCATGTCAAAAATGTTCTAAATTGATTTGCATTTTAATGAGGAAAAAAAAAAAAAAAGTATTTGACCCCCTCTCAATCAGAAAGATTTCTGGCTCCCAGGTGTCTTTTATACAGGTAACGAGCTGAGATTAGGAGCACACTCTTAAAGGGAGTGCTCCTAATCTCAGCTTGTTACTTGTATAAAAGACACCTGTCCACAGAAGCAATCAATCAATCAGATTCCAAACTCTCCGTCATGGCCAAGACCAAAGAGCTCTCCAAGGATGTCAGGGACAAGATTGTAGACCTACACAAGGCTGGAATGGGCTACAAGACCATCGCCAAGCAGCTTGGTGAGAAGGTGACAACAATTGGTGCGATTATTCGCAAATGGAAGAAAAACAAAAGACCTGTCAATCTCCCTCGGCCTGGGGCTCCATGCAAGATCTCACCTCGTGGAGTTGCAATGATCATGAGAACGGTGAGGAATCAGCCCAGAACTACACGGGAGGATCTTGTCAATGATCTCAAGGCAGCTGGGACCATAGTCACCAAGAAAACAATTGGTAACACACTACGCCGTGAAGGACTGAAATCCTGCAGCGCCCGCAAGGTCCCCCTGCTCAAGAAAGCACATATACATGCCCGTCTGAAGTTTGCCAATGAACATCTGAATGATTCAGAGGAGAACTGGGTGAAAGTGTTGTGGTCAGATGAGACCAAAATGGAGCTCTTTGGCATCAACTCAATTTGCCGTCTTTCGAGGAGGAGGAATGCTGCCTATGACCCCAAGAACACCATCCCCACCGTCAAACATGGAGGTGGAAACATTATGCTTTAGGGGTGTTTTTCTGCTAAGGGGACAGGACAACTTCACCGCATCAAAGGGACGATGGACGGGGCCATGTACCGTCAAATCTTGGGTGAGAACCTCCTTCCCTCAGCCAGGGCATTGAAAATGGGTCGTGGATGGGTATTCCAGCATGACAATGACCTAAAACACATGGCCAAGGCAACAAAGGAGTGGCTCAAGAAGAAGCACATTAAGGTCCTGGAGTGGCCTAGCCAGTCTCCAGACCTTAATCCCATAGAAAATCTGTGGAGGGAGCTGAAGGTTCGAGTTCCAAACGTCAGCCTCAAAACCTTAATGACTTGGAGAAGATCTGCAAAGAGGAGTGGGACAAAATCCCTCCTGAGATGTGTGCAAACCTGGTTGGCAACTACAAGAAACGTCTGACCTCTGTGATTGCCAACAAGGGTTTTGCCACCAAGTACTAAGTCATGTTTTGCAGAGTGGTCAAATACTTATTTCCCTCATTAAAATGCAAATCAATTTATAACATTTTTGACATGCATTTTTCTGGATTTTTTTGTTGTTATTCTGTCTCTCACTGTTCAAATAAACCAACCATTAAAATTATAAACTGATCATTTCTTTGTCAGTGGGCAAACGTACAAAATCAGCAGAGGATCAAATACTTTTTTCCCTCACTGTATACTGTGAAAGACAGAGACATGCAACAATAGTCTCATAGAGGCACACTTGTTCAAGGTTGACAGCCTCCTACGTGGAAATGAAAGAGATAAAATGAATAAACACAGGAAATATCCACATTTTTGGGTTGTTTACAAGTGCCAATCCAAATAAGCTAGCCATCTATAAAAACAGTTTCTCTGACAATAGCAGTATTGTGTCTCAAATGTCTTAACAATGTCAACCTGAAAGAGGGACATATCATTGGTTAGATAGGTAGTTAAGCTCATAGGTGTTGATAAGAAAAAATTAAATAAAATCATTCTGTTCATGTCAGTCGCTAGGTTTCCATCTAATTGGCAATAGAATTTCATGCGAAAATTCAAAAAGCTGCATAAATAAAATATGCACATTTTCCCACCAGAGATGTTTTTCCACCAAATTGACTTGTTGCGGATAAAGGTCTGTGCATGATGACATAGTGCCCAAAAGATTAAATGGGTTTCCATCGCACTTTCAACTCTATTGATGGTTTTGTCACAAAAAATGTTGTGTTATATAGCGAATGTGTCCACTATAGTATTGGCACACACACTTTAGCCAACAGCTTGCAAATACAGTGCGGGTATAGCCTACATGATGAGAGTATTATGGACAAAAGAGCGAGATCATTTTTATTTGTCAAACGGCAGCCAAGCATCGATCATCATGTCACCAGAATAAGACCACCGATATTTATTGGAAAGTAGCATCAAGCCTCATCCCCGTGCACTTTCATCACCCTGTGACGTTCATCATAACTTATTTCATCTGTAGCCCAATAAACTGCATGCTTTCTCGAGTCGTAGTGGGAGGACCACACAGCATATCTTTGCGTGACTCCAAAAACACTTGAATATGATGGTTATTCTATCAATATTTGCGCATAAAAGCGTTTCTACCGCCATTTCACGCATAATTAATTTTACAGACAGAAAAAGACCCCACCAAAGATTGGATGGAAAACCTGGTTAATATGCAATATTTCCTGTATTTTTTAAGGGCCACATACATCCCTGGCTCCCCTTAGTAATTGTGTTCCAGATCAGTTTGCATCTCATGCATATGTTTTTATTTTTAAGGGGTTATTTTAGGTCCCACGCGATGGGGGAGGACTTGACAGTGAATGAAAACACATATACAAACTCCCCACCCCCCAAAATTGGAATTCAAGGAGGCTCAAACATCTTTGATGGATCAAAATGCATGACTTATCTTTGGCACAGAACATAATTCAGAGCAAGAGTATGCAGACATGAAGGCCTTGTGGCCAGGCTGTTCTATTTTTACATCACTCCACCCCAGAGTGAATTTCACACCATGTAAATTGCTGCACCACAGATTTAAATGAGTCTATGTGTGAGGCATTTCACTAACAGGTTTATTTAGGAAAAATGTGTCAAATGATATGTCAGAAATTTCAAGAGTCAGAAAGTCTACAATGAACATCACCACATTTTCAATTTGCTTGATTCATGCCTTTTTGCTGAAGACAGACAACAGTTCAACTTTTCTCTTACAGCTCAAAGTTTCAATAGTTGGAACTTGAAGACAGTAAAAAAAAAAAATCTCGTTATTGTATCGTATCATATCGAAGGGCCCCTCTTCACCTTCATTATTTATGCTGGTGTCGAAGACAAGCTAAGACATTCACAATATTTTTCAAATAATTAACGAGATGTAAGACCGACCTTAAACATATCGCTGTCACGATCGTTAGAGGGAGTAGACCAAGGCGCAGCGTGATGAGCGAACATACTTTATTATCTTTAGTGATAATAAGAACAAAACAACAAACGATAACGACACGTGAAGTCCTAGGTTTAACATAACCAACAAGGAACAAACCAAAAGGAACAAGATCCCACAACTACTGTGGGTCAACTGGCAGTTTAAATGTGGTTCCCAATCAGAGACAACCAGCCACAGCTGACACTCGTTGCCTCTTATTGAGAACCACACTGGCCAACATAGAAATAGCACACATAGAACTACAACACAGAAACCAAACACATAGAATCTACACACCCTGGCTCAACATATAGAGTCTCCAGAGCCAGGGTGTGACAGTACCCCCCCCCAAAGGCGCGGACTGCGACCGCGCCTAAACATAAACAAACCAGGGGAGGGCTGGGTGGGCATTCCTCCTCGGAGGCGGTTCCAGCTCCGGGCTTGACCACCACCCTCCAATAATCCCCCCGTAGCGCCCCTGGTCCGGTCTGGCCCCGCTGGCTGGAGCTGGACTGGACATCGTAGGAGCGGATTGCTTCAGCTCCGGTGTGGAGCAGCTGACCGGTACCTGACCAGGCACCGGTGACCCAGGCACGGGTTGGACCGGACTGACGACGCACACCCCTGGCTTGGTGCGTGGAGCAGGAACGGGCCGGACCGGGCTGACGATGCGCATCCCTGGCTTGGTGCGTGGAGCAGCAACGGGCCGGACCGGGCTGACGATGCGCACCCCTGGCTTGGTGCGTGGAGCAGGGACGGGCCGGACCGGGCTGACAATGCGCACCCCTGGCTTGGTGCGTGGAGCAGCTACGGGCCGGACCGGGCTGACGATGCGCACCCCTGGCTTGGTGCGTGGAGCCGGAACGGGCCGTACCAGGCTGACGATGCGCACCCCTGGCTTGGTGCGTGGAGCAGGAATGGGCCGGACCGGGCTGACGACTCGCACCCCTGGCTTGGTGCGTGGAGCAGGAACGGGCCTTACCGGGCTGACGACTCACACCCCTGGCTTGGTGCGAGTGGCAGGAACGGGCCGGACCGGGCTGGCGACACGCACCGTAGGCTTGGTGCGAGTGGCAGGAACAGGCCGGGCCGGGCTGGCGACGCGCACCGTAGGCTTGGTGCGAGTGGCAGGAACAGGCCGGGCCGGGCTGGCGACGCGCACCGTAGGCTTGGTGCGAGTGGCAGGAACAGGCCGGGCCGGGCTGGCGACGCGCACTGTAGGCTTGGTGCGAGTGGTAGGAACAGGCCGGGCCGGGCTGGCGACGCGTACCATTAGCTTGGTGCGGGGAGCAGGAACAGGCCGGGCTGGGCTGGCGATGCGCACCGTAGGCTTGGTGCGGGGAGCAGGAACAGGCCGGGCCGGGCTGGCGACGCGCACCGTAGGCTTGGTGCGAGGGGCAGGAACAGGCCGGGCCGGGCTGGCGACGCGCACCATCAACTTAGTGCGGGGAGCAGGAACAGGCCGGGCCGGGCTGGCGACGCGCACCGTAGGCTTGGTGCGAGGGGCAGGAACAGGCCGGGCCGGGCTGGCGACGCGCACCGTAGGCTTGGTGCGAGGGGCAGGAACAGGCCGGGCCGGGCTGGCGACGCGCACCATCAACTTAGTGCGGGGAGCAGGAACGGGCCGGACCGGACTGGTGACGCACACCACTTGCTTGGTGTGAGGAGCGGGACTGGGTTTCGTCATAACCCTCCGCTCCCTCAGCTGCCTACACAGTTCCTCTCGCCGTGCCTCTATTCTCACCTTCTCCCTTATCGCCTCCAGTAGCTCCACCCTCTGCACCACTAACTCCTGCTCCCTCTGCACCAATAGCCCCCTTAACCTGGTGGCCTCCTCACCTAACCTCCTAATACGCCTTGTAGCTGCCTCCTGCTGCCCCGTCGCCCATGCCGTGTGCCCCCCCCTAAAAAAAATGTGGGGTTGCCTCTCGTCCGTCCGACGACGACACTGTTGACGCCGTTGCTCCTCTCTCCGTCGCGCCTCTACCGTCTCCTTCCATGGACGGCGATCCATCCCGGCCTGGATTTCCTCCCAGGTCCAGGACCCCTGCCCGTCCAATATTTGCTCCCACGTCCAGGCTGCCTGCTCCTGGACACGCTGCTTGGTCCTGGTATGGTGGGATCTTCTGTCACGATCGTTAGAGGGAGTAGACCAAGGCGCAGCGTGATGAGCGAACATACTTTATTATCTTTAGTGATAATAAGAACACAACAACAAACGATAACGACACGTGAAGTCCTAGGTTTAACACAACCAACACGGAACAAACCAAAAGGAACAAGATCCCACAACTACTGTGGGTCAACTGGCAGTTTAAATGTGGTTCCCAATCAGAGACAACCAGCCACATCTGACACTCGTTGCCTCTGATTGAGAACCACACTGGCCAACATAGAAATAGCACACATAGAACTACAACACAGAAACCAAACACATAGAATCTACACACCCTGGCTCAACATATAGAGTCTCCAGAGCCAGGGTGTGACAATCGCTGCTTAATGGTAATCAATGTAACAATATCCCTCAATAATTTTATTATCCTAAGAAATGTGATATCTTGAGAAAGATTTGATTAGTGATACATGCCATGTTCTCAATTCCATATTTCTTAGAATGCCCAGCTGTCCTATATTTTTTTGAAGTATATTTGTATTCTGGGAACATAGAGTCATAGCTACTCCTCTGAGGAGAACCTGATAGCATGTAGTGACTCTCAGAGCTTAAGTGATCCTGGGATTTGATTGGCAATTCAGTCATGTCTTTCTACTGCTCTTACACACACACACACACACACACACACACACACACACACACACACACACACACACACACACACACACACACACAGAGAGAGAGAGAGAAGCCATATCAACTCAAATTGGGGGGGCTGTTCCAAGATAACATATGGAATTGTTTTAACATGGTCATACCAAGGATTATTTAGCTATTTGATTTTGAATTTAAGACCCGTTAAGGTATCAACAACAAAAAATTATCGGATGAAACATTGAATTTGGTTGAAAGCTCATTGCTCTGTTATCACTTGGGTCATGTAAATTCTGTAGTTGCTCCTTTAAACATCCTAAGGTCAACATCCCCCATTGTGTTCCCATTTCTCTAATGTAAATGTTGTAGCTACAAAAAAATATTAAATAAACAATTTATTTGGGAAATATTCAGTCTTTGCTCTTTTCTTCATTAGCATGCTGATGATTTCAGTTGTACTGGATTTATCTTTATCTGTAAAGACATTGAATACATATTGTTTTGTATATTTACTATGTTTAGTTTACTCTGTGAGAAGCAAGTTCATTTAAAGTTTTATGAGATTTTGTCATGTAGATACGACATTTCAATGTTGTTAATACAGAAAGCAACCAAAACCCTGATTTAATTTGCATATTCAAAATGACTTTGTAGCAAATTTGCAGCAAACAGTACAATGTTTCCCAGAAGTTTCCCAGAGTTGTTTGCCAGAAGTTCACAAGTCACCGCAAATTTGCCACAACACTTACAGTGGGGAAAAAAAGTATTTAGTCAGCCACCAATTGTGCAAGTTCTCCCACTTAAAAAGATGAGAGAGGCCTGTAATTTTCATCAAAGGTACACGTCAACTATGACAGACAAAATGAGAAAAAAAATCTTTTTTTATGAATTTATTTGCAAATTATGGTGGAAAATAAGTATTTGGTCAATAACAAAAGTTTCTCAATACTTTGTTACATACCCTTTGTTGGCAATGACACAGGTCAAACGTTTTCTGTAAGTCTTCACAAGGTTTTCACACACTGTTGCTGGTATTTTGGCCCATTCCTCCATGCAGATCTCCTCTAGAGCAGTGATGTTTTGGGGCTGTCGCTGGGCAACACGGACTTTCAACTCTCTCCAAAGATTTTCTATGGGGTTGAGATCTGGAGACTGGCTAGGCCACTCCAGGACCTTGAAATGCTTCTTACGAAGCCACTCCTTCGTTGCCTGGGCGGTGTGTTTGGGATCATTTTCATGCTGAAAGACCCAGCCACGTTTCATCTTCAATGCCCTTGCTGATGGAAGGAGGTTTT
This sequence comes from Coregonus lavaretus, assembly GCF_964263955.1. Taxonomy (NCBI): domain Eukaryota; kingdom Metazoa; phylum Chordata; class Actinopteri; order Salmoniformes; family Salmonidae; genus Coregonus; species Coregonus lavaretus. Next base: position 33,632,020 of record NC_140002.1, on the reverse strand, counting down.
CACTCAAGATCTCACGATACATGGCCCCATTCATTATTTCCTTTACACGGATCAGTCGTCCTGGTCCCTATGCAGAAAAACAGCCCCAAAGCATGATGTTTCCACCCCCATGCTTCACAGTAGGTATGGTGTTCTTTGGATGCAACTCAGCATTCTTTGTCCTCCAAACATGACGAGTTGAGTTTTTACCAAAAAGTTCTATTTTGGTTTCATCTGACCATATGACATTCTCCCAATCCTCTTCTGGATCATCCAAATGCACTCTAGCAAACTTCAGACGGGCCTGGACATGCACTGGCTTAAGCAGGGGGACACGTCTGGCACTGCAGGATTTGAGTCCCTGGCGGCGTAGTGTGTTACTGATGGTAGGCTTTGTTACTTTGGTCCCAGCTCTCTGCAGGTCATTCACTAGGTCCCCCCGTGTGGTTCTGGGATTTTTGCTCACCGTTCTTGTGATCATTTTGACCCCACGGGGTGAGATCTTGCGTGGAGCCCCAGATCGAGGAAGATTATCAGTGGTCTTGTATGTCTTCCATTGGGTGGCAGATAGCTTAGTGGTTAAGAGTGTTGTGCCAGTAACCGAAAGGTCGCTGGTTCTAATCCCCGAGCGGACTAGGTGAAAAATCTGTCGATGTGCCCTTGAGCAAGGCACTTAACCCTAATTGCTCCTGTAAGTCACTCTTGATAAGAGTGTCTGCTAAATGACAAAAATATATATATACATTTCTGAATAATTGCTCCCACAGTTGATTTCTTCAAACCAAGCTGCTTACCTATTGCAGATTCAGTCTTCCCAGCCTGGTGCAGGTCTACAATTTTGTTTCTGGTATCCTTTGACAGCTCTTTGGTCTTGGCCATAGTGGAGTTTGGAGTGTGACTGTTTGAGGTTGTGGACAGGTGTCTTTTATACTGATAACAAGTTCAAACAGGTGCCATTAATACAGGTAACGAGTGGAGGACAGAGGAGCCTCTTAAAGAAAAAGTTACAGGTCTGTGAGAGCCAGAAATCTTGCTTGTTTGTAGGTGACCAAATACTTATTTTCCACCATAATTTGCAAATTAATTAATAAAAAATCCTAAAATGTGATTTTCTGGAGAAAAAAATTCTCAATTTGTCTGTCATAGTTGACGTGTACCTATGATGAAAATGACAGGCCTCTCTCATCTTTTTAAGTGGGAGAACTTGCACAATTGGTGGCTGACTAAATACTTTTTTTCCCCACTGTATATATTTTATACAGCGCTTTTCATACAGAATCTCAAAGTCACTTTTAAAAAACAAACAAAAAACAATTCAGGGAGCTGATGGTTCATGGGAGATGGTCTTCCACCTAGAGTACCAGTCAAAAGTTTGGACACACCTACTCATTCCAGGATTTTTTTTTATTCGTACTATTTTCTACATTGTAGAATAATAGTGAAGACATCAAAACTATGAAATAACACATATGGAATCATGTAGTAACCAAAAAAAGTGTTAAACAAATCCAAATATAGTTTCTATTTGAGATTCTTCAAATAGCCACCCTTTGCCTTGATGACAGCTTTGCACTCTCTTGGCATTCTCTCAACCAGCTTCATGAGGTAGTCACCTGTAATGCATTTACAAATGAAGTCCATCATGAAATTCAACCCATGCTTTGAAAGTTCTGAAAATGGTTAAGATTGCAAAAACATAGACATTCATCTTCCTGTTGTGTCACGGAATTAGCCGAGGCTGCCCCTCCTCCTTGCTCGGGCAGGCTTCGGCGTTCGTCGTCCCCGGAGTACTAGCTGCCACCGATCTATGTTTCGGTGTTTGTCTAGTTTGTCCAGATTGTTTGCACCTGTTTCCCATTATGTTATATTGTATTCCCTTTATAAACCCCTGTCTCTCATTGGTTATTGTGTGTGATTGTTTTCCGTTAGGTCGGCAGTGCTGGTTGTATGCGTATTTTGTTCCTCCCTGTTTGGAGGTTTGTTTTGTACTTTCTTTACTGAGTTAAGTAAAGTACGTTCTGCCAGTAGTTCGGTGTCCTGCGCTTGACTTCGTTTCCCGCATACACGTCACCTTGACAGAATCACACACCACTCATGGAGTCAGCAGGAGCGGCGGTGCCAACTGGATCAATGGAGGAACGCGTCGAACACCAAGCGGCCATGATCCAGGCTCTCGGCACCGCCATGGAACAGGTGGTGAGCACTATTGGGCGATGGGAAAGAGAGGGTCTGCCTACGCCTTCTCCAACGATACCACCACCATCGGCGATGCCCATCGCTTCACCTCCGGGGTCCAGTGGGATTCGGCTCTCGCTCCCGAGGGCTTATGATGGCACAGCGGCCGGGTGTCAGGGTTTCCTGCTCCAGGTTGAACTCTACCTAGCAACCATCCACCCGGTGCCCTCGGGATACGAGAGCGTGTCCGCCCTCATCTCCTGTCTGTCCGGCAAGGCGCTGGAGTGGGCCAATGCCGAGTGGGGGGGAATAGACGCCGCTACTGTCAACTATGCGCTTCAGGGCAGTATTCGATCATCCACCAGAGGGTAAAGCGGCGGGTGAGCGTCTATTCCACCTTAGACAGGGGAGGAGGAGCGCACAGGAGTTCGCGCTGGACTTCCGGACGCTGGCTGCCAACGCGGGATGGAATGAGAGGGCCCTCATCGACCACTACAGATGCAGCCTGAGGGAGGACGTGCGTCGGGAATTGGCCTGCAGGGACACCAACCTCAGCTTCGACCAACTGGTGGACATGTCAATTCGCCTGGATACCCTGTTGGCTACCCGCGGACGTCCGGATTCAGGGCCGTCCATTCCATCCCCCAGCACTTCCGAGCCGACCCCTATGGAGCTCGGAGGTGCTGGTGCTAGGGAGACCAGGAGAGAGACCAGGAGGGAGGCCGTCCCCTGCACCAACTGTGGCAGCAGAGGACACACTGCTGGTCGGTGCTGGGGAGGGTCTCCTAGGAATCGAGGCGGTAGGCAACGCACTGATGAGTCATTCCAGGTGAGTAGGTACCCAACTCACCCAGAGCTCTCTGTTGCACATATGTGTATTAAAGTTGTGTTTCCCGAGGTTTCTCCTCACTCCCAGCATAAGGCGCTAGTAGATTCAGGCGCAGCTGGGAATTTTATCGATCGCCAATTCACCTATAAGTTAGGGATTCCTATTGTACCTGTTGATGTGCCCTTCCCCATCCATGCCCTAGATAGCCGCCCTTTGGGGTCAGGATTGATTAGGGAAGTCACAGCGCCGCTCAGGATGAAAACGCAGGAGGGTCATGAGGAGATACTACGTTTGTATTTGATTGATTCTCCTGCATTTCCCGTGGTGTTGGGGCTTCCCTGGTTAACATCTCATGACCCCAACATTTCATGGCACCAGAGGGCTCTCAAGGGATAGTCTGATCAGTGTTTCGGGCGGTGTGTAGATGTTTCCGTAGGGGCAACGATGGTGAAAAGCCCGAACCAAGTTCCCACCATGCACATGCACATTCCACCTGAGTATGCCGATTTGGCACTCGCCTTCTGTAAAAAGAAGCCGACTCAATTACCACCTCACCGACAGGGGGATTGTGCGATAGACCTCCAAGTAGGTGCTGCGCTTCCGCGTAGTCATGTGTATCCTCTGTCTCAGGAGTAGACGGCGGCTATGGAGACATACGTCACCGAATCTCTGAGACAGGGATACATATGGCCGTCCACTTCCACTGCGTCCTCGAGTTTCTTTTTTGTGAAGAAGAAGGATGGGGGTTTACGCCCATGTATTGATTACCGTGGTCTCAATCAGATCACAATCAAATACAGCTATCCTCTCCCTCTGATTGCTAGTATGACGGAGTCATTACGCGGGGCGCGATTCTTCACAAATTAGGATCTCAGGAGCGCGTACAACCTGGTGCGCATTAGGGAGGGAGATGAGTGGAAGACAGCATTCAGTACCACCTCGGGTCACTATGAGTACCTCGTCATGCCATACGGTTTAATGAATGCTCCTTCAGTCTTCCAATCATTTGTGGACGAGATTTTCCGGGACTTGCATGGACAGGGTGTAGTGGTGTATATTGATGACATTCTAATATACTCCGCTACACGAGCCGAGCATGTGTCCCTGGTGCGTCGAGTGCTTGGTAGACTGTTAGAGCATGACCTGTATGCGAAGGCGGAGAAATGTCTGTTCTTCCAGGAGTCCATCTCATTCCTGGGACATCGGTTGTCCGCGTCAGGGGTGGAGATGGAGATTGACCGCATTTCTGCCGTGCGTAATTGGCAGACTCCCACCACGGTTAAGGAAGTGCAGCGGTTCTTGGGTTTTGCCAATTACTACCGGAGGTTTATCCGGGGCTTTGGACAGGTAGCAGCTCCCATTACCTCCCTGTTAAAGGGGGGTCCGGTGCGTCTGTAGTGGTCGGCTGAGGCGGACAGGGCGTTTAGACATCTGAAGGACCTGTTTACCTCGGCTCCGGTGCTGGCACATCCGGATCCCTCTACACCGAAGCCCCTGCGGTGGACGAGTGGTTTCGGCGCTCAGAAGAAACCTGGACCGCTGCGCATGTCCATCTGCAGCGGGCTATCAGACGGCAAAAGGCGAGCGCCGATCGCCACCGCAGTGAGGCTCCGGTGTATGCACCGGGAGATCGGGTCTGGCTCTCGACCCGAAACCTGCCCCTTTGCCTGCCCTGCCGGAAGCTGGGTCGGCGGATTGTGGGGCCATTTAAAGTCCTGAGGAGATTGAACGAGGTATGCTATAGGTTACAACTGCCCATTAATTACCGCATTAACCCCTCGTTCCATGTGTCTCTCCTCAGGCCGGTAGTGTCTGGTCCACTCCAGGAGAATGAGATACGAGAGGCTCCTCCGCCCCCGTTGGACATCGAGGGGGCTCCGGCGTACTCAGTCCGTTCCATCTTGGATTCGAGGCGTCGGATGGGGGGCCTGCAGTACCTCGTGGAGAGGGAGGGGTACGGTCTGGAGGAACGGTGCTGGGTCCCTAGGAGGGACATCCTAGATCCCCTCCATGTTGAGGGACTTCCACCGGAGTCATCCGACTCGCCCTGCTCCGCGTCCTCCTGGCCGTCCCTGAGGCCAGGGTCGGTGCACGGCTGGAGCCGCGCGTCAAGGGGGGGGGGGTACTGTCACGGAATCAGCCGAGGCTGCCCCTCCTCCTTGCTCGGGCAGGCTTCGGCGTTCGTCGTCCCCGGAGTACTAGCTGCCACCAATCTATGTTTCGGTGTTTGTCTAGTTTGTCCTGATTGTTTGCACCTGTTTCCCATTATGTTATATTGTATTCCCTTTATAAACCCCTGTCTCTCATTGGTTATTGTGTGTGATTGTTTTCCGTTAGGTCGGCAGTGCTGGTTGTATGCGTATTTTGTTCCTCCCTGTTTGGAGGTTTGTTTTGTACTTTCTTTACTGTGTTAAGTAAAGTACGTTCTGCCAGTAGTTTGGTGTCCTGCGCTTGACTTCGTTTCCCGCATACACGTCACCTTGACATGTTGATTAAATACTTGTAATGTGTTACATACAAGTATACTAGCCTACAACGTTGTCTTTTTAATGGAGAGACAATTGATAGATTGTGTGGGAGTACCTCTCTCCATATCAAAAGGTAATGAATGGACATATGGTACCCATACGGAAAAGTAATATATGGCAATATACAGTCTGTATATTACTTCCAGTATTTGCCCCCTTTCAGATTCTCTATTTTTGCATATTTTTGATACTGAATGTTATCAGATCTTCAACCAAAACCTAATATTAGATCAAGGGAACCTGAGTTTACAAATAACAAAAAATATATACTTATTTTATTTATTTAACAAAGTTATGCAACACCCAATTCCACTGTGTGAAAAAGTAATTGCCCCCTTACACTCAATAACTGGTTGTGCCACATTTAGCTGCAATTACTGCAACCAAATGCTTCCTGTAGTTGTTGATCAGTCTCTCACATTGCTGTGGAGAAATGTAGGCCCACTCTTGGATGAAGAACTGCTTTAACTCAGCGACATTTGTGTGGTTTCAAGCATGAACTGCTCATTTCAAGTCCTGCCACATCATCTCAATTGGGATTAGGTCTGGAATTGGGAAATGACTACCGACCCGTAGCACTGACGTCTGTAGCCATGAAGTGCTTTGAAAAGCTGGTCATGGCTCACATCAACACCATTATCCCAGAAACCCTAGACCCACTCCAATTTGCATACTGCCCCAACAGATCCACAGATGATGCAATCTCTATTGCACTCCACACTGCCCTTTCCCACCTGGACAAGAGGAACACCTATGTGAGAATGCTATTCATTGACTACAGCTCAGCATTCAACACCATAGGGCCCTCAAAGCTCATCACTAAGCTAAGGATCCTGGGACTAAACACCTCCCTCTGCAACTGGATCCTGTACTTCCTGACGGGCCGCCCCCAGGTGGTAAGGATAGGTAACAACACATCTGCCACACTGATCCTCAACATGGGGGCCCCTCAGGGGTGCGTGCTCAGTCCCCTCCTGTACTCCCTGTTCACCCATGGCTGCATGGCCAGGCACGACTCCAACACAACAGTGGTAGGCCTGATCACCAACAACGATGAGACAGCCTATAGGGAGGAGGTCAGAGACCTGGCAGTGTGGTGCCAGGATAACAACCTCTCCCTCAACGTGACCAAGACAAAGGAGATGATTGTGGACTACAGGAAAAAAAAGAGGACGATATTTATCTTTATGTGAAGATTCAGTTTAATAAGAAATCCTTGACCATTAATGCCCTATTTGCAATGACTGATTTGTAAATTCAATTAAGGGTTAGTTCACATTTTTGACATCAGTCAGATTGTCACGCCCTGACTCAAGGGACTTGTATTTGTTGAGTCAAGGTGTGTATTTTCTGTGTTGTGTTTGGCTATGTTGATTGTCTGTTAGATTCTAGTATGTCTAGATCTATGTTGGCCTGTGTGGTTCCCAATCAGAGGCAGCTGTCGCTCGTTGTCACGATCATCGTAATGAGTGGACCAAGGCGCAGCGTGAAATGCGTACATCTTTTATTGAGTACTATAACAATAACAATAACAAAACAACAAAAACGAAACGTGAAGTCCTCGGTCATAAACACAAACCTACATGGAACAAGATCCCACAAAAGACAAGTGCACAACAGGCTGCCTAAGTATGGTTCCCAATCAGAGACAACAAGACACAGCTGCCTCCGATTAGGAACCACCCCGGCCAACACAGAAATACACGATCTAGAAAAGAACACATAGAAAACAAAACATAGACAGTACACATAGAAACTAACACCCTGGCTCAACATATAAGAGTCCCCAGAGCCAGGGCGTGACAGTACCCCCCCCCCCCAAAGGCGCGGACTGCGACCGCGCCAACTAAACCCAACAGGGGAGGGGCCGGGTGGGCATTCCACCTCGGAGGCGGATCCGGCTCCGGGCGTGACCACCACCCTCTAACTAACCCCCTGTAGCGCCCCTGGTCTGGTACCTGACCAGGCACCGGTGAAACAGGCACGGGCTGTGCCGGACTGACGACGCGCACCACAGGCTTGGTGCGGGGAGCAGGAACGGGCCGGACCGGGCTGACGACGCGCACCACTGGCTTGGTGCGGAGAGCAGGAACGGGCCGGACCGGGCTGGCAACGCGCACCACTGGCTTGGTGCGGGGAGCAGGAACAGGCCGGACCGGGCTGGCGATGCGCACCACTGTCTTGGTGCGGGGAGCAGGAACAGGCCGGACCGGGCTGGCGACGCGCACCACTGGCTTGGTGCGGGGAGCAGGAACAGGCCGGACCAGGCTGGCAACGCGCACCACTGGCTTGGTGCGGGAAGTAGGAACAGGCCGGACCGGGCTGACGACGCGCACCACTGGCTTGGTGCGGGGAGCAGGAACGGGCCGGACCGGGCTGGCGACGCGCACCACTGGCTTGGTGCGGGGAGCATGAACGGGCCGGACCGGGCTGGCGACGCGCACCACTGGCTTGGTGCGGGGAGCAGGAACGGGCCGGACCGGGCTGACGACGCGCACCACTGGCTTGGTGCGGGGAGCAGGAACGGGCCGGACCGGGCTGGCAACGCGCACCACTGGCTTGGTGCGGGGAGCAGGAACAGGCCGGACCGGGCTGGCGATGCGCACCACTGTCTTGGTGCGGGGAGCAGGAACAGGCCGGGCCGGGCTGGCGACGCGCACCACAGGCTTGGTGCGAGGGGCAGGAACAGGCCGGGCCGGGCTGGCGACGCGCACCACAGGCTTGGTGCGAGGGGCAGGAACAGGCCGGGCCGGGCTGGCAACGCGCATCACAGGCTTGGTGCGAGGGACAGGAACAGGCCGGACCGTACTGGGAACACACTCCACTGGCCTTGTGCGGGGATCAGGAACGGGCCAGACCGGACTGGTAACACACCCCAGTACCTCTCGCCGTGCCTCTACACTCTCCTTCCCTCTAATGACCAATGGCCCCCGTAACCTGGTGGCCTTCTCTCCTAGTCCACAATCTCGCCCTGTAGCTGCCTCCAGCAGCCCCGTCGTCCATGCCGTGTGCCCCCCCCCCAAAATGTCTTGGGGTTGCCTCTCGCCTGTCCGACGACGGCCCGGTTGGCACCGCTTCTCCTCTCCTGCCTGGGTCTCCCCCTTCATCGCCCTCCGGTAACGGACGGCCTCCTCCTCCGTTATCCTCCCCCAAACGAGGAGGACATCTACCAACGTTACCTCCGGCGTTTGCTCCTGGAAACGCTGCTTGGTCCTGTTTTGGTGGGATCTTCTGTCACGATCATCGTAATGAGTGGACCAAGGCGCAGCGTGAAATGCGTACATCTTTTATTGAGTACTATAACAATAACAAAACAACAAAACGAAACGTGAAGTCCTCGGTCATAAACACAAACCTACACGGAACAAGATCCCACAAAAGACAAGTGCACAACAGGCTGGTTCCCAATCAGAGACAACAAGACACAGCTGCCTCCGATTGGGAACCACCCCGGCCAACACAGAAATATACGATCTAGAAAAGAACACATAGAAAACAAAACATAGACACTACACATAGAAACTAATACCCTGGCTCAACATATAAGAGTCCCCAGAGCCAGGGCGTGACACTCGTTGTCTCTGATTGGGGCCCATACTTAGACAGCCTTTTGGCACCTGTTAGTTGTGGGATCTTGTTCCGTGTAAGGTATGTTGTGTGTATGCTACCTTGGACTTCACGTTTCGTTTGTTGTTTTGTCGTGTGTTCAGTACGTAAATAAATATGAATGCATATCACGCTGCGCCTTGGTCCTTCTCGTTCATGAACGATTGTGACACAGATGGAAACTGTAATCCATGATTTAGAGTTGTTTAAATTGCCACTATTAACTTGAGGGGATTTGGCCACAAACATTGAACTCTGACTAATTGCCCCCATCACCCCCATATTTTTTTGTTAGCCAACTATCCCTTTAACATCCTTACTTTTTTTTTATTGAAATTGACCCCAACCCTGTTATGGTGTTTTAATTTAGAATGGGATACTGCGAGATATCAAGATGTACAGTGAGGGAAAAAAGTATTTGATCCCCTGCTGATTTTGTACGTTTGCCCACTGACAAAGACATGATAATTGTAATGGTAGGTTTATTTGAACAGTGAGTGACAGAATAACAACAAAAAAATCCAGAAAAACGCATGTCAAAAATGTTATAAATTGATTTGCATTTTAATGAGGGAAATAAGTATTTGACCCCTCTGCAAAACATGACTTAGTACTTGTTGGCAAAACTCTTGTTGGCAATCACAGAGGTCAGACGTTTCTTGTAGTTGACCACCAGGTTTGCACACATCTCAGGAGGGATTTTGTCCCACTCCTCTTTGCAGATCTTCTCCAAGTCATTAAGGTTTTGAGGCTGATGTTTGGCAACTCAAACCTTCGGCTCCCTCCACAGATTTGCTATGGGATTAAGGTCTGGAGACTGGCTAGGCCACTCCAGGACCTTAATGTGCTTCTTCTTGAGCCACTCCTTTGTTGCCTTGGCCGTGTGTTTTGGGTCATTGTCATGCTGGAATACCCATCCACTACCCATTTTCAATGCACTGGCTGAGGGAAGGAGGTTCTCACCCAAGATTTGACGGTACATGGCCTCGTCCATCGTCCCTTTGATGCGGTGAAATTGTCCTGTCCCCTTAGCAGAAAAACACCCCCAAAGCATAATGTTTCCACCTCCATGTTTGACGGTGGGGATGGTGTTCTTGGGGTCATAGGCAGCATTCCTCCTCCTCCAAACACGGCGAGTTGAGTTGATGCCAAAGAGCTCCATTTTGGTCTCATCTGACCACAACACTTTCACCCAGTTCTCCTCTGAATCATTCAGATGTTCATTGGCAAACTTCAGACGGGCCTGTATATGTGCTTTCTTGAGCAGGGGGACCTTGCGGGCGCTGCAGGATTTCAGTCCTTCACGGCGTAGTGTGTTACCAATTGTTTTCTTGGTGAATATGGTCCCAGCTGCCTTGAGATCATTGACAAGATCCTCCCGTGTAGTTCTGGGCTGATTCTTCCGGGATGGTTATAAGGCCCTCCCCCGCCCTCCTTTCGGCAAATCTGACCACGACTCCATTTTGCTTCTCCCTTCCTATAGGCAGAAACTCAATCAGGAAGTACCCGTGCTAAGGACTATTCAACGCTGGTCTGACCAATCGGAATCCACGCTTCAAGATTGTTTTGATCACGCGGACTGGGATATGTTCCGGGCAGCTTCCAAAAATTATTCAGACATATACACTGAAACAGTGACTGAGTTTATCAGGAAGTGTATAGGTGATGTTGTGCCCACTGTGACTATTAAAACCTATCCTAACCAGAAACCGTGGATAGACGACAGCATTCGCGCAAATCTGAAAGCGCGAACCACCGCATTCAACCATGGCAAGGTGACTGGGAATATGGCAGAATATAAACAGGGTAGCTACTCACTCCGCAAGGCAATTAAACTGGCAAAACATCAGTATAGAGACAAAGTGGAGTCGCAATTCAACGGCTCAGACACGAGACGTATGTGGCAGGGTCTACAGACAATCACGGACTACAAAAAGAAAACCAGCCACGTCGCCGACACCGACGTCTCGCTTCCAGACAAGCTAAACACCTTCTTCACCCGCTTTGAGGATAACACAGTGCCACTGACAAGGCCCACTACCAAGGACTGTGGCCTCTCCTTCTCCATGGCCGACGTGATTAAGACATTTAAGCATGTTAACCCCTGCAAGGCTGCCGGCCCAGACGGCATCCCTAGCCGCGTCCTCAGAGCATGCGCAGATGTTATAAAAGTTAACAATCATGTTTCAATAAAAAGGAATACTCATATGAATAAGCCTGTTTTAACCTTTACATAGCTAAATGATCACTAAACCGGCTAATGGTAGCCGCAAAGCTAATAGCAACCCTATAGGCTCGACAGGCTAGCGTTAGTGCAGTTAGCTTAGCGGTAGCGTATACAGGTTTTCTCTAAAAATTAAACTCTGTAACATATAACGCTTGGGTGGGGAGATGTCAGGGCCTAGACCATGTAAATGGCGTAGAAAATAAACCACAATATTACCTTAGAGGAGATATAAACCATTTTTTCTTATGTTATTCTATTGGCTAGCCTTGTATAGCCACAAACCCAGTCATCTCTATGTCATGATCGCTAACAGTTTTCACTCGATCAATTTACACATTTAAACTTTACAATTTCAACATAAAAGGTAACTATCACTCAGATAACCATTTCGACTCTAACATTTTCTATAGATAATGTGATTGTGTACACCACATACCTGTTTACGAAAACAAAGAATAAAGAGACAGGATAAGAAACAGTTTAAGTTGTCACAGGCATTTTCTTCGAGAGTTGTTGAGGGGAGGGTAGACACAAACCGCTGTGCTCCTGTGCCCCCTGCTGGTGGCAACAGGCATAAGGACTTCCCAATGGCAATCCTTGGAGGACTCAACCTAAAATAATAGTGGATTACAACCATATACAGTCATTGATTACAACAATATCTAAACCATGTTTTATAAATACAATGTGATTCCATAACCTTATGGGCAGCCACAACTATAGTGTACGAAAATAAACATTCATATAGGTTTCTGTGCGTTTTCAAAATGTGTACATCACATTTTAGTCACTTAGCAGAAGCTTTTGTCCTGAGTGATTTACAGGAGCAATTAGGGTTAAGTGCCATGCTCAAGGGCACATTGACAGATTTTTCACCCAATTGGCTCTGGGATTTGAACCAACGACCTTTTGGTTACTGGCCGAATACTCTTAACCGCTAGAATACCTGCCATCACAAATGATAAACCTACAATAATCTACGTAATCTCAATCTAATCTCAAAATGAGATGGCAAGTATCATCTACAGTAGATACAAGAAACAACTAAGTAGTCATAAGGTTGCCTAACACAAAATGCAATTAGAAAATAATTCATCCCTATGTGTGAGATTTATGTATTGTTTTTAAATATATGCCATGTAAAAATATAAAAATAATTCAAAGCAATAAATGCATTGAACAAAAAAAACGAATGTTCTGGGTACATTTTGCATGATGAAAATAATGATAATATATATTAAAATCAAATCACATTTTACTTGTCATATGCGCCGAATACACCTTACAGTGAAAAGCTTACTTAAAAGGCATTAACACTTTTTTTTTAAACTGAATTGTTGGTTAAGTAGACAATAGATAAGTAAAACATTTAAGCAGTAAAATAACAGTAAAAATAACAGTAGCGAGGTTAGATACGTGGGTACCGGTACAGAGTCAATGTGCGGGGGCACCAGTTAGTCGATGTAATTGAGGTAATATGTACATGTAGGTATAGTTAAAGTGACTATGCATAGATAATAAACAGAGAGTAGCAGCAGCGTAAAATAGGGGGTGGGGGGGACAATGCAAATAGTCCGGGTAGCCATTTGATTAGCTGTTCAGGAGTCTTATGGCTTGGGAGTAGAAGCTGTTAAGAGGCGCTCCGGTACCGCTTGCCGTGTGGTAGCAGAGAGAACAGTCTATGACTAGGGAGGCAGGAGTCTTTGACAATTTGTAGGGCCTTCCTCTGACACCGCCTGGTATAGAGGTTCTGGATGGCAGGAAGCTTGACTGTAGTGCCTTCTGGTCGGAGTCCGAGCAGTTGCCATACCAGGCAATGATGCAACCAGTCAGGATGCTCTCGATGGTGCAATTGTGGAACTTTTTGGGGATCTGAGGACCCATGCCAAATCTTTTCAGTCTCCTGAGGGGGAATAGGCTTTGTCGTGCCCTCTTCACGACTGTCTTGGTGTGTTTGGACCATGATAGTTTGTTGGTGATGTGGACACCAATGAACTTGAAGCTCTCAACCTGTTCCATTACAGCCCCGTCGATGAGAATGGGGGCGTGCTCAGTCCTTATTTTCCTGTAGTCCACAATCATCTCCTTTGTCTTGATCACGTTGAGGGAGAGGTTCTTATCCTGGCATCACACGACCAGGTCTCTGACCTCCTCCCTATAGGCTGTCTCATCGTTGTCGGTGATCAGGCCTACCACTGTTGTGTCATCGGCAAACTTAATGATGGTGTTTGTGTCATGCCTGGCCATGCAGTCATGGGTGAACAGGGAGTACAGGAGGGGACTGAGCACGCACCCCTGAGGGGCCCCCGTGTTGAGGATCAGTGTGGCAGATGTGTTGTTACCTACCCTTACCACCTGAGGGCGGACCGTGTAGTACGATTCAATCTTAGTCATGTATTGACACTTTGCCTGTTTGATGGTTCGTCGGAGGGCATAGCAGGATTTCTTATAAGCGTCCAGGTTAGAGTCCTGCTCCTTAAAAGCGGAAGCTCTACCCTTTAGCTCAGTGCAGATGTTGCCTGTAATCCATGGCTTCTGGTTGGGGTATGTACGTACGGTCACTGTGGGGACAACGTCATCAATGCACTTTTTGATGAAGCCAGTGACTGATGTGGTGTACCCCTCAATGCCATCAGAAGAATCCTGGAACATATTCCAGTCTGTGCTAGTAAAACAGTCCTGTAGCTTAGCATCTGCGTCATCTGACCACTTCTTTATTGACCGAGTCACTGGTGCTTCCTGCTTTAGTTTTTGCATGTAAGCAGGAATCAGGAGAACAGCATTATGGTCAGATATGCCAAATGGAGGGCGTGGGAGAGCTTTGTACGCGTCTCTGTGTGTGGAGTAAAGGTGGTCTAGAGTTTTTTTCACTCTGGTTGCACATTTAACATGCTGGTAGAAATTAGGTAGAACGGAGTTAAGTTCCCCTGCATTAAAGTCCCCGGCCACTAGGAGCGCCGCCTCTGGATGAGCGTTTTCCTGTTTGCTTATGGCCTTATACAGCTCATTTAGTGCGACAGCTACGAAAAATATAGATGAAAACTCTCTTGATAAATAGTGTAGTCTACATCTTATCATGAGATACTCTACCTCAGGCGAGCAAAACCTAGAGACTTCCTTAATATTAGATTTCGTGCACCAGCTGTTGTTTAAAAATATACACAGACCGCCACCCCTTGTCTTACCGGAGGCCAATGTTCTATCTTGCCGATGCAGCGTAAACCCTGCCAGCTGTATGTTATCCATGTCGTCGTTCAGCCACGACTCGGTGAAACATAAGATATTACAGTTTTTAATGTCCCCTTGGTAGGATATTTGTGATCGTAGCTCGTCAATTTTGTTATACAATGATTATACGTTGGCTAATAGGACTGATGGAAGAGGCAGATTACCCACTCGCCGTCGGATCCTTACAAGGAACCCCGACCTACATCCCCGATATCTCCGTCTCTTTCTCCTGCAAATGACGGGTATTTGGGCCTTGTCGGGTGTCTGAAGTAAATCCTTCGCATCGAACTCATTGAAGAAAAAATCTTTGTCCAGTACGAGGTGAGTAACCACTGTCCTGATATCCAGAAGCTATTTTCGGTCGTAAGAGATGGTGGCAGAAACATTATGTACAAAATAAGTTACAAATAACATGAAAAAACACACATAATAACACAATTGGTTAGGAGCCCGTAAAACGCCAGCCATCTCCTCCGGCGCCATTATATAAATTATTGAAATATATGATCATATATTTTAAAATGTATGTCACATCCTTTGATAGTTAAGGGCATATATGGCCATATATTACTTTTCCGTATGGGTAACCAGTGAGCCTTTCACACAAAGACCTCTAGCATCAGTTTACTGTACTATAGCCTACTGTAAGTTATGTCTAAATTGGCCCTCTCTTTTCGTCTCTGTTGGACTCCGCCTCTTTACGACATTCCTTAATGTCTTAACTCCCCTACTCCCCAAGCTCCGACTGAATATCATAACTGGAGGCCTGTGTTCCCAATCACCATTACTGTTTCACTGTGCTCTCCACCAGGGAAAGCCTGAAACTCCAGCAGTAACAGGAAAATTGTGAAATACGTCTTCGCAACACCAACTTTCAGAAGGAATAGAGCTGTATCTGAACAACTGCCAAATTACCAGTCTACTCAGTTATTCAGGACATCGATATTTATATCAAGAGAAACATTTACTAAATCTGTGTGGCCCATATCATCATTGAGATGATTGGAGTAGTTGTAAGGAACCTGTAGTTAATTAATGAGTTTCAAGCTGAAAGCCATGTAGAGTGAGCTGTGTGGGTCCCCATGGGAAGCCATGCTTCCTTCCCATGCAGATCTCCTTTCCTTTACTGCCCTACAGCTAACTGGCTCCAGGAAAAGGTCTGTTGTACTGTAAATGCATACTCATTGGGATCACTAATTGGAAACAGACTAAACCAGTACAAACCACCCACTGAAACTAAAATAGCTACATGACATACATTATTCATTTCCAAAGGGAAAGTCAAAACCTAAAGAACACCCAAGAATAAAAACATGACTACAGTGTCTGATGTTTAGAGGAATCTCCCATTGGCATGTCAGAAAGCTCCCTCACTGCAAAAATAGTACACTATACCATATCCTGCCTCATCTCTAAAGATCTACTGTCCCTTCCCTGTGATCAGTTCGAGAAGCAGCTGGAAGGCTGTTGAAACTTCAAACAGGTTTGTCTTGAGACAAGTGCAGCATCCTGACCAGCGCTACCATCTGGTTTTCCTTCCCTACGGTGTTCATTTGAGCTGCATGCCAGTTGGAGTCTAGTCCTTCCCTTATGCTGAGTCTTAAAGCCGGCCTCTGAACCTTGACACCATCAGACACCAGAACAGCTGAGACTTGGGGAGTCTTAACACATCTTCATTCAGAGCTCCTTACAAGGGAACACTGATCATGTTCTTCTCTGACTTCTGTACTTCACTGCTGCTATCAACGTTGCACAAGCTTTACAGCCATAAGAGAATTAAGCATATAATATGGATGCCATATTGTAATTCTACAAGTGATGATTGAAGTAATTAAATTGGCAGCAGATCTTTACAAAGAAATAAGGGTTGCTGCATTCGTGTAAATCATACTACAGTATGAGACACTTCAACAACAGTCTTTTCATTCATCAGCAAATTTACGTCAATCATGGTGTTACTGGCTCAAATTCTTTTAGTTGCCAGCATATGGAGCTTTAGCTTGTGTTAGCCTAACTGTGTTTCATAATCAAAATAATCTCAAAATACCCAATATATCAGGTCATTGAGGACTTAGAAAGTTTGCCAGAAGGTAAAGCAAAAGCATTTTTATGAGACTTCTTGTTATGCTTGATTAGACAGAGAGTTTTGACCAGGCACGTTCTATTGTTTTTATGACTGTCTGAATGTAAATGTGGCTGTCTCTTCAGGGGTCCAGGGTGAACAGAAGGGAGGACTGTCGTTCTGGACGTGAGAGGTGAGCAGGAGGCCTGCCTGCCTGTCTTTCACAAGTTGACTGGAAGGTTAGACAGGGGAGGTGGTTCTCTATGAGGGAGCAGAGTGCGGTCTTATTTTTTCTAGAGTGAAGTGAATTTTAACCACAGAGCGAGATGCTGTTTCCCCATCTGGGTGTGAGGGTAGAAAGGGGCAGAACGGTCGGTGCCCGTTCTGGGTTGGGTTGGGGGAGAGAGTGCTGATCAGGAGATGCGTCTGTCTCTGGTGGTGGAGGTGTTGCTTCTGTGTTTGACACCATAGAGAAAGAGAGCCATGGTGGAGCGGGGTGGGGTAGGGTGGATGGGAGGCTAATGGCCGACAGGAAATCCCCAGCACTGGGAAGGAGTGTTGACACAAAGGGAGATGTTTATACCACAGTGTCCTGAGAGGCTCTACATATTTTATGATAGAGTGTGTTTTCTGTGCTGCTGAGAGCATAAATTACTATATAACCCATCATTTATCTGCTATCTTATAATCATGTTATTTTCTGATTGCTGTACTTCTCAGGGCATTTCTGAGGACTATTAAAGCCAGAAAATAATATAATATGCCATTTAGCAGACGCTTTTATCCAAAGCGACTTACAGTCATGCGTGCATATATATATATTTTTTTGTGTATGGGTGGTCCCGGGGATCGAACCCACTACCTTGGCGTTACAAGCGCCGTGCTCTACCAGCTGAGCTACAGAGGACCACAAAATAGACAACATTGAATATGGCCCAGGGGCGCAACTTTGGTTTTAGAAGTGTGGGGGACATAACTTGTCTGGGGGTCCTCCCATTTTTGTGGGCCTCTAAAGCCCATTTCCTGCATTTCTACACAACCTAATATGACCCGTGGCCCTTCTACAAAAGTAAGCAAAAATGCATATGTTTAAGTGATTGATAAGACTGAACTAGATCTAGGATAATTCAATAATCAATATTGTGTTGCATGTTTAACCAATAGCCTAACAAATGGACAACTTACAAGTAAAGTATTAAGACAACTTTTGATTGTCTTTAAGACATCCTCTATATCACATTTCAGCCAGACCGCCCAGCCAGCCCGAGCCACATGCACGCCCGACCCCCAACAGTTTATTCAATAACTCAGCTCTCTCCCCAACAACTTTCTTCCCATCTTTTTTGTTGTTGTTGTTATGTCTCAAGGGAAAGTTTTGGAAAACAAAAGTTTAATAAAAACACACATACACCTACACATTAACACACAGAAACAGTACATCCTCCATTCCTATCATAGGCCTAATAGTACTGTAGAGCTCTTTTTACTTGCACACAATAGAGCTGGGTCACCCCGTCCTGCCCCAAGGGGTCCACAACCCTAAAGCGCCCCAACCCAACACAGCCCACTCAGATAGGGGATCATTATTGGTTTCAGGTGTGTTAGGCCAAGGCCAGAGTGACAACCAACAGTACGACAGATTCCTAGGGCCAGGTCTGAGCAGCCCAGCAGCTAGGGATTGCCTAAATAGGTATCTCCTCTGACGTGGGCATGTTTTCAATAGACTCCTTTTGTCGTACAGTATTCCATATAAGACATCCAGACCTTATGAAATTTGCACAGTATACCCTGTAATCTTGTAATCAATCAAATCTAGTGATACATAACTTGTCATTTCTTCCATCCATTGTGGGAAGATAACCAACCTTCCAATTAATGGCAATGCATTTCTTAGCCCCTATAAATGCTAGGTTACACAGTTTCTTCTGATCAACATTTCCAAGCAAACAAAAACAGGGAGAAGGGAGAATCTGACATTCTGAGATAAAATAACATACTCTTTGCCAGAATTCAGCCAGCCTTCACAAGACCATAACATATGCAAATATGTACCCCTTTGTGTTTTACGCCTCCAGCAGAATAATTAAATGTGTGCATGATATTCAGTTTCCCTTAAAATGCAGTAATTTATGTCTGAGATTATATGAACATGACTGGGCATTCTAACATACAGTATCTGTATCCATTCATCATCATCTTGTTTGACATGTTTTGTGTCATCGGGTAAAGCCTCTATCAACCCTTGATACAGTTTGAAAATCAACTTTAGAGGTTTGTCAGACTGCCTTAAAATAGTTTCAATCTTTGAAGCTTCTTGCTTGCAAAGTGTTTGCTGCACAGAGAGAGTTCACCTCTGCGCCGTCACAGACTGGCTTCCCTGGCTGCCTGACCCTGATGAGACCCCTGTCACCGTCTGATCCTGCTCAGATTATGCATGACAAAGAATTAACTTGGTGTACATTTATACATTATATTATCCAATAATATAAATGGGTCAATAATTGAAATGACCATTATTCCCAGATCCCAGACTGTACCCATCAACTCAAGATGGAACTTTGTATCCATTTACTGATTGTTATAATATACTGCAAACTTCACCTGAGCTCCATAGACTGGTCTTCCCTGGCTGTCTGACCCTGCAGGGACACCTGTCACCATCTGATCCTGCTAAGACATGATGAGCATAGTGTTGTGTACTGACTGTGCACCATGAAATTGAAGCATATAGAGCTGTTTATACCGTATCAGTGTGAAAAGTAGGGAATTAGCTAGGGAAACTGAGAGATCAATAATGTTACATTGCTATACTGACTAATAAAAACTCACATTGTGCTGAAAAACTTCTGAATATGTGTCTTCAATCGTTTGGCCGCTGGGTTCATCATTTGATTCAGGTCTAGTGTGATTGAGGCAAAATTAATAGCTAAACGTGTTTTTATTAGTCAGTATAGCAATGTAACATTATTGATCTCTCAGTTTGTCCTCCCGAGTGACGCAGTGGTCTAAGGCACTGCATCGCAGTGCTAGTTGTGCCACTAGAGATCCTGGTTCGAATCCAGGCTCTGTCGTAGCCGACCGGGAGACCCATGGGGCGGCGCACAGTTGTCCAGGGTAGGGGAGGGAATGGCTGGCAGGGATGTAGCTCAGTTGGTAGAGCATGGTGTTTGCAATGCCAGGGTTGTGGGTTTGATTCCCACGGGGGTCCAGTATGAAAAATAATGTATGCATTCACTAACTGTAAGTTGCTCTGGATAAGAGTGTCTGCTAAATGACTAAAATGTAAAGTTAGTGAGCTAGCTAACGTTAGTCAACTTTTGGCTACAGAACATTTCCATACACACAACAGCTGTTAGATACAGATAGCTGGAGGCTAGCTAGAGCTGAACTGGCTGTGGTAGTTACTAGCTAGCACATTCTGAAATGCAATTTCAGAATGTGTGTGGGGGGGGGCATTGTTTCAAACCAAACTTTGCAATAGAAGGCCAAGCAACTACAATGTGAGCCATTGATCACCAAGGGTTCAAAGCCCACACGACCAACAGGTCTTACTGTACATTTCTATTTGATTAAAATTACAGCAGGTTTGAGCGTGTGTGGTGACATCAGGGAACGAACGCAGAGTTCAAAGGTCTCATTCTCTCTACACAGTGGATGGCTTTAACATTAGTGTTAAACGTATGACATTATAATATACCACCAACATAAGGTAAAGTATTTGTGCTTAACTGTGTGTTAAACTGTGTGTTATTGGATGCTAGCATGCTAGTCAGCTATGGTGTCATAGTTGGCTAGCTGAATAAAGTGGGTTTGAGTTTATTCCTTTAAACATTGAACAACTGTTCAGTGAAACAATTTTAGTTTCTGAGGTAGAAGTTTTTGGTGAGGGAGGCCCCCCTCTCTCCTCTCCCAGATGCTTAGCTCATTTCATTCCGATCTCCTCTGCATTTTTGTAGCCATTTGCTACAGCCTGTCAACTATGCCTCTGCCTATCCCTGTTCTCTCGTCTCTGCACAGGCTACACAAACAACGCACAACATCGCGCGGCTGCTGCCTCTCCAACCTGGTGGTCCCTGCTCGCACCCCTCACCTGGAGTTCCAGGTCGCAGGCAGCCTCTGGAACTGCCGTTCTGCTGCCAACAAAGCTGACTTCATCCCAGCCTATGCCAACCTCCAGTCCCTCGACTTCCTGGCGCTGACGGAAACATGGATCACCACTGAAAACACGGCTACTCCTACTGCTCTCTCCTCGTCTGACCATGTGTTCTCGCATACCCCGAGAGCATCTGGTCAGAGGGGTGGTGGTACAGGAATCCTCATCTCTCCCAAGTGGACATTCTCAATTTTTCCCCTAACCCATCTGTCTATCTCCTCATTTGAATTCCATGCTGTCACAGTCACTAACCCATTTAAGCTTAATATCCTTGTCATCTATCGCCCTCCAGGTTCCCTTGGAGAGTTCATCAACGAGCTTGACGCCTTGATAAGTTCCTTTCCTGAGGATGGCTCACCCCTCACAGTTTTGGGGGATTTCAACCTCCCTATGTCCACGTTTGACTCATTTCTCTCTGCCTCCTTCTTTCCACTCCTCTCCTCTTTTGACCTCACCCTCTCACCGTCCCCCCCTACTCACAAGGCAGGCAATACGCTTGACCTCATCTTCACTAGATGCTGCTCCTCTACTAATCTCACTGCAACTCCCCTCCAAGTCTCCGACCACTACTTTGTTTCCTTTTCTCTCTCGCTCTCCTCCCACACTACTCACTCTGCCCCTACACAGATGGTAATGCGCCGCCGCAACCTTCGCTCTCTCTCTCCCACTACTCTCTCCTCTTCCATCCTATCATCTCTTCCCTCTGCTCAATCCTTCTCCCTCCAATCTCCTGATTCTGCCTCCTCAACCCTCCTCTCCTCCCTTTCTGCATCCTTTGACTCTCTGTGTCCCCTATCCTCCCGGCCGGCTCGGTCCTCCCCCCCAGCTCCGTGGCTTGATGACTCACTGCGAGCTCACAGAACAGAGCTCCGGGCAGCGGAGCGGAAATGGAAGAAAACTAAACTCCCTACCGACCTGGCATCTTTTCACTCCCTCCTCTCTACATTTTCTTCATCTGTTTCTGCTGCTAAGGCCACCTTCTACCACTCTAAATTCCAAGCATCTGCCTCTAACCCTAGGAAGCTCTTTGCCACATTTTCCTCCCTCCTGAATCCTCCTCCCCCCCCCCCCACCTCCTCTCTCTCTGTGGATGACTTCGTCAACCACTTTGAAAAGAAGGTTGACGACATCCGATCCTCGTTTGTTAAGTCTAATAACACTGCTGGTCCTGCTCACACTGCCCTACCCTATGCTTTGACTTCTTTCTCCCCTCTCTCTCCAGATAAAATCCTGCGACTTGTGACTGCAGGCCGCCCAACAACCTGCCCGCTTGACCCCATCCCCTCCTCCCTTCTCCAGACCATCTCCGGTGACCTTCTCCCCTACCTCACCTCGCTGATCAACTCATCCTTGACCGCTGGCCATGTCCCTTCCGTCTTCAAGAGAGCGAGAGTTGCTCCCCTCCTCAAAAAACCAACACTCGACCCCACTGATGTCAACAACTACAGACCAGTATCCCTTCTTTCTTTTCTTTCCAAAACTATTGAGCGTGCCGTCTTTAGCCAACTCTCTTGCTATCTCTCTCAGAATGACCTTCTTGATCCAAACCAATCAGGTTTCAGGACTGGTCATTCAACTGAGACTGCTCTTCTCTGTGTCACGGAGACTCTCCGCACTGCTAAAGCTAACTCTCTCTCCTCTGCTCTTGTCCTTCTAGACCTGTCTGCTGCCTTTGATACTGTGAACCATCAGATCCTCCTCTCCACCCTCTCCGAGATGGGCATCTCCGGCGCGGCTCACTCCTGGATTGCGTCCTACCTGACCGGTCGCTCCTACCAAGTGGCGTGGCGGGAAGCTGTCTCCGCACCACGTGCTCTCACCACTGGTGTCCCCCAGGGATCGGTTCTGGGCCCTCTCCTTTTCTCCCTATACACCAAGTCACTTGGCTCTGTCATATCCTCACATGGTCTCTCCTATCATTGCTACGCTGACGATACACAACTAATCTTCTCCTTTCCCCCTTCTGATAACCAGGTGGCGAATCGCATCTCTGCATGTCTGGCAGACATATCAGTATGGATGACGGATCACCACCTCAAGCTGAACCCTGGCAAGACGGAGCTGCTCTTCCTCCCGGGGAAGGACTGCCCGTTCCATGATCTCGCCATCACGGTTGACAACTCCGCTGTGTCCTCCTCCCAGAGTGCGAAGAGCCTAGGCGTGACCCTGGACAACACCCTGTCGTTCTCCGCCAACATCAAGGCGGTGACCCGCTCCTGCAGGTTCATGCTCTACAACATTCGGAGAGTGCGACCCTGCCTTACACAGGAAGCGGCGCAGGTCCTGGTCCAGGCACTTGTCATCTCCCGTCTGGACTACTGCAACTCGCTGTTGGCTGGGCTCCCTGCCTGTGCCATTAAACCCCTACAACTCATCCAGAATGCCGCAGCCCGTCTGGTGTTCAACCTTCCCAAGTTCTCTCACGTCACCCCCCTCCTCCGCACACTCCACTGGCTTCCAGTTGAAGCTCGCATCCGCTACAAGACCATGGTGCTTGCCTATGGAGCAGTGAGGGGAACGGCACCTCTGTACCTTCAGGCTCTGATCAGTCCCTACACCCAAACGAGGACATTGCGTTCATCCACCTCTGGCCTGCTGGCTCCCCTTCCTCTGCGGAAGCACAGCTCCCGCTCAGCCCAGTCAAAACTGTTCGCTGCTCTGGCACCCCAATGGTGGAACAAGCTCCCTCACGACGCCAGGACAGCGGAGTCACTCACCACCTTCCGGAGACATTTGAAACCCCACCTCTTTAAGGAATACCTGGGATAGGATAAAGTATTCCTTCTAACCCCCCCCCCCCCCCCAAATTGTAAAGTGGTTATCCCACTGGCTATAGGGTGAACGCACCAATTTGTGAGTCGCTCTGGCTAAGAGCGTCTGCTAAATGACGTTAATGTGCCCTTGAGCAAGGCACTTAACCCTAATTGCTCCTGTAAGTCGCTCTGGTTAAGAGCGTCTGCTAAATGACTAAAATGTAAATGTATGTAAAGAGCTGTTTAATTTTTCACTACAATTGGCTTTAAAAATAAATACAATCTATTTTGAAATGAATGAAAGTACTGACGAAAGTAGACAATTTCTTTAGAAGACAGAACATGTGATGTTTGCAAAGCACATCATACGTTTTTGTAGGAAGAAATGTATCAATCATATGGTCTATATTGTCCCTCTCTTCTTCTCTCAGTGGGACTCCATTATATACCCATGTAAATAAACTAGCTAAAAATAATATCAGCTATTCAGAGGGGAGTCTCATACTCACCATATATTCCAAGCAGTTGTTGAAACTTAGTCCGACCACTCATTAACAAATAAAAAGGGCATTGAAGCCCAATACAATCAACAGTAGCCTTGTGGTGGTCAAACGTTTACAGATTCCGTAAGTGATTGAGAGTTAGAGTTACACAAATCCAAGAAAAATACGTTTCAAGCAGGCAAAAGAAAACCAAGGGAACAGAAGCCATGGACTCCAAAGTTATGGCCACTTTTCTATTTGCGAACGACTGTACAAGCCTAAAAGATCCTGGCCTTCCTGACCCCTTTCATGCTGAAAACCATCTGGTTCCTCTTGAACAAATGTCCCACCTCAGACACCCCACCCCCCTCCAGGAGGGCCATACCATTTGAGCTAGTGAGGGGATGAATTACAGGCTTTCACAAACTCTTAAAATGGCCTTAACAACCACAACTTTAATACAGAAAGATAATTCCTTTCTTCCTTTCAAACTACAACTGATGGCGCAATTGTTTATTTGTTATACTTAACTAGCCTACATTTAGGCCTAATAGATTTCAGAGCTTCCATAAATAGTTTATTGTAAAATCCATGACACCTCTGAAAAAGCTATTAACACTAAACATACACTGAGTGTACAAAACATTAGGAATACCATCCTAATATTGAGTTGCACCCCTTTTGCCCTCAGGACAGCCTCAATTCGTCAGGGCATGGACTCTACAAGGTGTGGCTGGATGTCATTTGTGTGGTGGACCATTCTTGAAACTTTTGAGCGTTAAATCCCCAGCAGTGTTGCAGTTCTTGACACACTCAAACCGGTGCGCCTGGCACCTACTACCATGCCCCGTTCAAAGGCACTTAAATATTTTGTCTTGCCCATTCACCCTCTGAATAGCACACACACACACACACACACACACACACACAAATCTCAATTATCTCAAGGCTTAAAAATAATTTTTTAACCTGTCTCCTGCCCTTCATCTACACTGATTGAAGTGGATTTAACAAGTGACATCAATAAATAGAGATCATAGCTTTCACTTGAATTCTGCTGATCAGTCTATTATGGAAAGACCAGGTGTTCCTAATGTTTTGTA
Organism: Coregonus lavaretus; assembly: GCF_964263955.1. NCBI lineage: Eukaryota > Metazoa > Chordata > Actinopteri > Salmoniformes > Salmonidae > Coregonus > Coregonus lavaretus. The sequence goes on along the minus strand of NC_140002.1, from coordinate 33,606,895 downwards.
CACTCAGTGTGGTAACAAATACCTGCCACCCTAGACCCACTTCAATTTGCTTACCGCCCCAATAGATCCACAGACGATGCAATCGCCATCACACTGCACACTGCCTTATCCCATCTGGACAAGAGGAATACCTATGTAAGAATGCTGTTCATTGACTATACCTCAGCATTCAACACCATAGTGCCCTCCAAGCTCATCATTAAGCTCGAGGCCCTGGGTCTGAACCGCGTCCTGTGCAACTGGGTCCTGGACTTCATGCTCAGCCCCCTCCTGTACTCCCTGTTCACCCATGACTGCGTGGCCACGCACGTCTCCAACACAATCATCAAGTTTGCAGACGACACAACAGTGGTAGGCCTGATTACCAAAAACGATGAGACAGCCTACAGGGAGGAGGTGAGGGAGTGGTGCCAGGAAAATAACCTCTCCCTCAACAAAACGAAGGAGCATATCCTGGACTTCAGGAGACAGTAGAGGGAGCACGCGCCCATCCACATCGATGGGGCCACAGTGGAGAGGATGAAAAGCTTCAAGTTCCTCGCTGTGCACATCACTGACAATCTGAAATCGTCCATCCACACAGACAGTGTGGTGAAGAAGGCACAACAGCACCTCTTCAACCTCAGGAGACTGAAGAAATTTGTCTTGGCCCCTAAGACCCTCACCTTTACAGATACACCATTGAGAGCCTCCTGTCGGGCTGTATGACCACCTGGTACGGCAACTGCACCGTCCGCAACCACAGGGCTCTCCAGCGGGTGGTGCAGTCAGCCCAACGCATCACCGGGGTCACACTGCCTGCCCTCTAGGATATCTACAGCACCCGGTATCACAGGAAGGCCAAGAAGATCATCAAGGACCTAAGCCACCCGAGCCACGGCCTGTTCACCCCACAACCATCAAGAAGGGGGAGACAGTCCAGGTGCGGAGACTGAAAAACAGCTTCTATCTCCAGGCCATCAGACTGTTAAATAGTCAGCACTAGCCGGCCTCCGCCCAGTACCCTGCCCTGAACTTTAGTCACTGTTACTAGCCGGCTACCATCCAGTACTCACCTTAGAGACTGCTGCCCTAGTCAAGGCTCATCCTATATAACTACTGCTGTACACACCTTTTCTATTCATATGCTGTCCATGATGTCTATACACACCATTATATACAGTTGAAGTCGGAAGTTTACATACACCTTAGCCAAATACATTTAAACTCAGTTTTTCACAATTCCTGACATTTAATCCTAGTAAAAACTCCCGGTCTTAGGTCAGTTAGGATCACCACTTTATTTTAAAAATGTGAAATGTCAGAATAATAGTAGAGAATGATTTATTTCAGCTGTTATTTCTTTCATCACATTCCCAGTGGGTCAGAAGTTTACATACACTAAATTAGTATTTGGTAGCATTGCCTTTAAATTCTTTAACTTGGGTCAAACGTTTCGGGTAGCCTTCCACAAGCTTCCCACAATAAGTTGGGTGAATTTTGGCCCATTCCTCCTGACAGAGCTGTTGTAACTGAGTCAGGTTTGTACGCCTCCTTGCTCGCACACGCTTTTTCAGTTCTGACCGCACATTTTCTATAGGACTGAGGTCAGGGCTTTGTGATGGCCACTCAAATACCTTGACTTTGTTGACCTTTTTGCCATTTTGCCACAACTTTGGAAGTATGCTTGGGGTCATTGTCCATTTGGAAGACCCATTTGCAACCAAGCTTTAACTTCCTGACTGATGTCTTGAGATGTTGCTTCAATATATCCACATAATTTTCCTTCCTCATGATGCCATCTATTTTGTGAAGTGCACCAGTCCCTCCTGCAGCAAAGCACCCCCACAGCATGATGCTGCCACAACCGTGCTTCACGGTTCTTCTTCGGCTTGCAAGCGACCCCCTTTTTCCTCCAAATATAAAGATGGTCATTATGGCCAAACAGTTCTATTTTTTTATATAAAAAAAAAAAATTAGGGGGTAGATCAGCTTTAATATTTCAGATAGATTGTAACTTCCATCAATGTAATTGTCTGCATCACTTCCAATCCCCCATATGGTTTTTTTTCTCGCAAATATATATATATATATATATATATATATATATCAGTGGGGAGAACAAGTATTTGATACACTGACGATTTTGCAGGTTTTCCTACTTACAAAGCATGTAGAGGTCTGTAATTTTTATCATATGTACACTTCAACTGTGAGAGACGGAATCTAAAACAAAATTCCAGAAAATCACATTGTATGATTTTTAAGTAATTAATTTGCATTTTATTGCATGACATAAGTATTTGATCACCTACCAACCAGTAAGAATTCCGGCTCTCACAGACCTGTTAGTTTTCCTTTAAGAAGCCCTCCTGTTCTCCACTCATTACCTGTATTAACTGCACCTGTTTGAACTCGTTACATGTATAAAAGACCCCTGTCCACACACTCAATCAAACAGACTCCAACCTCTCCACAATGGCCAAGACCAGAGAGCTGTGTAAGGACATCAGGGATAAAATTGTAGACCTGCACAAGGCTGGGATGGGCTACAGGACAATAGGCAAGCAGCTTGGTGAGAAGGCAACAACTGTTGGCGCAATTATTAGAAAATGGAAGAAGTTCAAGATGACGGTCAATCACCCTCGGTCTGGGGCTCCATGCAAGATCTCACCTCGTGGGGCATCAATGATCATGAGGAAGGTGAGGGATCAGCCCAAAACTACACGACAGGACCTGGTCAATGACCTGAAGAGAGCTGGGACCACAGTCTCAAAGAAAACCATTACTAACACACTACGCCGTCATGGATTAAAATCCTGCAGCGCACGCAAGGTCCCCCTGCTCAAGCCAGCGCATGTCCAGGCCCGTCTGAAGTTCGCCAATGACCATCTGGATGATCCAGAGGAGGAATGGGAGAAGGTAATGTGGTTTGATGAGACATAAATAGAGCTTTTTGGTCTAAACTCCACTCGCCGTGTTTGGAGGAAGAAGAAGGATGAGTACAACCCCAAGAACACCATCCCAACCGTGAAGCAGGGAGGTGGAAACATCATTCTTTGGGGATGCTTTTCTGCAAAGGGGACAGGACGACTGCACGGTATTGAGGGGAGGATGGATGGGGCCATGTATCGCGAGATCTTGGCCAAGAACCTCCTTCCTTTAGTAAGAGCATTGAAGATGGGTCGTGGCTGGGTCTTACAGCATGACAACGACCCGAAACACAGCCAGGGCAACTAAGGAGTGGCTCCGTAAGAAGCATCTCAAGGTCCTGGAGTGGCCTAGCCAGTCTCCAGACCTGAACCCAATAGAACATCTTTGGAGGGAGCTGAAAGTCCGTATTGCCCAGCAACAGCCCCGAAACCTGGAGGATCTGGAGAAGGTCTGTATGGAGGAGTGGGCCAAAATCCCTGCTGCAGTGTGTGCAAACCTGGTCAAGACCTACAGGAAACGTATGATCTCTGTAATTGCAAACAAAGGTTTCTGTACCAAATATTAAGTTCTGCTTTTCTGATGTATCAAATACTTATGTCATGCAATAAAATGCAATAAAATGCAAATTAATTACTTAAAAATCATACAATGTGATTTTCTGGATTTTGTTTTAGATTCCGTCTCTCACAGTTGAAGTGTACCTATGATAAAAATTACAGACGTCTACATGCTTTGTAAGTAGGAAAACCTGCAAAATCGGCAGTGTATCAAATACTTGTTCTCCCCACTGTATATATACAGTGGGGAGAACAACAGTGGGGAGAACACCCCACGAGGTGAGATCTTGCATGGAGCCCCAGACCGAGGGTGATTGACCGTCATCTTGAACTTCTTCCATTTTCTAATAATTGCGCCAACAGTTGTTGCCTTCTCACCAAGCTGCTTGCCTATTGTCCTGTAGCCCATCCCAGCCTTGTGCAGGTCTACAATTTTATCCCTGATGTCCTTACACAGCTCTCTGGTCTTGGCCATTGTGGAGAGGTTGGAGTCTGTTTGATTGAGTGTGTGAACAGGTGTCTTTTATACAGGTAACGAGTTCAAACAGGTGCAGTTAATACAGGTAATGAGTGGAGAACAGGAGGGCTTCTTAAAGAAAAACTAACAGGTCTGTGAGAGCCGGAATTCTTACTGGTTGGTAGGTGATCAAATACTTATGTCATGCAATAAAATGCAAATTAATTACTTAAAAATCATACAATGTGATTTTCTGGATTTGCCTCTCACAGTTGAAGTGTACCTATGATTAAAATTACAGACCTCTACATGCTTTGTAAGCAGGAAAACCTGCAAAATCGGCAGTGTATCAAATACTTGTTCTCCCCATTGTATATACACATATACATACATACACATATATATACATACATACACACACACATTGTCACGTTCGTTCATAGACGGGTCAGACCAAGGCGCAGCGTGATATGCATTAATGTTTATTTTAAACTTAATAAACAACGACAAAACAATAAACCAACGAAACGTGACGTCCAAAGGTAACACACAACAAACCTCACATGGAACAAGATCCCACAACACCTAATTGCCAATAGGCTGCCTAAGTATGCTCCCCAATCAGAGACAACGAGCGACAACTGCCTCTGATTGGGAAACACACCCGGCCAAACATAGAACTACAAAACCTAGATCACAAACATAGAAAATACAACATAGAAAATCACACCCTGACTCAACAAATAAGAGTCCCCAGAGTCAGGGCGTGACACACATATCCTTTTAAAAATTATATTTCCCTTCATTACTTTCCAACCCCACCACCCCTTCCCCAATTGGAGTAAACTAGTGAACAACAACGCTTAGGCCTCTACTTCCAGCCCATACATACTATATACATTTTATGGACACAGTCAAATTCTACAATAATTATATTTTGTTTGTTTTTACTCCTGAACTTCCTCCGATCACTTTCATGATGTCCATCTGGTTTGCTTCTATATGCCATATTTTTCTAACTGTGCTCTTTCACAAAAGCTCTCAACCTATAACCTATATACTTATTATGGACACAGTATGCTTTGCATTAGTTATCTTGTTTTTATTAGTTATTGTTATTAGTCCCATCCTTCAGCTCCATTCAACACCTCCCATCTATCTCTCAACACCATCCATATTGGATTTCTATTTTCCATATATTTTTCAACTGTTTTACAAAAGTTCTGAAGTGCACCCAGTCCCTCCTGCAGCAAAGCACCCCCACAGCATGATGCTGCCACCCCGTGCTTCACGGTTGGGATGGTGTTCTTCGGCTTGCAAGCTCCCCCTTTTCCTCCAACCATAACGATGGTCATTATGGCCAAACAGTTCTATTTTTGTTTAATCAGACCAGAGGAAATTTCTCCAAAAAGTACAATCTTTGTCCCCATGTGCAGTTGCAAACCATAGTCTGGCTTTTTTATGGCGGTTTTGGAGCAGTGGCTTCTTCCTTGCTGAGCGGCCTTTAAGGTTAGGTCGATATAGGACTAATTTTACTGTGGATATAGATACTTTTGTACCTGTTTGCTCCAGCATCTTCACAAGGTCCTTTGCTGTTGTTCTGGGATTGATTTGCACTTTCGCACCAAAGTACGTTTATCTCTAGGAGACAGAACGCGTCTCCTTCCTGAGCGGTATGACGGCTGCGTGGTCCCATGGTATTTATACTTGCGTACTATTGTTTGTACAGATGAACGTGGTACCTTCAGGTGTTTGGAAATTGCTCCCAAGGATGAACCAGACTTGTGGAGGTCTGCAATGTTTTTTTTCTGAGGTCTTGGCTGATTTCTTTTGATTTTCCCATGATGTCAAGAAAAGAGGCACTGAGTTTGAAGGTAGGCCTTGAAATACATCCACAGGTACACCTCCAATTGACTCAAATGATGTCAATTAGCCTATCAGAAGCTTCTAAAGCCATGACATCATTTTCTGGAATTTTCCAAGCTGTTTAAAGGCACAGTCAACTTTGTGTATGTAAACTTCTGACCCACTGGAATTGTGATACAGTGAATTATAAGTGAAATAATCTGTCTGTAAACAATTCTTGGAAAAATTACTTGTGTCATGCACAAAGCAGATGTCCTAACCGACTTGCCAAAACTATAGTTTGTAAACAAGAAATTTGTGGAGTGGTTGAAAAACGAGTTTTAATGACTCCAACCAAAGTGTATGTAAACTTCCGACTTCAACTTTATATATTTATATTGCGGACTCTGACATTGCTTGTTCTAATATTTCTAGATTTCTTCATTCCTTTCTTTTTCTTTTTTGGATTTGCGTGTATTGTTTTCTATTGTTAGGTATTACTGCACTGTTGTAGCTAGGAACATAAGCATTTAGCTACACCCGCGATAACATAACATTTTATTTTATTTTGATTTGGGTGGGGTTTGGGGGGTTAAATGACATACTTCTTCTTCTCATTTTTCCTTCTATTTGTTCTGTCCCAGTCTGTACAGTATCTTTGCCTTTTGAGAGGTCAAGCTCTCAAGGCCAGCAGACCTCGCTGTTACCGTATTGTAGAGCAACTAAGTTTAGCCTTCCACATAAAGCTCTGCAATAGCACACTATATGATGGCATACTCTTCCTAACTATTTTCAGATGTGATAGGTCTAGCCGAGGTAAGGCCATTACGGCCTGATATTCATGATCAGGTCAAAGTTCAGAAACAGTTTGGAACTTTCTCTTCATTTTCCATTTATATGACTAATCCACGACAGACATTGCCTTACATACCGGCAGATGGGTTCAGAGGGAGCTATGGACTTCTGGGAAACTACAGTGAATATGTAACACAGACAGCAAAGGGAAAAGGTGTGGTAGAGAAGAGCTGATCTCTCAGGAAATGGGTTGTTAGTGGAGGCTGGGAGACTAGAACATGTCATAATCCTCCTAAACACGTGTCTGCTTCTCTGATTTTTTTCATTGCATAATATGTTAGAAAAGTGCAAATAAATCCTATATTTTACCCTGTACTAGTCAAACACACACAAACATGTACAAATTGTCACATTTCTCACATGGGTACTAAACCTGCAGGTGCCCCTCAAATTCCAATTTTGGAAAATAAATACAACAGAATGAGTAACTACAAATCAATCATAGAAAACACCGACCACACACTATTTATAGTCTCTTCCTCTACCAGGATGATATGTGCCCAATACCTCACCACCATTGTCATTCCTCAAAGGACAGTTGGGCCCCTGTGATGCTGTGTGCCCACCTCACGGCTGCACAAAACTTTCTTTCACCTTCATTTTAAAACAATACCTTCAATTAAAACATTTTGGGTGTCTGTCTATGCATTTGAATACTCTGTCTGAGGGCACCTGAAGACAGCATGAGCTTGTGCTGAACAAACAATGTATCAGATAGTCTCTCATTCCCATTTCATCTCAACAGGATTTGTCCTTCTTACTGTGTGCATCTTCTGCCCTAACCACTGAATTATACCACCTACTATAGAATACGAGAATTTGTGGATATCCTGTGAGGATTGAACATGCTTTTTCAGTGATATTATAGAAGAGAAACCCTTTCACAAGACAGGTCTAGAATAGGGACAATCATCAACAACATCTCCAAATGATTGCCATCACCTTTCACCTGTCAGAGAAAGAGCATTACAATAAATAGGATGCTTATATTATAGTGTTCACCTGATAAAGCCCTTGCAATTACAAGTAGGCCTGCCCTAATGCACATTTACATTCTGACATCAAGTCGTATGCATGAGACTAGGACGTAATCCACCCACAGATGTTTTCCTAAACATTGAAGGTATCACTGAAGCGCCATTCCATTCACTCCATTATGGTCATTAATACGAGCCGTCCTCCCCTCAGCAGCCACCTGTGCACTGAAAGTAGCAATAACCTTATTAAAGTATTTTTTAAAGGAGACACTTCTAATCTGTTCTAGACTTATGCTTTTTTAGAAGCTCTGAAATCATTTAAAAAGTACAAAAAGCACTGCCCTTAGCCCCCTCACCATGTTAGTAAAGGTACTGGGCTGTCTCTAGGGAAACCATGGCCAGCAAACCTTAAACCTGAGCCTGAGATTGGAGAGCAGCTGTTGGTTTATTAAGACCATCATATAGCTCTTTCTACTATGCAACTGGTTTCAAATGTGTTCAAATGAAAAGGATAAGAGGAAATAAAGATAATGGGGAAAAGAATACACAGAAGGGACTGCTCATGTTGTTGCATTTCCTGTTTGTTAGAAAAATGCACATGATATACCACAGCTAGCTCATGAGACAGTAGTGTTGTGAAGGCTGCATTATGACTGGGTTCCCCGGGGTAGCTTCCTATATGGAGCCTGCTGGTTAAACCAAAAACCCTTCTATTACAGGAGATGGTTGTACATCATCTGGACATCATCCATAGCCTAAAAGCCAATTTCACTATGTTAACATATTTTAATATAGTTTATAACTCTGTCTTCAACAGCACTCTGTTGTAGGTTACACTGTGGTGTACAATCCCTTCCCAGGAACTAAAGTAAACTAAAAGGAATAGGTTGGATCAGGATTTGCAACCAGTCCTTGAGTGGAGTTTGGCAGTAAAAACAAAGTCATAATGTGTGTTTTCTACACACATTTCAGTATATCTAGGGTATTGAAACAACACACAATTTCTAGCCTACATTTTAAGACAAAAGTCAGAGAGTATATATGACCCACATATAGGCTACATAAATATAATATCATCCAGTACCATCCATATAGTGCCCTATCAGAGATTACATACATTTACGTCATTTAGCAGACGCTCTTATCCAGAGTGACTTACAGTTAGTGCATACATTATTATTATTATTATTGTTTTTTTGTTTGTTTTTTCATACTGGCCCCCCGTGGGAATCGAACCCACAACCCTGGCGTTGCAAACGCCATGCTCTACCAACTGAGCTACCTCATATCGAGTCTATTATATATAGGCTTATATATCATAATTAAAATTCAATTAGAAGGATAACAAACATACAGTTTGGAGTGGTAGCCTATTTTAATACTAGATTAACCTAATTATATGAAAGATTTAGGCATAGCCTATTTTACAATTTACCTGCAACATGCGTGTGTTCTAATTTCCGTCGCAATAAAGCACTCGCTTTATGCGTGTAGTCTCGAGTTTGACAAGTTGGGGACTTTGATTGAAAACCATTACAAGTTTCACTATCCATTCTCAGCAGAAACCCTTGTCCATGATAACTTTCTTTGACTCTGAAACGTCTTGACCTAGACCCATTTCGTTAAGTAATTTGTAGTTATGTCCTGTTTTCGACGATAAGTCAAATTCATCTCTCTTACTTCCCGCTGCGATAACGCTCCCTCTGGACATTATAATTTATATGAAGGCCCACACCTTCCAAGAAAGGCATGGCACACGACGCGTTGCCTACAGTCCCTCTCTTGTGAGGTTCTTAGCTATAATTGTCCTGCAAATCCTGACGCCTAGCGGATTTAAAACAGCAGTGTAGACAAACTTTGAAGATGAACAACAATTGATCTTCGCTCAGTGTCTATATGGCCCATAGACGGAATTGAGAAAATTGCAGGTTGGTATTTTCCCGCTTCTGCCTACTGTTTTCACTGAGCGTTTGATTTGCACTGCAGGATTGTATAGAAGCATACTAGACTCTATACAGAGGAAGCTGACAGTTGATATGATTGCTTCGGCTGAATTACTTCTATATTCCATGTGACTGCCACTTTCTAAATCAAGTGTCAACCTCTCTTTCTCGGGCACACTACTGTGCAAATGAAATGCTCCTCTGAGAGTACCATATGGAGTGCTACTACCTGCAATTGAATACCTATGTTTTTATTTGAGAAGACCAGCTGATGGTAATACACGTCTAGATAAAGTAGTCTAACCTATTAGACAACACGATTAGCCAACAACAACAAAAGTGAAGCACATATTTTGCTCCCAATGCTCAGATCCTAAATCAATTTCATCTGAATGATAGTCAGTCTCTTATCCTTACCTGCATTATTGTAGCCCCATGATGAGGATATCACCTGAAATAAGGGAAATTGTGCATCTAATTTTCCATTCTTGGGTTAAGATGTAATATTTTGCAGCATCAAATGCAGTAACTCCTTATTTATTTTCTAACATATGATATGACATTTAAAGTGTGGTGTAAACCCTTACGAAAGAAGATTGCAGTCAGAGTGTAGTATAACTGCAGTATGCTGCAAATACTGCGTCCAAAATAACAGTTTTTCTTACTGCAGTAATTTTGCTTTACACTGCCGTTATTCTGCCATTACGGCGTCCAAAATATCACAGTCGACTGCAGTTAGTGCACTTTTACTGCAGTTTCAAAACTGCAATATTTTTTTAAAGTGAATACATTGTTAGAAAACATTATTTAGGTTACAACTTTGTTCTGTTAATCATAGGGCCAACATTCTTGAAGTAAAATTAGACAAATGAAGTAAGACTTGAGAAATGTAGTAGACTGTGACATCTATATTCAACAAAGGAACCACTATTCTATGTAGTTCCTTAGATTTTCGATGATGACAGAACTTTCTAAAATAAGCACGATTGGCTCCATGTGGACTCTTGTGAAAAGCTACTTTTGAATCCCATTGCTGCGGTAACTCTGGGGTAACACTTCCTTGAGAACATGCTCACTGAAAACAAGCCAGCATTCACTCCATTCCTACACCCACTCCCAACTGACTGGAATGTCTGTTACTTTGGGGGTCACTTACATGCTGAACAGACTACTACTATGAAACCATAGCAAGTTATGAGAACACTCATACTTTAATGTTTCTTTCTGAATAAGAGTATACAACTGCAACTATATACATGTATAGTTTATAAAATAATAAGTGATGTTTCATATTATAACAATGACTTCTTAAAGAGCAGAGGAATCCATTAAATACAAAACACAGTTGGAGTATCAGAAATATTTAAATCTACATTTAAAAACAGATTCTCTCTATCACATTAATTATTATCCTTACCGGTACATGTATTTCAAACAATATTCCAAAACATTTTAAACATTTTAAAACGATGTTTACATAAAAAAATATATATATATTACTTTTGCCCTTCAAAACAATGAGCACAAACAGGTGAGGAAGGCCATGTTCAGGTGTCCTATGAAAGGCCACAGGTCCTGGATGTGGGGTCAAAGGGGGGCCAAATGTGCTGGGCCCTGCATGGCTGTTCAGTGTCCACACAGCCAGCAGTAGAGCTGTAGCTGAGAGGCAGGATATCAAGAGGCAGGCTGAGGGAAGTGGGCAGGGCTTGGGACAGTAAATCACAGCAGTAGCACAAGCCTGTTCCAAATGATGGTTTGTGCATATCAATGGACTGAAGCACTGGACACTGGCTCTGGAAAAAAGGGCCCCTCAAAAACAGCGTACAGTATGATGTCTGTCTCTCTCTCTCTGTTGGTATCTGTCTCTCTCTCTCTCTGTGTGGGTCAAGAAGGGAAGCACAGTGTATCAAAAATACTAAAGGGATTTCATGACAGTTCTAAGCAATTTAAGACCATAATCCTCCCAGACCCCAGTAATGTAAAAGGCTAAACTTACTAAATTCAATGATGAGTGAACACATAAACAACTCTTGACTGACATAGAATGCACAAAGGTCCCAATGTGCGCTGACCAAGGAATGTCCTCTGAAACCATGCTATACCCACACACTGTGGGATGATTGACAACAGAACAATGGACAATATTATTATATTTCTATTCCTCATCTCATATACAGTACTGTGTTTTCCACTATCCAGAATAGCACACAACATACTTTAATTAATATTGTCATGAAGGCCTGATGAGACAAGCATGCCGATCATTGAATATTTTGTATTTTTATAGATTTCCAGTATATTAAGTCAGCAAAGCTCAAAGACCGCATAATATGGTGTTTTCATCCCCAACAATATCATACATTCGGTTACAATTTAATAGAGTCAGCATGGAACTATTGAACTACTGATCTTTATAAAATACATTTGATTGAATTTGAATTGGCTGGTGATGTCCTTTATTGGGCGGTAGGTAGCTTAGTGGTTAAGAGCGTTGTGCCAGTAACCGAAAGGTCGCTGGTTCTAATCCCCGAGCCGACTAGGTGAAAAATCTGTTGATGTGCCCTTGAGCAAGGCACTTAACCCTAATTGCTCCTGTAAGTCGCTCTGGATAAGAGCGTCTGCTAAATGACAAAAAAATAAAAAAAATAGATGGCTTTCACTCTTGAATACATAACACAAGTTTATTGTTTGTTTCATTAGCATATATGCAAAGAGAAGCTAGCACCTTGCAAACTGACAAGCATAATGCAGAATAAATGATGAACTATCAACAATTACAATAATTGATTTTTTTCTATATTGTGGGGATATATTCATGGTCATTCATGGGAAAACACTTGACCTGGTGGGGATTACATGTCAGTCATACTTAGAATTTCTCAAGTGCTCTTGGAATTCATCACAGTAACTTTTGTCAATTTTCTACACTACATGCATTCATTACGTCTTTGTTTTCATTATGGTGTTGTCTGCTATAAGAGAAGCCCATTGGCAATTGAACATACCTCTCTCTACCAGTAAATGTACATGTCCACTCAGAAAAAGGACAGTGCTGCTTGAGTGACATTTCTAGAACACTGTTGTTGAAGTTGTTATAACAGATTCATAGAGGGTGATTTGATAGACAGATACAATAGAAAAAGTGTCTGCTAGGCTGGCAGTTAAGCCTGACTTCTCGACTCAGGGGAAGTGGCAATCTTCCCTGCTTTTTTCTCCTCTACAAGAATATCAAACTATTGCCTCCTGGGCCAATATAGTTCATTTTACAAAGATCCCTCTAAAGCTTTAGTGAACTTATATAATGGTGGTGAGATTGTGATGGGAAATAACTTCAATTAAGATGCTTTAGTGGGATCTATATTGTCTTTGTTCTGTTGGTGATGGTCTTCAGTCCCATTAAGGACTTTAAATGGGTGTCAGATAATAGAGGGTGGCTCGGGTATTTGTGGGAACTTCAATAACTGTGGAGAGAAAAACCCATCCAACTGAAACATGTTCTGTAGACTACACTGAATGCAATATGTCACTGAGATAACTACAAAAAATACTCCTTGAGGGATATCCCACACCTTATTACCAAAATACAAGTGGATGAAAATGTACAATACCGTAATTAGTCAGTGTAACTCAGCACCATGTAGCCTAAGTAGCTTTAGAAAAACTATTAATTTGATAGGAAAGGGAACATACATTTTCTTCCCCCCACTTATTATAGGTGTAGTTACAGTTTTATATAAGTACAAACTTCATGATGAAGGCAGAAACGTTTGCATTGCTTAATATTGTTTTTGCAGACAAGTTACAGGTAACTGCCAAATAAAGGAAACACCAACATAAAGTGTTTTAAATGTGCGTTGGGCAACCACAAACTAGAACAGCTTCACTGTACCGTGGCATAGATTCTACAAGTGTCTGGAACTCTATTGGAGGGATGCGACACCATTCTTACACAAGAATTTCCATAATTTGGTGTTTTGTTAATTGTGGTGGAAAATGCTGTTTGCTGTAAGAAGTTTCACAGAGGCTATTTAACTACCGGTATTATATGCAAAATATGCTTTTTAGTTAAACTGCTGCTGTTGTAGGCCTGAGTACTTATTGCATACATTGGAGTTATATTATTAGTGACATGAAAAACATATACCAAGGCAAGGACTTCTATTCTTCCAAATCCCTATATTTGAACATTTCAAAGTCAGAAACACTACATGTCGACTGCATGTCTTTAGTATGACCTTTATAAAACCATGTGATGAAAGGTCATGAACTTTGAACTGTGGTCGACTGGACATTTCTGCAGTTGCGCCTCACCAACAGTAATTTGAAGTCGGAACCAAAGCATTGTGGGAGACAACCTTCTGGTTTTTTTGGAAGCAAAAGGCACTACATGCTCTACATCCTTACAATCTAATTACATAGGCCTTAATGTGATCCACATTTCTAATATTAATAAATGAAATATCCTACTTGCATCAATATAGCTAATGTATTTTTCTCAATGTTACTGTAATATCATGTGCTATGTTATAGCCTACAATTAGTCTTGTCTGTAATATTGTTGTCACCAAACAAAATTAAATTTGTTGATTGTCTAGTAAGAGTGAATAAAATTGAATACATATTGTAGTCTACACATGGGTTATTGTAGGGGATTTCTACACTGGCAATTTTAGAGGCTTAATCTGTGTCCAGGAAACCGTCCCTTAATGAGCAACTACCCCAGACACCAGTTGTGGGGTCAACACTTAAGTGCATTTGACTGCTTGGCATATTGTTTACCCAGTAACTTATGTGAACTGATGTACATGTATAGTCTAATCTTTTTCTGTACAGTGTGTTTTGTCCTTCATGTGATTGAATAAAACTATGTTCTTTAAATGCTTACTGACAAAAGCAACATAAAGGTTGAGAATTAAAGAAAACACCGCAAGCTGTAGTAATGCTGACATGCATCAATTACCATACAGTAAGAATCTTTATGGAATCCATTTAATCACATCTGTTACAATTCTATGTTACACAATCACAAATAATAATGAAGAAGGTACAAGGGCATGAAGTAATGGCAAAGAACAAAGCATATCCCATATGCTGCAAAAACACATATGTTCTCATTCTAGTAGCCTATGCACTCACTACCTGGTTATATTTTGAGAAAACATCACAAAGATACAAAACAAGTCTTGTGAATGTTAGAGCTTGGGCTAGTGTCTAATTTCCTTATTAGGATATTCATTCCTTGGACCATGTTGATCATGTTCAGCTTCGTGTAGGAGAAGTAGAATTTCGATAGCATCCACTTCATCAGCAATAACAAAGGTGAATGCCATGTCAGCCATTGTCGCGTTTCCTAGAAATAGCAGAAGTTGTCTGACTTGCTGTCGATGCATATGTACCTCTTCCGGCTTTACTCGTAGACTACTTTCGGCTTACCACTTAAACATGCCCAATATCTTCAAACCAGGAATCACTCTGCATGATGCCTCTTGTCAGGGGGAAATTCACCCTTTTTCAACATCAACTTACTTTTGCTTACTAACCTTTGCCTGCTCATAGTTGTTTAAAAATCACATGATGCACACCAGATGTGATCAGTGGCCGTGTTTGAGAGAATCAAAACCGTGATGCATCATGGGTAAATGGTGACTGACTGATCTACAAATAATATTGAGTAGTTATTTATGAGTCTAAACTCACCTTTAAAGGGCCTGTTCCTCTGCCCAGGCTTTTCTGACGCATGCCCGATCTTACAACGCCTGGATAGGTATTTTACATATCAGCTAACCCCAAGGACCAATGGCAAATTTTAAGTGGTAAATGGCAGAGTGCTTACCCCCATGTACAATACATTTGATGACTGTACTTAAGGTGTACTTTGTGATTCATGCTACATAGAGACCCTGACTAGCATCTGAACAACAGAAAAACATCTGATTTTGCACCATATTATAGAAACAAATAAAAAAATTTTTTGAAACAAATACAAATGATTCAGGTTTTGGAGAATTACATAGTTTTTTTCTCTCACATTTCTGTTTTAATATAATTATATTAAATTACTGAGAGAGAACAGGGCATTTATAAATATATAATAACATAACTTTCCCCAGAAAATGTTAACTACAGCCACCTACTGTACATCATTATAAATGTTGCTCACATGAAAATTGAGCAAAACTGCCACTTACTATCCTTGGATAATCAAATCCTAATTTCTAAATGAGATAATACTACTTGTAAATAATTAACTTATTCCAAAATAAAACAGAAAGCTTCTAAGTAATGTTGAAAATGGGGCATATGCAGCAGGCTGTAGTGAGGCAGAGTACAGTATACATACACACTGGCATCACATATTAGTCAGTGGGATAGGTAAATGGACCGTCACATAGAATATGGTCCCCTTTATTCCTGCTAGTTTATTCCTGCTAGCTCACTCTTCATGTGAGACACAGAGAGCCTGTTTAATCAAGCAGATAAGCTTTTCTGATATCCTTATAGGGACTCACTTTGACTCTTTTGTATGCATTGTACTCCACCGTATTTCTTAGCTGAGCTTAGCAATAATGGAAACAAAAAAAGAGAGAGGCAAAGTACTGTGCACTTTTGTCAAATCTCACCATTTTCCTTGTGGCGCCAACGGAACATGCACAACGTTTTCCACCAAGAGTACTCCCAACACTTCATGGTCCTCGGCTTTCCCAAATGACAAGGTGTTGATTTGTATCCTTCTATTCCAAAAGGATTCTATTCCAAAAGGATTGTGTTAAGTTCAGTTTAGAGATAAGTCCACTGTTACGCGGACGGTGAGAACGTGAGAATCATCCATCCAATGACGAAGTAAAAGAGGAAGACGGGATACACCACCAAAGCTTTGCGATTGGAAGGCTGGCTATCTGCTAAGAAAGCTGTGGAGGCTGGGGGGAAAACATATACATACATTCAGCTACATGTTATCAGTGACTTGTTTTATGATTAAGCAATAAGGCCCGAGGAGGTGTGGTATATGGCCAATAGACCACGGCTAAGGGCTGTTCTTAGGCAAGACGCAACGCGGAGTGCCTGGACACAGCCCTTAGCCGTGGTATATTGGCCATATATCACAAACCCTCGAGGAGCCTTATTGCTTTATAAACTGGTTACCAACATAGAGCAGTAAAAATACATGTTTTGTCATACCCGTGGTATACCACGGCTTTCAGCCAATCAGCATTCAGGGCTCGAACCACACAGGTTATAATAAAGATTAGACTGTATAATCTATTAAAATGTAGTACTAATGTTTTGAGGAACACTTGAACAAGTTTAATCTTTATGCGACAGCTCCACCTACTGAAAGTCAGTATGACTGCAAACAGTCAATGTGTTTGTAGAGGTGTGTTGGCACCAATAAACATAGCCAACCAAATAAAAAATGTTATATAATTGTCTCCTTACGAAAATGACTTTCCTTACCAAACGTGGACCAACTGAATGATGCTGTGACCACAATTAGTCGGACGATGAAGCTGACCGTCCCAGACCCACCCAGCAGCACCAGCCTACAGACAACCATTGCCACGGTCAGAGGCATGATGCAGTAGCCTAGCACACACAGGCTTTGGAAAAAAGATCTAGAGAGGGACGAAAACAATCATTTTAAATGCACATATTTCTACGTTTTCAATGAATAAATAAAATTAACTTCTTATGGAACTAATCATATTACAGTATTTGCATATTCAAATGCAATAATTTTTTATATTGGATTAATTTTACTATAATGATTGGAAGCTAGAAAGTTGGGCAGTTGTAAATGATGGACACGTACATGGTTCCTCCCAGCAGCTTTGAGTTCAGTGTGATAATGACAGATCCAAACCAGATGATCACAAACACCTCTGCAAACTGGGGCCCTCCGTCTTCCTTACTGTCAACTGAACCCCCCTGCAACATCCTGAAAACAGGAAGGAAACATTATCAATCCATAGCTCATCCTTCTCCAGTCGTCTTTCATTCTTAAATGGCAATCATCAGTTGAAACAATAACAAAGCATTCTACCTGCCCCCGTTTTGGTGAAAAGCTAAAGGGATGGGGCTGGAGAAATTTAACCACTCTCAAATTCATATACAGGGCTATGGATGCAAAGAGCATCCATTATATCAAAAGTATAGTTTTAACCATATTTTGAGGCTATATGGTGTTTGCTTACATTTACTTTGTTTACAAACATTGGAGTAAAACAAGTTTGCATTTTGGGTTCTGATGGGGTATGACAGGGGAACTAAGCTCATGAGGCATTTCTAAGTTATATTCTTCAAGAATCAAATGGGTACATATGATTAATTTATAAGTCCAAAAATGGATGTAGCAACTGCAGATTGCCCCTTTAAACGAGTGTCATCAGTCATATTCTGCTACTACATTGAAACATGAATACTCACAGAGCCAGTGTCACACAGAGCAATAATGGGCCCCATAAGTCCCCTGGAAAAGAGGAGGAAGTTAACACAATATTCCTAGAAAATCAAACACAATTACCATTGTCAAATGTTCCTAGGTAGTATAGGAAGAAGTTAAAATAATATTACTATAACACCAGGGTTGTCACTAGTTACCACTGCCACAAAGTCAAAATTGTCTATATCGTAAAAATTTATGAAAACAAAAATGAGCTTTTTGGTCTTAATTTAAAGTTAGGCATAAGGTTAGCAATGGGGTTAGGGTTAGGTCTAAAATCAGATTTTAAAAAGAGAAGTTATAGAAATAGGCGGGGTTTAGCCATAATTATCACTGCACCTGTACACAGCCCATCTGAAATTAGCCCACCCAACTACCTCATCCCCATATTGTTATTTATTTTGCTCGTTTGCACCCCAGTATCTCTATTTGCACATCATCTCTTGCACATCTATCATTCCAGTGTTAATACTAAATTGTAATTATTTTGCACTATGGCCTATTTATTGCCTTACCTCCATAACTTGCTACATTTGCACACACTGTATATATATTTTCTGTTGTATTTTTTGACTTTATGTTTTTTTACCCCATATGTAACTCTGTGTTGTTGTTTTTTATCGCACTGCTTTGCTTTATCTTGGCCAGGTCGCAGTTGTAAATGAGAACTTGTTGTCAACTGGCTTACCTGGTTAAATAAAGGTGAATCTTTTTAATTTTTTGTATGACTTTGTGGCTGTGTTAAGTAGTGACGACTGAACACCTGGCACATTTAGTTTGTCACATTTTCCTAGGTACTATTACAAATGTCAGTTTAAGTCATGTTTGCTATATACATACTGTTATTCTTGTACATGTTGGATAGATATCACTAAGTAAGATACAGCTTGGTCACATCATGTAATACCTATTCATTATGTTGGAATAGTATAAAAGATTCATTCATCTTTCAAAGTATACAGTACTCACAGTCTCTTAGTAGCGTGGAACTCTTCTTAGGATACATCACATGAACAAACTTTTTCCCCACAGCTTTCAGATCTCGCAACTGTAAATGAGACATGAGAGAGACTTTAGAAGAGGTTTTAAAGGTCCAATGCAGACGTTTTTATCTCAATATCAAATCATTTCTGGGTGACAATTAAGTACCTTACTACTCACGTGACTCCAAGTTTACTACGATATGATGGTTATTATATAAATATTTGCACATAAAGGGATTTCCACCACCACCACTTCTCGCATAATTAATTTTACAGACACAAAAATATCCCACCATGTCGAACAAACATTTACAGTTTTTTACCGAATCTACCTGTTTCCATCACAGCTGTAGTGATTTATTCTATATACAGTATGACTTTACTCACATTAAAAACTCTGGATGGAAACATGGTCATAGTGATGGATTTCAATTAGAATGGTAAAAATTAAACAACAATAGCTTCTTGGCAAAGAGCAATTTCTCAAGCAAGAATTTTCCTAGGACTGTCTGGGAGTGGTCTGAATGGGGAGGGGAAAACGGAAAACTAGCAGTTAATGACAGAGGTTTACAACTCTCTTTCCTATTGGTCTATTAACTACAGTAATTTACCGCCTGGTGATATCACCAGGCATACAAACTCCATCCCACCAAAACAGGCAGAAATTTCAGGCGGTCTTTTCAAACAGCTCTTACACTAAAACGACATTAATTATAATGTTCCTAACATTATTCCAACGCTCATAGTGTGGAAATATATATAAAACACAGAAAAATAAAAATAAGCTGTTATTTAAGATTGAAGTGTGCACAGTATGAAGAGGGAAATCTTACTATGGTGTCTTTGACAGGTTCATCCAGTGTGGAGTATTCGTCATCATGACTGGGGGTTCCAACAGGAACATTGATCTCCCCCTCAACAGGGATGTCTCCTGATATGGATACATCTGACAGACCTGCAAACTGGAGATAAGAAACACAGGTAACATTACACAGAAATACTTGGCTCTCAATAAAGACAACAACCGATTGTTGGCATTTAGCCAATACACTTTCTTCAAGATAATTCAATGCGGTCGTATTACATTTTGTTAGCTAGCGCCAAGTTCTTTACTGTACTTTAACTAATGTTAGTTATACAGCTAGCTGGTTAGCTAACTAGCCAACGTAGTTAGACAGCTACAGTTGCTATAGTTCTCCCTCTGGTTTTGGAAGGCATTCAGTACTTTTGCATGGACAGTGACTGTTCGGAACAAACACCGGCTCTCTCTCTCTCGCTCTCTCTCTCTCGCTCTCGCTCTCGCTCTCTCTCTCTCTCTCTCTCTCTCTCTCTCTCTCTCTCTCTCTCTCTCTCTCTCTCTCTCTCTCTCTCTCTCTCTCGACGTGTTTACCTAACGTTAGTTTAACTACTGTAGCTAGTTAGCTAGCTAACTGCAACACCCATGTTGACATTCCCTTACTAACTATCTGTATTTAATATTGGCACCAGAAACGCTTGCTAGAACATTGGTGTATACTACGAAAAATAAGATATTTAAGAATTCATACAATGTTGTACAAGAATACCGGTAATTCCATTATGTACTTTCTTCTTACCATAGGTTTACTTGACTCATCCACTTCCGCCATTTTGTTCACACGGAAATGAAACGTCATGTTTTGACCATGATGTCACGTGGCTTGAAAGCCAGCTACATCCTGGAGAGAAAAAACGTACACAAAGTATACAAACTTTTATGTGTTGCATGATCTCCAGAATTTCTAAGATCAGCACATTTTCAAAAGGAATATATTCCGGTTAGAATGCAATACTAGTATAAATGGTAATTTATGCAAATAATCGGATGTTTGATGTCAATATGGAGGGGATTGCCTTGCAATGTTCAAGAGCATGTGCGCCAAGTGTGGTTCAGAGATCAAAAAAGTATATTGGTATGATTTGCAAATTTAAGAGACAACAACTATAAGTAAAATATCAAAATATGGAAAACGTTTGGTGTAGTTGTCCCTTTAAGAATTCTGCTATGGGTGTGAAATGAGGAGGTCCTTGGCAAGGCCCTGCCCGCTTTTCTCAGTTGGCCCTATCTCAGTGTTTTAGCCACCACCCCCAACAAGGAAGAAGTCGACAAAGGAAAGATACATTGATGAAATGCACAAAACGGACCCAGATAGACACGAAAATAAATTGTAACAAGAATCAGCTAACATTGTTTACCTAATGAATTAATGCATCAAGAAACCAAGAAGAATCACTGCGTGCCACGTGTCCAAGGATTCGACTGCATTCATTTCTGGAGGAGTGGGCTACCCAAATCTCAATCTGGACATTTTATTAACAATGTTCTGCAATGTAACGATGCATTAATTCAGACTTCTAATTCCAACATCGAGGCTACTGTACATCATTCCAAAAATAAGCAATGGGGCATCCTCCTCTTGAGTTCAGCGACTGCTATGAGGACAGTCCGGATTTTAGAGAAAGACTAAAATGCTATGAATTAGAATTGGAAAGAACAAGCAAATTTCTCAAAGATGTAATCAAAGATGGCAACAGTGTAATCAATGCAATCAAGGGTAAGGTGCTCTCTTTTTCTTCCCCCTTTGTATTACTTTCTAGACTGTTTGTGGGCTTTAAAAAATGTCTATGTAGGAGAGGAATCTGCATTGGTTTGACACAGCCAACATCAAAATTCGTTTCCAAAAAAACAAAGCCTGTTTGATATGATATAATTAAGCAATAAGCACGGGTTGTGGTATTGCCAATATGCCACAGCAAAGGGCTGTTCTTACACACGATTCAACGCAGAGTGCCTGCATGGATACAGCCCTTAGCCATGGTATATTGGCCATATACCACAAACCCCTGAGGTGTCTTATTGCTATTATAAACAGTTTACCAACGTAATTCGAGCAGTAAAAATAAATGTTTTGTCATACCCATGGTATATGGTCTGATATACCACGGCTGTCAGCCAATCAGCATTCAGGGCTCGAACCACCCAGTTTATAATCTCTTGGAGCTCCTGATGGATTCCTGTAAAAATACATGGGTGTGAATGGATCCATAACATCATCAATGGAAAAACATTGCCAATGCATTGTGTGTGCCAAATAGTGACCTTATATACATACATTAAAAATGTCGTCATTTAGCAGACACTCTTATCCAGAGCGACTTACAAATTGGTATTGGTATTGATTACCGTCCATTTTTTATTTAATAACATTTTACAGTAACACAAGCAACACAAGCTCAGTATTTGTCTAGCAGCAGAATGACAAGCTAACAATTTCAACCAGTTTATCAGCCTAACTAACATTGTACTTTTCTTGATAAGAAATGAGTGGATGACAGTGGGCTGTGACAGCAGACTATTAATTATGTAACCAACATAACATAACATGTCAAAAACATGACCTGATAGACAGACAACCTACAGCTACAGTGTAAATGAACTCTGGTATGTATGACTCATCCCATGCTGACTTGCGCATGTGACACCTACACATTTACTGTGCTTCATAAAGTCAATCCAAATCCACAGAGCATTTTAGGTAGGCCTAAACGTTTGTTTCAGTCATACAAAAAATATGACCTGATGTTTGCACAGTCAATAACCAAACCCAAACCACATGCTAAGCAAGTGTAAGTAAACATTGGAAGACCTCAGTGATTCCTTGTTAGACACAACCACATAAGCAACATGAACCTGTAGCATATAATATCACCAATGTTTTTTCATTGTTGTAATGCTGTGCCTTATCCATGCCATGGTCCTGTCTCTTTTCCTTCCTGTTTTCTTCTCCACCAAAACCACTGCCATGTGATATTTTACTCTACATATAAGGAGAAAATGCTGCCTTTGCAGATCATAAGGAAGTGCGGCTTAAAGATTCTTACCCCTCCCTTCCACAGTTTTCAGCAGACTTGTCACACTGGATTTTGCCTGTACAATGACACTGTTCTACCACGCAGTGATGGGGGTGGGGGTGGGGGTGGGGGTGGGGGATAGGAGGACAAACTCAATATACTTTAAAACCAAATCGAAACTATGTAGAAATGATAATGGACCTACATTTATACAGTTTCTTGATTGTCCAGCTTGCTATTCACCGAAATGAAAGGCCAAATGAAAGGTCAGGGCCACTGGTTGGTAGTCATTGTGTTCCTTGGAGCATGGCTTTTTCGGGATGTGAGATGTTTTCCAGTCCCTTGGTATTGTGTGTGTGAGTCGAGGGGTGACTGGAAGCTGGGTTGCCAGACTGGGCCAATGGTATACTGAAGGCTAGCCTCAGTGTTTCACCAAAGTACCACTGTGCAAATCCCAAACATCAGCTCTTGGATGTTTTCCATGAGTACCGCTGCCTTTGTTGGTATAGGACCAAATTACTGGAACAGTATTTGCATTGTTTGACCCACCGAGATTCCATTTTGTAGCCCAATTCACAAATGTCAAGCTTTTTATCTCGAAAACAGAAACTGTCATTGTAAGTAGAGATGCAGTGCTGCTGATTATAGGAAATATCACTTATTCTGTCTTGGTGATAACTGGGAGTCACTTGAAGAGAGTGTTTGTTGTCGAGGTATAAGGGGCTGAAATAAGAGTTCCCCCCGAATGATATAAATCATAGGCCTAACACCCATCTGGGTGCAAACACAAGTCCTCTAGTATAGTATAAAACAAAACAAAAATCACTGAAGTGAGGAGGTTAACTTTCAATAAAAAATTGAAAACCCAAATTACAGAATTGCTTTTGACTGAAAGGATGGGTTATTTTATTGTTGGACTAGTCTGTCTGATATTTCCTGCCTCTTCATTGGCACACCCCTGAGGTAAAAGGAAGTTGACACACCTCTGCTAATGTAATGACTGTCTTCACTCATTAGAATGTTGAAAATAGAAGTGGAACATACAACACATGTTATAAGATTATGTATATCATTTGTATTTCTGATAGTGAAATTCAGGAACCAGGAATAATCTGATGCGTTCTCATGCTGCCTGTCTGGGCTAATCATGGGAACCAACCAGTTCCTGTCTTTAACTTTGAAAATAGTCCTGAGTTAGCCCAAACCAAGAATTGACTAAGAGGAAGTTGGTGGGCCTCCTAATTCTTATTATTCCAGGCAGCATGACTTCCTCAAACATACCATTTCTGTTTAGTTACTCTCCAAATACTGTGCTTATTTATATATGGCTGAACTGTAATAATAACAGTTCAATCACATATAAGCCCAATATTTGGCAATCACCAAAATAAATATCACAATTTAATTTATAAAGTCCTAATACACCCTTTATCCTTGTATACCTAAATGTTACTGTTATTATGTTGATTGTGTTGATAAAGTGTAATGTGTGTTTTATGAAGGTTATTCAGTGGCAGTGCAGAAGTTCTCCCAGACACTCAGTGTGTTCCAGTTCGACTTCATTGGCGATTCTCTGACAGATGATGAGATAAACATTGGTAAGTTCATATAGTGCTTTGTCACACAAACACTTACCGTAATGGTCAGCCTGAAAGCCATATTCTGCATATCGCTATATGGCTCTAGTCTAGTCTAGTACTTTCCCCCCTAGCGTTGACAGGTTGGCAACAGATTTATTAATGTTTCTCAAAGTTTCAGTGTAATTGACTTCTTTGAATTAGGAAGTTCTTTTTTTTTTTGTTGCCTTTATTGGTTTCACTTCCTCCCTTGTTCAGTGCATATGAGCCTGTCATCTTCTCAGGACAATTTTTACCCCATATAATTACACTAAACAATAATGAAACAAGTACTCTTCTAAATCTATTCACTATACAGTTACGTAACACAGGCTACACCATAATGTAATGTGACATTACAAGACGTACTGTAAATGTATTGTGACACATCATACAGCTAGAATGTCTTCATAACACATTACCTTTGTGTCAAAACAGTGTCCAGGGTTAAAGAATATGTAGTTATGTACATGTGTGTCCTAGTTATGATATGTAACCTAATATCTATCTTTCTCTTTGTCCTCAGCGGAATCTTTCCAGGAGTTTGCTGGTCTCCTACAGGAAGTGGAGGATGACAGGATAATGCTGGTGGGTTATCAGCAGCACCTCTTTGACCCTCATACAACCAGAGGTGGAAATCAGAGAAACCCCAACTGGAACTGGCTTCCTGGAGTGTCTCTGGTCTTTTCTTCCTTTGGCCCTGTGCTATAGAAATAATAATGTTGTGGTCCTCTGTAGCTCAGCTGGTAGAGCACGGCGCTTGTAACGCCAAGGTAGTGGGTTCGATCCCCGGGACCACACGTACACAAAAAAAAAAAATGTATGCACGCATGACTGTAAGTCGCTTTGGATAAAAGCGTCTGCTAAATGGCATAATTATATTAATTATATTATAATGTTATGACACTGCATTATCAGTGTGCAGTGAAAAGCAGCATATCCTGTTATACTGGGCTTCCTGGATGCTTTAAGGATCTTTACAAAAAACACAGCTGCTCTATAATTACAGCTGATGCTCTTTGTGAAGGGAAGAAGAGCAACACCTGCTGGAGTGCAAGATAATTCCCTGTTCATTTCTAGGCTTCTATTTGCTTGGTTCCCCTTTTCACCCAAATTCTTATCATAACTCATCTTGCATGTTGGTAATGTTTTGCCAAATGGCCAACAGAACATTCAATGTTTCATGTTTTTTTCTTGTTCAGGTTCAGAATGCTTGTGATCTGCTTATCAAGCCACTGGAGAAGTTTCGCAAGGAGCAAATAGGAGTGACAAAGGTGAGTTCATATTTAGTTTTATATTCATTTATTTATAATATTTAGTTTGATGGATACTTCAGTATTTACATTTTACAATTATTGGTTGTTGGATTGGAGTATACTCACTTTTCATTGAACAGTCATGTGCTCATGCAGTACTCTTTCACTTTTACTTGATGGGAGATAAACAGGATTTGAGTTTTGGCAGTGCATATAAACCACACTCTCATGTGCTGCTGAGGTGACACTGGCCCTCTTCCCCTTCCTCCATCTCCTCCAGATTTGCTTGCTGTGAAAATTCAGCAGGAAGCTCACCATGACACCAACCTACTTATTCAGCAAGGCATTAAGTCAAACACAATTTTTTCTCTTTAGTGTACCTACCCAGTGCCACCATAAACTGACCCAGTTGATCAACTTAAAACTTTTTTACCATTGCAAAGACTATTCAAATGGACTAGTTCTACAGTGGGGAAAAAAAGTATTTAGTCAGCCACCAATTGTGCAAGTTCTCCACTTAAAAAGATGAGAGAGGCCTGTAATTTTCATCATAGGTACACGTCAACTATGACAGACAAATTGAGATTTTTTTTCTCCAGAAAATCACATTGTAGGATTTTTAATGAATTTATTTGCAAATTATGGTGGAAAATAAGTATTTGGTCACCTACAAACAAGCAAGATTTCTGGCTCTCACAGACCTGTAACTTCTTCTTTAAGAGGCTCCTCTGTCCTCCACTCGTTACCTGTATTAATGGCACCTGTTTGAACTTGTTATCAGTATAAAAGACACCTGTCCACAACCTCAAACAGTCACACTCCAAACTCCACTATGGCCAAGACCAAAGAGCTGTCAAAGGACGCCAGAAACAAAATTGTAGACCTGCACCAGGCTGGGAAGACAATCTGCAATAGGTAAGCAGCTTGGTTTGAAGAAATCAACTGTGGGAGCAATTATTAGGAAATGGAAGACATACAAGACCACTGATAATCTCCCTCGATCTGGGGCTCCACGCAAGATCTCACCCCGTGGGGTCAAAATGATCACAAGAACGGTGAGCAAAAATCCTAGAACCACATGGGGGGACTTAGTGAATGACCTGCAGAGAGCTGGGACCAAAGTAACAAAGCCTACCATCAGTAACACACTACGCCGCCAGGGACTGAAATCCTGCAGTGCCAGACGTGTCCCCCTGCTTAAGCCAGTACATGTCCAGGCCCGTCTGAAGTTTGCTAGAGTGCAGATGAAACCAAAATATAACTTTTTGGTAAAAACTCAACTCGTCGTGTTTGGGGGACAAAGAATGCTGAGTTGCATCCAAAGAACACCATACCTACTGTGAAGCGTGGGGGTGGAAACATCATGCTTTGGGGCTGTTTTTCTGCAAAGGGACCAGGACGACTGATCCGTGTAAAGGAAAGAATGAATGGGGCCATGTATCGTGAGATTTTGAGTGAAAACTTCCTTCCATCAGCAAGGGCATTGAAGATGAAACGTGGCTGGGTCTTTCAGCATGACAATGATCCCAAACACACCGCCCGGGCAACGAAGGAGTGGCTTCGTAAGAAGCATTTCAAAGTCCTGGAGTGGCCTAGCCAGTCTCCAGATCTCAACCCCATAGAAAATCTTTGGAGGGAGTTGAAAGTCCGTGTTGCCCAGCGACAGCCCCAAAACATCACTGCTCTAGAGGAGATCTGCATGGAGGAATGGGCCAAAATACCAGCAACAGTGTGTGAAAACCTTGTGAAGACTTACAGAAAACGTTTGACCTGTGTCATTGCCAACAAAGGGTATATAACAAAGTATTGAGAAACTTTTGTTATTGACCAGATACTTATTTTCCACCATAATTTGCAAATAAATTCATTAAAAATCCTACAATGTGATTTTCTGGATTTATTTTTCTCATTTTGTCTGTCATAGTTGACGTGTACCTATGATGAAAATTACAGGCCTCTCTCATCTTTTTAAGTGGGAGAACTTGCACAATTGGTGGCTGACTAAATACTTTTTTTCCCCACTGTATCTATGCTTGGTCCTACTGCAATGCAGTTTGATTGAATTTAGCCTTTAGATTAAGTGAATAAATAGCCAAAGTCAGTAGATGTGCTGTAGTAACAATACTAGTGTTGCACTGCATAAATGTAGAAACACAAGTTCTGGAAGAAGGAGCCTCCCACTGGGCACAAACTGGTTGAATGAACATCATTTTTCAACGTATTGTGACATGGAATCAACATGGAAAATACATGGATGGGTGGGAAAATCAATGGATGGGTGGGCATATATCGCGAACGTCTAGCAACCCAAAGGTTGAGTGTTCGAATGTCATCACGGACAATTTTAGCATTTTAGCTAATTGGCAACTTTGCAACTACTTACTACTTAGCATGTTAGCTAACCGGAACCCTAACCTTAACCCTTTAACTTAACTCCTAACCTTAACCCTAACATTAGCCCCTAACCCTAACCCCTAGCCTAGCTGACGTTAGCCACTTAGCTAATGTTAGCGTTAGCCACCTAGCTAACGTTAGCCACAACAAATTGGAATTCGTAACGTATCAAACAAAATGGATGATGGACATCCACAAATTAATACATACTATACAAAACGTAACATATCATACTGATTTGAGTGTCACGGATTTACATTTAATATGTTACATCTACCCCTGAGTCCAGGTTGGTTTAACAGAGCAAATGAAATGTGGCCATACTTTATCAATCATCAATGATGCTATTTAGACCTATATAGCATTTTCAAAGTCATCAACAACAAGTGTTTGAATTCAACCCAGAATTCAACTAAAAATAAACCATACAATAGGCCTAGGGTTTCAAGCTCTGGTTGATTTCAAATTTAATATGAAATTGAATTAGCAAGTATTGGGAATAATTCACTTGTGTATTAAAGTAGTCGAAAGTTGTGTTTGGTCCCATATTCTTTGATGTAATCATTGCGTGCTAGGAATATGGGACCAAATACTAAACTTGTTAATTTGTCCCAATATTTTTGGTCCACTAAAATGGGGCGACTATGTACAAAAAGTGCTGTAATTTCTAAACGGTTCACCCGATATGGATGAAAATACCATCAAATTAAAGCTGACAGTCTGCACTTTAATCTTGTAGTCATTGTATTATTTCAAATCCAAAGTGCTGGATTACAGAGCCAAAACTAAAATTTGCCACTGTCCCAATACTTTTGGAGCTCACTGTGAGTGAAGGTATGGGACTAACTCAAATCACATTTTATTTATAGTGCATTTAAAGTTGGATTTGATTTAGTCCTATTCAATAGCTTAGATTTTTGTTTGAGATGGAGACGTGACCCCAGCATATCAATTATTAATTTGTAGACAAACTGGAATTAAAGCAAGACTAAGTCAGTGCCACAGATGGAACTACACAAGCAGAAGATACATCTCATTCAAATGTTTATATTTGGTTACGTTGATAACCAAACACTATTTAATATCACTTCTGAAATACAGAAATAGCCTATTAACTTATCGACAAGTTAACAAATGATATGTTGGATTCACATCTTCAACTCAACCAAAAATAAAAGTTAAAGAATGGGATTAAGCCAGTGGCTCAGATGGAACTATCCAAGCAGTAGATACATCTCCTTTAAATGTTGATATTTGGTTGCGTTGTCAACCAAACACAATTTAATGTAACTTTTGTAATACAGTAAATAGCTAAGTAAAAAGTTAAGGAGACTATCTTACAAACGAATGTAACCTTCAACCTTAAAATGAGTAACACATCTGTGGCCACGTGTTGAGGTTACTAAAACTATAAAGATCTTATGTAATCATATGAACTATGTTCAAGATAGCATTCATAAGTCATCACAGGTCTGTGGAGATCTTCACAATTGCTATAATAATCTGCGCAGAATCTCAAATGGCATTGATCACTTGCACTGTGTACTTTTAATATCGTCTCAACTGCAATCCCGGTCATTTGGTTCTGCTATTAGATGAATCACAGCGATATCACATTAATCTGTTGTATAAATAAACAAAATATCTGATATTGTATTCCCATTTCACCATGCTGAAAATTGGTCAATAGACCAATAGCAAAGAGTTCCAAACCTCTCTGCCAATAACAGCTAGTTCTCAGTTTTCCCTTCCCATTCAGACAAGTCCCAGAGACCGTCCTAGCTAAATTATTGCTTGAGAACAATTTTTTTTTTGCTAAAAAGCTATTTTTGCCTATTTTTAATGGAAAACTATTACAGTAAGGTACTTAATTGTTACCCAGAAATGATTTGATATTGATATAAAAACAGCTGCATTGGGCCTTTTAAATAGCATAGGCTACAGTAAGGAGTAATAGCAACAGCAAAATACATAGTTTTTGCTAAATATGTTGGAAGTGTTGGCAGTCAACATTGTTGTAGTTGCTTCAACGAGTATAGGCCTGTACATGTCTTTACTCCTGAAACAAATAAAAATACTAAGTGTGAGGCTATTGTAGGCGATGTGTGAGGTTCGCAGTAAGCAAAATATAGGCCTATCCACTGTTGATATGGCATTATATTGTATGTACAGTATTGTACATTATTTTAGCCAGCTCTTGTTATTATTTTGGATGTGCGTAAAACCCACTCCATGCCTTTTCACACTGCATTGTTCTTAGCCCCAGGCTATCTTAGCCCCAGGCTACAGTGAGACTGGTCCTGGGCTAGCTTATCCTGTGTTCACACAAGCATTCGTTAACCCAAGCTTTAGCCCTCTGCTAAGGATTCACACTTGTATTCCAAATCACTGGGCTAATGGACAAACACACATGCTACCAACATTCTATTTCTTCCACGCGACCAATGATATAAGCAATAAGGCATTTATTAACACATTATATCCTCTTGCTTCTAGCCCAGCATTTAATTTGGAACAGTGATGGTTTGTATAAACCTTGATTCTGCCTGTCCGACCTCGGAAACAATGTTTCACTTTTGAAATGTGATCTCTCTGTACAGAGAATGCTGTGCACGGACAAGACAAACCTTTCTGATCCAGTTGAAATGATGCCACAATATTATTATGATGGATAGTTATATTCAATTAGATGTCAATAGAAAAGCTATGAAAACATATGAAAATGAGTGTTTGCTGCCCTTCCAGCTGTGGAGTTTGTGGGGCAGTTGGGTAGCTAAGTGAGAAGATGTTAGCCAGCCTGCATAGCAGCTGTTTTTGTTAGCCATAGAAACCAGTTTAGTTTTTACTGGATGAAAGTATTTTGTTTTTTTGTCAGGTAGTTTTCCTCAGATGGAAATATGAAATAGTATACATTTACTTATTAAAAGTAAATGGGCTAGCTGGCCCTCAGGAGCAGGGCCAGCTAGCCCTGGGCTAAGGTTGGTGCTAGTGTGAACACTCGCTGAGCCCAGGCTAAAATCTGCCTTAGCCCTGGGTTAAGGTGTGAACGCGCCTCATGTAGGCTACATGTGCATATGCCCATCATGGAATGAGAGATGAGATGATGACGGTGACCCACGTACTGTATTTAGAAACATCTAAGTTATTTTCATTAGATTAAAAACCAAGCCCTCAGTAGGCTACCCTTACCCTACTATAATGAAAGCTGGTTCAACAGCAATGCGTTGGGTGTCTTTCTTATCCTGGCCATGCATTAGCCAAGTAGCCTATCCATAAAAGTTTTCTAAATGGTCATCTTGTGAGGCTTTTGCCGGCATGTTTTTGCATTATTCACAATTCACATAGGCCTACCTGCATACTCCATCTAGCTTGTATTAATCCCCATTTCCAAAGAGCGCCTCTTGTCCAGTTACCAAAGACGTGCTCCTCCAAACTTACTTAAATTATTCAGTCCTACTGTAGATAAAAAGGGGATGCCCGCTGACTGTTTTGCTGCTTCTAAACTTGATGTTTTAATAAAGCTTTGGTGATTAAGATTTATATCAAAGCGGTCTCACGAGCCAAACCTTTTATTTATAGTATTGGCTACTGGCGAATGCATTGGGCAGAAAAAAAATTAACTGCTTTCATTGAGGGAAGGGGAGATTATGCTTGTTTTTTAATCAAATTAATGAAATGGGGAAAAAACTGTTTTTAATGTTTCTATATATGAGGTACACGGGCACAAAGAGCACATCTCTGTTGTTCCATGAGCATTTGGTCACTGTGTGTCACGGCTATGACATAACCAAACGCTTTAACGCTAAGACCTGCTTTTGGTGAGTCAAATCTCCCTATTTGTGCTGAATGAATTTGTCACTTTTGCGCTAGTTTTTAAGGACACACCTCAAATATTGCCACCCCTTTCACCTCAGTGCAAGTGAGCTGATACTGGCGCCAGTTTTTACATGCCGAAATTACCAACTAACGTGTGTTTTTACACTTGCACCGCCTTAGCGCCAGCCGAAAATAGAGCCCCTTGAGTAGTTGAATCAGGTCTAGAACAACATTATTATTTATTTTTTTACATTTTTAGTCATTTAGCAGACGCTCTTATCCAGAGCGACTTACAGTTAGAGTGCATACATTTTTCATACTGGCCCCCCGTGGGAAATGAACCCACAACCCTGTCGTTGCAAACGCCATGCTCTACCAACTGAGCTACATCCCTGCCTGCCATTCCCTCCCCTACCCTGGACGACCCTGGGCCAATTATGCGCTGCCCCATGGGTCTCACGGTCGCGGCCGGCTACGACAGAGCCTGGATACGAACCAGGATCTCTAGTGGCACAGCTAGCACTGCGATGCAGTGCCTTAGACCACTGCGCCACTCGGGAGACAACAATGTGGACTGTTTTGTGGTCCCCCAGGAGAGGGTTGGGAAACACTGATCTCAACTGATCAAGGCCAGTTATGGCTGTGTGGAGCAACATGTGCATGTACAAACTGTTACGATTATGACATTATGATCTTGCTATTATTCTTGTTGACACATGATGAAGTCTCATACTGATTTAAAAAAATATATGTTTTGTTGAATTATTGTGTAATTAATTGAATAAACCTCTGTCTGTCTTTTAGGAAACAAGGAAGAAGTTTGAGAAAGAGAGTGAAAAATATTACTCTCAGTTAGATAAACATCTGAATTTGTCTGCTAAGAAGAAGGAAACTCAGCTGCAGGAGGTTGGTAGAAATCCCTCAACAGAGACTTCCTGTAAAGAGTTTAATGGAACTCTGAAGGGATTAAAAGTTTTGTTTGTAAAATGTGTATGTTGTATTCTAATGCTCCCTAATTGGATAACTCAACTGGCTCAAGCTCACCGGCTTAAAGCTTAGCTAATAACAACAAATATTAAGACTAATCGGAAATAAGCTGCTTTTGTAATCACCATTTAATTCCTCCACAGGCTGACGAGCTGCTGGACAAAGAGAGGCTGAACTTCTATGAGTCGTCAGTGGAGTATGTGTACCAGATCCAGCAGGTGCAGGACAGGAAGAAGTTTGATGTGGTGGAGCCTGTAAGTGTTTTCTTCTTCTCCGTCGCCCACACTTCCTGTTTACAGCTCCATGTGTTGCTGCATGGATATCCACAGACATGGCTACAGATGCTGCCTGTGTAACCTATTATAAGATACAGCCACAGTTGATCAATGGCACACATCCTGAACAAACCATAATTAACCTCTGAACACCACTGCACATTGAGACAGGCAAGTCTAACATGGCACACTAGGAAATAATTACTTTCCCATTGATTTCTCATTTGAACCAATGGCTAGATTAGCAATAGGTCAGTGTTAGAGTACAGTATGAGTGAGTGTGGAGAACAGCCTTTGAACAGCTATGAGAGTCTAGAAGTCTGGTACGCAAGGCTAGTATAGAGGTGAACTCTTACACTTCACTTCATTAAGTATTATAAAATAAATTTGGCCATTATAAGAATATAGTGACAGGACCATTTATGAATAACTATCAATATACTAACAATCACTTGTATGTTGCGTTGTTTTCAATGAACAGGTGCTGGCATTTCTTCACAGTATCCTAACACTCAACAGCCTGACGGTGGAGATGACTCAGGACTTCATGCCCTATAAGCAGGAGTTGCAGCTCAGCTTGCAGAATGTGAGTAGCTACCGATGGTAATGACAACATTAGTTAATAAAATGAGACTCAATAATGTTGATGCCTAATGCTGGTAGCGATAGATATAGTAATGGTGATGGGTCTAGTTAGGACTCCATGAAGCTGTAATCGGGCTTCCCAATAACCATCCAACATGACCGTGAGTCTGAGTGTGTTTTGATGTGATCTGTAGACGCGGAACCACTTTGAGAGCACTCGTGAGGAGATTGAGGAGCTGATGAAGAGAATGAAGCATCCAACCCAGATCGGCAAAATGCACAGCCAGCCAATCATTGAGGGCTACTTGTACTCTCAGGAGAAGTGTAAGTATGCATGCTACAGTTTGTTTGTAAACCAGCTACATTCCTCTCAACATGTTGTTTTGAATAAGCCCTGACCTGACATCATATCCTATCACCCTTCTCTCCCAGGGGCCTTGGGTGTGTCATGGGTGAAGTACTACTGTAAGTATCACAAAGACAGTAAGCTGTTTGTCATGGTTCCTGCTGAACCAAAACCTGCAACCAAACAGGTAGGTTATAAAATGGGTCATATAATCTTTATAAGACACTTGAACAACTATTTGTCACATCTCTGATATTTGATCAGACTCAGTAGAATTATTCAATTATATGTGCTCATATATTACTTGTGTTTTTACTTTTTAATTAACTTTCTCCAAAGCTTTAATGTAAAGATTATCTCTCTTCCTCCTTTTACCCACACACTGTCATGGTTTTTCCAGGGCCCCACAGAGCTGAAACTTAAATCCTGCTTCCGCCGAAAGACAGAGTCCATAGACAAGCGCTTCTGCTTTGATATTGAAACTTATGAGAGGTTAGTACTAACGCGTCACTTTGAGATGAGGTAGACTTTGTATAAGATGATACATGCCTTGTGGGATAAACAAGTTTGAGCATTGAGGTGAACAGGTGGTCTACAAGGACACTGAGTGTGTGGGTACAGAGTGGATTCTAGCCCAAACAATCAGTTGGCAGCAGGCTCCTCTATATCCTGCTGGAAGCAGATGGCAAACTCTGTGATTTTTAGGGGAAGGGAACACCATGAACTCATATTTATACAAGCAAGGCATTCTGTACAATATGCACAGCAGAGGGACGCAAGCCATGCACTGACATTTCATATCAGACAGAGGGATGTCAGACACCAGCTCATAAAATGTTGATCACTCAGGCCAGACAAATACAGGTAACTGCCAAAAGGAAACACCAACAAAGTGTCTTACAAGGGTGTTAGGCCACCACGAGCTGCCAAAACAGCTTCAATGCGCCTTGGCATAGATTCTGGAAATCTATTGGAGGGATGCGACACCATTCTTCCACAAGAAATTCCATAATTTTGTGTTTTTGTTGATGGTGGTGGAAACTGCCCAGAATCTCACATAAGTGTTCAATTGGGTTGAGATCTGGTGACTGAGACACACACACCCTTTAATCTTTTTTCTATGTTCCTTTGACACCCCTCTTTCAAAGTCACTGAGATCTCTTCTAGCCATGGTAGCCTGAATAATGGGCAAAATGACCCTAAGCATGATGGGATGTTAATTGCTTAATTAACTCAGGAACACCACCTGTGTGGAAGCACCTGCTTTCAATATACTTTGTATCCCTCATACTCAAGTGTTTCCTTTATTTTGGCAGTTACATGTAGATTTAAACTAATAATGATTTGGACTAAAGGTCTCATGTAACAAAACTGTAGTCAAACAAATGCAATGTTGTCTATGCCCTAACTGTGACACTTGTTCCTATAACCATAGAAACACACCTGTCACACTCCAGGCTGTTTCAGAGGCCAACAGGAAGTTGTGGATGGAGGCCATGTACGGAAAAGAGCCTGTGAGTTTATTTTCTGCCTCCTACTGTAGGGTCCATACATCCCCCCTGGTCCAGATGTTATTCTGTACTGTAAAGGCATTGTGCTTCTACATCTGCATTGCTTGCTGTTTGGGGTTTTAGGCTGGGTTTCTGAATAGCACTTTGTGACATCTGCTGATGTAAAAAGGGCTTTATAGATACATTTGATTGATTGTGTTTTATAGTCCTCATCTTGCTGTTTTACTTTGGTTTTGATAAACAATAATATTATTATAATAATAGCATATATTCAGGATTATTTATACAGATAATTTATGATGGCCACAGAAAGCTCCACATATATTTCAGTTTCTTGGTGTCTTACATTTTCCTTTCATTCCAGATTTATCATTCCCCAATTCACAAGCAAGCTGAAAGTATGTACCATTACCGGTGTTAATTTTTCTGTTTTTACCTGCAGTATATTATAGTGAATTAAAATGTATTAATCTCATAGAACATCCATACACACGTGTATGTCATTCCACTGCTTGTGAAATCTGTTAAATGTTACTTGCCTTCCACAGTGGAATTGAATGAAGTTGGATTCAAGTTTGTGAGAAAATGCATAAACTTTGTTGAAACTAAAGGTAAAGTTACCAGAAAGTTCTAGTCCACACCATGTGTTTTCTCTTTGTATGTCGCCGATCAGATTTCATGCCAGTTTTGTCATAGTCTAGTCAGTATGCCTCATTGCCCTTTAGAGGGCAGAGATGAGTTGTGTTTGGAATGAGATCCGCTAAAGCCTCACTGCTATCCTAAATTAACCTTCTCACCAGACACCAGCAGTAAATAAAAACACACTGGCTCCAATGTGACGTCCAGCCAGGAAAGCATAACTTTGGCATGTAGCTCAACATAATAAACTTCTCTATAGTAGAGTACTTCAGTCCATACTAAATTAGCTGTTTTACTTTGTTTACATCAATGGAACTATTAATAACGCACCAGTACTATGCATAGCTTATTAGTAATCATGCCTCCAGGTAGGCAACAAAGGTATTACTCCAGAGGGAGTCTATTCACATGTGGCATCAGAACACTTTTAACAGTGTGGGCACCTCACATTCAACTGTTTCTATTTCTCAAGCAGCTTAAATTCTTTAGATTCCATGGGCCTTCTCACTTCAGCCCTCCCTAATTCACTCTTCCATACTCTACTTTAATTTAGTAGAAAGACACTCCGTCTGTATTTATGAGTTTGGTGAGGCACCAGCACCATGATATGCTCCTCGTATCTTTCACAACCAGTAAGATATGCAAGCCTCATATAATAACATAAACTCCAGCCGTCCACTGGAGCAGTGAAGAAAATCATTCATTTGGAGAGGCTGGGACGTAGGCTAGCGTTGTCAAGGCGTTGTCTGCTACGTCCCCATTTTCAATCCAGTTCAAACAGGCCTGCACTGAGGAACAGCCTGTACATTTCCACTGCTTGGAATTTCTCGGGAGGAAACTCCCCCTTTAGTTTCCTTTTACCTCAACCCCACCCACTCTCTCTCTCCATCTCCCGCTCTCTTTTACAGGACTCACACAAGAAGGAGTGTACAGAACTGTTGGCAGCAACATCCAAGTGCAGAAGCTTTTAAATGTATTTTTTGGTGAGGAAATTACCCAGTCAACATCTGTGCTCTCTATTTAGTTGGGATTGAGGAATGCATAGAAACAGAAGCACTGTTTGGAGCAGAATACAATTATTAAGATGTTTCATTTCCCTTGTTTCACTGGCACACACAGCAGGATTTGGACTAGCTTATAGGTAATTCCCTCGCCCCTAAGGTGGAGGACTATGTGACAGGCAATACTATTTATTAATCCAATATTAAACAATGTGCTATTGCAAAGGCTTAATTTATTATAATCATTTATCCATTTCTGCAGCCCTCTATAATGATGTTGTTGTGTAAACATTGAAATGTTATATTTACTTGCCTTTTGAATGAAGGAATAAAATAAATGGTTGCTTATGAATAGATTAACTGAGACAAATAAACTCAAAGTAAATTAATACTTTAATAACTTGCCAGCAGTTATCTTCTCAGAATTTGTTTTCAAGGTTGTTTGCAAGGGCCTCTGCATATATATATTTTAGTTTTTACAATTTCTGATTGTTTGTTTTTAATCGGCTCTCTCCTCTCTCTGTAGACCAGAAATGCCCAGGAGATGTGGATTTCTACAGCAGTGACTTGGACATAAAAACCATCACCAGTGCAATGAAGTTTTATCTCAGGTGTGTTCTCGTCCTCTTAAATCATCCAGCAGGTGACACACGAGCCAGCTGCTCTGGAACAACAATTTCTATAGAATTATGTTACATCAACCTTTCTCTGAAGTCCATTAGCACTCAGCTAAGGATTACTTTATACTATTCCAGGTATTCCTTAAAGAGGTAGGGTTTCAAGTGTCTCCGGAAGGTGGTCAGTGACTCCGCTGTCTTGGCGTAATGGGGGAGCTTATTCCACCATTGGGGTGCCAGAGCAGCGAATAGCTTTGACTGAGCTGAGCGGGAACTGTGCTTCCGTAGAGGTAGGGGAGCTAGCAGGCCAGAGGTGGATGAAGGTAGTGCCCTCGTTTGGGTGTAGGGTCTGATCAGAGCCTGAAGGTAAGGAGGTGCCGTACCCCTCACAGCTCCGTAGGCAAGCACCATGGTCTTGTAGTAGATGCGAGCCTCAACTGGAAGCCAGTGGAGTGTGCGGAGGAGCGGGGTGACATGAGAGAACTTGGGAAGGTTGAACACCAAACAGGCTGCAGCGTTCTGGATAAGTTGTAGGGGTTTAATGGCACAGGCAGGGAGCCCAGCCAACAGCGAGTTGCAGTAATCCAGACGGGAGATGACAAGTGCCTGGATTAGGACCTGTGCCGCTTTCTTTGTAAGGTAGGGTCGTACTCTGCGAATGTTGTAGAGCATGAACCTGCAGGATCGGGTCACCGCTTTGATGTTAGCGGAGAACGACAGGGTGTTGTCCAGGGTCACGCCAAGGTTCTTTGCACTCTGGGAGGAGGACACAATGGATTTGTCAACCGTGATGGCGAGATCATGGAGCGGGCAGTCCTTCCCCGGGAGGAAGAGCAGCTCCGTCTTGCCGAGGTTCAGCTTGAGGTGGTGATCCAACATCCACACTGATATGTCTGCCAGACATGCAGAGATGCGATTCGCCACCTGGTTATCAGAAGGGGGAAAGGAGAAAATTAATTGTGTGTTGTCTGCGTAGCAATGATAGGAGAGACCATGTGAGGATATGACAGAGCCAAGTAACTTGGTGTATAGAGAGAATAAGAGAGGGCCTAGAACTGAGCCCTGGGGGACACCAGTGTTGAGAGCACATGGTGCGGAGACAGATTCTCGCCACGCCACCTGGTAGGAGCGACCTGTCAGGTAGGATGCAATCCAAGTGGTAGGAGCGACCTGTCAGGTAGGATGCAATCCAAGAGTGAGCAGCGCCGGATTGCGTCCTACCATATCAAAATATATAGGGCTCTGTACTGCATGTAATGTACAGTATGCACAGTATAGTATGTACATTTTGCAGTTCTATGGCATTTCCAGACTGTATATTCTGTATATGTTTTATACGAAAATGTTATTCCATGTTTCAAGTAAGTTATGTGTAGTGATTAGAGAGACTTTGTAATAATCTATGCTGGCTGAGGTTGTTCTCTGCTCCATGAGCCTAGTATAATTGTTTGCTGTTTGAAGTACTCAGTGACAAGGCCTCTTGGCTTCAAGGCCAGGTTTTTATCCTCCCCCAATACCCCTCATGATGATTTACTCACAGGTCATCTCACCACACTTAGAAGAGGCCAGGCAGCTGTTTGAAGGAGATTACTCAAGGCCTTTGGTCTCTCATGCCTTAACACTGCAGTAATAAATCTAATTTCAGATTAGGAAGGAAAGTTTTGATAAAGAGAAATTTGGCAGTAGCCTCTCAAATTAATTCAGAATGAATAGCACTTGTTGATGCTGAAAGTGCATGAGCAACAAATTAGTAGCAGTCGTTAACCTCTACGGGATCGGTGTCCCGTATACGGGACAGTTGAGCTAACGTGCGCTAATGTGATTAGCATGACTGTTGTAAGTAACAGCAAACTTTCCAGGACATAGACATGTCTTATATGGGCAGAAAGCTTAAATTATTGTTAATCTAACTGCACTGTCCAATTTACAGTAGCTATTACAGTGAAAAAAACATGCTATTGTTTGAGGAGAGTGCACAACAACAACAAAAAATATCACGGCAACTGGTTTGATACATTTACCTCTGAAGGTAAATAATGTACTTACATTCAGTAATCTTGCTCTGATTTGTCATCCTGAGGGTCCTAGAGTTAAAATGTAGCATAGTTTTGTTTGATAAAATCAATTTTTATATTCAAATATAGGAACTGGGTTCTACAGTTTGAACCCCTGCTGTCTCTGGCTCCACACCCACCCCGCCCGGCCATCTAGATGTGTGAAAGTTAGTGTATAAGCTAATGATCCATCATGTATGACATTCCTGGGAGTGTGTAAACTTACATTTTGTATTACCATATCATTTTTGTATGTTCTCTATAGTTATGTACTTGAAAATGTATCAATTGTCCAATTTGGCATATTTGGGAAGACTTGAAACAAAATAGTCCAGTATTGCAATGCTTCACTGGATTAATCTGAAACTTTGCACATACACTGCTATCTAAATTGCACCTAAACTGCAATATTATATTGTGTCCTTTTTACACATTTTTACATTTTAGTCATTTAGCAGACGCTCTTATCCAGAGCGACTTACAGTTAGTGAGTGCATACATTTTCATACTGGCCCCCTGTGGGAAACGAACCCACAACCCTGGCATTGCAAGCGCCATGCTCTACCAACTGAGCTACAGGGGACTACTGCCTTTCTCTTGCATTTCAAAGATGATAAAATAAAATGCATGTTTTTTGTTTGTATTATCTTTTACCAGATCTAATGTGTTATTCTCCTACATTAATTTCACATTTCCACAAACTTCCAAGTGTTTCCTTTCAAATGGTATCAATAATATGCATATCCTTGCAGGTCCTGAGCTACAGGCAGTTAGATTTGGGTATGTCATTTTAGGCGAAAATTTTAAAAAAAGGGTCAGATCCTTAAGAGGTTAAAAAGGGTGTTTTAGGGTATGATGTGAGTGTTGGAGTATTTGTACTGTACTTATTTACCTGATCGCGTGTGTTCATCCACAGGAGCCTAACAGAGCCTTTGATGACCTACGGTCTCAACAGGGACCTCATCTTAGCAGCAAGTAAGACGTGTTTTCACACTTACTGACGTAAAAACAACAATGAATTGGAGAAACAATTACTGAAACCCACTTCAAGATCAGATCATATCTTATTTGCATATGGCTTACACATTTAAAAAGAAACTGCCCCAGTTCCCTAAACTGATGGACTTCTGTAACATGTAAAGTAGGTCAGACGTCAGATTTATAGATCTTTAGCATAGTCTCATTGCACATAAAACGTACATTTCCTTCTCATGTGAGGGCATGTTTTTGTAGGACACATTTTGTCTGACACTACTGTACATTTGTATCGTACAAGTCATTACATTTTAAAGGTTGGTTTTGGGAGCTGAGCAACACGTTGTTTACTTCCACATCTTGTCATATGTTTGCCAAATGCTCTCCATAGAGTTAATTCATTATGCATTTGTTCTCCATCAGATTGAGTTCATTCTCAAGTTCAACAGGCTGGGTTACAGCTATAAAAGGGAAGAAAAAAAGTACACACGCTCTAATGTTGTACACCAGCTCTAATCCTCTTAACTGAGATAAACTCCCATGCCCCAGGAGCCCTATTGTTCAACTGCATGAGGTCCTTGTTTCACATTACACCACAATGCAGCTGTGTGGAGCTGGACCCCTAAAATGTTTTGACTGGGATGAGGATTAGGCTTTGCTGATTTACTTTCTCATGCACAATGTCTATGCATGTTTAATTAAAACTCCATATATACAGTTGAAGTCGGAAGTTTACGTACACCTTAGCCAAATACATTTAAACTCAGTTTTTCACAATTCCTGACATTTAATCCTAGTAAGAATTCCCTGTTTTAGGTCAGTTAGGATCACCATTTTATTTTAAGAATGTGAAATGTCATAATAATAGTAGAGAGTGATTTATTTAAGCTTTTATTTCTTTCATCACATTCCCAGTGGGTCAGAAGTTTACATACACTCAATTAGTATTTGGTAGCATTGCCTTTAAATTGTTTAACTTGGGTCAAATGTTTCAGGTAGCCTTCCACAAGCTTCCCACAATAAGTTGGGTGAATTCTGGCTCATTCTTCCTGACAGAGCTGGTGTAACTGAGTCAGGTTCGTAGGCCTCCTTGCTCGCACACGCTTTTTCAGTTCTGCCCACACATTTTCTATAGGATTGAGGTCAGGGCTTTGTGATGGCCACTCCAATACCTTGACTTTGTTGTCCTTAAGCCATTTTGCCACAACTTTGGAAGTATGCTTGGGGTCATTGTCCATTTGGAGGACCCATTTGCAACCAAGCTTTAACTTCCTGACTGATGTCTTGAGATGTTGCTTCAATATATCCACATAATTGTCCTTCCTCATGATGCCATCTATTTTGTGAAGTGCACCAGTCCCTCCTGCAGCAAAGCACCCCCACAGCATGATGCTGCCACCCCTGTGCTTCACGGTTGGGATGGTGTTCTTCGGCTTGCAAGCGTCCCCCTTTTTCCTCCAAACATAACGATGGTCATTATGGCCAAACAGTTCTATTTTTGTTTCATCAGACCAGAGGACATTTCTCCAAAAAGTATGATCTTTGTCCCCATGTGCAGTTGCAAACTGTAGTCTGGCTTTTTTATGGCGGTTTTGGAGCAGTGTCTTCTTCCTTGCTGAGCGGCCTTTCAGGTTATGTCGATATAGGACTGGTTTTACTGTGGCTATAGATACTTTTGTACCTGTTTCCTCCAGCATCTTCACAAGGTCCTTTGCTGTTGTTCTGGGATTGATTTGCACTTTTCGCACCAAAGTACGTTAATCTCTAGGAAACAGAACGCGTCTCCTTCCTGAGCGGTATGACGGCTGCGTGGTCCCATGGTGTTTATACTTGCGTACTATTGTTTGTACAGATGAACG
This sequence comes from Coregonus lavaretus, assembly GCF_964263955.1. Lineage (NCBI taxonomy): Eukaryota > Metazoa > Chordata > Actinopteri > Salmoniformes > Salmonidae > Coregonus > Coregonus lavaretus. Next base: position 33,564,124 of record NC_140002.1, on the reverse strand, counting down.
TTGTACCTTCAGGCGTTTGGAAATTGCTCCCGAGGATGAACCAGACTTGTGGAGGTCTACAATTTTTTTTCTGAGGTCTTTCTTTTGGTTTTCCTATGATGTCAAGCAAAGAGGCACTGAGTTTGAAGGTAGGCCTTGAAATACATCTACAGGTACACCTCCAATTGACTCAAATGATGTCAATTAGCCTATCAGAAGCTTCTAAAGCCATAACATCATTTTCTGGAATTTTCCAAGCTGTTTAAAGGCACAGTCAACTTAGTGTATGTAAACTTTTGACCCACTGGAATTGTGATACAGTGAATTATAAGTGAAATAATCTGTCTGTAAACAATTGTTGGAAAAATTACTTGTGTCATGCACAAAGTAGATGTCCTAACCGACTTGCCAAAACTATAGTTTGTTAACAAGAATTTTGTGGAGTGGTTGAAAAACGAGTTTTAATGACTCCAACCTAAGTGTATGTAAACTTCTGACTTCAACTGTACATAATGGATTGTGTAAAATCGGCAACAAATAAATGCCCTAAAAGCAGTGATGTTTAGGTCAATCTCAATTGAGGATAATATATAAATTATTGCTCATGTATATAGTATTTCTCATCTCTTAGAATCTGATAATCTAGCTGATCGACTGGGTGCAATCCACTGCCTGACGTACAAACTCCCAGAGAAGAATCGAGAAATGCTAAGCCTACTGATCCAACACCTGGTCAAGTAAGAGCTAACCTGATATGATATGCCGCTGTTGTGCTGCAGCCTCTGTGCCTTGTCTCCTAACTGATGCAGTTGCAAGGGTTATTCTTATTTAGGCCTTTTATTGTGGTTTAATTGCATATCTGTGGTGTTGTGTTGCCCATGGGCTCAGTGAAGGGATTAACTGGCATCTGTTCAGATGGTTACAGTATCGGACTGAGACACTTGGATCTATGTATAGTGCAAATGTAATGTACATTTAAATTGGGAAATACCTGTCCAATCCTCCAATATTATCAATATCCTGTTTATTAATTTATGATAGATGTGCAATTATAAATTGACATTAACTGGCATTAAGTTGTTCACTATTAGATAGGCGTTTGTTCCTATTGGACATGACTTTAGAGTCATGTTGTTTATGAACCCATCTGGATTCCTATTGACAGTGTCTGCGGTAACAGTGGGGACAACCTGATGACTCCCTCCAACATGGGCGTGATCTTCGGCCCCACCCTGATGAGGGCAGAAGAGGAGACTGTGGCAGCCATGTTGGATATAAAGTTCCAGAACATTGTTGTTGAGATTCTCATTGAGGACTACACCAAGGTGAATTTGAAAGATTCAGTTACCGCTCCTCCCTTGCAAAGAGCTTAAGAGTCAAGTGATTGTTATTTGATGTACTGTGGCATCATACACATTCAAGTAGGCCATGGTTCATTCTCGATCAGTGAATCTCAAACTTTTCCACTCGGGGGTCCCCCCTTCCATCATTGGGGAACAACCTAGCTAAAACATGTTAACTGACATGGGTTACTTGATCTGGACATTTCTGACAAGTTATAAATGGCTCTCTAAGGTCTGCAATGACTGGCATGACAAGAGTAAAACTGCTGATGTACTACCCAATTACGTAATTGCACCTTGTGTATTTTACTATTACAACTTTCAAGAGTATGTTGAAAGCCTGAGTCGGGCTTTCAACTTACTCTTGAAAGTTGGAATAGTAGAATGCACAAGGTGCACAGTTTGGGAACCACTGATCTAGGTACTAATGCGTATTCTCAAGTATAATGTAATGTATATTAAATGTAAGTCCTTTTGGACGAGCTGCTGTGATTACAGATATTCTGCAGTGCACCAGAGGAGAGTTCCACAGCCCCACCAATGCCTCCTCCAAGGTTCACCCCAAGGAAACGGCAACCAATCACCATCTCCAAGCGTCCGGCCCGCGTCTACCTAGCAGTTAATTATGGCCAGGTCCAGAACACTGAGAGTAATTATTTACCTCTGCTTTAATCATCATGATCATCATCCTCATCATCACCATAACCATTATTATCATTATCATCCCTTGTCCTGCAAATGCAGATTATATTAAGATTATTACATTGTTCACTTGGTATGTGTAAGGTGATTTATACAGTAGGTGGCTGATGTTTATTCTGGACACTGTATTACTGAGAGAATGATGTGGGAATCTTAAGTACTTGTGAATTGATAGCACAGAATACAGAATGTACTTTTACTTTTCTTTCTAACTGTTTGGTCTTTACATGAATTGCATGCCCTTCTTTGAGGGAAAAGTGTGTTCTTTTATCAAGCCATTTTAAACCAATTTGGTTGAATTGGAAGCAATAAACGTCAAAAAAATGTTGCATGCCATATCTAGATGTTTGCTTACTCCAACCTCTTCCTAACTGCACTTAGAGAGGCAGTAGGAGGTATTGTGTGCTCACTGAATGGAAGTTTTTGCTTCAGGCTAAATCATGTAATTTATACCTCTTGTAACTTTGCGTTAAATGTCTGTGTGTGAGTCAGTCCTTTCATTTACTGTGGCATGGATAGATGTGGAACACTTGCAGCTTGTCCTCCCCTCATTGTGTGGTATTTTATTTAGTGATCTTCTCTGAGTTCCTGCTTGGAGTTAACAAATAACCAGCTCTGCTTTGCATGACAATTAACTACCACCTGTCTGAATCCAGCATTTGAATAGTGCATGTACCACTGGAAACCTGGCCAACAGCATGACTCTAGATGAGACAAAGAGTACGCCGAAGTCGTCTGTTTACTTTTTAATCTCCTAAAGTAATAGATAATTGTTATACGCAATCCGTATTATACGCAATACGCAAAACGTATTTTTCTCTGGATCACAGACTATTAATCCACAAATGTACTTTTTATTTAACTATAAAGGCTTTGTTTTTTCCATTATTTAATGAATCCGTCCAAATGCCCACATTTAGACATTGCTTTTATAATACTCAGAATGAATGAAAGTACTAATTAAAATAATATATATTGGTTTGTGTGGTTCATTTGTTTTTATTAGCTTTAATTATTCCTTTTTAATAGGTAAAACATGGTTAGATCACACATACCACATGTATAGACATAACATTCTGTAAGTAGAAGTATTCTACATGTGATAGGTAGGAGCTCAGGAGAAGTAATGATCATATCAAGTTCAAAATCAGTTCTAAAGCAGCAACCTCTGCATTACGACTGTGGGGAATTACCTGCATATTCTTTAACCACTAAACCCAAACACAAGAAGGTAGTTCAGGAATATGCCTATGCTGAAAATGTGTTGAACTTTATTTGTATTTCGATTGAACTCTGTTTTTAACCTGTGTTTGTGTCACATAGATGAGCAGAATGGCAGCAGACCAGAGGGGGTGAATTTTGGCGGGGACACCCCAACGAGCCCCACACCTATCCAGAGGACCAAACCCATTACCGCCCCTCCACGGCTCCATAGGGACCCTCCTCAGAGTAAGGCCCTCCTGCCCAAGCCATCAACCCGCCAGGACAGACACTCAGACTCTGACGTTGCCAAACTGGTCGCTAAGCTACAGGGCGGAGGTCAGAGGCCAGATACAGCAGCAACAGCCAATGGAGAGACAGGAGTCACTGTAAACCGAGTGCAGTCCTTCCAAGGCAGGAGACCAACTCCTCGAAGTGTTGCAGTCATCAGAGAAGGTAGCAGAACAACCTGTAGCCTACTATATCATCTCACAACACAAACACACTATGAATTCTATACTATTTTATATGCAGCTTAACCACATTGCAGCAGTACAGTACTTAGCTGGTCTGTGATATTGATGCCATATTATCATGTGCAATGAGAAGAGAAATTGGAAAGTGGATTTTCATACATTGTGTTAGCTCTTGGTTGTGTTAGATTTTTTAATTTGAATCTACATTTCATGACAGTTTACCTAAGGTTTTCCTTCCTTACATTGCAGCAGAAAGTGACGGCGTGATCAAAACGAGGTCTCCGGCTGAGAAGCCTGCCATCTGCAGACCTCCAACCAGACCCCCTGACCCGCCTAGCCGATACCCTGCACCCCATAAGAGCCCCACTGCAGCCCCCAGCGAGGACACCCCAGTGTCGTAGTGAGTAGATCTTAGAACTCAGCCGGACATAGACACTCCATCCAGACTGATTAAAATTGTAATCAAGAGAACAATCACAAAATACTGTGTTAGCCATGAGTTTCCTTTTGGTCTTCCTCCAATCCTTGTTAAATTTACGGTTTCCCCTGTCAAGTTGAAATATCACAAGAAGTTGGATCCCCTTTTCCTAATGAACCCTCCATACCACACTAATTCAATTGGCTTCATTTTTTGCCCACATTGTCTAACTGTCTGGTTTACTCATCTCCAAACATTTGTTATTCTGTTTTGGAGTTGAGTTGGAAGCATTATATAGTCAGAGTGTACATGAAGTCTTAGTCAGTTTATTTTCTTAGGACAAAGATTTCACTCTTTTATTGTACATTATTCACTAGTCTGTTCAGAAACTCCCCACTATGATTTCAGCTTCAGTGTCCCATTTGATATCACATTGTAGTGACAAAATAACCTATAATTTGCTACTCACCAATGACCCTTCTTGTACTCTGTTCATGCCTGCCCCTGTTGTTTTACAAGGGGTATACCGTGCAATGCCATAATAGATTTAGGGTGATATGTTCTGCCTACTAAACACTGCTAAAATACACAAAAGAAAAACTGTGTTACTAATAATACTTGCACTGTGATGCATCTCAAAAGCTCTCTTTTACAATGTCCATGAGATTGTGGCAATAATTTATGTGGATCTCAAGTAAACAGTGTGCACAACAGATGTAGGTAATGAGATCACAAGCTGTAGTATTCCAAACTCCTTTTGTATTAGGTGCCCTCCTATCTATTTCAAATACTACAGTTATTTTGTAACATCTTATTCTAAGTAACATGTCATTTTCCCATTGCCAGGGCTGTTTAGTGGGCAGAAAATGTTGCCCATAATGTTTGTCATTGTACTCTAGCAGTGTTTGGTATGCTGTAAACCCAACATGTCTCAGGGATCATCTGGGATTAATCTGTCTTTCTCTTTCTCCAGCGTTGCTTCCAAAGCCATGTTTTTTGAGAATGCTTCAAGGCAATTTGGAAGGTAGGTTTGAAACAAAACTCTATCTCTACATGCCCCTTTGCTCCATGAAATCATTATGTAGAGGAAATCCGCAAGATATGCATGTTACATGACGAGATGGCAGTAGCTACAGCCACGGTTGGCAAGGCCTCAACATGCTGCAAAGCCAAGTTGTTTAAACATAATGCTTCATGCTGATGGCTGAGAAATTAATTGATGAGTTCACTTTAAAGATTAACTATTGAAAGTATCTTGCTCTTAAAAATGTAGTAGTCACTGTCCCTGGTCTCAGCTTGTTTGACCATTTATAATTAAATTGGAGCTGAGAGGCTGTCTTGAATTATCTCAAATGAATGTTGAAAATAATCCATACTTGGCCATAAAACTATGTCCATGCTTGTATGACTAAAGTGATAAGCCCCCAACTTTAACTGCCACAGACCTACATGGTTTTCTCACTAACAAGCTTTAACAAGTGATTGAGCTCATGATTGGGCTCTATTTTCGGCTGGCGCTGAGGCGGCTAAGTGTCAAACACACTGGCATTTTCCACCCCTTACACCAGGTTCGGCAATTTACCAGTCTAACATCAGCTCACTTGCGCTGAGGTGGAAGTGGTGGCAATATTTATAATAATAATAATATGCCATTTAGCAGACGCTTTTATCCAAAGCGACTTAGTCATGCGTGCATACATTATTTATTTTTTGTGTATGGGTGGTCCCGGGGATCGAACCCACTACCTTGGCGTTACAAGCGCCGTGCTCTACCAGCTGAGCTACAGAGGACCACCATATTTGAGGTGTGTCCTTAAAAACAAGGTCAAAAGTGACAATTTCATGCAGCGCTAACGGGATGTTTTAAGACCCACCAAAAGCAGGTGTTAACGGTATCGCAGTTAGTAATGGCATTGGCTTTTGAGAGCAGAAGCACAGCCTATCAAGCCATGAAACACATTGGCCATGGAGCGTGCCTTTTGTGCCGGTGAATCTCGTATTTAGAAACATAAAAAAACAATTGTTTTCTGCCCATTTTGTTTAATTTGATACAAAACCAAGCATAGCCTACCCTCCCCTTAACCCGTGGGAATTGGCCTAAATTAAAATGTTTCTCACAGAATAAATATATGAAATGCATAACCATGGTAGCAATTGAAAGGGAACACTGGAGATTATGGGGAAATTATCAGACCAAAGGTGAGGACACAACAGTTCACCTGACACAAGGCTGAATCCAAACATTACACTGTTGATTTTATGTGCATTTTACATTTACTGTATATTTCGACGTATTTGTTTATAATGAAATCTGAAAATACTTTGGATACATTCAGGAACATGATAAGAATATTCCTGGAAAATGTGTTGTAGGTGCAACATAAGACAAAATAATTACAAGGGTTTGAGTGAGAGGACTAACTGGTGTCTCCAAATGGCCACACACCTCTCCAAAGTGTGCACATTTCCTAAGTAAAATCAATCTACTTGTATGGCTCAAAGAACAGTCTTCAACTATAAGGTGCTGTTTTGAGCTCTCCTAGCCATGCCGTTGAGGAACTAGAGCAAGCACACTTGTAGTAGTTTTGTTTGGAACACAACCCTGCATCCCTGCCATCACACAATTACTGTTGTTGTTTACGCAATCCAAAGTTATAAAATACGATATTACAGTGTTAGGCTTTCACAATGCAATTCAGAGAAACAAAACGTAATTTTGGTGCGCATAGAAAGGAGTCTTGAGTGCATTCAGGTGCGTGTGCCGCGGTACATTTTCTTCACAGTAGACAAACATCATTCTGTTCAGAATAACCCAGGGTATGACACCATGTCATCTTGTAACTGTACATCAAACACAGTGATCATAAACGTCGACACTGTATGTATATGGCATGAGTTTTATGATGTGAAAATGTGAAGTGCATATTTAGTCTCACCGGTGTTTGACTTGCTCGTATGACATCAAAGCAGTATTTATAATCGTCAACGTCTCATCTTTCAAAATATATAGTCCTCTTAGACCATTTTTACATTGACGATAGCAAAGGGACGTTTTCTAGAGGTTCTCGAGAGGTATCGATTCTTGAGAGACCATACTGCTGCGAAATTATCACGTCTCGAGCACTACCTCAAAATGTTTAGATATGTATGTCAAAATGTTGAGATACGCAAGTAAAACTGCGTAAGTCTACATTTTGAAATAGGTCATACGAATATAATGTTTTTTCATTTGTAACATTGTGTGGTGATTTCAAAGGTGGCACCACAGGTCCCAGAGTGGTGGGGGGGAAATTGTAACCAGGTAAAACTCAAGGTATGACAGTAATAAATCAGCTGTGATGGGAACAGAGTTTTCTATCAGGTCATATGTTGTTGTTTTTTAAGTCCTTGCAAAACCCCTGGCCCTAGGGAGGATGAAAACATAAAAATCCTGTCAAACAAATCATGAGGCGATTCAGTCTAAACAACAGTGCTTTGACCCTCTTTTCAATGCTTTTGTGTCAATATTTTTTATTCAACCAAGTCAAAAGTGCTGGGGCAAATGCCTGCTCGCCACACGTTTACCGTGCTGAACTCTGCAGCGGGATAGATGGAAATCGCAACACAATGGTAAAAATGAAGAAACATAACCTTTATTTTTGAGTGGCGGGATTGGGCTTCCATATAAAACAGCTCAACATCTCAACTCCCCGGTGAATTATACCCACGTTTTCAGTCGCAATTTGCTTTTGCCACATGAAGCCTAATGATTTGCATGATATTTATAAAAATTAAGCATGGTTTGTTGTAATGTTGTAAGGTAGGCCTACTGTACTTTTATATTTGTATTAGAGGGGTAATCGTTCATTTTTGATAGGCTAGCGTTACTTGGTGAAGAGATTTTGTTAGCTTTAGCTAGCAGTAGGCTAACTGTGCTTTTGCCTTGAAGCTAAAATGTAATAAGTGTAGAGACAAGAAAAGAAACCCTTTAAATGGGAATGGAAACACATTAGGAAGTAAAGCTAAGCAAAGAGATTCCACCCGCTAATACTAAATGTGCATTTAACATAGAAACATCTCTATTTTTAGGATATGGATATTGAACATCGTTTTTTTGAGGTATGGGTAGCGCCATCTTGAATTGCCATAGTAACGACTGAAGCCAATGCGTGCGTCATTGGCAGGATTGAGCAAATTGTGAGTTTTGTTAGGGGACTGAAAGTGAATGCTACCACCAGGAGGTGCCTCACCTCCACTGGACCTGAAAGATTTCTCACAACGTTGACAGCTTTGTCACTGAGATCAGGACAAAAATATAAAGGTAAACTGTTTTTATGTTGGTAATTATAATATTTACATTTTAGAGTATTTTTTTCCCTGATTGATAAGATGAGTCTATGAAATTAACTTTTGATAACAGCCAAAACGCTCATATTGACAATTTGAAAAGCATTTGTTATTAGTATTAGCTAAGAGCTAAAATTAACTGGCTAGTGTCTGATTCAGACAGCCACAAGAAAGGGCTGCTGCAGAATTGCTATTTTACCAGTAAAATGTATGATACCCATATAATTATTAGCTAGCTAGATAACTAGCTACATAGCTAAATATCTGATTAGGTGTCTGTTTATCTGTGATATGATTCCTAAAAATAGTAAGCCTGCTGGCTGTTGATAGCAAGAATGAATGTAGCCTAAGCCTGAAACCTAACCCTTATGATGATAGCTAGCTAATAGCTATGACTTTTGAAAGCTCAGGATGGTAGTCAGCTTGGTAACTAAATCCTCCTGGTCTAGCTGGTAAATGTCAATGATGTTTCCTTGTTATGTACTATTAGGTCTATGTATACTGTATATTAGGTCTATGTTTTTAAAATTCTCTCTCTCTCTGTAGGAGACTGTGGTGGACTGTCAGCTCTCAGACCTTTGTGGGGAGGACGACACTGTAGACATGTCACCTGTGCACCAGGCAGTCAATAGATGGTGTCAAGGACAGACAGGGGCTGGAGAGACTGGACAACATGCTGCTGAGGCTGCAGACCGGGCAAAGGGACAATCACACCCACATTCACACCCTCACCCTCACAGTCTAGGTGAGCCTAGGTGTACTTCAATGTACTAGAGGACTCCTCTAGAAATTGTTGGCTTTGTTATAGGAAAGATGGAAAGGAAGATATGGCGTGGTTTGTTTTAGTTGCACCAGAATGCGAGGGCAAGCAGTTATGCATTGTAGGGTACCAAAATTATTTTAGGTTGTGGTACTCCATTGAGTGTGACTCATTGCAGACATAGGCACTAGTAAAGTGACTCCTAGTCTTCACCCAGTAGCTCAGATTGTCACTGATAATTTCATCTCTTGCATGCTTTTAATTTGTTCCCATTCTGACTCCTCATGTATTAGGCAATAGGCAAATTGATGTTGTAAAAGCCAATTATTGTTATTATATGCCGTATTCTTATCATATTTTGTAATTCCAATTTCGATGTAACTTGCACTTTGTTTTTTAGGCTTGAGTGAGACAATGTATTCCCCTCAATAAAGTTATTTCAATAAAGTTCTTCATTTATTGATATTATATTACTTGTGCATGTCTTTCCTTATGATATTGTAGCGGTTTCAAAGACCAAGATTGGAGGACCGTCCACTGGTGATGAAGTGTTTACTCTGTCTGTTTTGAGATTGGTATGTCAGGAACGCTGCCGAAACATGACAGTAATAAACCGGTTGAACCCTTCACCTGGACTGGTGGCGTGTGTTTGTATGTGTAAACCCTGCCTTACAAAGATCTTGGTGCCGAAACCGCCACATTGGTAGAGAATGCGGGCAAGGCAGTGAGGATACACATACAGCCACACCAATTTTTTGGGGGGGTTATTTAAGGATAGACAACCATGGAAGATCTGTTGAAGCAATTAGTCACTTCCAATAACCTGCAACAAGAAGCCAATCGGCAGCAAGCGGAAACCAATCACTTGTTATTGGAGGAACAAAGGAAGTGTCAACTGCAGATGAATATGGACTGGCGAAAGATAACTGCTGAAATCACTGCGGTGAAAATGGCTCAACAGACCGCTGGTCTACCCATTGTGGCCACTCGGTATCTGCAGAAAATGACGCCGGATGATGACGTTGAGGCTTTCCTCAAGACATTTATGCGCACGGCAGAACGAGAGGCATGGTCACAGATAAAATGGGCTGGAATACTGGCTCCATTTCTTTGTGGGGACGCACAACAGGTGTGGTCTGATCTGGAAGCAACGGAAGCCAATGACTATGACACACTGAAGAACGAAATATTAGCACGGTTGGGAGTCACTGTCTCTTTGAGGGCACAGCAGTTCCACACTTGGACATATCAGCCCGAGAAGGCACCCTGGTCACAGATGTTTGATCTGGTCCACCTAGCAAAAAAATGGCTAGAGCCCGCAACCCTCAGTACTGGGGACATCGTGGAAAGAATAGTGATTGACCACTACATCCGAGCCTTACCTTACGAATTAAAGAAGATTGTCAGCCTGGGCAGTCCCACCACAGCGGACGGAGTGGTGGACCTCGTTAAGAGATGTCGAGCAACGGAAGAACTACTCAAACCCAGTCGGCTAAACAGAACCACCCAGGAAAACGGAGGCCTCAAAGAGGAGGAAGAAAGACATCTCAACTGCAGACTCCCCGGGTTTGGAAAGCAAGAATCCAAAGAGCGGATGGGGAACGTGGGCGCCAGTACCCAGTTTTCCAAGCTGAAGCAAAGACGAGGAATAAAGGGGTGGATACCGACCCCCAGGAGTGCTACCGTTGTGGTGATATAGGACACATCGCATGGAACTGTCCCAAGAAGGAGGAATTCATGCAGGTCAACATTTCCAATATACACCACTGCCATGTCATTTCTGCCCATGTCCAAGCCCACCGCCACCCACCGTACCTCCGTCGGGTACAGTCCAAGGGAAAGGAGTTGATGCTCTTCTAGTCTCTGGGAGCATGGTCTCCCTCATCATGCCTTCACTATTAACCCAGCCGCTGAGGACTACCGCTCCAACCATGAACATCACCTGTGTACACGGGGACACCAAAACTTATCCAACCGCAGATGTAGAGATGTCAGAGGTAACCTAGGGTTGATTGAGAACCTACCATATCCCATGCTACTGGGTCGCGACTGTCCATATTTTCAAGAATTGTGGAAAGGACTACCGGACAAAGGAGTTGGCTGTGCCAGTAATAGGGCATGCTAGGTACCATTTTACATTTTCCAGTGAAAAGAAACCACTACCAAAGAACTCCCTGACCTATGAAAGGAAAATTATCAATTTGGTACTTACCTGCCCGACTCCCGTAGCCGACACTCGAGTTCTCCTGGGAGAAGATGGTGAAGCAAACGACGAAGAGGCAGGAAATCCAGTGGGGATAAATGGGCCAGAAATGGTGGAAGAGGAGGAACAGGAAGCGCAGGGCGAGGGGCCTGGAAATTCTTATGCCAATGAGATTTTTCCTCCCAAGTTAACACAGTATAGGGGAAGGTTTGGTACGGCTCAGCTGGAAGACCCCACACTACAGAACGCCAGACGGAATGTCAAGGTAATAGATGGTGTACCTGAAAATCATGCTCATGTACACACCTTTCCCCATTTTTCCATGAGAAACAATCTCTTATACCAGGTGACGAAGTCCAATGACATCACAGTGGAGCAGCTGTTGGTTCCAACCCCTTTTCGGCGGACAGTGCTGAACCTGGCCCATAGCCACTTGTTGGGAGGACATTTACGGAGAGAAAAAACACAAGAACGGGTGTTACAACGCTTCTTCTGGCAGGGGTATATGCGGATGTGATAAGCTATTGTCAGGGGTGTCCTGACTGTCAGAGAACCTCACCCCTCCCTGATTTTACGAAATCCCTTAATCCCATTGCCAGTGATAGACACGCCATTCAATAGAATTGCTATGGATTTAATTGGACCCATACCACGGTCGGCAAAAGGTTTTCAACATATACTGGTCGTAGTGGATTATGCCACCAGGTATCCCGAGGCTATTCCCCTGCATAGAGCCAACACCAAGAACATCGCTAGAGAGCTGCTACAGATGTTTTCCAGGGTAGGTTTACCCCAAGAGATCCTGTCGGACCAAGGTACAGTGTTCATGTCCAAGGTGATGAAAGATTTATGTAAATTGCTTCAAATCAAACAACTGTGCACGTCTGTATATCACCCCCAGACAGACGGCCTAGTCGAGAGATTCAATAGAACCCTGAAATCCATGCTCAGACAGACCATGGAGCGGGATGCGCGAAACTGGGACCAGCTGCTGCCATTTTTGATGTTCGCCATAAGGGAGGTAAAGATAGACTTCAGTACTTTCGGCCACTTCCTCTTCTTCCGAGAACCTGCTGGAAGAGATTGCCCTTGGAGATGTATCGCCGTCCCAGACCTAAGAGTTACATGAGTTGGTTATAGAAAATAAAGATGTGTTTTCTTCCTTTCCAGGACACACCCATCACATCCAACATGATATCATCACGCCTCCGGGGATAAGGGTCCATCAAAAACCTTACCGGATGCCAGAGAGCGGCAATAAAACAAGAAGTGGGGAAGATGTTGGAGCTGGATGTCATTGAAGAATCACACAGTGTGTGGTCCAGCCCGATAGTCCTGGTGTCGAAACCAGACGGTACAGTACGGTTCTGTAATGACTTCCGTAAGTTGAATGCCATTTCGGAATGTGATGCTTATCCCATGCCAGGAATAGATGAGATGATTGAAAGACTGGGAAATGCCCGGTTCATCAGTACACTTGACCTAACCAAGGAGTATTGGGAGGTTCCTCTGACCCCTGCAGCTCGTGAGAAGACGGCATTCTCCACTCCAGATGGTCTGTTCCAATATGTGCGATTGCACTTTGGGCTTCATGGAGCCCCCGCCTCGTTTGAAAGGCTGATGGACCACATTCTGCGCCCACATCAATCCTATACTGCAGCCTACCTGGACGATGTGATAATCCACTGCCACACGTGGGAGGAGCACCTAATCCGATTAACAGCGGTCCTTGACGCCCTTTAGCAAGCAGGCCTCACGGCCAATCCAATGGAAATGCACGCTGGGGGTGATTGAAGCAAAGTATCTGGGCTATTCCATAGGGCGAGGGTTGATCAAACCACATGAGAAGAAGGTCGCTGCGATCCAGGATTGGCCTCGACCAGTGAATAAGAAACAGGTACAGGCTTTCCTAGGAATAACCGGTTATTACAGACGTTTCATCCAGGATTATGCAATCATTTCGGGACCCCTGTGTGACCTGACCTGGAAGGCCAAACCTGCCATGGTACAGTGGAACACTGCGGCCGAAGAGGCATTTCAGAAACTGAAAACGGCCTTATGCACTTGCCCCTGTGTTGTATTCACCGGATTTCTCGAAACCTCTGATTGTACAGACAGATGCATCGGACACTGGAATTGGAGCTGTACTCTCGCAGGAAGTGGATGGAGAGGAACATCCTGTGCTGTACATTAGCCGTAAGTTGATTCCCTGTGAAACCAAATATGCAACAGTGGAAAAATAGTGTTTGGCAATCAAATGGGCTCTGGAGTCCTTGAAATATTATGTTCTGGGCCGCTAGTTTGTGTTGATGACAGATCACGCTCCCCTTACCTGGATGAAGCAGAATAAGGACACTAACGCCTGGATCACAGGGTCTAAGGCACTGCATCGCAGTGCTAGCTGTGCCACTAGAGATCCTGGTTCGAATCCAGGCTCTGTCGTAGCCGGCCGCGACCGGGAGACCCATGGGGCGGCGCACAATTGGCCCAGCGTCGTCCAGGGTAGGGGAGGGAATGGCCGGCAGGGATGTAGCTCAGTTGGTAGAGCATGGCGTTTGCAACACCAGGATTGTGGGTTCGATTCCCACGGGGGGCCAGTATGATTTTTTTTTTTAAATAATGTATGCACTCACTAGCTGTAAGTCGCTCTGGATAAGAGTGTCTGCTAAATGACTAAAATGTAAAATGTAAATGTAATCACCCGGTGGTTCCTCAGCCTCCAGCCTTTCCACTATCGGATCGTCCACCGTTCGGGTTCTAAACATTGTAATGCTGATGCCATGTCTCGTATGCATGCCATGTTTTCTTCAACCGCTCTGACCACAGGGTCAACGCTGAGGGGGAAGGTATGTAGCGGTTTCAGAGGTTGTGTGGTGGATGGACATTTTGTGCCTGCGAAGTTTCTTTATTTTTTGGCTGCCTGGACCACGGACAGCACTGTGAAGTATTCCCCAGAGGCAGGACCATGGACAGCTCAGGGGAAAACTTCTAGACTGCAGCAGAACAGCCACACCTGTCTCCAGTTGTAATCAGAGCCAAACTGCAGACAGGTGAAACCAATCAGTGCCTCTACTTAACCGCGCCCTGGGTTTTCTTTCTTTGTCTTTTCTTTGACCCCAGCAGGTGAAGGAGTAGGAGGTTATTGGGGAGACAGAACGTACGGTGGAGAAGGAGAATTAACTGAAGAAAGGAACTTATGATTTCAACATGGATTGAACCCCCAAAGACCAAGATTGGAGGACCGTCCACTGGTGATGAAGTGTTTACTCTGTCTGTTTTCAGTTTGGTATATCAGGAATGCTGCCGAAACCTGATAGTAATAAACCGGTTGAACCCTTCACTTGGACTGGTGGTGTGTTTGTATGTGTAAACCCTGCCTTACAAAGATCTTGGCGCCGAAACCGCCACAATATGTAAGACTAAATGCCATTTGTAATATGTTTTGGTGCAGGTCTGTGTTTAATATACAATCCATATAAGAAAGTATCTGATAATGGAACATTCCATAGAATTCTAGAAAAATGCCACCATTCACTAAAACGGTTATAACTCATTCACAGTAAAACATATTACTATTCTGATTTCAGATTTTCAAGCCTTACAAAATAAGGAAGACCCAGAATTCTCTTAGTTATTCTCTATCTTCATTATGAAGTTGTGTAAATGGCAGTTGTTTGGGAAAAAGTGTTGATTTCCGTATAAGACACATTTTCACTGGTGTTTTTTCTTGACTGATTACCATTTGATTGATGTGGCGCTATTGTATGTCATATAATTTGAATGGGCTGTTTCTCAGCTTTCAAAATATGTATCATGTTTTCGTATATGGTTTGAAACCAGCAAATTTAGCTAATTAACACACACAGATTTCATGGTCTTTAAGCCAGTTTTGGGATTCAGACATTCTTGGGAAATCCAACGCCAATTATGGCGAGTTACAGTTAGCTGGTGTTCTAAAGCCTAGTGTTTCCATTCCCCTTTAATTGTCTTCACATGCTTTTGAATTGTTGCGTTATTCAAGAGTGTAATGTGGTTTTGTTGCAATAATTAAAAGTGTAATATGGTAGATGCATGAATAGTTGCTTGCTTAACGTTAGCTAGTAGCTACCTGGTTGAATCGTTTGCAATGCTTAGCCTCCTGGCTAGTGGCTACTGTGACATTTACAGTACTTTTGAGCTGCGAAGCAAGAACGTCAACCGAACCCGCTCTCAGCTCATGACATTCCCGTCTCTAATGTGAATAGAAAATTGTACAGTGGGGAGAACAAGTATTTGATACACTGCCGATTTTGCAGGTTTTCCTACTTACAAAGCATGTAGAGGTCTTTCTATCATAGGTACACTTCAACTGTGAAAGACGGAATCTAAAACAAAAATACAGAAAATCACATTGTATGATTTTTAAGTAATTCATTTGCATTTTATTGCATGACATAAGTATTTGATACATCAGAAAAGCAGAACTTAATATTTGGTACAGAAACCTTTGTTTGCAATTACAGAGATCATACGTTTCCTGTAGGTCTTGACCAGGTTTGCACACACTGCAGTAGGGATTTTGGCCCACTCCTCCATACAGACCTTCTCCAGATCCTTCAGGTTTCGGGGCTGTCGCTGGGCAATACGGACTTTCAGCTCCCTCCAAAGATGTTCTATTGGGTTCAGGTCTGGAGACTAGCTAGGCCACTCCAGGACCTTGAGATGCTTCTTACGGAGCCACTCCTTAGTTGCCCTGACTGTGTGTTTCGGATCGTTGTCATGCTGAAAGACCCAGCCACGACCCATCTTCAATGCGATACATGGCCCCATCCATCCTCCCCTCAATACGGTGCAGTCGTCCTGTCCCCTTTGCAGGAAAGCATCCCCAAAGAATGATGTTTCCACCTCCATGCTTCACGGTTGGGATGGTGTTCTTGGGGTTGTACTCATCCTTCTTCTTCCTCCAAACACGGCGAGTGGAGTTTAGACCAAAAAGCTCTATTTTTGTCTCATCAGACCACATGACCTTCTCCCATTCCTCCTCTGGATCATCCAGATGGTCATTGGCAAACTTCAGACGGGCCTGGACATGCGTTGGCTTGAGCAGGGGGACCTTGCGTGCGCTGCAGGATTTTAATCCATGACGGCGTAGTGTGTTACTAATGGTTTTCTTTGAGACTGTGGTCCCAGCTCTCTTCAGGTCATTGACCAGGTCCTGCCGTGTAGTTCTGGGCTGATCCCTCACCTTCCTCATGATCATTGATGCCCTACGAGGTAGGATCTTGCATGGAGCCCCAGACTGAGGGTGATTGACCGTCATCTTGAACTTCTTCCATTTTCTAATAATTGCGCCAACAGTTGTTGCCTTCTCACCAAGCTGCTTGCCTATTGTCCTGTAGCCCATCCCAGCCTTGTGCAGGTCTACAATTTTATCCCTGATGTCTTTACACAGCTCTCTGGTCTTGGCCATTGTGGAGAGGTTGGAGTCTGTTTGATTGAGTGTGTGGACAGGTGTCTTTTATACAGATAACGAGTTCAAACAGGTGCAGTTAATACAGGTAATGAGTGGAGAACAGGAGGGCTTCTTAAAGAAAAACTAACAGGTCTGTGAGAGCTGGAATTCTTACTGGTTGGTAGGTGATCAAATACTTATGTCATGCAATAAAATACAAATTAATTACTTAAAAATCATACAATGTGATTTTCTGTATATTTGTTTTAGATTCCGTCTCTCACAGTTGAAGTGTACCTATGATAAAAATTACAGACCTCTACATGCTTTGTAAGTAGGAAAACCTACAAAATCGGCAGTGTATCAAATACTTGTTCTCCCCACTGTATGTACATATGATGTAAATGGACATTTCGTCCCGACATCTCTATTCAGTGAGAATAAGACCATGATTTACAGCATTTTCCTCACTGTCAACAAAATGTATGCAAAAGATGCCCAATTAGCGGGAGGGATGGAGGCTTCTTCTTTTCGCAAATGGTGCTCAAGTTCAGAACGTCTGTCAGTCAAAACCCATACAGCGCTGTGAAGTGCAGAGCCTGAGGTCTGACGTCATGTATAGCATGTTACTGTACAGCCACTGCGTTCCAATTTATCGTTGCCCAAATCTGCCATTTTCAAGCTGTATTACGGGTACGCGTGTAAAGTGCTACTCAAGGCTGGTTTAGCAACTTTGCATTGGTGCGTATTTTTATCCTGGCCATGCATTAGCCAAGTAACCTATGAATAAAGGGGTTTAAATGGTCTACTGAGAGTGCTTTGAAATATTTTGGAGGATTTTGCCCTCATGCTTTTTCATGATCCACAATTCACACAACTGCAAACTTCATTTAGCTTCTTCAAGAAGGCTATCCATCCACGTTTTCAAAGAGCGCCCCTCATCTGATTACCAGACTTTCTCCTCCAACTATTCAGTCCTCCTGTAATGCCATATCAACGGCAGATTTTGCTGACAATGTGCCTCGCACATAGGCAATGATACAATTAACAGGAGCCTAGTATTTATAGATGTGTGAATGTTATGCGTGAAGACATTTAGGCCTACGTGTGCACAGTGCCATGATATCATGCTTCTGATCCCATCCTACAGTATTTAGAAATATGGTTGTTGTTTTTAAAAACAGATTTCTTGTTTTTCGTTTCATTTGATTAAAAACCAGGCATAGCCTCCCCTCCCTTCCCCTCAATGAAGGCTGTTTTTTGGGGGTCCTGCCCAATGCAATCGCCAAATAGCAGCCTATCAATAAAGGGTTTGGCTCGTGAGACCGCTTTGATATAGATCTTAATCACCAAAGCTTTATTAAAACATCAAATTTGGGAGCAGCAAAACAGTGAGCAGGCATCCCCTTTATCATTATTTTAGCCTGCTCCCGTTATTATTTTGGATGTGCGTAAAAGCCTCCATACTCTACCTTAATATTATATGCCCACGGGGAGCAATTATAGAGCCTGTAACTGTATTAAGACATAACCTATTTAAAACAAGTTTCGTTTTGAATTTGATTAGAATTATTCACTCTCTTTTTTTAAACGTTATCAATAGTTATTGACAACGTTTGGCATGTCCATGACTCAGACATGGCAGACATAATGCAATTTACTATAGGCCTAGCCCCTATATCAGTGTGAATGCTATGTTTAGCAATATATTTTCATTTTGAAGCCATGCAATTAGGCTTCTTACAATGTGGACTGCAAACATGTTCAACATATTTAGCAAAGATGGGATAGGCCTACATACATTTTGTTATTTTGTTTCTGTAGGCTATTTTTAACAAACTAGCCTATAACATACTAACATTCAAATTGGAGTTGATGCCAACGCAATACATAAAAGACCGTAAATACACAACTTCAAGCAACCACATATTTTGTCATGGAGCACGTTCTGATTGGTCAGTGAGGGGTCAATCCTCGACACACCTACAACTTGTTTATTCATCAAAACCCACCCCTTTCGCGCCACCGCCAGCTACTGCGCCCAAAATTCCGGTTGTAAAAATAGCTAAAACTTTTTGACACACCCCCGAACCTATAGTGCTACCACCAGCGCTAAGATTTAACATTGCGTTAGGTTTGTTAAAATAGAGCCCTCAGTGATGTTGTGGTTTCCTGGTGTCAGGTGTGATCTGGTAACTATGAGTCAGACTAAATAAAGCTCAGGCACAGACGGACAGCTGTTGTTTTGTCCTAAATTTAGCATAGAGGCTAACCTCAAATGTAAAATCATCAGTAGTCTCAGTGACCGTTTGTTTCAAATCCAGTAAATCATTGTATGTTCATTGTACTGTATCATTGTACTGTTACAGGTAACTACCAAGATAAAGGAAACCCCAACATAAAGTGTCTTAATAGGGCGTTGGGCCACCACGATCCAGAACAGCTTCAATGCACCTTGGCAAGTGTCTGGAACTCTATCGGAGGGATGCTATACCATTCCACAAGTGTTTTGTTGATGGTGGTGAAAAACACTGTCTCAGGCTCCGCTCCAGAATCTCCCATAAGTCTTCTATTAGGTTGAGATTGGGTGACTGAGACGGCCATGGCATATGGCTTACATCATTTTCACCACTCATGCCCTGTGGATGGGGGCATTGTCATCCTATGGGGGCATAGCCATGGTAGCCAAAATAATGGCCTGCCCAGCATTTCTATAAATGACACTAAGCATGATGGGATGTTAATTGCTTAATTAACTCAGGAACCAAACCTGTGTGGAAGCACCTGCTTTCAATATACTTTGTATCCCTCATTTACTGAAGTATTTCCATTATTTTGGCAGTTACCTGTATATACAGTAATGATAAACTTCAATTATAAGAGCATTTAATAATGAAATAATTGTATACACAAGCCAGGCAGGTAAAGCACATACAGAATAATTAAGTAGACGGATGTTCTTTGAAGCTGACAGGTTAATGTAGACAATAGTTTTGCTTGCCAACTGTAACTGTTGGAGAAATTCAAATGTATTTTTAAAATGTATCTGACATTGTTGCATATTTCATGTTTAATGTGTTGTTCTGCTTTCCTCATGTAGCTCATCGGTCTCACCTCCAGCATCTACTTTACTCAATGTGAAAGAGGAGGTATGATGTCCTGTGATTTCTTCCCCCCCCTACATTTTGGTAGACAGAGGGAGAGTAATGGTTTGACTGAGCTACTGCAGAAGCAATTTAGAGCTAGTTGAGATAATAGCTCAGCTTCATACGTACAGTATACCTGGAAATGTGTTTGAAACACGTTACTGGTTTGAAATAGGCCTTTCTAAGCTTTTATGAACTCATTTGGCCCATAAACCAGAAGTAAATGCCAGGGTCCTCTCCACATTTTGTTTTTTAAATAGATTTTGAGAAAACAATTTACTTTGCCCTTTGTGATCAAAACCACTCTTTATTTCCCCTTAGAATTTAAGTTGATGAGTCTGTTACCATGGCCTCTACTCCTGTCACTGACCTGTGGAACTTCAGTGAGTATCTGGACACATACTGTACTGTAGTGGAACAAAGGAAACAGAGTGCTCTCAGAATGACAGCACTTTTGTCCTGTCAGTGGACACCCTCATGCTTGTTGCTATAAGGGACCCAATTAACATGTTGTTTAATTTGTGATAAAGGAGCTCCAGTATAGATATAAAAAATGATCTGTTTATTAAAGGATGCCTTTATTTGTCTCTGTCTGATCCAAATCTTTTGAGATTTTGGCAGCTGGATCAATATTTATACATTATATGGGATCAACTCTATAATGAGGTAATGTTAACAAAATGAATCCTGGTCGAACCGGCTAGTTCCAGTATCCAGTTATTTGACTTTCAAACTGCTCGAAAACAAGCTACTTTAGCTACCTGATACCATTTGGAATTCACATACATGTAGGCTATATTGTAGTACCCTACTGTAACAGGTTGAAGTGAAAGCAAGTGACTCGGCTGTAGCGCAATATTGTTAACTACTGTAGTGTCTTAAAGCAAAACTGAGAACAAAAGGTGCAGATTCTAAGTCTCAGTTGAGTTATATGATATAACTGTTGAGTCTACTCCTTCTGTTCATGATGACCTTTGATGAATTGAAACAGACCACAGGAATTCTGATGTGCTGAATAACATAATTAATTTGGTTAAGCTTAAGGTTAAAGTCCTACTATACCAACCATGAAAGCAAATAATGATAAGTAACAAATAATTATCCACTCTCTGTCACACTTTGTTAGATGTATTTCACTTTTAGAGAGAAAGTGTCTCTGACAAAAAAATCACAACCATTCCCATGTTCTTAAGAACCCTTAAAGCTGGAATCCGTAAATTCGTAGCGGTGAAACTGCCATGTCCATTTGCGATATTACAACAACAACGACACTACTTCAAACAACCCACACTGTTTTTTTCCCTTGGACATAATTGCACACGCAATAGAACAGCAGAGTATGTACTACGAATTGTTTTTTACCATGATGCTGGATGCTACTCTCCTCCTCTTCATAAACAAAACAAAAACAAATAAGAAATGCGCCTGGGGGCGACCATTGATGCTGTTTCACCTTATGCGGATCTCAGCTTTAAGAACTCTTAACCAAATTATTTTGGATAGTGGAAGCCAAATTACCACTGGTTTATTTGAATGATCAGTAGTCCTAGTTTTTGCCATTGTTATTTTGTTGAAACCGTTTGTTGGCATCCCGCCATTTCCATTTGGGTACTGTCATTCATACAACACTCCAACATTAATGTTTACTTTGGTCCTACTTATGTAGTGTCACGTATGTAGTGTTACTAAGACCATCATTTACATAGTAATTACATTGGTAGGTACTGTACAGTGTACCTAGTGTGGGTACACAACCTACATAGTACCAGCAACTGTTATACTGGTTTGTGGCTTGCACCGTTTCAAAGACTTGCAAGTTAATTCACAATGGAGATTACGGTGTCATTTTAAGAACTAATTATATTATGAGGGGAGGTTTATGCAAAGCAAATATGTATAAAAATGTCAACGTGTGATTAAGCCACAAACGCCTATCACAGTTGTGAGGACTGTAATTTACCTACCTGTAATTACCAACTTTAGCAACACTTACTATGAAGGGAAACCATTTTATCTAACATGTTTCTAACCACCTTTTTTTGCACTTTAAAAAATATATATTTTCTATCTACATTGGGATAAATTGTCTTTATTGATTAATTTAATTAATTAATTAATGTTTCACTTGTTAAATGTTGTGAAAAATGTGAATAAATATTTTAAGCAGTAATGGGAAATGCTAGGAATCCTGGTTTGTGTGGAAGGTGATGAACATTTTATTTTGTTGTCTTCAATGATTTCTGTCTTAGAATATTTAGTGAAAGATTGACAGCGCAGTTAAGACCTTAAAATTGAGTCTCAACTCCCATTTTATTTCTGTGAACATTTGGACGATGTATGTCTGACCTGCTTGATCCTGTCTGTAATTTGTTTTTACAGGAACAACAACTGTATTCATCAGTTTTTCTATGAAAATTGTATCCTGTCATTTCTTAACTAATTTTCACATTTTCCTTTTCTTTATCCCTTGTATGTAAGAGTTTTTCAAGAAACATTCCACATGTAGCAGCATGGTTAAGGAAAACATTGTGAAAAATAAAGTAAAACATTTTGTAAACTTTCCACTCTGTCTCAATAACAATGAAATGTGTGATCAGAATGGTTAATAAGTGGAGCAAAAAGGAGTAGCGTGGTCATATCCACCACTATAACACACAAAAAAAACGATAACTCAGATGCAGGGCAAGATAATACTGTATAAAAAAAGAGGCCCACACACTGTGCTGCTCCCAAATGACCTTTTAAGAAAGGATTTATTTAAGTCAGAATTTGAGAAAAGGGAGACTTAGATGAACAGTGGCAATGATAATTGTAGCAGTACAGCTTGGTACTGTAGCCTGCATAAAGCCATTATCTTAGATATTGCACTGAACACGTGAATATCATCAGTCTCAAATATCAACTGGCCATTAGCCAGGTCCTTCCCACAACATGTTTTCAATTTTGACAACAGAGTTCTGATAAATTAAATGGTAAAAAGTCACACACATTCCAAAATATACATGGCCTTGACAAGTTCTCAACTTGAAAAAATAAAACAATACTGATAAGTAGTGTTCACCTTAGAAAGTGGTGAAAGAAAACTAATTATTTAAAGAGCAGGATTGTATCAACCAAGATTCCTCTCAGAGTTTTCAGAATGTCAGGGAATCATTTCCTTAGGAATCCAGGGGAGCCTGCTTCTATTTTTAAAGGTCCAATGCAGCTGTAATTATCTCAATATCAAATAATTTCTGGGTAACAATTATGTACCTTACTGTGATTTGTTTTCAATTAAAAAGGTGAAAAATAAACAAAAATATATTCTTAGCAAAGGGACATTTCTCAAACAAAAACTTTGCTAGGACTGTCTGGGAGTGGTCTGAGTGGGGAAAGGAAAACCGAAAACTAGCTGTTATTGGCAGATAGGTTTGAAACTCTCTTTCTTATTGGTCTATTAACTGATTTACCACCTGGTTATGTCACCAGGCAGGCCAAAACTCCATCCCACCAAAAGAGGATGAATTTTCAGGTGGTCTTTTCAAACAGCTCTTACACTAAAAGGGCATTATCATAATTTTCACAATTTCACAGTATTATTCCAACCTCATAGTGTGGATATATATATTAAACACATGAAAATCACGTGTTTGACTGCACTGGGCCTTTTAAAGCATACTCATAATAAACTGTTAAATGCTCTATGGTCTTATCAAGAAGGAATTAACAAGATAGATTGGATTCTATTATGTTTTTGCCAATTAGAAGATCATCTTACTTAGTAATTGCCCTAAGGGGACAAGTTTAATTGAATTGAATTGAATTTGAAATGGGTCATTCTTGAATTGCGGTGGCATTTGCGTCCCTTGGCTTTGCAACCGTGAAAAGCACTTTAAAATTACAAATAGTTACAAATCATACATGCTTTTGTTTATATTGACATTTTTATCAATGATAAAACATAATGCAAGTGGTTTATATTGGAAAAATTTGTGCATTGTTTCAAGTACTTAGGAGAATCAAATTGGCTTGTCCCAGTAGTTATGAGTAGAGTTGTAGTGACGTGTGTAGTAACTGATAATGTAATAACTGCCAATAATATAATAGCTGCAAAAAAGGTTACTAACGTTTGCATTTATAATGTAAAAAATGCTGCTCTTGTAATAAATAATGTACTAAATATGCTGAATGCATAATGTAATAACATTTTTTGCGCATACTGTCATAATTATGACATTATGTGTTGATTATTACATGAAAAGGTGGGTAAAAAATCTATAGTGTAATAACTTCAACAAATAATGTAATAATAACCTAAAATCACTCTCTTTCTTTAATGGCATGCAGTGTCACCCACTTGACACTTGAGGAACACTTTTCATTTGCATCCATTGCCAAAACAGACTTGTTTGACATTGCAAACATCCAGTGTCGTCAAGAAAGAAATACACAACTTGCAATCATGTGATTAGCCAAATTCCAAATTCAAACTCCTCCTTATCCCAGGATTGACCAGGCTACTGTCTCCACACAGTAGAAAATTAGTTATTCAGCAGCGCTTGCTGCAAGCTGTGGTGAGGCAGTGCGTAGCCCCACAAACACCGCCTTAAGTGTCCCCACCAACACAACCAACACCACCCCTATGACCGTCAGAGAGGAGTATCCCCAGATGGCTAACTTTTTTGTTAATTTTAGTTTTTCCAAATCCCCAATGGATAACCTTTTAGTTAATTGTTAGAATTGTGGAGAAAAGTTTGGTTGTGTTTTATAAGATTAATATTTGGGTTCAATAAAGATTTTGCTTCATTAAAGATTTGAGCACAAGTTAAAATAATGCCACACTTGTTGAATAAAACTGTGATTGTTAAGTGTGCCAGTCAAAAGTTTGGACACACATACTCATTCAAGGGTTTTTCTTTATTTTTACTATTTTCTACATTGTAGAATAATCGTGAAGACATCAAAACTATGAAATAACACATATGGAATCATGTAGTAACCAAAAAAAATTGAAACACATCAAAATATATTTTATATTTGAGATTCTTCAAAGTAGCCACCCTTTGCCTTGATGACAGCTTTGCACACTCTTGGCATTTTCTCAACCAGCTTCACCTGGAATGCTTTTCCAACAGTCTTGAAGGAGTTCCCACATATGCTGAGCACTTCTTGGCTGCTTTTCCTTCACTCTGCGGTCCAACTCATCCCAAACCATCTCAATTTGGTTGAGGTTGGGTGATTGTGGAGGCCAGGTCATCTGATGCAGCACTCCATCACTCTCCTTCTTGGACAAATAGCCCTTACACAGCCTGGAGGTGTGTTGGGTCATTGTCCTGTTGAAAAACAAATGATAGTCCCACTAAGCGTAAACCAGATGGGATGGCATATCGCTGCAGAATGCTGTGGTAGCCATGCTAGTTAAGTGTGCCTTGAATTCTAAATAAATCACAGACAGTGTCACCAGCAAAGCACCATCACACCTCCTCCTCCATGCTTCACGGTGGGAACCACACATGTAGAGATCATCCATTCACCTACTCTGTGTCTCACAAAGACACAGTGGTTGGAACCAGAAATCTCAAAGGACAGATTTCCACCGGTCTAATGTCCATTGCACTTGTTTCTTGGCCCAAGTAAGTCTCTTCTTCTTATTGGTGTCCTTTAGTAGTGGTTTCTTTGCAGCAATTCGACCATGAAGGCCTGATTCACGCAGTCTCCTCTGAACAGTTGATTTTGAGATGTGTCTGTTACTTGAACTCTGTGAAGAATTTATTTGGGCTGCAATTTCTGAGGCTGGTAACTCTTATGAAATTATCCTCTGAAGCAGCGTTAACTCTGGGTCTTCCTTTCCTGTTGCGGTCCTCATGAGAGCCAGTTTCATCATAGCGCTTGATGGTTTTTGCAACTGCACTTCACTTCAAGTTCTTTACATGTTTTCGGATTGACTGACCTTCATGTCTTAAAGTAATGATGGACTGTCGTTTCTCTTTGCTTATTTGGGCTGTTCTTGACATAATATTGACTTGGTCTTTTACCAAATAGAAGAGCAGCATCACTCATTCTTTTGATGAATCATGGTAGTGCTTGAAGTGGAGGTGGGATTTTAACCAGAATTTTCATAGTGGTTCTGTAGTGGGGATGGTCTGAATCAGCTTATATTTTAAATAAACTGAGTAGCTAGCTAGTGCACACAAGATTTGCTTCTGGGTTCAGAGATTTTAGAAAAATATTAGGAAAGTTAACATGAAACAACTACAGTATGTAAATAAAAATAAGTTCACACACACACTACATTTTTAATCGTTTTTAATAATATGCAAAGGAACACAAACAAACAAATCCCGATTTACACTAAGACCTACAGTGGGGAAAAAAAGTATTTAGTCAGCCACCAATTGTGCAAGTTCTCCCACTTAAAAAGATGAGCGAGGCCTGTAATTTTCATCATAGGTACATGTCAACTATGACAGACAAATTGAGAAAAAAAATATCCAGAAAATCACATTGTAGGATTTTTTATGAATTTATTTGCAAATTATGGTGGAAAATAAGTATTTGGTCACCTACAAACAAGCAAGATTTCTGGCTCTCACAGACCTGTAACTTCTTCTTTAAAAGGCTCCTCTGTCCTCCACTCGTTACCTGTATTAATGTCACCTGTTTGAACTTGTTATCAGTATAAAAGACACTTGTCCACAACCTCAAACAGTCACACTCCAAACTCCACTATGGCCAAGACCAAAGAGCTGTCAAAGGACACCAGAAACAAAATTGTAGACCTGCACCAGGCTGGGAAGACTGAATCTGCAATAGGTAAGCAGCTTGGTTTGAAGAAATCAACTGTGGGAGCAATTATTAGGAAATGGAAGACATACAAGACCACTGATAATCTCCCTCGATCTGGGGCTCCACGCAAGATCTCACCCCGTGGGGTCAAAATGATCACAAGAACGGTGAGCAAAAATCCCAGAACCACACGGGGGGACCTAGTGAATGACCTGCAGAGAGCTGGGACCAAAGTAACAAAGCCTACCATCAGTAACACACTACGCCGCCAGGGACTCAAATCCTGCAGTCCCAGACGTGTCCCCCTGCTTAAGCCAGCACATGTCCAGGCCCGTCTGAAGATTGCTAGAGTGCATTTGGATGATCCAGAAGAGGATTGGGAAAATGTCATATGGTCAGATGAAACCAAAATAGAACTTTTTGGTAAAAACTCAACTCGTCGTGTTTGGAGGACAAAGAATGCTGAGTTGCATCCAAATAACACCATACCTACTGTGAAGCATGGGGGTGGAAACATCATGCTTTGGGGCTGTTTTTCTGCAAAGGGACCAGGACGACTAATCCGTGTAAAGGAAAGAATGAATGGGGCCATGTATCGTGAGATTTTGAGTGAAAACCTCCTTCCATCAGCAAGGGCATTGAAGATGAAACGTGGCTGGGTCTTTCAGCATGACAATGATCCCAAACACACCGCCCGGGCAACGAAGGAGTGGCTTCATAAGAAGCATTTCAAGGTCCTGGAGTGGCCTAGCCAGTCTCCAGATCTCAACCCCATAGAAAATCTTTGGAGGGAGTTGAAAGTCCGTGTTGCCCAGCGACAGCCCCAAAACATCACTGCTCTAGAGGAACATCTGCATGGAGGAAAGGGCCAAAATACCAGCAACAGTGTGTGAAAACTTTGTGAAGACTTACAGAAAACGTTTGACATGTGTCATTGCCAACAAAGGGTATATAACAAAGTATTGAGAAACTTTTGTTATTGACCAAATACTTATTTTCCACCATAATTTGCAAATAAATTCATAAAAAATCCTACAATGTGATTTTCTGGATTTTCTTTTCTCATTTTGTCTGTCATAGTTGACGTGTGCCTATGATGAAAATTACAGGCCTCTCTCATCTTTTTAAGTGGGAGAACTTGCACAATTGGTGGCTGACTAAATACTTTTTTCCCCCACTGTACCTGACACAATTCATATCAATAGCTGGAAATGGACAATCAATTTACAGATTACGGGTGTGTGTGTGTGTGTGTGTGTGTGTGTGTGTGTGTGTGGGGGGGGGGGGGGGGGGGGGGGGGGGGGTCATTCTTAAATAATGACACAAGTTGTAAAAATACTATAAACCTCCAAATATTAGGTAACACCATTTTGATGGTCAGAATTGCCTCAAATATCTTTAAGTTATGCAAGTTTGCACTTAGGAATAAAAAATTAAAATAAATCACTAAATACATACATCGTCAATACTACAGATGGTAGTCAAAAAGCATTAACAATTGATTTCCCAATAACTATTTTTGTTTTCAGTTACATGTACACAAAGTCATTGTACCATTTACACAAAACCAGGTTAATATAGTTTATAAATACATACAGCTATGTCCATTTTGACATTTGAATATACTTGTGATGTAATTGACTTGTATATACCATTTTTCATACCAGCTTTACCACTAATAACAACAGTATGAAAACATCAATTCTACGAACTGGATTTTTTAAAATACATTTTGTCATTATGATTCAATGTTGGTCTACCATGGTACATTTAAAGTAAAGTACATTATGTCAAGTCGTTTATTGCTTGGCAGAGCAATCCTGTTCTCCAAGTCAATCTAAAAAGCATGTTGAAAAAATAAAATATGATAAACAAAGCAGTCATAGTATGATTACTAGGTGTATAAAGAGAAATAGCTTAATCTTTGTGATAATTTTCTTAAATCAGAGACAATTTTACCAACTAATTTAACTCAGAATTTAACTCAGAATTGAAGTTAAGTAATGTGGGCTCAGTATGGTAGACACAACTGCTGATAATTTTTACAGACAATTGAAGAATTTATACTTAATCTAAAATAATATATGATACAAAATATCTATGCTTTTTAAGGCAAATCTATGCCTTTAATATTGAATTACTACTCATAGAGATTTTTCTTTTGATTTAAGGTGCCTGATTTGGGATGTTCTTTTGAGGAAAAGCCTGTAATGAGTATATTTTCTTATCAAGATGATTAACAAAGGAATATGCCAATACCAATGTACAGTATGTGCCCATGGCTTTTACAAATTGTCATCTGATGTATTAAAACATTTTCGTATCAACATTCAAATTAACATTTTTATTGCTTTTATGTAGGCATAGCCAATGTCTCTACGACAAGAAAAGATCAGATGTTTTCAGATGGGCAATTGTAACCTAGGGCCGAATTCAATTAAATCTGCCATAGCAATATTTATGCAGTATCCTTGTTTACACAACTGCTGTCATGCACACGTGTCTGAAAACTGGAAGCACCATCCTGTGGGGGGAGTCTACCAAAACCATTTTGCCATTTTGTTTATAAGGGAAAAGGTATGTTTAGATATGTGCTACTGCTTGAATATTGCAATGCGGTTTGATTTAATTGAGATCCATATTATTGCAGTACATTTATAAGAATTATGGTGGTCAACAACTAAAGTTCCTCACAACACAAGTACAACAACAACTTGAACTTACATTTTTACAAATGCATTTGATTATGGTCTCAATTGACTAACGGTAATATGCGTTAAAGGATTTAAGTCACAATGTATACAGTTGATTTTGATCTTTATGCACAAGCTATTGAATAAATATATAACAGCACTATACATTTACTGGTTTTCTGCATGCCCAGGATAGACTGGAGTTCTAAAGCTTCTATTTTTGCATGCATCACATAAATGTGTCTGAGAATGAGTGCAATTGTTGTGAAGGATGCATGTTATTGCCATTTATGGTGATAAAACAACAACAAAAACTACTGCCGTCAAATTATCTCTTGATTCATCCCTGGATATTTTTATGGTGTCAGGCATAGAAAAGTGCAATCAATCACTGCTTTAAATCTGAGAAGCAATTGTATTGTAACACTAATTGATTACAGTAAGTGCTAGCTGTTGTAGGTTTGATGTGGTCTATTTAGGGACAAATATTAACAGTCACTTTTGTTCTATAAAGCACTTTCATCTTGGCCTAGGTTTCAGTCTGGAGTCATATATTCTAATTAAGCAGCTATGGTGTTGTTATAAATGGGTAAACACCTGCAAGTAATTGCATAGTGCTTGTGGCTGTCAAACGTAAAGTGTATTCTGACAACCCATTCTTTCCACAGCCTATTTAGACCGTCAAGTTGCTTCCCAGCAAATTCCATTTAACATTACTGGTTCATCCATTCTTGAACCACCATTTGTTCAATCAGATGTTGAGGCCATGAAAATGTGATATTTCTGGAGTTTTGCTGTTTTCCAGATATTTCCATGAAGATTTCAGCATTTTAAAAGCATTTGATTACATTCTAAATATGATAATGCATTTCACCTAGTCTAAAATATGAAACAGTTTGATTTTATGTAGTAATTTAAGATCCAGTTGGGATATAAAAACAGACAGGGACTATCCCGTGCTATCCTTGAATCCCACAGTTTAGCACCTGTTGCCATTTTTGTTGAGGTATCTGACCAAAAAGACCACACTCACTTTAAACATTGTTTGCATGTAATGGATCTCATGACAGAGCTTTTCTTTATTGTTTTTGTTGTTTTTCACTACTTTTCTAAACAAGCAAAAGTACAGATTATTGTATAAAAAGGCATGTTTTGGTATAGTAATGGTGTAATGTCAACATGTTTTGCTAGTGCAGAGAAGACAATGTCCCTGTTCGGCACTTAACTGCAAAACCATAATGAATCATCAAGAAAAGACGATGTCTTAATCAGAAATAATGTGAAAAAAGCTGAACTATTTGACTTCACTCAATCTAAACTAAAGAAATGTTAACATGCTTTTACAAGTAGAATGGCAGATGGGAGATTACTCTGAACACAATAACAATCATAGTTGCACTGAACTTGCCAAATATACAACTACTTCACGGTTACAAAGGGACACATGAATTTGGCATGCATTGATTTCAATAAAGATTGAAGCATTCTAACATCTACAAACACATGGAGCATGAACCTCTGTACGTTCTGATGATGAACTAAATAATATTCAGGCCATGTTAAACCTTATAAGAGCATTTTCAGCATTGAGAGATTATGGGTATGTTCAGTTTGACCAACTAACTTGGTCGCCTGAAACTACATGAAGAGACAAAATGTACAACCAAGTTGTAGCAGGTTTAATACTATATCTTTATAGTATACTTTTAAAATACTCAATAGAGAGATCCACTGCACTAAATATATCTGAAAAGTTATTATTTGCAATTGTCTCACTCTGTGTGTCTGTAATTAGTAAGTCCCTTTTGGGTGAATTATTAAAACATTTCCCATAAACAGATGAAATTATGACGGTACCATTAGAATATATTGTTTATTCACTGCCTAAATAGCTAGCAAGAAAGTTGTAAGTACTGTACAATACATGTAGTGATGTATGCGTTGTATTTATATATATATATATATATATATATATATATATATATATATATATATATATATGCAATTTAGCTAGTAAATACAGATAGACTACTGTGTATGTATGTGAGTATGTTGCAAACGACTAATTCCACGTTCCTTTTGGTAGTTGTTTTTTAAAATGAACATAGCACAATCTCATGAAAGTTCCAAAAGTAAAGCTATGCATAGATATGTTCAACGATTTCTGCATTTGTTAGTTTTATTATTTCGTTTTATTAGTTTTATTTTCATTCAGTCAACGGATGGTATTCTTCTGTTTCTTACATTTGACATAACCCCACTGGTCTTGTGTGATATTTCTTCTTGAAATACAGGACAGATAGGGCCGTCAACAAGGTGACACTTTGCAAATCTTGACATAAATGCTAAAACCTTGCTACCTATTTGAGAAAATTATCTCAATTATGTCTGATAAGCGGCTAAACTACCGTAATTATGTAATGATTTAAAAATGGTACGTTGAGCTATTCGATGAAAAAAAAAGAAAAGGAGCTGAGAGAGAAAACAATGGCAGGGAAACCCTACAGAGCTTTGGCTGAAGTATATAGAGGCAGCTTGGATCGGATCAGATTTTCTCAGGATGATGGCAAATCCTGCTACTTGCTACTTGTGGAAAAGGATTGGTTTGGCCAAGCCTGCCAGGATCTTTGGCACATGTACTGAGATTATCTCAGCAATCATCTCTGGAAAGCTGACCTTGGTGGGCAGAGACTGGGCCTGGATAAACAGATCAAATGTAAACTGCTGGAGTTTCCTCACGATCTGGGTGTTGGAGAGATGGACAGAGACAATACAAAGTTACAATTCTGTCACTTCAAATGAACATTGGGAAACGGCGGCACTGTTTAAGACGTCACCTCATTTCACCTTTACATTTTCGTCCAGGCAGGCTAACGGATTTTGGCAGTTGTGCCTTCATCAGAGCATCAAGAGATATGCCAAAGCCATAGTTTTTATGCAACTGCCTAAGTGATAATTACAATTGCCTGTATGAGGGTGGTACATAGTAGTATTAAAACAATTGTTACTATATATATAAATACACAGATCAGCACAATAAACTCGACAAATAGCATTTAGGTATGTACTGTATATTTGAGTATGTATTTCTATATACAGTACCAGTCAAAACTTTGGACACAACTACTCATTCCAGGATTTTTCTTTATTTTTACTATTTTCTACATTGTAGAATAATAGTGAAGACATCAAACCTATGAAA
The DNA here is from genome assembly GCF_964263955.1 of Coregonus lavaretus. Classification (NCBI taxonomy): domain Eukaryota; kingdom Metazoa; phylum Chordata; class Actinopteri; order Salmoniformes; family Salmonidae; genus Coregonus; species Coregonus lavaretus. The sequence goes on along the minus strand of NC_140002.1, from coordinate 33,531,480 downwards.
TAACATATGGAATCATGTAGAACCCAAAAAGTGTTAAACAAATGGAAATATATTTTATATTTGAGATTCTTCAAATAGCCAGCCTTGATGACATCTTTGCACACTCTTGGCATTCTCTCAACCAGCTTCACCTGGAATGCTTTTCCAACAGTCTTGAAGGAGTTCCCACAAATGCTGAGCACTTGTTGGCTGCTTTTCCTTCACTCTGCGGTCCGACTCATCCCAAACCATCTCAGTTGGGTTGAGGTCGGGGGATTGTGGAGGCCAGATCATCTGATGCAGCACTCCATCACTCTCCTTCTTAGTAAAATAGCCCTTACACAGCCTGGAGGTGTGTTGGGTCATTGTCCTGTTGAAAAACAAATGATAGTCCCGCTAAGCCCAAACCAGATGGGATGGCGTATCGCTGCAGAATGCTGTGGTAGCCATGCTGGTTAAGTGTGCCTTGAATTCTAAATACATCACTGACAGTGTCACCAGCAAAGCACCCCCACACCATAACACCTACTCCTCCATGCTTTACGGTGGGAAATACACATCCGGTGATCATCCGTTCACCCACTCCGCGACTCACAAAGACACGGCGGTTGGAACCAAAAATCTCCAATTTGGACTCCAGACTGTCACGGTTCAGACAGACGACCAGAGGACCACAATTGCGTCACACCAGAAAGTTTATTAAACTTAAGGGAAAAGGGAAGTAGGGAGTGAATGAAGGCTCCAGGGGTAACAGGGATCCCGTCCAATGTGCTGGGTCTGTGCCCCCCCCAGTGGCAGCGATGCGTCCTATGAAGCCGGTGGTGGGTGGTCCAGAAGTCCTGGGGGGGGGGAGACACAGACACAACAGGGCGGAATGAAACAAGGCAGCAGTACAGTTCAAGGGCAATCCAAAATACGTAGTAGCAAGGCAGAAGGCTGGTCAGAGTTACCGGGATTGAAGAGTAGTCAGGAGTCGTAATGGCAGAAGCAGGTCTGGATCTCCTGAGGCAGAAGAGTATCCAAAAAACAGGCAGGTCCGGGGTCACAAAACCAGGGTGAGCCAGAAGCGCGAGCAAACAGGTTCCGGGTGTGAGCTTTGCAGACGATCTGACACCGGAGAGCTGAAAGACAGGGCCTTAAATGCTGGGAGAGGTTAGTGGGTAATGCAGCGCAGCTGGCAGAGTAATTAGAGCCGAGCAGAGCAGGGACAGGTGGAGCTGGTTAGGCTGAGTAGAGAGAGAGTGGTGAGCAGAGTGGAAGATAGTGGAAACAAATTAAGGTGGTAACCCAGTGGAGTGAGAGGGCTCATGACAGAACCCCCCCCCCAAGGGACGGCCCCAGAAGTCCCAAGAGCAACACCACGCCGGGCGGGAGGAGGGGAGCCGGAGGAGGGCTAGAACTCCTCCGAACGGTCCGAGTGAACGTCCTCATCCTCGGAGGAAGCCGGAGGGCCGTGGTCGGGAGATGGGACAGGTCCCGAGACAGGATCAGGCACAGGACAGGAAGCCGAGCGGGCAGGACGGTTAGGGACCCCTCTGGGGCGGCCCCTACGGATTGCAGGTTGATCAGGATGCCGTTGGTGGAAAGCGGTGATGAGAGTCCTATCCACAATCCGACTAGCTGGCACCCAGGTCCTTTCCTCAGGTCCATAGCCCTCCCAGTCAATGAGGTACTGGAGACCCCTACCCCTCCGTCTGGACCGAAGCAGGCGGCGGACGGTGTAAACCAGACCACCATCGACGAGCCGTGGAGGAGGAGGACCAGGCGCCGCAGGGACCAGCGGACTCTCATGGATGGGCTTAATCTTAGACACATGGAAAGTGGGGTGCACCCTCAGGGAATTAGGCAGTTGGAGCCGGACAGCAGTTGGGCTAATCACTCTTATGATAGGGAATGGGCCAATGAACCGAGGTGCCAGCTTCTGCGACTCCACCCTGAGTGGCAGGTTCTTCGATGACAACCACACCCTTTGACCAACATGGTAGGTGGGAGCAGGAATTCTCCGACGGTTGGCCCCGGTAGTGTAGCTGGCAACGGATCTGAGGAGTGTGGCTCGGGCTTGTGACCAGGTGCGGCGACATCGACGGGCAAAAGCAAGTGCAGATGGGCAAGTAACCTCCTCTTCCTGGCTGGCAAATAGAGGAGGCTGGTATCCATAAACACACTGGAAAGGGGACATACCGATGGCAGAGCAGGTCAGAGAATTGTGTGCGTACTCCACCCATGTCAATTGCTGCGACCAGGAGTGGGGGTTGCGTGAAGTCATGCATCGCAGTGCCTTCTCGAGCTCCTGATTAGCCCGCTCTGACTGCCCATTGGATTGGGGATGGAATCCGGAAGTCAGACTGACTGTGGCTCCCAGCAGGTGACAGAACTCCTTCCAAAAAGCGGAGGAGAATTGTGGACCACGGTCAGAAACTACATCCCTTGGCAGTCCGTGGATCCGGAAGACGTGTTCCAGGACCACCTGGGCGGTCTCCTTGGCGGTTGGGAGCTTGGGGAGGGGAATGAAGTGTGCCATCTTGCTGAAACGGTCAACGATGGTGAGAATGACGGTCATGCCCCTTGAAGGGGGCAGCCCCGTGACAAAGTCAAGGGCGATGTGAGACCAGGGACGTCTGGGCACAGGCAGGGGCTGCAGCAATCCGGCTGGGGGCTGGCAGGACGACTTGTGTTGGTTGCAGATGGGGCAGGCTTGGACGAATTCCCGTACATCCTTCCTCAGAGAGGGCCACCAGAACCTCTGGGCGAGCAGGTTGTAAGTGCGGGTGGAGCCAGGGTGACAAGCTAGGCGGGAGTCATGTCCCCACTGAACGACCTGGGACCTCAGGTCTTCGGGGACAAAAAGGCGGTCAGCTGGGCAGGTGCTGGGACCTGGCTGGTTACGGAGAGCCTCCAGCACCTGTTCCTCAACAGCCCAGGTCAGAGCTGCAACGATGCAGGGACTTGGCAGAATCGACACAGGGTCCTTGGAGGGGGTGTCATCCTTCTGGAATTGACGGGAGAGGGCGTCTGGCTTGGTGTTGCGTGATCCAGGCCGGTATGACAGAGTGAAATTAAACCTGGTGAAGAACAGGGCCCAGCGGGACTGCCTGGAGTTCAACCGTTTGGCCGTGCGGATGTACTCCAAGTTCTTATGATCGGTCCAAACGAGAAATGGAATGGTGGACCCCTCCAGCCAGTGACGCCACTCCTCCAAGGCAAGCTTCACAGCCAGCAGCTCACGGTTCCCTATGTCGTAATTGCACTCAGAGGGGGACAACCGACGTGAGAAAAAGGCACAGGGATGGAGCTTCCTATCCTCCGCAGCCCACTGAGAAATCACAGCACCAACTCCCACATCCGAGGCGTCCACCTCCACAATGAATTGCCGGTCCACATCAGGCATCTGGAGGATGGGAGCGGAGGTGAACCTCACCTTGAGGGTACTGAAGGCTTTGTCGGCTGCTGGGGTCCAGGTGAAGGGTTGCTTGGTGCTGGTTAGAGCAGTGAGAGGGGCAGCAACGGTACTGTAGTTCCGGATAAACTTCCTATAGAAGTTAGCAAACCCCAGAAACTGTTGCAGCTTCTTTCTGTTCTCCGGAACTGGCCATGAAGTGACTGCTGATACTTTGGCAGGATCCATTTGGATACTTCCCTCTGCCACTATGTACCCCAGGAAGGCCACTGTCTTGACGTGAAACTCACATTTCTCTGCCTTGGCGTAGAGGGAATTCTCCAGAAGACGATGAAGGACTTGCTGGACATGGCGGGTGTGTTCAGACAGGTCTCTGGAGTAGATTAAGATGTCATCCAGGTAAACGAAGACAAACTTGTTTAACATGTCCCGCAGTACATCATTCACTAGAGCCTGGAACACAGCAGGAGCATTGGTGAGGCCAAAAGGCATAACCAGATACTCGTAGTGGCCTGTTGGTGTATTGAATGCGGTTTTCCATTCATCTCCCTCCCGGATCCGCACTAGGTGGTAAGCGTTTCTGAGATCCAACTTGGTAAAAACAGTGGCTCCCTGGAGCAACTCAAAAGCAGAGGTGAGCAGAGGCAGAGGGTAACGGTTTTTCACTGTGATGTCGTTGAGTCCCCTGTAGTCGATGCAGGGGCGAAGAGATCCGTCCTTCTTCCCCACAAAGAAGAAGCCAGCACCAGCAGGAGATGAAGATGAACGGATTAATCCTGCGGACAGAGAGCCATTGATGTAGTCCTCCATGGACTTTCTTTCAGGAGCAGACAACGAATAAAGACGACCCCTAGGAGGAGCTGTTCCAGGGAGGAGGTCGATGGCACAGTCGTACGGTCGGTGAGGGGGCAGAGATGTGGCTCTTGCTTTGTTAAACACCTCTCTGAGACCATGGTAGCATTCTGGGACATTGGAGAGGTCAGGAGCGGAGTTAGTAGGTACTGGCCGAGGGGGTAGTGCGGCAGCAAGCAGGCAGGTTCGGTGGCAGTCCTCTCCCCACTCCCTGATCACCCCGGTCACCCAGTCGAGCTGAGGGTTGTGCCGGCGGAGCCATGGGTAACCCAGGATGAGGGGTTGGCCTGGAGAGGGGAGCAGGTGAAACTGGATAGTTTCTTGATGGTTTCCGGACACCCCCATCGAGACCGGGGCCGTGACATGAGTGACCGATCCGAGTAAGTGTCCGTCCAGTGCCCGGGCAGGAATAGGAGGTGTCAAACGGAGGTTCTCCAGTCCCAGTTGGCGTGCCAGCTTGATGTCCATTATGTTGGCTTCGGCGCCAGAATCCACCAGAGCAGCCAGGGTGTGAGTTGAGTCAGAGAGGCGGAGGTGAACTTGCAGCAGGGGTTTGCGGTCGGAGGACTGGATGGTCATTGAACTCAACCGGACTCCCCCTATGCCCGGTGAGCTACGGCCCTTTAAAGGGCAGGTTACCACACGATGTCCATCACCTCCACAATAGAGGCAGAGGTTTGAGGTGAAGCGGCGCTGGCGCTCTGCAGGAGTGAGAGAGGCTCGCCCAATCTCCATAGGCTCAGACTGATCAAGCTGACCTGGGTGAGTGGCAGTAGATGACAGGAGCCCAGTCGGATCTCTCCGAATGCCGGTAGTAGGTGGACCTTGGCGCCCCCTCTCACGACGACGGGTCTGTATCCTTCTGTCGATCCTGACAGTCAGTGCGATGGCTTCATCAAGAGTGGAAGGCAGTTCATGGGAGACCAACTCGTCCTTGATATAGTCAGCCAAACTATGGAAGAACGCGTCCACCAACGATGGTGTGTTCCAAGAACTTCGTCTAGCCAGGGTTCGGAAGTCGATGGAATGGTCTGCGACTGTACGTCTGCCTTGTCGAATACTGAACAGTTCACGAGACGCCTCTGCGGTGGGTGAATCCAGGTCAAACACCTTCAGCATCTCCTCAGCAAACAGGTCGAAGGTTGCACATGCGGGGGTTTGACGTTCGAACTCTGCTGTTCCCCAGAGTCGAGCTCGGCCCGTCAGGTGAGTGATGGCATACCCAACTTTAGCCCCCTCCGTGGCGAAGGTCCTTGGCTGCAAGGAGAACTGAAGTCGGCAGCTAGTCAGGAATGGCCGGACCTGGGTTGAATCGCCGTTGAACCGCTCGGGGTTTCCAATCTTGGGTTCCGGAGCAGCGGCTGCAATGACCGGGGCAGGTAACTCGACAGCAGGGCTGGTAGGCAGACTGGCTGGGGTAAGGTTGGTGAGGAGTTGAAAGATCATGGCGAGTTGTTGTTGCTGCTGCTGGAACTGCTGCTCATGCTCATCGGTTTCCATGTCGGGGAAAGTGTGCGCTGAGTCCATAATGGTCAGATCGTACTGTCACGGTTCAGACAGACGACCAGAGGACCACAATTGCGTCACACCAGAAAGTTTATTAAACTTAAGGGAAAAGGGAAGTAGGGAGTGAATGAAGGCTCCAGGGGTAACAGGGATCCCGTCCAATGTGCTGGGTCTGTGCCCCCCCCAGTGGCAGCGATGCGTCCTATGAAGCCGGTGGTGGGTGGTCCAGAAGTCCTGGGGGGGGGGAGACACAGACACAACAGGGCGGAATGAAACAAGGCAGCAGTACAGTTCAAGGGCAATCCAAAATACGTAGTAGCAAGGCAGAAGGCTGGTCAGAGTTACCGGGATTGAAGAGTAGTCAGGAGTCGTAATGGCAGAAGCAGGTCTGGATCTCCTGAGGCAGAAGAGTATCCAAAAAACAGGCAGGTCCGGGGTCACAAAACCAGGGTGAGCCAGAAGCGCGAGCAAACAGGTTCCGGGTGTGAGCTTTGCAGACGATCTGACACCGGAGAGCTGAAAGACAGGGCCTTAAATGCTGGGAGAGGTTAGTGGGTAATGCAGCGCAGCTGGCAGAGTAATTAGAGCCGAGCAGAGCAGGGACAGGTGGAGCTGGTTAGGCTGAGTAGAGAGAGAGTGGTGAGCAGAGTGGAAGATAGTGGAAACAAATTAAGGTGGTAACCCAGTGGAGTGAGAGGGCTCATGACACAGACCAAATGACACATTTCCACTGGTCTAATGTCCATTGCTCGTGTTTCTTGGCCCAAGCAGGTCTCTTCTTATTATTGGTGTCCTTTAGTAGTGGTTTCTTTGCAGCAATTCGACCATGAAGACCTGATTCACACAGTCCCCTCAGAACAGTTGATGTTGAGATGTGTCTGTTACTTGAACTCTGTGAAGCATTTATTTGGGCTGCAATTTCTGAGGCTGATAACTCTAATGAACTTATCCTCTGCAGCAAAGGTAACTCTGGGTTTTCCATTCCCTCATGAGAGCCAGTTTCATCATAGCGCTTCATGGTTTTTGCGACTTTACTTGAAGAAACTTTCAAAGCTCTTGAAATGTTCCGTATTGACTGACCTTCATGTCTTAAAGTAATTATGGACTGTCGTTTCTCTTTGCTTATTTGAGCTGTTCTTGCCATAATATGGACTTGGTCTTTTACCAAATAGGGCTATCTTCTGTATACCCCCCTACCTTGTCACAACACAACTGATTGGCTCAAATGTATTAAGAAGGAAAGAAATTCCACAAATTAACTTTTAAGAAGGCACACCTGTTAATTGAAATGCATTCCAGGTGACTACCTCATGAAGCTGGTTGAGAGAATGCCAAGAGTGTGCAAAGCTGTCATCAAGGCAAAGGGTGGCTATTTGAAGAATCTCAAATATAAAATATATTTTGATTTGTTTAACACTTTTTTGGTTACTACATGATTCCATATGTGTTATTTCATAGTTTTGATCTCTTCACTATTATTCTACAATGTAAAAAATAGTAAAAAAATAAAAATAAAACTTGAATGAGTAGGTGTGTCCAAACTTTTCACTGGTAGTGTATATTGTAGCAATTGTTTGTTGACTAATGTTTTGAATACCACTATGCACCGCCCTCACACAGATGTGGGCAACTGTAATTATCACCTAGGCACCTGCATAAAAAAACGATGGCTTTGGCACATCTCTTGATGCTCTGATGAAGAGTATGTATAACTGTAAGTCGCTCTGGATAAGAGCGTCTGCTAAATGACTAAAAATGTAAATGTAATGAAGGTATAACTGCCGAAAACGCGTTAGCCTGCCCCTCCAAAAACAAAAGGTGAAATGAGTGACGTCTTTTTTTTTTTTGGAGTGCCGCCATTTCCCAATGTTCTTGAACTTGGGATTTCATTTGAAGTAATTGTCATATATAGTAGAGCACCCAGCAAATAAGGTGAGATAACACACCTGTTAACCACTCCCTTACAATTCTATCACATTCTCAGTTTTTGTTTAGTTAAACATGACAAAGTTAGACTTTTATCACTTAGATAAAATATTGCATTAAATCTTGGTACTGTAATTTAACATTAGGTCATCTATATTCCAGGCTATTAGCTTGATACATTCTATGATAACAGAATAAATCATATACAGTTATTGAGGATGCACATTGTCTCTCACCGGTTGGAGTGAATCCATGAGGCGGGTGAGTTGATAGAACCTCTGAGAGCAGTTGGACTTCCTTCCATAGTTAATGACGCGATCAAGTTCATTGATGTAAGTCAGCCGCAATTCATCAAAGTACTTCTGACTCTTAAGACCATCGACTGGAACTGCAAAGGAGACAAGCAACGTTATTGTTGTTTTGTCCACAATATTGAATCTCTGTTGCTCAACTATTAATAATACACTGTTTGGTTTTATAAATCTCTGATTGTACTGCATCATTTCGACAGCATTATGAAAATGGCTTAGAGGACATTGCTTGCAAATCAATTTAATGAAAAAACAAATACACAATGTGAGGCTCTCTACATTATTTGAATGGACCTGTCAACGTTGGGCTGGGCAGCAACACTCACTGATGCTGAAGAGTAGCAGGGCCTTCATGCAGAGGAACTCTTCGCGAGTGACTTGCAGCAGGACAAACTGCTGGGAGAGGTGTCTCATCCGTATGCAGTGCTCGAACATGCTGGAGATGTGCATCCGATGGCTGGGGACGAGAGAGACGAGAGGGAGGAGGCCAGTGAGGGTCAGGGGGAGATACAGTATAAAGAGAATGAGCCAATGAAAGACCAGAGGGGGGTGAGGGAACCTATGGGGAATATATTAAGAGAGGGATAATCTGTGAGCATGTTGCTGTGAGAGATATAGATAGAGGGGGTAAGAGGGTGAGACCCTTATGTGAAACTGTTGCAATGATTACAATTGTCATCCTCCCTCTTTATGACCATAGTTATAGGCTAATATGTGACCTTTGACCTACTGCCCAGCGGCAAAGTTGGTTGAAATCTGGTTGTAATGATGTCATTTCAACTAGTTTTGCCCGCTGGGTATACAATCTGATAATACAGGATCACAGTGATTGGTACTGAATGCTGCTGTTATGCAGGATTATTTTCAAACAAACTGAAAATGTGACCTGATTACATGATTTTCTATGATGATATTGTATATCTATTGATGACATTGTACATCTAATGTATACATAATTTGCAGACATAGTTCACGGTAATAGAAGTTAATATTCTCAGCATCTTACTTAGCTACATGGATCACTAACCAGGTATCTATCCAACCTTTTTATGCCAGTAAAGTACATATCGGATAAAATATGTCATGACAGGCCTGATGGAAACAGAACATTTTTCGGTAAACTTGCCAAATGTCGACAAAACAAAATACGCTAGACAAGGTGGGATCTTTTTGTGTCTGTAAAATGAATTATGTGAGAAATGTTGGTGGAAACGCTTTTATGCGCAAATATTGACATACTAACCATCATATCGAAGTAAACTTGGGAGTGACATGTTGTGTGGTTCTCACGCGATGACATGTTGTGTGGTTCTCCCGGGAAAGCATGCAGTTTATTAAACTACAGATTAAACAATTTATGATGAACTTCACAAGGTGGTGAAAGTGCAAGGTGATGAGCTTGATGATCCTTTCCAATAAATATCGAGGGTCTTATTCTGGTGACATGACCATCGATGCTTGGCTGCCGTTTGACAAATAAAAATAATCTCGCTCTTTTGTCCATAATAATCTCATGTAGGATATACGTGCGCTCTAGTCAACAGCGTGCAAATATCTGCACGCTGTTGGTCAGAGTACATGTGCCAATACCAGAATGGGCACACTCGCTATATAACAAAAACATTTTGGTGAGAAAACCATGAATAGAGTTGAAAATGGGATGGAAATCCATTTAACTTGTATTTTTTATTCAGTACATGGGATTTAACCGCAAAAGGTATTTTTATGTGCACTACGTCATCACGCACAGCCTTTTATCTGCAACAAGTCAATTTGATGGAAACACATCTCTGGTGGGAAAATGCGCATATTGTTTTTATGCAGATTTTTTTATATTTGCATGAAAATCTGTTGCCAATTGGATGGAAACCTAGCTAATGATAATAAGGATGCTTTAGTTGTAACATTTATATTTACCTCATGGCAGGGTAATAATATCCCCACAATTTTCTGCACTGTTGTATTTGTGTATATTCCTTAGTAATGATGACTAGTGTTGCAAAATTCCGGGAACTTTCAATAAATTCCCTGGTTTTCCAGAAATCCTGGTTGGAGTATTCCAGATTTCCTGCTTATTCCCTCCTAATTCCGAGAATCCTACCACCGTGATTTTGGGAAAACTAGGGAATTTATTGAAAGTTCCTGGAATTTTGCCACACTAGTAATGACACTTGAAATGCCATTGAACTGCCTCAGTCACCTACTGATACTAACGTACTCAGTAATATTCAGATCTGAACTAAATATCACTACTTGCACCATAGGTGATGGAATGCTGAAAAAAATCACATCTTCCTCAGGATCTACCATGTGACAAAAGAACACCAAACAAGGAAATGAAATATAAATGTTACTGAAAGCCAGGCTTGTAAGCCCTTGTGCACATGGAATTCTTGACATATCGGTGAGAGAGAGACAGAAAAGCGAGAGGCAAGTAGAGGGAGAGAAAGAGCAAGAGAAAATGAGAGACAGAGACAGGGACAGGGAGCAAGACGGACATAGAGGGAAGAAAATTGGCATCTGACGTACAGCCAGAAGCCAACTCACTGGAGGAAATCTCCACCAACATAATGGGGACAACACTGAGGTGTGGCCCTGGGGGTAATAAGATAATTTAGCGGAGATAATTGAATTCAGTATCACATAGCTGCACATACTCATTGAAAACAAGGTCTGGGGCAAAGTACAGCATTCTGGCGTTGACATTTTTGTAGGACCTCCATCCCAAGCCGAACACCATCACCCCCATCCATGAATGCTGGATGACTGTCATCTGGTCATCCACATGCAGATTCCGAAAACCTGAGAAGAAAATGAAAAACCACACGAAAATGGAACTGTCATTAATAACAATTCAATTATTATCAAAACATCTCTGATGAATTCTTAATGCCTTCACTACCAATTTGCTGTAATGCCATTGCAAACTTGTTATAAATCAAATAATGACGTCGAAACAATGAACTTATTAAGGACCACATGGAAATACGTTTTGTATGATTCTTCTATTCCAGTACTGTACCTGGCATGCCTTTGGCCCACTTGACCACTTTGACCAGTTGGCGCTCCCCGAGTTCGTTGAGGCTGGTGAGCAGCACTGCAGCTGAGTCCGGCTGGCAATGGTCGTGTCCCGCGTTAACCACCTCTGGCTCGATGGACTCCAAGATGTTGAGGAACACCAGCTGGGAATGGAAGGTCAGGCAGGACTGGGGAGAGACGCACTGGATGGCATCAGTGGGACCTTGGGTGGGCAGATCATCCTCTGGGCTCTTCAGCTGTCCAATCTTTTTCAGTTTACGTGCTACATAAGGTCAAGAATTGGAACATGGATGAGTAATGGTAGAAGAATAGTGTAATATTTGGTACAGCTGTTAACAATTGCCAAATGCATGATACAACTGTACTTAAATGACTGTTCAGATTGTGAGGGAATTTAGCAATATACACAACTGTTCACATATGTTCAAATATACAGCTGAATACATGCGGTTCAGAAACACACAAGCACACGCGTATAAACGCACGCCCCCCATCCATCCTGCACACACACCAACAAACACACTCACAATCTAAATTATGTAATTTTAATAAAGAAATACATTTGTAATTCACCAAAATAATGACAATAATGTTCCAAGGTGCCAAGATTAGTCACTGTGCTGTCAGTAAAAACATGAGAAAGAATTTGAGAGACACTTATTAACATGCCAAAACACAAACTTCCACTTTGGAAGGGTCAAAAAGACCAAAGGTTTGACATCTTGTCAACAGCTTGTTTCTAGAGCAAAAATGGGGGACATTTTAAAAAGTCAAATGAGTAGGAGCCTGATTAAAACATTATCTCCCTGTCAAGATGCAATATAACCAGTCTGCTTCAACACAACACAGTTTCACAATGCAAAACATTTCCTTGCACTTTATATGGGGGACAAATTAAGACTCGTAATATTGCATGTTGAGTTCAGTGGTTTCCTTCTTTCTCAGATTAAATCAGTTCAGTTCAGTAAAAGTTTGTAAAAAAACAAGATCACATTACATCAGCTTGAGCACAACACTGTTAATGTGCTCTTTCTCCAACGATAAACCGCTAGAACTTCCCCAACCCAGCCACAATAAATTGCCTCTCTATTCTGTCCATGCTGGAACAGTAAAGTGAGCAGGCCTGATGAAATAGATGTCAGCCATCTTTCATCAAATCAGCTTAATATGAAGCTACTGTAGCAACATCTTGGATTTGATCAACACAAGCAGGTTCCTTGAAACATGTGCATGAAATTGTTATAGATATAGCTAGTGCCATGGGTGGATACGATGTGGAGGCTAAGGATAAGGGCAAAGTTTGCAGCTACTATTTTTTGAAGATTAACCATGATACTACATTTTAAGTTTTATCTTTACTAATCTTTGCCAAGTATCTTATCTTTACAATCTGACCAAAGTAGCACATCTGGCCATAATACAGTTGAAGTCAGAAGTTTACATACACCTTAGCCAAATACATTTAAACTCAGTTTTTCACAATTCCTGACATTTAATCCTAGTACAAATTCCCTGTTTTAGGTCAGTTAGGATCACCACATTATTTTAAGAATGTGAAATGTCAGAATAATAGTAGAGCTTTTATTTATTTCATCACATTCCCAGTGGGTCAGAAGTTTACATACACTCAATTAGTATTTGGTAGCATTGCCTTTAAATTGTTTAACTTGGGTCAAATGTTTCAGGTAGCCTTCCACAAGCTTCCCACAATAAGTTGGGTGAATTTCGGCCCATTCCTCCTGACAGAGCTGGTGTGACTGAGTCAGGTTTGTAGGCCTCCTTGCTCGCACACGCTTTTTCAGTTCTGCCCACACATTTTCTATAGGACTGAGGTCAGGGCTTTGTGATAGCCACTCCAATACCTTGACTTTGTTGTCCTTAAGTTATTTTGCCACATCTTTGGAAGTATGCTTGGGGTCATTGTCCATTTGGAAGACCCATTTGCGACCACGCTTTAACTTCCTGACTGATGTCTTGAGATGTTGCTTCAATATATCCACATAATTTTCCTTCCTCATGATGGCATCTATTTTGTGAAGTGCACCAGTCCCTCCTGCAGCAAAGCACCCCCACAGCATGATGCTGCCACCCCCGTGCTTCACGGTTGGGATGGTGTTCTTCGGCTTGCAAGCTCACCCCTTTTTCCTCCAAACATAACGATGGTCATTATGGCAAAACAGTTCTATTTTTGTTTCATCAGACCAGAGGACATTTCTCCAAAAAGTAAGATCTTTGTCCCCATGTGCAGTTGTAAACCGTAATCTGGCTTTTTTATGGCGGTTTTGGAGCAGTGGCTTCTTCCTTGCTGAGCGGCCTTTCAGGTTATGTCAATATAGGACTCGTTTTACTGTGGATATAGATACTTTTGTACCTGTTTCCTCCAGCATCTTCACAAGGTCCTTTGCTGTTGTTCTGGGATTGATTTGCACTTTCGCACCAAAGTACGTTTATCTCTAGGAGACAGAACGCGTCTCCTTCCTGAGCGGTATGACGGCTGCGTGGTCCCATGGTATTTATACTTGCGTACTATTGTTTGTACAGATGAACGTGGTACCTTCAGGTGTTTGGAAATTGCTCCCAAGGATGAACCAGACTTGTGGAGGTCTACAAAAAAAAATTCTGAGGTCTTGGCTGATTTCTTTTGATTTTCCCATGATGTCAAGCAAAGAGGCACTGAGTTTGAAGGTAGGCCTTGAAATACATCCACAGGTACACCTCCAATTGACTCAAATGATGTCAATTAGCCTATCAGAAGCTTCTAAAGCCATGACATCATTTTCTGGAATTTTCCAAGCTGTTTAAAGGCACAGTCAACTTAGTGTATGTAAACTTCTGACCCACTGGAATTGTGATACAATGAATTATAAGTGAAATAATCTGTCTGTAAACAATTGTTGGAACAATTACTTGTGTCATGCACAAAGTAGATGTCCTAACCGACTTGCCAAAACTATAGTTTGTTAACAAGAAAGTTGTGGAGTGGTTGAAAAACTAGTTTTAATGACTCCAACCTAAGTGTATGTAAACTTCAAACTTCAACTGTAAGTGCACATCAAGGCTTTCGCAAAATACCGAAATGCAGTCTACAGTTTATTTTTAAAGCAGTTTCACCAATGAAGAATCCTTAATTGGTGAACCTGCCACATCTGTTTGAGATATTACAAAAATAAAGAAATTACTGCAAAAAACCAACACAGTTTTTTTTTTATTAACATCATTGCATGCGCGATAGAACTACAGAAGAGTATTAGGGACAAGTGAAGAGAAACATAAATAAACGGTGATGGTACTTGGATAATGTTTTTGGCAAAAATGTGAAATACTTCAAGAATAAAGTTGCAATATTTTCAGAATAAAATCTAAATTAAATTCAACAGAGCAGGGTATTTTTCTCAACAATAATCCCATGGGCCTGCTGGGATCAGCATGGTACAAAGGTGTACGGAATACATAATAGGAACTCTGTCATTCCTCCTCCTCAAACCTCACCCCTCACTTAGTCAAGTATCAACCTTGGACTAGTTAAACGTCACCCCTCCTCTTTAACCCTCGTCACCCCTGCATTGATCAGTTATCACCCCTACTCTAGTCAAGCCTCACTTCTCCTTCTCATCCCTCACCCTTACTCTAATTTATTCAAAATAATAAGATTTTCCAATTGCCCAAATACAGTGCATTCGGAAAGTATTCAGACCCCTTGACGTTTTCCACATTTTGTTACGTTACAGCCTTATTCTAAAATGGATTAAATTGTTGTATTCCTCATCAATCTACACACAATACATTTTTTTACATTTAAGTCATTTAGCAGATGCTCTTATCCAGAGCGACTTACAAATATCCCATAATGACAAAGAAAAACAGGTTTTTCGAAATGTTTGCAAAAAAACAAAAACATAAATATCACATTTACATAAGTATTCTGACCCTTTACTCAGTACTTTGTTGAAGCACCTTTGGCAGTGTTTATAGCCTCAAGTCTTCTTGGGTATGACGCTTCAAGCTTGGCATACCTGTATTTGGGGAGTTTCTCCCATTCGTCTCTGCAGATCCTCTCAAGCTCTGTCAGGTTGGATGGGGAGCGTCGGTGCACAGCTATTTCTGGGTCTCTCCAGAGATGTTCGATCAGGTTCAAGTCCGGGCTCTGGCTGGGCCACTCAAGGACATTCAGAGACTTGTCCCGAAGCCACTCCTGCGTTGTCTTGGCTGTGTGCTTAGGGTCTTTGTCCTGTTGGAAGGTGAACCTTCGCCACAGTCTGAGGTCCTGAGCGCTCTGGAGCAGGTTTTCATCAAGGATATCTCTGTATTTTGCTCCGTTCATCTTTCCCTTGATCCTGACTAGTCTCCCAGTCCCTGCCGCTGAAAAACATCCCCACAGCATGATGCTGCCACCACCATGCTTCACCGTAGAGATTGTGACAGGTTTCCTCCAGACGTGACGCTTGGCATTCAAGCCAAAGAGTTCAATCTTAGTTTCATCAGACCAGATAATCTTGTTTCTCATGTTCTGAGTCCTTTAGGTGCTTTTTGGCAAACTCCAAGCGGGCTGTCATGTGCCTTTTACTGAGGAGTGGCTTCCGTCTGGCCACTCTACCGTAAAGGCCTGATTAGTGGAATGCTGCAGAGATGGTTGTCCTTCTGGAAGGTTCTCCCATGTCCACAGAGGAACTCTGGAGCTCATTCAGAGTGACCATCGGGTTTTTGGTCACCTCCCTGACCAAGGCCCTTCTCGCCCGATTGCTCAGATTGGCCGGGCGGCCAGCTCTAGGAAGAGTCTTGGTGGTTCTAAACTTCTTCCATTTAAGAATGATGGAGGCCACTGTGTTATTGGGGACCTTCAATGCTGCAAAAACATTTTGGTACCCTTCCCCAGACCTATGCCTCAACACAATCCTGTCTCGGAGCTCTACGGACAATTCCTTCGACCTCATGGCTTGGTTTTTGCTCTGACATGCACTGTCATCTGTGGGACCTTATATAGACAGTTTTGTGCCTTTCCAAATCATGTTCAATCAATTGAATTTACCACAGGTGGACTCCAATCTAGTGGTAGAAACATCTCAAGGATGATCAATGGAAACAGGATGCACCTGAGCTCAATTTCGAGTCTCATAGCAAAGGGTCTGAATATCTATCTAAATAAGGTATTTCAGTTTTTTATTATTAATACATTTGAAGAATTTCTAAAAACCTGTTTTTGCATTGTCAGTATGGGGTATTGTGTGTAGATTGATAAGGGGAAAAAATGATTTAATCCATTTTAGAATAAGGCTGTAACGTAAAACAAATGTGGAAAACATCAAGGGGTGTGAATACTTTCTGAATGCACTCTACATGCTAAGCGCCGACAACAACAACAACAACAACAACAACACATGTGAACGTACCAATGATCTATATAAACCCTGGATTGCTGATGCCAATGAGAGGCTTTGAAGCCACCGGTCAGCCATATTGGCACTCCCCAGAAGAAGGAGTCCTCCATAGGAATGAATAGAATTCTACAGTATTTCAATTACATTTTTCAAGGACAAATTTACATGTATTTCTGTTGTTGTAGTGGGAACAGTAACATTATAACTTTACGGAAAATGTTTTAATATATATATATTTTAAATGTTTAGCTCACATAATATAATTGCAAAGTATGCATTAAGGTGTCTGTAATAGAATAAAAACGTGGCAAAAACAAATGTAGACATTAATAAATGAATTTCTATAGCTTCAAAAATATTTTCTACAACGGTGGGGGAGTGCCAAGATGGAGACGTGGCGGATTCAAAACAGCGCCCCATCAGTCATCTAGTGTATATATAAATTATTGGGAGGTACATAGGCGTCAAGCACCCATAATTTTAGAGTGGGCACGAAGTATGTGAGAATTAAGGGGGATGGTCCGGGTGGGCGGCTGTGTCCCCCATCCGTAGGTTGGAGAATTTTGCATTTTGTAAACACCTGAAACAGCTTTCCCCCCAATCTAGAGCCCAGTGGCGAACCGTGACTATAGGACCTAGGCCTTCAGACGGACCAAAAATCTTCCAATACGTTGTATCAAACTCAAAAATCAAGAAAATAACAGAAAACATAGCATCTCTTAATGCGCCCGACATTATATATTCTGTAGTGGGACCGTTCTAGTTGTAGTGAAGGAGGAGCAATACTTTTTGATGATATTATGAATGAATCAAATAAGCCTGGCCGCGCTTTGGACTTCCGCACACACAGAGACAGAACCGGCATGGACACAACATGACACACAGCATAAAATAATGCACTGTTTACACAAGTTATGGTAGCCAACACCACTATCACACTATCACCAATAGCAACAACAACAGTGTCATATCAAAGGTGACAGGCTCATGGTGCTGAAAGGACAGCGACTGTAATACCTGTGCACTCCATGGCGCTGAAGGCCTAGCCAATGGCTGGCTGAGCTAGCTAGATTTTTCTACCCAGAGACCACCAAAGAAAATCCTGATTGGATAATTTTTTATATTCAGTATTAACCCTTCTCTTTCCAACACAAACTGAAGAGATGAAATCAGAAAATTATTACAATTATTGTAAAGATGAAATAGAAATTAAAACGAAATTTAATTTTAAAAAATATATACATTTTTATAAATCCTTAGGCCTTCCTAGAAGGCCCTGATGGTTCCCCACTGCTAGAGCCATAATCATTATGCTTAATTCTATTCTACACATTCCAGAGGGTGTCATTCTGACTGTTGTACATCAACAAACTAACATTCCTAGGACATTACATACAAATTACAGCACAGTACATGGGATTATAACACACATCATCAATACAGGCACATACTGTATCACGGCATCACAATTCATGATATTATCATAAAGTGCCAGATTACATTTAAACCAAGTATTTTTCTGCATATCTAAGCATACCTCTTGAGCTGTCTGTATCATCCTGACTCGTGTTTCTTTTTTTAAAGAAACTAAATATGCTTCTCTCCATCTCTGCTAAAATCTGTGTAAAAGATTGAAATGAATGAATGTGTGTCTTATTCAGTACATTTAGTAATTGCTTGCTTTTCTAAAGTCTAGCAACCTTGCCAGCAGGTATGCCAACTAAGATAGTTAGGGGTGGCAAGTAGCCTAGCGGTTAAAGGACAATTCCACCTAAAAACTATCTTTCGGTATTTGTTTCACTAGTCCATTGTTGACATAGTCCCAAAATGTTTTGCTTGTCAGCAATCAAGTTTTCAAGATATGTAACTTTCAAAATACAGAAATCATCCCTGTATGATGCATTTTGCATCATATGATGAAAACACATCATATGGGGATGGTTTCTGTATTTTGTATTTTGTACCAAAATATAGTTTTTGGGTGGACTTTTCCTTTAAGAGCATTGGGCCAGTAACTGAAATGAGCAAGGCAGTTATCCCCCAACAACAACTGCTCCCTGGGCCATTAAGGCAGCACCTCTCTGATTTAGAGGGGTTGGGTTAAAGACACATTTCAGTTAAATGCATTCAGTTGTGCAACTGACTAGGTATCCCTCTCTTCCTTTCCCTTAGACAAGCTACTCTAACTTTATTGATAGCCTGAAATGGCTTGGTAGCTAGTTATGAGGTTGGGAGATTGGGAACCTATCTAGGTGGCTAGCTAAAGCAAACTTGATACGTGGTTAGTATCATTTTTGTTTTATGTATTCATCAAGAATGAATCAATAGCCTACATAGCTTGATCAAATTAATTTACAAACATACCTCCTGCGAGTCCTGCCCATTACCAGCAGCTAAAATAAAATAAAACGCTGTGTGTCACTCTACACTCTCTCTCCAACTCCACTGACGATACTGCATGCACTAGAGTATTGAGCGTCTTGCCTAGCATATCTTTGCTCTGTGCACCTTGGAAGGAACCACTTACTAGAGAAAATGGGGGAGGGGGGTCTCTTTGCCTGGTCCAGTCAGTGTGCACCCTTCCGCAAAATACCACTGACAGATCTTTTTATAAATTCTAATGATAAAACGTGGGCTTAAAAATGAAGTTTATTAATTAATTATAAAACAGGACAAATCTGAGGGGGCACATGCCCTTGTGCCTCCTATGGGCATTACACCACAGTGGAGGTATAAGGTTGGGAAAATGTCACTGGCAATTATGAATTATCATCATCATAATCAGCCATGATTAAATTAATTTATATGACAATGCTGTCAGCTAATACAGTGCCTTAAAAAAGTATCCAGACCCTTGGATTTTTTCACATTTTATTGTGTTACAAAGTGAGATTAAAATGTATTTAATTGTCATATAGTCGTTGCATAAGTATGCAGCCCCTTTGTTTAGGCAAGCCTAAATTAGTAAAATGTGCCTTAACAAATCACATAATAAGTTACATGGACTCACAATAATAGGGGTTGACATTATTTTTGAATGACTAACCCTTCCTCTGTCCCCCATACATACAACCTCTGTAAGGTCCCTCAGTCAAGTATTGAATTTCAAGCACAGATTAAACTACAAAGACCAGGGAGCTTTTCGAAAGCCTCATAAAGAAGGGCAGTAATTGGTAGATGGGTAACAATAAACTATCAGACATTGAATATCTCTAAAAAGTATGCTGTGGATTATGTAGTAAACTCCCCAGACGCATCAAAGATACAGTCGTCCTTCTGAACTGAGCTGCAGGACAGGAATGAAACTGCTCAGGGATCTTTCCATGATTTTAAAACCACTTGTGATTTTAAAATAGTTACAGAGTTCAATGCCAGTGATGGGAGAAAACTGAGGATGGATCAACAACATTGTAGTGACTCCACAATAATGACTTAAATGACAGAGTGAAAAGAAGAATACAAATATACAGAATAATATTCCAAATCATGCATCTTGTATGCAACAAGGTACTAAAGTAATCCTGCAAATGGCTTAAATGCAAACCCTTATGTTTGGGGCAAATCCAACACATCATTGAGTAACTGCCTCCTTATTTTCAAGCATGGTGGTGGCTGCATCGTGGTATGGGTATGCATGACATCGGCAAATACTGGAGAGTTTTTCAGGATAAAAAGAAACGGGATGGAGCTAAGCACAGGCACAATCCTTTAGGAAAACCGCTTCAGTCTGCTTTACACTAGACACTGGGAGAGGAATTCACCTTTCAGCAGGCCAATAACCTACAACACAAGGCCAAATCTACACTGGAATTGCTTACCAAGAAGACAGTGAATGTTCTTGAGTGGCCGCATGTAAACACAACCACTCCACTTTCTGGATCTGGGCCAATTTTAGAATTGTGATACACCACCATAGCTTAATATCGCTAAATAACATGGGTTGGTTTAATCATTTAATCCATCACCATTTCAAACATATTTCCTAAATGTAAGCAAAGTAATTGGCTATAACTCATTGATCCTGCTTTGTAACTAGACCTCTCCCATCTAATTTAGGTGCTAGCTAGCCTGTAAATACAATAACATAGCTAGCTAGCAAGTGATGTCCTCTAGTTTTTACATGTAAATATATAATTTTCCTAAGATATTGTTGCTAGTATTTTTGAAATTAATTTAATCATCATGATGCTTGCTGGCTGTTTGAATTGACATATATTTTGGCCAATAGACATGCTCATTGTTCACTGAACAAAAATATAAACGCAACATGCAACAATTTCAACGATTTTACTGGGTTACAATTCATATAAGGAAATCAGTCAATTGAAATAAATTCATTCGGCCCTAATGGATTTCACATGACTGGGCAGGGGCGCAGCCATGGGTGGGCATGGGAGTGCATAGGCCCACCCACTTGGGAGCCAGACCAACCCACTGGGGAGCCAGGCCCAGCCAATCAAAATTAGGTTTTTCCCACAAAAGGGCTTTAATACAGACAGAAGTACTCCTTAGTTTCATCAGCTGTCTGGGTGGCTGGTCTCAGACAATCCCGCAGGTGAAGAAGCCGGATGTGGAGGTCCTGGGCTGGCGTGGTTAAACGTGGTCTGCGGTTGTGAGGCCGGTTGGACGTACTACCAAATTCTCTAAAACGACGTTGGATGAGGCTTATGGTAGAGAAATGAACATTCAATTCTCTGGCAACAGCTTTGGTGGACATTCCTGCAGTCAGCATGCCAATTGCACGCTCCCTCAAAACTTGAGACATCTGTGGCATTGTGTTGTGTGACAAAACTGCACATTTTATAGTGGCCTTTTATTGTCCCCAGCACCAGGTGCACCTGTGTAATGATCATGCTGTTTAATCATCTTCTTGATATGCCACACCTGTCTGGTGGATGGATTATCTTGGCAAAGGAGAAATGCTCACTAACAGGGATGTAAACAAATTTGTGCACAACATTTTAGAGAAATAAGCTTTTTGTGCGTATGGAACATTTCTGGGATCTTTTATTTCAGCTCATGAATCATGGGACCAACACTTTACATTACTGATTTCCTTATATGAACTGTAACCCAGTAAAATCGTTTAAATTGTTGCATGTTGCGTTTATATTTTTGTTCAGTATAATTTTAAAAGAAATAAAGAATGTGGTGTAATGCAAGGGTGAGAACGGACTGATGCACGGATGAGAGAGGTGAGGCAGAGGGGTGATACCTGACAAATGCAGGGGTGAGGGTTGAGGAGGAGGGTGCAGAATTGATACTTGACTAGGGGAGGCAGGGCCGGCTCCAGGCATAAGCGACATAAGCGGTCGCTTAGGGCCCCGGCCGCTAGCTTTAAAACTTCAACAATTTCTCTCCACCCCATGGCAAAATGGGTAGAATTGCAGGAAATGTGCTTTAAAACTGCAAAAATGTCTCTCCGCCCCATGGCAAAATGTGTACAACTGCAGGAAATGAACTTTAAAACATTACGTTTTTGCCGGGGGGGTGAACCAAATCTCGCTTAGGGCCCCTGTTGATTTCACTTTGGCCAATACCTCATCCAAATCCGTGTGGTTCCTCCTTCTGAACATTTACATTACATTTACATTTTAGTCATTTAGCAGACGCTCTTATCCAGAGCGACTTACAGTTAGTGAGTGCATACATTTTTATTTTTTATACTGGAATCGAACCCACAACCCTGGCGTTGCAAATGCCATGCTCTACCAACTGAGCTACATCCCTGCCGGCCATTCCCTCCCCTACCCTGGACGACGCTGGGCCAATTGTGCGCCGCCCCATGGGTCTCCCGGACAGACCCAATCTCAGCACAACCTCTTCAAGATCCTAATACTTACAATAATATGGTAATTTTGTGTTAAAAGAGCAAGGATTTCCTTGTTACTAAAGCCAATTCTAAACTATAGTTTCACCAGGTCATCGAACTCAGGCATTTCAATGGTGGCACACAACAACAGGGAGCCAGGGAGGCATGCAATTAACCAAATCTCCTACTTTAATCTTGAAATATAACTGTGATTTTATTCTCACAATTTTGACTTTATTCTCAAAATAATGTGACTTTATTCTTGAAGTTTCTAGATTTGGAATTATTATCCATGCAAAATAATATTAATCTAAGTGCATCAGGTTTTTTTTTTCTTCGCTTAGCCCTAATAAGTTAGGTATCCCACTGGCTATAAGGTGAATGCACCAATTTGTAAGTCGCTCTGGATAAGAGCGTCTGCTAAATGACGTAAATGTAAATGTAATACTCTTCCGTATAGAACGAGAATGTTTCCATGTAAACATCAATTCTAGTTTTGCAATCATTTTGTGTAACACAACAGGAATAGAGTAGGAGACTAACAGGCTAGAACAGCGTGGTCTTCTAATATGTACTACCAAAATTGAAATTAAAAATACATTTGACCAGATGGGCCTCATCTGGTAGAGAAGCATGGGATAAATGAAAGGCCAGTGCATCTCTTACTCATCCCACTCTTATCATGTTATGTTCCTGTCCTAAATCATGTTGAATAAAAAGAAGACCTCTCTCTGATGTACAGATCTGCTCTTTTCTGAATGTAAACATTTTCAGATGCTAGGAACTCTGCTTTAATTAGCGCAATAATTGGTGTACGCATACGGTAGAGTAGTATACCCACAATCAACAACAACCACCTAAACTGTTTGTCATTTGGATACAATCCGAAGTCAACTGCTAAAGAAACTGCTAAAGATACAGATGGGTTAGGCAACGTCTCAAAATATTATTTCTTAACTAACAACAAAACTACAACTTTATTTCCCAGCGAGGTTGGAGATGGGAGGCTTTCCTTTCAGCTCCTGGCTGACTGTTGACGCCCTCCACTTAGAAACTAAACAAGTCCTATCCATGCCTTTGAATTGTAGCCTAATGACGTGATAAATCTCCTGCCCTAAATAAGTGAATCCGAGTGAAATAATGATCATAAACAATCTGTGCCCTAACCAACAATCCTATAACTACAGTCACAGACTAGACAAGTATATAACCCACCATTCACTCAATCTAATTACTTCTGCCAGATAACACCAACACTCTGAAATTGCTGAGCTCTAGGTTCACGCTGTTATTTCAGCTGCCTCTATATGCTTGGCAACTGCGTAGGTGTGTGAGTGACAGAGTAATGCAAATGGTTGCATCCTAACTATCGGATCAATAACCTATAGGCATTTCAAATACTCTAACTGAATGGTAGGATACATTCTCGCTGCTTTTACAAAGTTTGGTTGAGAATAGTTTTCCTGTGCATAGTTACTTCTCGGGTCAGAAGTTTAATTCAGCACAGTGGGACACTAGATGGAATCTGGAGGATAAGGGATTTGCTTATAAATGGGATCTTCACTCTGCTTCTCCACAGATCCCAGGCTTAAGAAGCCCCTGAAGGATGGAGTATTGATGTCCCTCAACATGTGGTGCATGAATAGTAGCTCTAACCTGGATGCAATCATGGGAACTTGAGGCTTCATCTTCTCAGGCTTTGTGTTTGTGGCATTAACGATGGGCGTTATGCTTAAAATGTGCTTAGTAATAGTAATAACAGTATTAGACAAATGTCTCATAAATTATAATAAATTAGCAACAATTATGATATTGCTCAGTGTGTACCTCAACGGGCTTGGCCACCACTATCACTATCACCACTGGGTCATGGCTCTGAGAACAATTTCAATTCTAGTTTGACATATTGCTTTTATGAGCCCAGGCCCAGAATAGACCCGTCCAGTTCTGATATACATGTGAACACCTGTTCTACCCTCTCAGAGCCTATTTACATGAAATACATTTTTGGAAGCATGGTGGAGAAATCATGGCATATTGATCCCCAAAACATATCATGTACTGCCAATACTTTGAGCAATGTTTAATAATAATCTAGCCAAGCCATGCATAGAAACCCAGCCACAGGACAGGAAAAAACATATCTTGAATATTACCATCATTGTTCCAAATGCATAAAAGATGACACATGGTAATGTATTTAGTGTCACACATTTGAGTTGCATTGTTAGAAGAGACAAATGTTCCACCAATAAAAAAATATACCAGTTGTGGAGGATAACTAGGTGAGCAATGTGAGAGGGAGGCTGGAACCTTGGCTAGCGAATCAATGACCATGGCAACAATGGGCAGAGCAGGCCATTTGGTAAGGTCTGTCAGAGACAGTGGGCACACCATGTCACAGGGACACACCTTGATTACAATATTAGCAGCTTACAAATGTAGCAATCATTTACTGTATTGTTACAGTATTATTATGGATGTACTTCAACACAGCAAACAAATTATTTAAATGTTTTAATGTGAGGATTGCTATAGTTTACTTTGTAATGTGTTATGCTATTTTTGGAAAAGTGTTTACCGGGGGTATAGTGCAGAGAGGAAAATCAACATTTAAAATTCTAAATGGTGAGTGAAACCATTTCCTGCACACTGGAACTCCTGTATGTGACAATAAAACATACATACTTACTTTTTTTTGGAAAGACCATTAAGTTGAAAAGTTCAATCTGGCTTTACAGAGATACAGTCATTCTTATCTAAATAGAGACAATAAAGGTGTATGCAATTAACATCCAGGTAACCTGGAAGTAAAATCCTGATGGTGCAGAATGGATCACCTAAATTGGGGTCACCAATGATCTCTTCTAGAACAGGTGCACAGATGTACCTTATTATGGCTCTGGACGGGTCTGCAGAACTTTGACCAAAATAAAATAAAACATACCCTTAATATCTGTCAGTGCAGAGTGGCCCAGTAACTTTATCTTTATAGCTAGTTTATCATGACCACAAATTAATTATGGTCCCATGCACTATGCATGCTTTCATAGTGCTTTTCATAGTGCTACGTGACAACAATGCATTGTGCAGAGGGGACTACAAATTAAAGTGGCAATACATTATCAATACATTAGGTGGTGGACATTCAATCTATTACCTAAATAGAATTAGCTTAAGGAAATGTAGAGTGAACGATCGGATCCCAGTATTATTATTTATTTATTTCTCAATCTGAGTAATTAAGTGCCTCATTAGCTCAATCTTAATATGCTGGTAAATCATTATATTTCTATTTCAGATGTAATAAGTAACCCTTCATGTAATTTAGATAAAGAAAAATAATTAAAACATTCCCAAATATATAAAAAATTGTGGTATCTTGGCACTGATCTTTGCATAACACATAGAGTAGTAAGTAGGTCAGGTTGAGCTGCCCTTAAGATCCACACCCCTTTCAAACTGAGGCCAATACAAACAGAGGCAGCCATACAAGACATGACATTAGTTAATTTTCTCTGCAACTAACTCAGTCCTAATTTAGAGGAAAGGTAAAAAATATACAGTATTCTGATTTCCGAATTCTTTACGGAATGACTCAGACGAGCGGAGGATATCTATTAATTAAGATATGTACACATGGTATTTGGAATTATATATCATATTGAGCTGCTCCTGGTTTGAATTAGGTTTGAATGATTGATTGTGTGGTGGTTGCAGTATATTAATCTGTTTCCACAAAGGGTACAACTTGTGCTTGGCCAACAAGTGTACGTGAATTCAATATAACAATGTCACATAACACAAAATATAACTACATTATTTATAAAATAAGATAATTTAGATGGAATCGATCCCGATAAAATTAAATAAATCATAAACAAACGTGAGTAACGAACAACTGGAATGGGTTAGGTTTAGGCATGCTAGCGAGTAGTTATTGTTAGGGTTTCATGTCTTAACATTATTATGCTCTGAATTGTCTAACAGTACAGTTTATATCTTGAGAAATGTTCATAAAGGTAATGGTGAACTATTATATGCTAGCAGATAGTTAAAATCTTTGGCACTTGCTTGTTACTTTCCTGCACAAAGTTTTGACAGAGAGTGGGTACACGTACTCCTCAAAAACATTTAATTAATCATGGGATTTGAATTGCCCTGCACCAAGGCAAATGCAGAGAGGACATTTAAAGCTCAGATGGAATACGGGAAAAGGTTCAAGTCTCAAATCATATAATTCGTTTTTTTAGCAAGAGGAGTGAGGGTGGGAAACAGGGAGCACCTCTAATATTCCAGGAGTTTGTATAATTGCCTTCAACTGTTACAGTACCCTTGTAGACACAACACATTTAATCCCAGGGTTGATTACTAGGCCTCAGTCAACATAGAAAGTCTATCCTGTAACCATTTGACATGTCATCTTTCTTTAGCTGCAAATGGGAAGGTTAGGAGCAGGAAAATGTCACCCAGATGATATTTTCAATGCTTTCTCTCTTTCGATATACCTCTGCTAAATTAAATAGCTTCAGTGGATCTGTAAAATTAACTGCCATATCAATGTTCTATTTCGAGAAGTAATTACAGTTCTGAGAGTAATTACGTAATATGGAATTCTGCATTCCAAAAGAAAACCTCCATGCAATGATACTTAAATAGTCTCTTCCATTTTGCAGTAAAACAAATTCACCCAATGCATTAGTCCGTAATCAGAGAAGAATCTTTCACATTTGAAGCCCTCGTCTGAGCTTTCAAATTACTGTCACAAACTTACCTGTGAGAAAGTGCACATAAAAAACCTGTGAGAGGAGCGCCTGAGGGGAAGGAAGGCTCTTTCTAACTGCAACTGGAAGAGAGGTGCCTTTCCCTGACAATCACAGCATCACATCGCATTTTTCCCCCATGGGCTTGTCAGCGGCTGGTGGCTAAATTACAAGCATTTCTGCTCCTTTAATTCACATCTCATGTCAGCTTTGTGCTTCTCTGTGCAATTTTCACCGTTAACAGAATGAGAAAATGGAAGGGAGTGAAAATTGAACACAAGAACGGAAATTTGTCCAGCACATGTCCATCTTTGAGACCTAATACGACAAACAGCTCTGGGTGACTGTAAGGGAAAGGGAATGAAATAGGTCTAAATTGCCTGGTGGCACAGTCAGGGGCTTGGTTAGAAGTAGTATTTCCCTTTGTGATGCAGCAATTCAAGAGAGCTGGCTAAGATGTGTAGTATGGGTTGCAACATTCACAAGAAATCAGGTACTTAGACTGAAAGGGAACATTACAGAAAAATCATCCATGCTGAGTTTAACCCTGTAGTTCAGTTGTATGGCCTAAAATGGGAAATGTGCTCATGCTGTATATACACCGAGTGTACAACACATTAAGGACACCTGCTCTTTCCATGACATAGACTGAACAGGTGAATGGAGGTGAAAGCTATGATCCCTTTTTAATGTCACTTAGTAAATCCACCTCAATCAGTGTAGATGAAGGGGAGTAGACAGGTTAAAGAAAGATTTTTAAGCCTTTAGACAATTGAGACATGGATTGTGTATGTGTGCCATTCAGAGGGTGAATGGGCAAGACAAAATATTTAAGTGCCTTTGAACGGAGTATGGTAGTAGGTGCCATGTGCACCGGTTTGAGTGTGTCAAGAACTGCAACGCTGCTGGGGTTTTCATGCTCAACCGTTTCCCATGTGTATCAAGAATGGTCCACCAACCAAAGGACATCCAACCAACTTGACACAACTGTGGGAAGAATTGGAGTCAACATGGGCCAGCATCCCTGTGGAACGCTTTCGACACCTTGTAGAGTCCATGCCCCAACGAATTGAGGCTGTTCTGAGGGCAAAGGAGGGGGCGGGTGGGGGTGCAACTAGGGCTGTGGCGGTCATGAAATTTTGTCAGCCGGTATTGTCATGCAAATAACTGTCGGTCTCACGTTAATTTACCGTTAATTAACATAAACACATTTAGCATCTCCTGGCTACCATGCATAGCCTACAAGCCACTGATGCAGACCTTTGGAGCATCTACATTTAAAAAAGTCTACTAAATCATTTTAATATAGCCTACACCATCACAATAAATCCATTATTTATTTTAGACAGGTCTAAAAAACATGAGAAGAACAGAATAGCATACTCTGAGTTGTCCTTATGTTAGGCCCTGATCTGGCTATGCCACCTGGCTATGGGCTACACTAGTTCATTTAGCAGACAAGATTTGCTTAGAATTCCGTGGCATTATTTTATATAATTTTATAGTATGAAGAATACAACCGAACATAGCTGAATAAAATCGAAAGGATGTTTTCTCCAAACGATTTCTGAGGGAGTGTGCACATGCGGCTATTCTGTGTTGAGCGGTTAACAAAGAAACAGCTCCTTCTATATGCTTAATTTAGAGTTATTTATGCAACTTTAGTTGTGATACAAACATTGGGCTATATGTTTTGATTTTTAATACAATCTAAAGCTGCATGATGCGACTCTAATTATGATTTGAAAAAAGTTGCATGAAAGGCATGAGCTCTGCTTTGTTTCTTGCACAGGCTGCACACACTTCATCAGTCTCTCATTCACAATTTGACAAGCACTTGATAATGCCTCGAATTTCCCGGCGGCATCCCCCTAGTGTAGCCGTAATGCTCCCTAAAAAAATCCATGCCTTTTGCGGCCAGTGGCCATTGTGCCCTTGGGCTGAATATAATAATTATAATTCCCTTCTCCTGGCTGCATGTTCCGAAGCACCTCTCACTCAAATCAATTCAAATCCAATTTGATTTGCCACATGTGCCGAATACAACAGGTGTAGACATTACAGTGAAATGCTTACTTACAAGCCCTTAAACAACAATGCAGTTTAAGAAAAAAATTAAAATAGCAAATAATTAAAGAGCAGCAGTAAAATAAAATAACAGTAGGGAGGTTATATACAGGGGGTACCGGTACAGAGTCAATGTGCGGGGGCACCGGTTAGTCGAGGTAATTGCGGTAATATGTACATGTGGGTAGAGTTAAAGTGACTATGCATAAATAATAAACAGAGTAGCAGCAGCGTAAAAGGGGGGGGGGGGGGCAATGCAAATTGTCCGGGTAGCCATGATTAGCTGTTCAGGAGTCTTATGGCTTGGGGGTAGAAGCTGTTAAGAAGCCTTTTGGACCTAGACTTGGCGCTCTGGTACCGCTTGCCGTGCAGTAGCAGAGAGAACAGTCTATGACTAGGGTGGCTGGAGTTTTTGATAATTTCTATGGCCTTCCTCTGACACCACCTGATATAGAGGTCCTGGATGGCAGGAAGCTTGGCCCCAGTGATGTACTGGGCCGTACGCACTACCCTCTGTAGTGCCTTGCGGTCGGAGGCCGAGCAGTTGCCATACCACGCGGTGATGTAACCAGTCTGGATACTCTCGATGGTGCAGCTGTATAACTTTTTGAGGATCTGAGGACCCATGCCAAATCTTTTCAGTCTCCTGAGGGGGAATAGGCTTTGTCGTGCCCTCTTCACGACTGTCTTGGTGTGTTTGGACCATGATAGTTTGTTGGTGATGTGGACACCAAGGAACTTGAAGCTCTCAACCTGTTCCACTACAGCTCCGTCGATGAGAATGGGGGCATGCTCAGTCATCTTTTTTCCCTGTAGTCCACAATCATCTCCTTTGTCTTGATGACGTTGCGGGAGAGGTTGTTATCCTGACACCACACGGCCAGGTCTCTGACCTCCTCCCTATAGGCTGTCTCATCATTGTCGGTGATCAGGCCTACCACTGTTGTGTCGTCGGCAAACTTAATGATGGTGTTGGAGTCGTGCCTGGCCATGCAGTCATGGGTGAACAGGGAGTACAGGAGGGGACTGAGCATGCACCCCTGAGGGGCCCCCGTGTTGAGGATCAGCGTGGCAGATGTGTTGTTACCTACCCTTACCACCTGGGGGCGGCCCGTCAGGAAGTCCAGGATCCAGTTGCAGAGGGAGGTGTTAAGTGCCAGGGTCCTTAGCTTAGTGATGAGCTTTGAGGGCACTATGGTGTTGAACGCTGAGCTGTAGTCAATGAATAGCATTCTTGCGTAGGTGTTCCTCTTGACCAGGTGGTAAAGGACAATGTGGAGTGCAATAGAGATTGCATCATCTGTGGATCTGTTGCGGCGGTATGCAAATTGAAGTGGGTCTAGGGTTTCTGGGATAATGGTGTTGATGTGAGCCATGACCAGCCTTTCAAAGCACTTCATGGCTACAGACGTGAGTGCTACGGGTCGGTAGTCATTTAGGCAGGTTATCTTAGTGTTCTTGGGCACAGGGACTATGGTCGTCTGCTTGAAACATGTTGAAGACACTTGCCAGTTGGTCAGCGCATGCTCGGAGTACACGTCCTGATAATACGTCTGGCCCTGCGGCCTTGTGAATGTTGACCTACATAAAAGTCTTACTCACATTGGCTACAGAGAGCTTGATCACATAGTCATCCGGAACAGCTGATGCTCTCATGCATGCTTCAATGTTGCTTGCCTCGAAGTGAGCATAGAAGTGATTTAGCTCGTCTGGTAGGCTTGTGTCACTTGGTAGCTCGCGGCTGTGCTACTCTTTGTAGTCTGTAATAGTTTTCAAGCCCTGCCACATCCGACGAGCATCAGAGCCGGTGTAGTACGATTCAATCTTAGTCCTGTATTGACTTTTTGCCTGTTTGAAGGTTCGTCGGAGGGCATAGCAGGATTTCTTATAAGCATCCGGGTTAGAGTCCCGCTCTTTGAAAGCGGCAGCTCTACCCTTTAGTTCAGTGCGGATGTTGCCTGTAATCCATAGCTTCTGGTTGGGGTATGTTCGTATGGTCACTGTGGGGACGAAGTCATCAATGTACTTATTGATGAAGCCAGTGACTGATGTGGTGTACTCCTCAATGCTATCGGAAGAATCCCGGAACATATTCCAGTCTGTGCTAGCAAAACAGTCCTGTAGCTTAGCATCTGCGTCATCTGACCACTTCCTTATTTACAGAGTCACTGGTGCTTCCTGCTTTAGTTTTTGCTTATAAGCAGGAATCAGGAGGATAGAGTTATGGTCAGATTTGCCAAATGGAGGGCGAGGGAGAGCTTTTTAGGGAGTCTAGGGAGTTTTTCCTAGCCACCGTGCTTCTACACCTGCATTACTAGCTGTTTGGGGTTTTAGGCTGGGTTTCTGTACAGCACTTCGAGATATTAGCTGATGTAAGAAGGGCTATATAAAATAAAATTGATTGATTGATTGATTGATTTTACGCGTCTCTGTGTGGAGTAAAAGTGGTCTAGAGTTTTTTTCCCTCTGGTTGCACATTTAACATGCTGGTAGAAATGAGGTAGAACGGATTTACGTTTCCCTGCATTAAAGTCCCCAGCCACTAGGATCGCTGCCTCTGGATGAGCGTTTTCCTGTTTACTTATGGCCTTATACAGCTCATTGAGTGCAATCTTAGTGCCTGCATCGGTTTGTGGTGGTAAATAGACAGCTACAAAAAATATTGGTAAATAATGTGGTCTACAGCTTATCATGAGATACTCTACCTCAGGCGAGCAAAACCTGGAGACTTCCTTAGTATTAGATTTTATGCACCAGCTGTTGTTTACAAATATACACAGACCGCCACCCCTTGTCTTACCGGAGTCAGCCGTTCTATCCTGCCGATGTAGCATATATCCCGCCAGCTGTATGTTATCCATGTCATTGTTCAGCCATGACTCGGTGAAACATAAGATATTACAGTTTTTAATGTCCCGTTGGTAGGATAACTGTAATCTTAGGTCGTCTAATTTATTTTCAAATGATTGAACATTGGCTAATAGGATTGATGGAAGAGGCAGTTTACTCGCTCGCCGTCTGATCCTTACAAGGCACCCCGACCTACGTCCACAATATCTCCATCTCTTTCTCATGCAAATGACGGGGATTTGGGCCTTGTCGGGTGTCTGTAGGATATCCTTTGCGTCCGACTCGTTGAAGAAAAAATCTTTGTCCAATACGAAGTGAGTAATCGCTGTCCTGATATCCAGAAGCTCTTTTTGGTCATAAGAGACGGTGGCAGAAACATTATGTACAGAATAAATTACAAATAACTTGAAAAAGCACACATAATAATACAATTGGTTAGAGGGCTGTAAAACGGCTGCCATCTTCTTTGGTGCCATCTTCAGATCACATGGCTCTCTCAGATATCGCAATTCTTATTAGCAAATACCCGTGATTGGGATCTTCTCAGAGGCATCTATCTCAGTTCTGAAGTAGGCGACAAGTAAAGACAGACACATCGGGGACGCAACTGCGCGCGTCCTTCTTATCGAATTCCGAGGCATATGTTAGAAGAACTGTCCACATACACTTTTTGTCAGCCAGCAAGATGAGTAGGTCTAACGAACAGCAAAAGCACTAGCCTATGTCAATCTACTATCCCCCATAGTACAAAAGTTGACCTATTCTATTGGTCACCTTGTCCTTCTGTGCGAGAAAGAAATATTTCAAACATAGTCTGGGACAGTTGTGGGATGCGATAGATCCTAAATTAATACAACCACTCGCATCAAAAAAATGTTTAAATGCAATGAGGCTGATGCAACAGATCAGAACGTTTATCTTAAAATGTTGATAAACTATTAGGCTATTTCTTCACATTATAAGCGCAGCAATGTGCACACCGCAGAAGGCTATGAGCGCGAATGTTCCAAAATGCTATCAATTAGCAGGAAAACACCATTCTCAAAAGTGACCACAAATGCAATTATGCATGTAATGCTTTATTATAAAGGTGCATTTTTATGGTGAAAATGTTCTTCCCCAAACTTCAAACTCACACGCTGCCTATGTATGCCAGTTAGGCTCTACACCGGTTGTAAAGCAAAGCAATGTGCTTAATATTAGGAAAGTTGAGAAATAAATATAGTAGGCGTAGCCTATAGAAAGCTGATGGGATCCTCCTCTTTTTAATAGAGGCCATCAAAACTCAGTTTTCTCACACAATTGCATAGCCTATAGAAATGATGCACAACATGAGCTCGTGGGCTCTCATTAAGTGTTTGATTTGATTTTCGATTACATTTGCATTGATGTCAGAGTGATTAGAGGGACAATAAAATGCTGAGTACCAGGCAGTTAGCAAGTTTGGTAGGCTACTAATGACCATCAGCAGCATCAGAGCTTGGAGAAGCCTAGTTACCGTGACTAAACGGTCATGTGGAATTTGACTGCGGTCATGACTCGTGACTGCCGGTGTGGCGGTTATACGGTCACCGTAACCGCTCTAGGTGCAACTCAATATTAGGAAGGTGTCCTTAATGTTTTGTACACTCAGTGTATGTAAATGCACATACACAAACTTTTGTACATGATTATCGATCAGTGGGTGGGTGGATGGATGGCTAAGTACTTTTTATTTCTCATTGACTTAACAAATTGACATGATAGTTGTATTTACCTCCGAGGGTCATCCCAGCTTCAAAACACTTCCTCAGTCGACATGATGGGCAGTTCTTCCTTCTCAGCTTATCGATGGTGCAGTCGTTTCTGCTGGCACACAGGTATTTCTGTTTACCTAACAAAGACAAATAGAGATAAGAATAAGAGAATACGAAATTATTTTTGAATGAGGAGGAAAGTTACATCATGGTTGTAACATGGTTGTAAGTTACATCATGAATGATTACAACCGGAACCAAGGGTTGGAACCGGTTCAGGGAACAGAACCAAAAAACTGAAAATAACAAAATGATTTGAAGAACAGAACCCAAACCAAAAACGAAAGTGATCTATACTGTTCCGGAACTGTTATTTTAAAAGCATGGGAACTGGTTAGTAATGTTATTTTACGTTCCGGGCATTTTTTTCCAGTCCCACAAAAATCGCAACAAAGCCCTCCCTCTGTCACTCAGAAAGTTATTCCAGTGTCTGCCTGCCAGCTGGAAATCATTGCCAGTGAGTGTGAGTGTGCGTGTGTGTGTGTAGGCTACCTGCCCCTTCCCTCTGAAGTATAGGTTACTGTAGCCTACTGACAATGTTACAAGCGTAATTCCGAAAGTAGGGAGAGCTGTTTAATTAGAGAAGAATGGATTGACTTTTTCAAAGCTAGTTAATGATACTATAGTTATCACGTTTCACATTGGATTTATTAACTACATAAAGGTAAGACGTGTTTTTAATTCTAGTGCTGCCATCAAGCGCTATGATGAAACTGGCTCTCATGAGGACCGCCACAGGAAAGGAAGACCCAGAGTTACCTCTGCTGCAGAGGAAAAGTTCATTAGAGTTACCAGCCTCAGAAATTGCAGCCCAAATAAATGCTTCACAAAGTTCAAGTAACAGACACATCTCAACATCAACTGTTCAGAGGAGACTGCGGAAATCAGGCCTTCATGGTCAAATTGCTGCAAAGAAACCACTACTAAAGGACACCAATAAGAAGAAGAGACTTGCTTGGGCCATGAAACACGAGAAATGGACATTAGACCGGTGGAAATCTGTCCTTTGGTCTGATGAGTCCAAATTTGAGATTTTTGGTTCCAACCGCCGTGTCTTTGTGAGACAGAGAATAGGTGAACGGATGATCTCTGCATGTGTGGTTCCCTCCGTGAAGCCTGGAGGAGGAGGTGTGATGGTGTGGGGGTGGAATGCTGGTGACACTGTCTGTGATTTATTTAGAATTCAAGGCACACCTAACCAGCATGGCTATCACAGCATTCTGCAGCGATACGCCATCCCATCTGGTTTGCGCTTAGTGGGACTATCATTTGTTTTTCAAGAGGACAATGATCCAACACACCTCCAGGCTGTGTAAGGGCTATTTGACCAAGAAGGAGAGTGATGGAGTCCTGCATCAGATGACCTGGCCTCCACAATCATCCGACCTCAACCCAATTGAGATGGTTTGTGATGAGTTGGACTGCAGAGTGAAGGAAAAGCAGCCAAGACATGCTCAGCATATGTGTGAACTCCTTCAAGACTGTTGGAAAAGCATTCCATGTGAAGCTGGTTGAGAGAATGCCAAGAGTGTGCAAAGCTGTCACCAAGGCAAAGGGTGGCTACTTTGAATCTCAAATATAAACATTTGTTACAATTTTCTTTTGTTTACTACATGATTCCATATGTATTATTTCATAGTTTTGATGTCTTCACGATTATTCTTCAATGTAGAAAATAATAAAAATAAAGAAAAACCCTTGAATGAGTAGGTGTGTCCAAACTTTTGACTGGTACTGTACCTGCAGTCAACTGCACACTGTGGCATTGTGTTGTGTTGTGTGACAAAACTGCACATTTTAGAGTGGCCTTTTATTGTCCCCAGCACAAGGTGCCCCTGTGTAATGATCTTGCTATTTAATCAGCTTCTTGATATGCCACACCTGTCAGGTGAATGGATTATTTTGGCAAAGAAGAAATGCTCACCAACAGGGATGTAAACAAATTTGTGCACAACATTTGAGAGAAATAAGCTTTTTGTGCGTATGGAACATTTCTGGGATCTTTTATTTCAGCTCATGAAACATGGGACCAACACTTTATATGTTGTGTTTATATTTTTGTTCAGTGTAGTTTACATGATGTCAACAATCTAAGCCAACCCCGTCTGTTTGCCCCATAGTTGTGCACGCGTCGGTTTTGTTGCTAAACCACCAACCCGTTTATGCGCCGGGAGTTTCTGGTGATTGTTTTGCATTGATCCGTGTCAGGTCCTGTGGAAACTCTGTTAGGTGTGCAACTGTAATTGCTATTTGAAGTGGGAAAAGTAGCGTACCGATGTCAGGACAGATATCCGGATATTCGATTAACCATGCCCATCCCTACTCATAATCATGAGCTTTTTCTCAGAAACAGGATTTCCTATGTCATATGACTCACAGCTTGATTCACTAGAGAAGTTCAATGTATTTCCATATGAGGATTTCCCCAGAGGGGTAGGCTAGGATGAATGTAACTTCTGGCAATTTTGTCAGAAATGTACGTAGATTGGTTTTGACATATTCAAATTAACCATGTCAATACTATGGACCTTAGGAATTTTCCTTTGAAATACATAAAGATTAAGAACTATTTTAATTATGGCATCATTATAGCTAATACATAAATACATTATTTCCAAAAAGCATGAGAGGTGGATCTGGAATATGGATCCATTTCCACCATTGATGCTCTGCTCTCTCTTCTGTGTGGAGAGGTGCAATGGCATATTACTTTATCAAATCTTACCTTCTGCGGCTCTCTTGAAGAACACTTTGCAGCTGCCACAGGTTAGCGCTCCATAGTG
This sequence comes from Coregonus lavaretus, assembly GCF_964263955.1. Taxonomy (NCBI): domain Eukaryota; kingdom Metazoa; phylum Chordata; class Actinopteri; order Salmoniformes; family Salmonidae; genus Coregonus; species Coregonus lavaretus. Next base: position 33,495,024 of record NC_140002.1, on the reverse strand, counting down.
GCAGCCGGATGCCTCATCTGCACAGATCAGACAGGTCCTCTGGGGCGGAAAGAAGAACTCCGTGGGGAACATGTGGTCTCTGCCGCCCTCAAACCTTTAGGAACATATTAAAGGCTTTTAGAAACATAACAAACATACACACAAACAGTACAGAATTACTCAACAGCATCATTCAATAAGCACATGTGTTCCTATTACCTTCATCCTCTCTCTTTTGCCACTACATACACTGGGCTCCCGAGTGGCGCAGCGGTCTAAGGCACTACAGACCCCCTGGTTCGATTCCAGGCTGTATCACAACCGGCCGTGATTGGGAGTCGCATAGGGCGTGGCCCAGCGTCGCCGGGTTTGGCCGGTGTAGGCTGTCATTGTAAATAAGAATTTGTTCTTAACTGACTTGCCTAGTTAAATAAAGATAAAATAAATAAGCTGTTTCCTGCCATTTTAACAGAAGTGACCATAACCTAATGCTTGAGGCCTGTCATTTTTCCTTCAGGGATGAAACCATTGAGAATGGACTAATGGAATATTGAAATTCATCAAAACTACAATAGTGTAACAGCAGAGCTTCATTGTCATGATATGACAAATTGACAAGCATAAAGCTATGATCCCTTATTGATGTCACTTTCTAAATCCACTTCAATCAGTGTAGATGAAGGGGAGGAGACAGGTGAAAGAAGGATTATTGAGCCTTGAGACAATTGAGACATGGATTGTGTATGTATGTGTGCCATTCAGAGGGTGAATGGGCAAGACAAAAGATTTAAGCGTCTTTGAACAGGGTATGGTAGTAGGTGCCAGGCGCACAGGTTTGAGTGTGTCAAGAACTGCAACGCTGCTGGGTTTTTCACGCTCAACAGTTTCTTGTGTGTATCAAGAATGGCCCACCACCCAAAGGACATCCAGCCAACTTGACACAACAGTGGGAAGCATTGGAGTCAACATGGGCCAGCATCCCTGTGGAACGCTTTTGACACCTTGTAAAGTCCATGCCCCGACGAATTGAAGCTGTTCTGAGGGCAAAAGGGAGGGGTGCAACTCAATATTAGGAAGGTGTTTCTAATGTTTGGTATACTCAGTGAATACACCTTTGATGTAGAAGGTGCAAAATGACACTTAACACCCCACACAGAAGCTGACACCCAATCTGGACCATGGTCCATGATCAAAATGAAACGTGATTGCCTTTGGCTGGCATTCTATATGACTCCTCACATTGAGGCCTCTTGTGCAATACTACTGCCAACAAGTGTATAACCTATTTGTGTGGTTCTTTAAAAATAAAGTTAATTTGATTCACAGATCCAGATTATTGAATCATTTTCACTTTCTCCCTCAGATTCACAGTTTCTGAGTGATATCCTCATTGGGTGAACCAGACTGGGTAAGAATGTGTCTGATTTCTAATTAGAGCTGGGCAGAGGGTGTGATGACTTGAGAGAGTGTGGGAAAGGTGTGAACAGCAGTGCCAGGACCAAGGGGGGCAAGAGGGGTGTTCTACTGCAGCTGTGAGCGCAGGAAGAGATTGGACAGTGTGTACAGACATAACTATACCTCAATGACGCATAGCGTTAGGTGTCAAGGCTCTATGTAAAAAAGACAAGGACAAAGCTTATAACCAAGCAGCAAAACAGTCCTCTCTACAGTATCAGCAGTAGGCTAAATGCCCACTGGCTCTTGGTCAGAATCTAGAGTTAGAGGCCTGCTGTAATGGAATAAAGCACAAAGCTCAGTTTTGTCATAGTTATCTGTGAACAGTTATCAGTGGCTTAATATGATGACTATAATTCTGTTCTGATGTTACTGGGAGATTTAAGTAATTCAGGGTTTCCCATATATACTTTTCGTGATGGAAAAACACTTTCAGTGTAAACTTAAATGACTAAAGAAAGCCAGACAGGAAGTATGTAGAAAATATTATTAAACTATATATTTTAAAATAATATAATCTTTGAGAACTAGAAATCACCCAAATAAAAGTTAGACAGTAAGGGAAAATTCTAAAAACAATCCATTTAGGAGTATTTTTGTCATGGTGTCACGTTGTCTAATGATTAGAAGACAGGCGCAGGAATACGTATTAGGGGTTTTATTTACTCCACCCAACACAAGATACGTCATGAAAAACAACGGGGACGAAGCCCAAAACAAACACGTAATATATATATATCAAAGGGATTTAACCCAAACAAAGAGTGAGGTGTAACCTCTACACAATACACGGGAGGAGACCCGTAATAACAAGAGCACAATACACAGTACTCATGAGACCAACGGACATGGGACAATAATCGACAAGGACAATGGGGAACAAGAGGGCACATATATACACATACTAATCAGGGGGAATGGGAACCAGGTGTGCGTAATGAGACAAGACAGTCCGGGGTTGGTGGTAATGAACCAGGTCAGTGACGCCTAGAAGGCCGGTGACGTAGACCTCTGGAGCTGGTGAACAGAATGAGCAGCAGTACCGGGGGATCCGTGACACATGGCTGGTTTACTGACAGGGCACACAGGGCACATGCCCAGGGGCCCTGATTGGGGTCCAGATTGGTTTTGTTTTACTATTTGAGCATAAGAACACAGAATTTGCCATGGAAAAATGTGCAGGATTGCAGGAAATAGCTCTCCTGGAAATTAGCCACACACACCCCTCCGCGATCGTTGACAAAACTAGGGGAAACACTGGTTAATTAATCCATAGACATTGACAGAGACTGATCTGGTTAATCATAAATCAGTAATAAATGTAGGTACTTCAAATGTGTGATGAAATTATTGATGTAATCAATGCAAGGATATACATGTTACTCTATGCTGCTCTTATCCACTTTAGCTTTAAACCTTTAGGGAAATAATTGGAATAGTTGGAATTCCAAAATGAGATAACCTCATTTAGGATATGTTATGATGATAATACTTCTGGACATTAATACGTGGATGGCATATCCTGTGGATGTCAACATGGTGTATGAATATGAATGTAAACTGGGGCATGGCATGGCAAGGCAGGGGGAAACGGAAAAGGTCCGAAAAGCAGAATTCCTTTCACTCAAGACTGGTTCTGACAATTTTGGCTATTCAGAAAACATCTCCACTTTTAAATTGTATTGTTAAAACCATTGAGGATAACAAACAAGAAACCAAACAAAAAGTCTAACTTTTATATTGGAATGGAAGGAATTCCTTCAGAAATTACCGTTCAGACTCTCTGTCACAGACCTACCCACAGAATTCCACTGAATCAAAGCAGTACATTCTTGCAGATGTTCTTTGTACCCACCCCATCTAACCCAGTTTGAAATTAAATTCACATCTAACATTTCCCCCGATGAAATGTAGCCTAGGTGAATGACTACTCAACATGAGCAAAATAAGCTATTCTGTATTTTATGTAAGCTTATTGGCTGGAGTAGAGAAGGGCTGATATGAAGAATGTAGCCCATAAGACAATTGGAGGTACTGTAATAGCCATATGGTTTGTAAGTTCCAGATCTGATATAAATCTTGCATCATAACACTAAGACATTTCAGACCTTGGAATCCAGATAATATTTTTACACTGTGAGTGGTGTGTGACTTTGACATGTGAATTGTCATTAGCACAGCACTTGCATGCTTAAGGTGCTATTTGGAGAGTAATTTAGAATCTCAGGTAAATTTACCGTCTCACTTAGTGAGTGGATCGAATGGTTAGGTCATCAAAATCAGCAGTGGCCTACTGACATTAGTGCATCCTGCCCTTTGTCCTCAAAAAGAGCACACGTGTGCACACACAAAGACAGAGGTATGTAAACAGACACCCACCTCAAATTACTAAACAAATTCAAAACAACCTTTCAGACAAAAAGCCCAGTGCATTACAGGCCGCCACTTGTTTGTGTTGGAGTATATAAAAACAATGCCATAATTATTTTGAATAGTTTGTTCTTAGTTTTGAATAGTGTACAAAAATATAAGAACACCTTCCTAATGTTGAGTTGTGTTAAGTCTCATTTTGCCCCTTCTAAGTCAGTGGCATATACACTGAGTATACCAAACATTAGGAACACCTTCCTAATATTGAGTTGCACCCCACTTTTTGCCCTCAGAACAGCCTCAATTCGTCAGGGCATGGACTCTACAAGGTGTCGAAAGCGATCCACAGGGATGCTGGCACATGTTGACTCCAATTCTTCCCACAGTTTTGTCAAGTTGGCTGGATGTCCCTTGGGTGGTGGACCATTCTTGATACACACAAGAAACTGTTGAGCGTGAAAAGCCCAGCAGCGTTGCAGTTCTTGACACACTCAAACCTGTGCGCCTGGCAACTATTACCATACCCTGTTCAAAGACGCTTAAATCTTTGTCTTGAATGGCACAATTACTCAATCCATGTCTCAATGGTCTCAAGGCTTAAAAATCCTTCATTAACCTGTCTCCTCACCTTCATCTATATTGATTGAAGTTGATTTAACAAGTGACATCAATAAGGATCATAGCTTTCACCTGGATTCACCTGGTCAGTCAATGTCATGGAAAGAACAGGTGTTCATAAGGATTTGTACACTCAGTGTACATTTAAATGTTGTAGTTTTTTTTCAATGTAACTACAAACTCAAACCATCACCCTGAAATGTTAAGTACATTTGGTTAATGTAATGTGGTGGTAACCATTTGTATTATTATTTTAAACCTGAAACTTACAGTGTAAAGAACTATACTGCCTGTGTGATACAGTGCCTTGCAAAAGTATTCATCCCCCTTGGCGTTTTTCCTATTTTGTTGCATTACAACCTGTAATTTAAATGGATTTTTATTTGGATTTCATGTAATGGACATACACAAAATAGTCCAAATTGGTGAAGCGAAATGAAAAAAATAACTTGTTTCAAAAAATTCAAAAAAATAAATAACGGAAAAGTGGTGCGTGCATATGTATTCACCCCCTTTGCTATGAAACCCCTAAATAAGATCTGGTGTACCAATTATCTTCAGAAGTCACATCATTAGTTAAATAAAGTCCACCTGTGTGCAATCTAAGTGTCACATGATCTGTCACATGATCTCAGTATATATACACCTGTTCTGAAAGGCCCCAGAGTCTGCAACACCACTAAGCAAGGGGCAACACCAAGCAAGCGGCACCATGAAGACCAAGGAGCTCTCCAAACAGGTCAGGGACAAAGTTGTGGAGAAGTACAGATCAGGGTTGGGTTATAAAGAAATATCCGAAACGTTGAATATCCCATTACATTTTAGTCATTTAGCAGACGCTCTTATCCAGAGCGACTTACAGTTAGTGCATACATTATTATTATTATTATTTTTATTTTATTTTATACTGGCCCCCCCGTGGGAATCGAACCCACAACCCTGGCGTTGCAAACGCCATGCTCTACCAACTGAGCTACATCCCTGCCGGCCATTCCCTCCCATATCCTGGACGACGCTGGGCCAATTGTGCGCCGCCCCATGGGTCTCCCGGTCGCGGCCGGCTACGACAGAGCCTGGATTCGAACCAGGATCTCTAGTGGCACAGCTAGCACTGTGATGCATCCCACAGAGCACCATTAAATCCATTATTAAAAAATTGAAAGAATATGGCACCACAACAAACCTGCCAAGAGAGGGCCGCCCACCAAAACTCACGGACCAGGCAAGGAGGGCATTAATCAGAGAGGCAACAAAGAGACCAATGATAACCCTGAAGGAGCTGCAAATCTCCACAGCGGAGATTGGAGTATCTGTCCATAGGACCACTTTAAGCCGTACACTCCACAGAGCTGGGCTTTACAGAAGAGTGGCCAGAAAAAGTCATTGCTTAAAGAAACAAATAAGCAAATTGATTGGTGTTCGCCAAAAAGCATGTGGGAGACTCCCCAAACATATGGAAGAAGGTACTCTGGTCAGATGAGACTAAAATTGAGCTTTTTGGCCATCAAGGAAAACGCTATGTCTGGCGCAAACCCAACACCTTTCATCACCCCGAGAACACCATCCCCACAGTAAAACATGGTGGTGGCAGCATCATGCTGTGGGGATGTTTTTCATCGGCAGGGACTGGGAAACTGGTCAGAATTGAAGGAATGATGGATGGCGCTAAATACAGGGAAATTCTTGAGGGAAACCTGTTTCAGTCTGCCAGAGATTTGAAACTGGGACCTGAGATCCACCTTCCAGCAGGACAATGACCCTAAGCATACAACTAAAGCAACACTCGAGTGGTTTAAGGGGAAACATTTAAATGTCTTGGAATGGCCTAGTCAAAGCCCAGACCTCAATCCAATTGAGAATCTGTGGTATGACTTAAAGATTGCTGTACACCAGATTGCTGTACATTGCTGAACCCATCCAACTTGAATGAGCTGGAGGAGTTTTACCTTGAAGAATGGGCAAAAATCCCAGTGGCTAGATGTGCCAAGCTTATAGAGACATACCCCAAGAGACTTGCAGCTGTAATTGCTGCAAAAGGTGGCTCTACAAAGTATTGGCTTTGGGAGGGGTGAATAGTTATGCACGCTCAAGTTTTTTGTTTTTTTTGTCTTATTTCTTGTTTGTTTCACAATAAAATATATTTTGCATCTTCAAAGTGTTAGGCATGTTGTGTAAATCAAATGATACAAACCCCCAAAAAATCAATTTTAATTCCAGGTTGTAAGGCAACAAAATAGGAAAAATGCCAAGGGGGGTGAATAATTTCGCAAGCCACTGTATTGGGTGGAAACCCGGCTGGCTGCTATAATGTGGGAAATGTTGAACAACTTCATCTTCATTAATAATGAAAAATATGCAAATATGCCTCTCATGGCATGGTGATGACAGCTAAAGGTAAGTAGCAGGCCAAAAATACAAGTGTTAGGTGCCAGTGCTGCTGCGTAAGGCAAAAATCTATTTTCACACCAAACAGAAATGGACAACTTAATTGACCCTTTGCCTAACAAGTCTTTTTGAGATATATCTTGTTCTTCCACACTCCCATGTCCACATTTACTCACTGTACTGACCTTTCTGGAACTACAGTATATATTCTCAAATGAGAGTATACATTATATATATTATAACTGACCAATTTTAACATTGCCTATAGAAGTATCTAACTTTTAACCTATAACTTTTATCGCATTTTGTTGCGTTACAAAGTGGGATTGAAATAGATTTAATTGTAATTTTTTTGTCATTGATCCACACAAAATACTCCATAATGTCAAAGTGAAAATACAATTCTACAAATTAAATAACTAAAATATAGTCGTTGCATAAGTATTCATCCCCTTTGTTGAGGCAAGCCTAAATGAGTTCAGAAGTAACATTTGGCTTAACAAATCACATAATAAGTTATATTGAATGACTACCCCTTCCTCTGTCCCCCATACATAAAACATCTGTAAGGTCCCTCAGTAAAGTATTGAATTTCAAGCACAGATTCAACTACAAAGACCAGGAAGCTTTTGAAAGCCTCATAAAGAAGGACAGTGATTGGTAGATGGGTAACAATAACAAATCAGACATTTAATATATCTTTAAGCATGGTCAAGTTAATAATTATGCTGTGAATGATGTATTAAACCACCCAGACACATCAAAGATGCAGGACAGGAAGGAAACTGCTTAGGGATGTCACCATGAGGCCATTGGTGATTTAAAAATAGCGACAGAGTTCAATGGCTGTGATGGATGAATCAACAACATTGTAGTGCCTCCACAATAATGACCTACATTTTTTTTCTTCTCCAAAACATGCATATGTATGCAACAAAGCACTAAACTAATACTGCAACAACAACAAAAACACAGCAAAGGAATACACTTTTTGGCTTAAATGCAAAGCCTTATGTTTGGGGCAAATCCAACACAACACATCACTCCTTATTTTCAGCATGGTGGTGGGTGCATCATGGTATAGGTATGCTTGACATCTGCAAAGACTGGGGAGTTTTTCAGAATGAAAAGCAACGGGCTGGAGCTAAGCACAGAAAAAATCCTAGAGGAAAACCTGCTTCAGTCTGCTTTACACCAGACACTGGGAGAGGAATTCATCTTTCAGCAGGATAATAACCTACAACACAAAGCCAAATCTACACTGGAGTTGCTTACCAAGAAGACAGTGAATGTTCCTGAGTGGCCAAGTTACAGTTTCGACTTAAATCTGCTTGAAAATGTATGGCAAGACTTCAAAACTGCTGTCTCGCCATGATCCCCCAAACCCTGACAGAGCTTGAAAAATTTGGAATATTGCATAATACAGGTATGCAAAGCTCTTATGAGACTTACCCAAGAAGACTCAAAGCTGTAATCGCTGCCAAAGGTGTTTCTAACATGTATTGACTCAGGGGTGTGAATACTTATCTAATCAAGGTATATTAGTGTTTAATTGTTCATTAATCTTAAACCCCAAAAAAATGTTTTTCTTCCACTTTGACATTACAGAGTATTTTATATAGAATGTTGACAAAAAATGACAATTAAATCCATTTTAATCCCACTTTGTAACACAGTAAAATGTGAAGAAATCCAAGGGGGGTGTAGACTTTCTATAGGCACTGTACCCCTAGTACACTGTAACATCTATGTAACATAATTGGTGAAATACCGCTGATGTTTGTATTAAATTCCATCGTTGGATGAAGCCTGAGCAGACATGCTTTGTGATACACTACATGACCGAAAGTATCATCGAACATCTCATTCCAAAATCATGCTCGTCGAACATCTCATTCCAAAATCATGGGCATTAATATGGAGTTGGTCCCCTCATTTGCTACTAGATGTTGGAACATTGCTGCGGGGACTTGCTTCCATTTAGCCACAAGAGCATTAGTGAGGTTGGGCACTGATGTTGGGCGATTAGGCCTGGCTCGCAGTCGGCATTACAATTCATCCCAAAGGTCTTCGATGGGGTTGAGGTCAGGGCTCTTCGAAGGCCAGTCAAGTTCTTCCACACCAATCTCGACAAACCATTTCTGTATGGACCTCCCTGCTCCAGAGTCCAAAGGCGGGGAGCTTTACAGCACTCCAGCTGATGCTTGGCATTGCGCATGGTGATCTTAGGCTGGTGTGCGGCTGCTCGGCCATGGAAACCCATTTCATGAAGCTCCCGAAGAACAGTTATTGTGCTGATGTTGCTTCCAGAGGCAGTTTGGAACTTGGTAGTGAGTGATGCAACTGAGGACAGACGATGTTTATGCGCTACGCGCTTCAGCACTCGGAGGTCCCGTTCTGTGAGCTTGTGTGGCCTATTACTTCACGGCTGAGCCGTTGTTGCTCCTAGACGTTTCCACTATACAATAACAGCATTTACTGTTGACCGGGGCAGATCTAGCAGGGCAGAAATTTGACGAACTGACTTGTTGGAAAGGTGGCGTCCAATGACGTTGCCACGTTGAAAGTCACTGAGCTCTTCAGTAAGGCTATTCTACTCCCAATGTTTGTCTATGGAGATTGCATGGCTTTGTGCTCGATTTTATACACTTGTCAGCAACGGGTGTGGCTAAAATAATTTGAAGGGGTGTCCACATACTTTTGTATATATAGTGTCGTTCCAGTCTATTAAAAAAATATAGACCCTTGGATCATACTGGATTGCTTATAAAATCATCCAATCGAGGAAGCTATAACAATGGGGAAAGGGGGATACCTAGTCAGTTGCACAACTGAATGCATTAAACCGAAATGTGTCTTCCACATTTAACCCAACCCCTCTGAATCAGAGAGGTGCGGCTGCCTTAATCGACATCTTCGGCACCCGGGCAGCAGTTGTTGTTGGGGGTTAACTGCCTCGCTGATGGACAGAATGACAGATTTTTCCACCTTCCCGGCACGGTGATTCAAACCAGCGCGCTTTCAGTTACTGGCCCAACACTCTTAATCGCTAGGCTACCTGCCACCCGCACACAAGAACATAATGTGTAATTGAAAAGACATGATCTGGTTGTACCTTCCCAGTAATAAGCTGGCTATATTTCTAGGAACATATACACACAATGTACACCAGAAGGGATACTGTTTATGTGGACAGAAATACCAATCTTAAAAGCACTCAATGTGATGAATTAGGTCTATGTTTGGTTGAATTGTAGTTACTGCTGTTATATTGCAGCTCAGAACAACGTCAGTGTCAATGCCACACTGTGAAGCATTTTCTGACAGAGACAATACTACTTTGTCTATGGCAGGTAATTCAATAAACAATCAAATTCACATGGAAACTCAAGTTAGGGCTGAGTTATAGTGGGCCTATCAGACCATGTTAAAATGTATACAAATGAGCTCTCCAAGTAAGACAAAGGTTTTCTAAAATAAGGCCATGTGTATGAATAATGTTGGGCTGCTGTCAAACGGACAGTAAAGTACGTCACCATAGTTACCTTATGAAAAACTACCTCTATCTCATGACATTAATCAAAGTAGTTCTAAATGCAGTGGCGGCTCCTGAAAAAATTCTCAGGAGGGGCAATTTTTCTGATGATTTAGGTGACCTACACACATTTAAAAAAAGATATGTCCAGCAACAACATGAAGACAGGGGCAGCATATAAGTCAATACCAGAAGCATTTATTGACTGATCTCAAAAGTGTTGGCTTACCAGGGTTGGTGGAGCCCTCAGTTTCATCTTTGCCTCGCAAAGCTAACTCAAACACTCCGTAAAACTTCACACACTGGATTAGCCGGCTGAGGATGTGGCGGTTCTTGCTAATGTCGTAGTAAATATATTTGTTATAGTGAATATGGAATATGATATGTTGAGTAAAATGTTGTGCTAAGATCTATTTAGGTCAGGAGCTGGTTATAAGTTCTGTTCCTATCCAATAACAATGGACAAAAGGGTCCTATCTTGTCAGCCTTGTCAGCAGGTGGCCAAGGACAACACCCACGCCATAGGCCTCTCAGTTCTTCCAACTCACGAGTTCTTGCTCTGAGGACACACACACACACAAACACACACACACACACATCATCACTGTTAAACACACACACACACACACATCATCACTGTTAAACACACACACACACACACACACACACAAAAATCCCCTCTCTTAGGCTGAACATTTGAAGACAGAGAACCCGACTCAGAGCCAATGCAACAGTGACAGTAGCCTGGAGGTGACCTCGCCCAACTCATCAGGACCAATCAGAAGATCAGAACTACTAGATTGAACCTACTTCATTTATTGCATAAAATGTCTGCACACAATGTTTCGGGGCTCTCTTCAGATAATAATAATAATAATAATAATAATATGCCATTTAGCAGACGCTTTTATCCAAAGCGACTTACAGTCATGCGTGCATACATTTTTGTGTATGGGTGGTCCCGGGGATCGAACCCACTACCTTGGCGTTACAAGCACCATGCTCTACCAGCTGAGCTACAGAAAGTGGATACTCATGGATGCGCATTGCAATTGTAAAATGTCAACACAATTGGAGACACCACGTCATTTTTGGAGACATGTTATTGACAGTAAACTATTGTAGATGCGACTGCTAACTAAATAAAACATTTTAGCTGGCTAGCTAATCATCTTAGCTAAATGTGGGGCAAACAATTCAGTTATTTACCGTTAATTTGAGGGATTGGGGTGAAAGAAATCGAGTTACATAGTGATACTTTACGATATACTGTATTGACAATATCGCAATATTTTAGCGCTAGTTGGCTGTACCTGCACCAAAACACCATTATTGTTCCTTCATAGCTTGTTCTCAATCTTTTCACATTGGGAGCCAATTTGTTTTCAGCACTTTTATTTCCATGACTGATCAAAACTCGTTCTCATGGCTTTCTGATCCCTCTGCAACAGACATATGGTGCGCAATAAAATCACAGTATCGAATCGCAATACGTATAGAATCATGAGACTCGCAATGCTGATGCATATATCTTATCGTGAGGTTCCTGGCAATTCCCAGCCCAAGTTCATTTGCCACAACAAATCTCTTCGCTAGCAAACGCGATGTCTTCTCCAAAACAGCAATGTGTCTCCAGCAATGTTTACTTTTTTGACGTTCTATGGCATCTCCACTTTCCAAGCATATATGACCACATGTAATATTTTGGTAAGTGATGCAAATAGTGAACTATGTAGGGCCAGGATGTAAAATATATGTAGCTGCAGCAATTTCTCTTATCTGATATGGTAAGTAATGGGGCTTAATTTATAGCTCCCTAAGAGTTTGACGAACGGGTCCGTGAACGCGATTCCAGATATATTTACCTCTGAATAAACTGCCTTTATTACACCATATCCACCCTGTCCAAAGTCTCTACTTGGTCTCAGTTGGTTCTCCAGTAAACTTGTGATTATCAACACTAACCTCATCGTTGTGGCGGCGGACAGCTAGCCTGTATCCCTCGTCATCCAGTTGAGTGAGTGGCAATGTCTTTTTTCGTTCGTACCAATTTTTGGAAAATCCTCGGGTGTAGGACTTTCCGCCTTTAGTAGAAACCTGTTGAATTATTAAATTTGGTCTGGGAGGTCCTAATTGTTTCGTTGCCAATTTATCTTCATTTGTTCGCCGACAAAAAGGAACTTCTTTCAAACAATCCACTCTTTTCTCAGTTACGTTCATGGCTACGTAACGTATGACGAAAGCGCGTAAGTGCAAGCCCACAGACACCCATTGAGATTGTATTGAAGGCTCTGAAATTTGAAAAAAATAGATTTTACATGGGAGTCTATGACAGACTTCTGGGCGATTTTCAACCTGACTGAAATCGCCCCAAAAGGGGGGGGAGCCATTTGAAGCACGACTTTAGCCTGATTCGAAATTTAGTGGCAGTGTGGCACTGTGGCAGATCAGACGTATAGATTACAACACTGATAACTACTGTTGCCGTGATATAATTGATTAGAAAAAAAATCCCTTCCTTTTCCCGTTTGGCAGTGCGTCGCCCATATCGCCCTATTGAACAGGCCGCCCCTGTCTAAATGTACAGATTTCTGACAGTGTGGAAATGAGGAATGCACGCAAACCTGCAAATCTGATGCTATTGCTACCCATTACAATACAGTGAGGGAAAAAAGTATCTGATCCCCTGCTGATTTTGTACGTTTGCCTACTGACAAAGAAATGATCAGTCTATAATTTTTAATGGTAGGTTTATTTGAACAGTGAGAGACAGAATAACAACAGAAAAATCCAGAAAAATGCATGTCAAAAATGTTATAAATTGATTTGCATTTTAATGAGGGAAATAAGTATTTGACCCCCTCTCAATCAGAAAGATTTCTGTCTCCCAGATGTCTTTTATACAGGTAACGAGCTGAGATTAGGAGCACACTCTTAAAGGGAGTGCTCCTAATCTCAGCTTGTTACCTGTATAAAAGACACCTGTCCACAGAAGCAATCAATCAATCAGATTCTAAACTCTCCACCATGGCCAAGACCAAAGAGCTTGCCTAGGATGTCAGGGACAAGATTGTAGACCTACACCAGGCTGGAATGGGCTACAAGCCCATCGCCAAGCAACTTGGTGAGAAGGTGACAACAGTTGGTGTGATTATTCGCAAATGGAAGAAACACAAAATAACTGTCAATCTCCCTCTGCCTGGGGCTCCATGCAAGATCTCACCTCGTGGAGTTGCAATGATCATGAGAACGGTGAGGAATCAGCCCAGAACTACACGGGAGGATCTTGTCAATTATCTCAAGGAAGCTGGGACCATAGTCAACAAGAAAACAATTGGTAACACACTACGCCGTGAAGGACTGAAATCCTGCAGCGCCCGCAAGGTCCCCCTGCTCAAGAAAGCACATATACAGGCCCGTCTGAAGTGATCATCTGAATGATTCAGAGGAGAACTGGGTGAAAGTGTTGTGGTCAGATGAGACCAAAATGGAGCTCTTTGGCATCAACTCAACTCGCCGTGTTTGGAGGAGGAGGAATGCTGCCTATGACCCCAAGAACACCATCCCCACCGTCAAACATGGAGGTGGAAACATTATGCTTTGGGGGTGTTTTTCTGCTAAGGGGACAGGACAACTTCACTGCATCAAAGGGATGATGGACAGGGCCATGTACCATCAAATCTTGGGTGAGAACCTCCTTCCCTCAGCCAGGGCATTGAAAATGGGTCGTGGATGGGTATTCCAGCATGACAATGACCCAAAACACACGGCCAAGGCAACAAAGGAGTGGCTCAAGAAGAAGCACATTAAGGTCCTGGAGTGGCCTAGCCAGTCTCCAGACCTTAATCCCATAGAAAATCTGTGGAGGGAGCTGAAGGTTCGAATTGCCAATCGTCAGCCTCAAAACCTTAATGACTTGGAGAAGATCTGCAAAGAGGAGTGGGACAAAATCCCTCCTGAGATGTGTGCAAACCCGGTGGCCAATTACAAAAAAAGTTTGACCTCTGTGATTGCCAACAAGGGTTTTGCCACCAAGTACTAAGTCATGTTTTGCAGAGGGGTCAAATACTCATTAAATTGCAAATCAATTTATAACATTTTTGACATGCGTTTTTCTGGATTTTTTTTGTTGTTATTCTGTCTCTCAATGTTCAAATAAACCTACCATTAAAATTATAGACTGATCATTTCTTTGTAAGTGGGCAAACGTACAAAATCAGCAGGGGATCAAATACTTTTTTCCATCACTGTACATGCAATTGTTTGATTATATAATTTCGATACCACTTCAATATCTTAGAAACATCTTGTAAATGCAAATAGCAAAAGGAAAACTACAGGGCAAAATGAATCGACAAGTAAGGGCACCTAATATGCACTATTATTCTGAAATTGAGAAAATAATACTCCCTTTAACAGATATTATAGAGATGCTTCTTGTATAAGTATTTTTCTTCTGGTTGAAAATTATTGCTGTATAACTGAATTTCAAGTTGCAGACAGAGACATGTCTCTCAGCCCACATCTAAAAATTACAGTGCCTCGCAAAAGTATTCATCCCAATTGGCGTTTTTCCTATTTTGTTGCATTACAACCTGTAATTTAAATTTATTTTTATTTGGATGTCAGGTAATGGACATACACAAAATAGTCCAAATTGGTGAAGTGAAATGAAAAAAATAGCTTGTTTCAAAAAATTCTAAAAATTAAATCACGGAAAAAGTGGTGCGTGCATATGTATTCACCCCCTTTGCTATGAAGCCCCTAAATAAGATCTGGTGCAACCAATTACCTTCAGAAGTCACATAATTAGTTAAATAAAGTCCACCTGTGTGCAATCTAAGTGTCACATGATCTGTCACATGATCTCAGTATATATACATCTGTTCTGAAAGGCCCCAGAGTCTGCAACACCACTAAGCAAGGGGCAACACCAAGCAAGCGACACCATGAAGACCAAGGAGCTCTCCAAACAGGTCAGGGACAAAGTTGTGGAGAAGTACAGATCAGGGTTGGGTTATAAAGAAATATCAGAAACTTTGAAAATCCCACGGAGCACCATTAAATCCATTATAAAAAAATGGAAAGAATATGGCACCACAAAAAACCTTCCAAGAGAGGGCCGCCCACCAAAACTCACGGACCAGGCAAGGAGGGCATTAATCAGAGTGGCAACAAAGAGACCAAAGATAACCCTGAAGGAGCTACAAAGTTCCACACGGAGATTGGAGTATCTGTCCATAGGACCACTTTAAACCGTACACTCCACAGAGCTGGGCTTTACAGAAGAGTAGCCAGAAAAAAGCCATTGCTTAAAGACAAAAATAAGCAAACACGTTTGGTGTTCGCCAAAAGGCATGTGGAAGACTCCCCAAACATATGGAAGAAGGTACTCTGGTCAGATGAGACTAAAATTGAGCTTTTTGGCCATCAAGGAAAACGCTATGTCTGGCGCAAACACAACACCTCTCATCAACCCGAGAACACCATCCCCACAGTAAAACATGGCAGCATCATGCTGTGGTGATGTTTTTCATCGGCAGGGACTGGGAAACTGGTCAAAATTGAAGGAATGATGGATGGCACTAAATACAGGGAAATCCTTGATGGAAACCTGTTTCAGTCTTCCAGAGATTTGAGACTGGGATGGAGATTCATCTTCCAGCAGGACAATGACCCTAAGCATACTGCTAAAGCAACACTTACGTGGTTTAAGGGGAAACATTTAAATGTCTTGGAATGGCCTAGTCAAAGCCCAGACCTCAATCCAATTGAGAATCTGTGGTATGACTTAAAGATTGCTGTACACCAGCGGAACCCATCCAACTTGAAGGAGCTGGAGCAGTTTTGCCTTGAAGAATGATAAAAAATCCCAGTGGCTAGATGTGCCAAGCTTATAGAGACATACCCCAAGAGACTTGCAGCTGTAATTGCTGCAAAAGGTGGCTCTACAAAGTATTGACTTTGGAAGGGGTGAATACTTATGCACGCTCAAGTTTTCTGTTTTTTTGTCTTATTTCTTGTTTGTTTCACAAAAAAATTTATTTTGCATCTTCAAAGTATTAGGCATATTGTGTAAATCAAATATAATAATAATATGCCATTTAGCAGACGCTTTTATCCAAAGCGACTTACAGTCATGTGTGCATACATTTTTACATATGGGTGGTCCCGGGGATCGAATCCACTACTCTGGCGTTACAAGCGCCATGCTCTACCAATTGAGCTACAGAGGACCACAATGATACAAACCCCCAAAAAATCAATTTTAATTTCAGGTTGTAGGGCAACAAAATAGGAAAAATGCCAAGGAGGGTGAATACTTTCGTAAGCCACTGTATGTCTTAATGTCTTCATGACATTTATCATGTTTAGAAATGGTAAATACAATTTGTATTTTACTTTAACAAGCTTTACAGAAGGAATGGATGTGTTCAAGTGTATTATTATGTGATTACTGTATATTGTGTAATCACATTTGATTTAGAGAAAGCTTTCTCACGGGGCAGGAAGGAAGAATTTTGTTTTCTATATTTCCTGTAACTGAATTGAAATTAATAGAGGCCCACGTCTCATATGATCATGTTAGTTAACAATTTATACTGTAACATGATTTCATAGCATTTTATGTTCTGAATATATGGGAGTTGAGAACATCAGTAGCCATTTTTGGAGTGAAATAAAAAACATTGTGACTGGACCGATAATAGGCTTCTCCCTCCATTCAGTGTTAGGGTATGTAGTGTCTTGTGTTTAAGATAAGAAAGTATGTTCATTGAATTGTTACAGCCCCTCAGAAGTCTATCTTCACAGAGCCTCTAGTCTTGTATATAATATATTCCCCTTATTATGTAGGCTACATGATAAGTTCTTGAAACATTACAGTTCCCCTTTAAAGTTCAGACATTGATTTGACTACCTTTATGAGCAAATTTCTGAGTACATACAGTACTATTGAATGAAAATGATGTACACCATATACATTTACATTTTAGTCATTTAGCAGACGCTCTTATCCAGAGCGACTTACAGTTAGCACATACATTATTTTATCGAACCCACAACCCTGGCGTTGCAAACGCCATGCTCTACCAACTGAGCTACATCCCCTGCCGGACATTCCCTCCCCTACCCTGGACGACGCTGGGCCAATATACATTCCACTATACAGTTACAGCTCTCATTTAGCAACCTTTCCTCAGAAATAAGGAGCAGGAAGTTAAATGAGTGTGTCAACCTCCAGGTGAGCGCAACATGAATATTTAGCAACATTTGCTCAGATATTTGCTCAAACATTTGCTCAGAATGGAAGTCAAATTACTGTTCTCTGGTCATTTGAGATTCCTGCTGCTCAAACCAGATATTGAACAGTAAACACTGGGATTCTAGTATTGCACAATGATCCTGATCACTGAACTTCAGACCATGCGTGGTCTAATAAGGGCTCTCTTTCGTGTCATTTTATCCATCCTACTACACTAAACATCAAAGCACTGTGAGTAAAACATTAAGACAACTAACATTTGCTTAAGGACTGTACTCAGTGTAATATAGACACTACAAATGCGATGCTTGCTTTATAGATATTTCGCATGATATTAGTTACACATTCTACAAGCAGGTTGACCAAATTTATGTTGGACAACAGTTCATTTTCAAAGTAGCCTATGAAAAGAAATGTTAATCATTTAAACAACAAATTCATTATTTTACTATTGAGAATTGTTCCATGGATCTGTACACAACAAATACTCATGTGGCTTGTGTGCAATCAAATCAGAGGAAAAAGATATATGCACAACATAATAATTTACATAAGTTCTTATGAAGCCTAGAACTTCCTGTTAAACATCCTGTTTAAAAAGCAAAACAGACAAGCACTCTGGGTATACACTATTCAGAGCTTATAACTATAGATGCTCAAAGTAGGCTACAAAGTAGGCTTATAACATCTTTATTTGCTGTAATGACAATGAGCAGGTGCCTAACAAATCACCTTGTTTGCCTTGGCTGCAAAGAAAAACATGTGCATCAATGGGAAACCCCAAAGCTGACTGGAGTGTATTCATGAAGATATGGAGGTGCAACTTTGCAATTCCTCTAGGTTTAAAAAATCTGAACTGTTCTTCAACACTATTCACAGCTATCCTTTTCAGGATCAATAGTGGTCTAACTCATGCAGAAGTCATTGTTACTACTGAAGTACATTTATTAAGATAATAAAATACAGCACTATATCATTTGCAATATTACCATTTGACAATGGGGTAGTTGATTTTGTTTTTCATCAAATACATCATAAATATAACAGTAGCCTACTATAGAGTAAGTACATTGTGATAGTCTGTTGGAAGAGGGAATGAAGAATTATTCAGCCCATAACATTGTAAAACGTGACTGGTGAAAGATTGCTTTGTTACACTGCATTTACACATGTAGGTTAATTACCGCTTAATAAGGGCACTGTAATGTAAAGTGTTTGTGTATTTGTGCATTTTAATAACGTTCTTACCTGGCATCTGTGTAAGAGACATCCAGCCAGTCACCGACCTCATTCTTTAAGTACGGGGAGTTGGGATAGGGCATCCTCCCTAGCATCCCGCCCGGGTACCACTGCTCAGGAGTTGGCCGCTCTCTGCGCACGAGACCACCACCCCTCTCATATTCATAAGGGTTACAAATTAACGCAGTGTCTGGTCCCGCACTGTATGGATTCATACCCTGCCTTGGTCCATATTGTGTGTTGTCATTGTCATTATACCTGTTGTACTGATAGCCCCATGACGTTCCGTCAGGTTCATTACTAATGGCCTCATATTTTATCTTGACACTGTACTGTTGTTGTAAATAGTCAGCATATTTGTCCTCCATAGTCTCTCCAGTTTCACCGACATGTGCTGGGATCACACGAGACGAGATTCTGTCTGGGTCGGTTTGACTGAAGTGTGCCAAGTGTGCTGGCAACAGTTGGTCAAAATGACAAGATGCAGAGCGCGCTCTTGTATTCAGATAATTATCTGTTTCTTTTGAAGTCGGGTCATCACTCTTTTCATTCAGTCTAAATTCCTGTTCATATGTGGATGGATGTCTGGAGCTAAGGTGCTCCATGGTTGCCACTTCTTCTGTAAGGTCGTTTGCTGGGGAACTTTTAAACATGTCAACTCGTTGTTTATCACTTTGTAGTGGCCTGGCATTGCGCTCACTAGCGTATTTGTATTCTGTTATGGAGATATTTTCTTCAGCTCCAGAACAATTCAATAGAGGCACCTGAAACAAATAGTTGCCTTGATTTTGGTCATTTGCGCTGGATGGTGCGTAATTAGATCCCAGGTCACTCATCTCATTCGAGTCCATGGTCAATCCCAGCGACACAGAGACAGCGTTGCAGAGCTCCCTCGCCGTTTCTGAGATTGTGGTGCAGGCAGAATTGGAACAAATGTTCGCCACACGGGCGTCACTGTTAGGACTTAACTGCTCTCCGTGATGGGGCACAGCTGGTTGACAGCACTTTGGTTCAGTGTTGCAGGCTTGCGGTCCAGAGCGACAGGATCCGTATCCATTCGCGTTTGGATTATCTGATACGTTCACAGAGGAAAACCTGGTTTTGTTTCCTGTTGAGCTTTTGGCAAAATGGATACGATTTGCATCCGATTCGAGTGTTCTGGAAAAACTAATGCTGTCATCTTCCCTCACTTCAATGTCAGAATTGCGAGCCGTCCCTGACGATATTTCTTTTTGGGGTGATTGCCGGTTAATTTGGCGCATCTCCCAGGGGTGTTTATTCTGCATGAAACTGTACGAACTAGAAAAATCCAAGCTTTCGGTGACGGTAGTGTTACTATGCAGTGTAGCTTGCACGTTGTGGGAAACGTTTTGGAAAGGTCCGCGAAAAACTATGTTTGGGGAGTCACAAACTCCTCCTAATCCAACTGGAATCTCCATAGTCCAAAAAAAAAACGCGTTTACGCTGATAGACCGTCAGAGTTGAAAAAATGTTTATTTATCAAGTAGGCTACATTAATAAGAATGTAAAGTCATAGGCCTATTCCAGTTTTAACAAAACCATTTGTCCATTAATTAGACTGAGCCTAAAAAATAGCAGTATTGGCCAATTGCGTAATTGAACTGCTAATTGTCAGACGTTTGTAGCCCCACATGTTCGTTTTTGAAAATGAATATGTCGTTATTTCATAAATAAAACATTTGATTAACATTTTGCTCACGGATCCATACATTTTGACATATAGCCAGCAGAAATATCCTTCATGTCAGATTTGCGCTCACCATCCATGAAGGCGAAAATGAAACTGCCTGAAGTGATGAGTTCTGAAGTCGATGCACTATAATAGTGTTTTTTCTCCCTCTTGAGAGAGAGAGTGTGCAATGATAAAATTGTCTGTGTCCAATATGGCAAATGCGTTGCCGGAGAGAAGTGCTGCCTGTTTCAACCATGAAACTCCTCTAGTAAACCTATGCTAACGTTTAATATCAATTTAAAAGAGTATAGCCTACGAAAGAGTTAAGCACCTACAAAAGTCATCAAACAACTGAACACCCCGGTAGAACAGCTGAATGCTTGGTTTTAAGAATGTTTGGTTTGCTGCAAGTTTGGGCAGGGACGAAGTTCGCTTCCAAAGTCCTTGAGTTATTTTTTGCCGTCAGCCTGTTAGTTTGCCAAGTGACGAAATAATCCATTCCTTGGATTAAGTCCAGTAGGCATACAGAAAGTCATTCAAAATATATCGATAGGAGTAGGCTACACAGTCAAACGTATTTTAATGTGAATATTAAATATGAAAATCTTAAAATTACTTACTTAGATAGGGTTGAAATTAAAGGGTCGAGTTGGCTGAGTGTACTGGACATGCACTGGCAGAGCACAGGTCTAATTCTGCCATTATGCATGGTGATGATGCGTCACTGCTCATCATGCAATGCTTGTAGCTACTAAAAATACATAGCTGTTTACAACTGCCACCACCACAGGCTTACATTGCTGACACAGTTATCCAAAACAACCTTCGTCCACACAATTTAGGCAGTAGCAGGTGAAGTTTCCCTCACAAGAGCAACAAGAGCAACAGCATTAGAGCCACCTGGGATAGGAATCCACCCTCAAAATGTTTTACCTAAATGCAGAGTGCATGGGCCATTATATGTCTTTCCTAAAACACAGGTTGTTGTATAACAAAACATTTAATTATTCCTTGTCAAAAATAATAATGATTTACCTATGAACACCCTTTGATTATGTAATGTGATCACTGTTATGTAATAGCTATGAAAATGTCATCTAATGTGTCAAAATAACATATGTAAAAAGAAAATCCCCAAAATTACGCACACACACAACAAATATTAAAAGCACATTCTTGGACAGGTTCATTTGATTGATAGTGTAGGCCAAATAGATACAAAATTCAGCACCTCCAGGCAAGAGAGGATGGTTTGGTAGTAAATACTTCTATTACGCCCATTGAACACACAAATAATGATATACCACATTAGTCCATGGGCCAATATAAATATTTATCCACTTTGTCATGGCAAAGGTTTAATGGTATTAAATTGTTCCCCACAAGCTCCTGATCAAATATGATATACGATAGCCACTCCAAAAGAGAAGCATTTTTAGTTTTTCACACGTTTATATATATTGTTGTATGGGACTCTATGCAATAAAATTTTCGCAGGCTGATAAAGGAATGTAGCCTCCCGAGTGGCGCAGTGGTCTAAGGCACTGCATCGCAGTGCTAGCTGTGCCACTAGAGATCCTGGTTTGAATCCAGGCTCTGTCGTAGCCGGCGGTGACCGGGAGACCCATGGGGCGGCGCACAATTGGCCCAGGGTAGGGGAGGGAATGGCTGGCAGGGATGTAGCTCAGTTGGTAGAACATGGCGTTTGCAACGTCAGTGTTGTGGGTTCGATTCCCACCGGGGGTATGAAAAAAATAAAATAATAATGTATGCACTCACTAACTGTAAGTCGCTCTGGATAAGAGCGTCTGCTAAATGACTGAAAATGTTTAAAAAAAGTTGGAATGCTCATTGAAAATGACTGTATCAAACAACAATGGAACATTCTATTGGGTGGAGCTCATGTTAAAAACATTGGGATTTTGTTATTTTTTGCCATCAGATCTAATTCTTCAACTAAACTGTCTCATCATTGAAACAACAATGTTACAAATAGCAGAACTACATATTTGTTTTAGGGAAATTGGTCATACTGGGAAATAATACAAGTCCAAGAGATCCAAATCTGGTAGCATATTGGTTTGATGGGTTCCACCTGTAATAGTCTGTTGTATAGCAATACTCAACATGCTAAGACGAAAGGTGGGCTCTGTCATTTGTTGAGTTGTCCCAGCAATTTAACACAAAGATTTAGGTAAACACAAATTATCTCTAAAAATGAATATTGGTGATTATAATCTCCTCTGTCCCTGACCATCATGATTTTAAAATTATGCTCTCTCACTTTACAAGTTATTTAATGAAATATGTTACCTAATAATTTTGTAGCCATTAGTTCAGTGGTTGGTTGAAGAATTTAATAGAAATTATGAATTGGTGGTTAGAAAAAAATCCTGTCTTTTAGCAATTGGACCATTGCTTATGCCCTCGACAACTGTCAGCAGCCACTAACCAATACATACAGTGCCTTAAGAAAGTATACACAACCCTTTACTTTTTCCATATTTGATGTGTTACAAAGTGGGATTCAAATGGATTTAATTGTCTTTTTTTTGTCAACGACCTACACAAAATAATCAAAAATGTCAAAGTGTAAGAAGAATGATAACATTAAATTTTTTTTTTAAAAATAAAACACTAATATATCTTGATTAGATAAGTATTCAACCCCCTGAGTGAATACATGTTAGAATAACCTTTTGCAGCGATGACAGCTGTGAGTCTTTCTGGGTACGTCTCTAAGAACTTTGCAAACCTGAATTGTACAATATTTGCACATTATTATTTTAAATTTTTTTCAAGCTCTGTCAAGTTGGTTGTTGATCATTGCTAAACAGCCATTTTCAAGTCTTGCCATGTTCAAGATGATTTAAGTCAAAATTGTAACGAGGCCACTCAGGAACAATCGATGTCGTCTTGGTAAGCAATTCCAGTTTATATTTGGCCTTGTGTTTTAAGTTATTGTCCTGCTGAAAGGTGAATTTGTCTCCCAGTGTCTGTTGGAAAGCAGACTGAACCAGGTTTTCCTCTAGGATTGTGCCTGTGCTTAGCTGTATTCGGTTTATTTTTATCATAAAAAACACCCTAGTCCTTGCCTATGACAAACATACCCATAACATGATGCAGCCACCACCATGCTTGAAAAGTGGAGTAACTACAATGTTGTTGATCCATCCTCAGTTTTCTCCTATCACAGCCATTAAACTCCGTAACTGTTTTAAAGTCACCATTGGCCTCATGGTGAAATCCCTGAGCGGTTTCCTTCCTCTCCGGCAACTGAGTTAGGAAGGACACCTGTATATTTGTAGTGACTGGGTGTATAATCAATAACTTGACCATGCTCAAAGGGATATTCAATGTCTGCTTTTTTTTATTTTATCCATCTACTAATAGGTGTCCTTCTTTGTGAGGCATTGGAAAACCTCCCTGATCTTTGTGGTTGAATCTGTGTTTGAAATTCACTGCTCGACTGAGAGACCTTACAGATAATTGTATGTGTGGGTACAGAGATGAGGTAGTCATTCAAAAATAATGTTAAACACTATTATTGCACACAGTGTCACGGATTCAGCCGAGGCTGCTCCTCCTCCTTGCTCGGGCAGGCTTCGGCGTTCGTCGTCCCCGGAGTACTAGCTGCTGCCGATCGATGTTTCTGTGTTTGTCTTGTTTAGTCTTTATTGTTTACACCTGTTCCCCATTATGTTTGATTGTATTCCCTATATTTACCCCTGTCTCTCATTTGGTATTATGTGTGTTATTGTTTTGTTTTCATTTCCGGCAGTTCGTGTATGTACGGGTCTTTATGCTTTCCTCCCTGTTTTGGAGGTTTGTTGTTGTGTACGTTGATTTTACTGTGTTCAGTAAATAACGTTGCCAGCCGCTCTGTGTCCTGCTTTTGTCTTCGCTACCGCATACACGTCGCATGACAGAATAACACACCATCCATGGAGTCAGCAGGAGCGACGGTGCCAGCGGGATCACTGGAGGAGCGCGTTATCCAACAAGCGGCCATGATCCAGGATCTTGGCACCGCCATGGAAGGGTTGATGAACACCTTGAGGCGAGGGAAAGAGGAGGTTTGCCCACACCTCCTCCAACGATACCACCACCATCAGCTATACCCATCGTTTCACCTCCGGAGTCCAGTGGGATTCGGCTCTCGCTCCCGAGGGCTTATGATGGCACCGCGGCCGGGTGTCAGGGTTTCCTGCTCCAAGTGGAACTCTACCTGGCAACCATCCACCCGGTGCCCTCGGGATACGAGAGCGTGTCCGCCCTCATCTCCTGTCTGTCCGGCAAGGCACTGGAGTGGGCCAATGCCGAGTGGGGGGGAATAGACGCCGCTACAATCAACTATGCGGAGTTCACCCGCCGCTTCAGGGCGGTGTTCGATCTTTCCCCGGAGGGGAAGGCGGCTGGTGAGCGTCTGTTCCACCACAGACATGGGAAGAGGAGCGCGCAGGAGTTCACACTGGACTTCCGGAATCTGGCTGCCAATGCGGGATGGAATGAGAGGGCCCTCATCGACCACTACAGGTGCAGCCTAAGGGAGGACGTTTGTCGGGAGTTGGTCTGCAGGGACACCAACCTAAGTTTCGATCAGCTGGTGGACATGTCGATTCGCCTAGATACCCTGTTGGCTACCCGCGGACGTCCGGAGTTGGGGCCGTCCATTCCATCCCCCAGCACTTCCGAGCCGAGCCCTACGGAGCTCGGGCGTGCTGGTGCTAGGGAGACAAGGAGAGAGACCAGGAGAGAGGCCGTCCCCTGCACCAACTGTGGCCGCAGAGGACACACTGCGGGTCGGTGCTGGGGAGGGTCTCCTAGGAATCGAGGCAGTAGGCAACGCACTGATGAGTCATTCCAGGTGAGTAAGCACCCAACTCACCCAGAGCTCTCTGTTGCACATATGTGTATTAAAGTTGTGTTTCCCGAGGTTTCTTCTCACTCCCAGCATAAGGCGCTAGTAGATTCAGGCGTAGCTGGGAATTTTATCGATCGCCGGTTCACGTATAAGTTAGGGATTCCTATTGTACCAGTTGATGTGCCCTTCCCCATCCATGCCCTAGATAGCCGCCCTTTGGGGTCGGGATTGATTAGGGAGGTCACAGCGCCACTTAAGATGAAGACGCAGGAGGGCCATGAGGAGATTATACAGTTATATTTGATTGATTCTCCTGCGTTTCCCGTGGTGTTGGGGCTTCCCTGGTTAACATCTCATGACCCCAACATTTAATGGCAACAGAGGGCTCTCAAGGGATGGTCTGATCAGTGTGTCGGGCGGTGTGTAGGTGTTTCCGTAGGGGCAACGACGGTGGAAAGCCCATACCAAGTTCCCACCATGCACATTCCTCCTGAGTATGCCGATTTGGCACTCGCCTTCTGTAAAAAGAAGGCGACTCAATTATCACCTCATCGACAGGGGGATTGTGCGATAGACCTCCAGGTAGGCGCTGCGCTTCCTCGTAGTCATGTGTATCCTCTGTCTCAGGAGGAGACGGCGACTATGGAGACATACGTCACAGAATCTCTGAGACAGGGACACATACAATCGTCTACTTCCCCTGCGTCCTCGAGTTTCTTTTTTGTGAAGAAGAAGGATGGGGGTTTACGCCCGTGTATTGATTACCGTGGTCTCAATCAGATTACAATCAAATACAGCTATCCTCTCCCTCTGATTGCTAGTATGACGGAGTCATTACACGGGGCGCGATTCTTCACAAAATTGGATCTCAGGAGCGCGTACAACCTGGTGCGCATTAGGGACGGAGATGAGTGGAAGACAGCATTCAGTAAAACCTCGGGTCACTATGAGTACCTCGTCATGCCATACGGTTTAATGAATGCTCCTTCAGTCTTCCAATCGTTTGTGGACGAGATTTTCCGGGATTTGCATGGACAGGGTGCAGTGGTGTATATTGATGACATTCTAATATACTCCGCTACACGAGCCGAGCATGTGTCCCTGGTGCGTCGGGTGCTTGATAGACTGTTGGAGCATGACCTGTATGCGAAGGCAGAGAAATGTCTGTTCTTCCAGGAGTCCATCTCCTTCCTGGGACATCGGTTGTCCGCGTCAGGGGTGGAGATGGAGATTGACCGCGTTTCAGCCGTGCGTAATTGGCAGACTCCCACAACGGTGAAGGAGGTGCAGTGGTTCTTGGGTTTTGCCAATTACACTACCGGTGGTTTATCCAGGGTTTTGGACAGGTAGCAGCTCCCATCACCTCCCTGCTAAAGGGGGGCCCGGTGCGTCTGCAGTGGTCGGCTGAGGCGGACAGGGCATTTAGACATCTGAAGGACCTGTTCGCCTCGGCTCCGGTGCTGGCACATCCGGATCCCTCTTTGGCGTTCCAAGTTGAGGTGGATGCGTCCGAGGCGGGGATCGGTGCTATACTGTCTCAGCGCTCGGGCACGCCACCCAAACTCCGCCCCTGTGCTTTCTATTCTAAGAAGCTCAGTCCGGCGAAGCGCAATTATGACGTGGGGGACAGGGAGCTGCTAGCGGTGGTTCAAGCCCTGAAGGTGTGGCGGCATTGGCTTGAGGGGGCCAAACACCCTTTTCTCATTCTGACTGACCATCGTAACCTGGAGTACATCCGGGCAGCGAGGAGACTGAACCCTCGCCAGGCTAGGTGGGCCATGTTTCTTACCCGATTTGTATTTAAGCTCACCTATAGACCAGGGTCATAGAACACTAAGGCAGACGCCCTGTCCCGACGATATGACACAGAGGAGAGGTCCATTGAGTCCACTCCCATACTTCCGGAGTCTTGTCTGGTGGCACCGGTGGTGTGGGAGGTCGATGTGGACATCGAGCGGGCGTTACGTGCCGACCCTACTCCCCTACAGTGTCCAGAGGGACGGAAGTAAGTGCCGCTCGAGGTTCGTGATCGACTGATATATTGGATTCACACGTCACCCTCCTCTGGTCATCCTGGTATTGGTCGGACAGTGCACTGCCTTAGTGGGAAGTACTGGTGGCCCACTTTAGCTAGGGACGTGAGGGTTTATGTTTCCTCCTGCTCGGTGTGCGCCCAGTGTAAGGCTCCTAGACACCTGCCCAGAGGGAAGTTACAACCCCTACCCGTTCCACAACGGCCGTGGTCTCACCTATCAGTGGATTTTGTCACGGACATTCCCCCCTCCCAGGGGAACACTACGATCTTGGTCGTTGTGGATCGGTTTTCTAAGGCCTGCCGTCTCATTCCTATGCCAGGTCTCCCTACAGCCCTACAAACTGCCGACGCCCTGTTTACTCACGTCTTCCGGCACTACGGGGTGCCTGAGGATATAGTGTCTGATCGGGGTCACCAGTTCACCTCTAGAGTCTGGAGGGCGTTTATGGAACGTCTGGGGGTCTCGATTAGCCTTACCTCTGTTTTCACCCTGAGAGAAATGGGCAGGTGGAGAGAGTAAACCAGGATGTGGGTAGGTTTCTGAGGTCCTATTGCCAGGACCGGCAGGAGGAGTGGTCGGGGTATATCCCCTGGGCAGAGATAGCCCAAAACTCACTCCGCCACTCCTCCACTAATCTTACGCCTTTTCAGTGTGTGCTGGGTTATCAGCCGGTCCTGGCACCCTGTCATCAGAGCCAGATCGAAGCCCCTGCGGTGGATGAGTGGTTTCGGCGCTCTGAAGAAACATGGAACGCTGCGCATGTCCATCTGCAGCGGGCTATCAGGCGGCAAAAGGCGAGCGCCGATCGCCACCGCAGTGAGGCTCCGGTGTATGCACCGGGAGATCGGGTCTGGCTCTCGACCCGAAACCTGCCCCTTCGCCTGCCCTGCCGGAAGCTGGGTCGGCGGTTTGTGGGGCCATTTAAAGTCCTGAGGAGATTGAACGAGGTATGTTATAGGTTACAACTGCCCATTAATTACCGCATTAACCCCTCATTCCATGTGTCTCTCCTCAGGCCGGTGGAAGCTGGTCCACTCCAGGAGAATGAGGTACGAGAGGCTCCTCTGCCCCCACTAGACATCGAGGGGGCTCCGGCGTACTCAGTCCGGTCCATCTTGGATTTGAGGCGTCGGATGGGGGGTCTGCAGTATCTCGTGGAGTGGGAGGGGTACGGTCCGGAGGAACGGTGCTGGGTCCCTAGGAGGGACATCCTAGATCCCTCCCTGTTGAGGGATTTCCACCGGAGTCATCCGACTCGCCCTGCTCCGCGTCCTCCTGGCCGTCCCCGAGGCTGGGGTCGGCGCACGGCTGGGGCCGCGCGTCAAGGGGTGGGGGGGTACTGTCACGGATTCAGCCGAGGCTGCTCCTCCTCCTTGCTCGGGCAGGCTTCGGCGTTCGTCGTCCCCGGAGTACTAGCTACTGCCGATCGATGTTTCAGTGTTTGTCTTGTTTGGTCTTTATTGTTTACACCTGTTTCCCATTATGTTGTATTCTATTCCCTATATTACCCCCTGTCTCTCATTGGTTATTGTGTGTGATTGTTCTTTGTCATTCCGGCAGTTGCTTTGGTGTACGGGTTATTGTGTTTTCCTCCCTGTTTGGAGGTTTGTTGTTTTTGCACTATATTTACTGTGTTCAGTAAAAGTACGTTGCCAGCCGCTCTGTGTCCTGTTCCACGAATAGAGTGCCTTTTGTGTCCCTTTCAAATGTTAAATCGAAATTGTGCACCAATATTGAATTCTAAAAGCCTGTTATATTAAAGGAAGTACCCCTATAGACCACATGGAAAAGTCAATAAATCTGATGTTTAATATGAATTTAGACTTGATCAAGTGTTAGGGAGTGTTTTCTGACTTGTAGGAAGATTTTAACCACTAACCCAACAACTTCCCCAAGTTTTTACCATCACTGTAAATCCCTAGTTACTTTGTTGCTTTGACAAAGTCATTTCTGAGGATTAGTGATTAATTTACATTTGTCAACCCTGTTACATGAACTGAAGTCTCGTTTTAATATGGCGAAACTATTCATAAAAAAATATATACAGTGGGGAGAACAAGTATTTGATACACTGCCGATTTTGCAGGTTTTCCTACTTACAAAGCATGTAGAGGTCTGTAATTTTTATCATAGGTACAATTCAACTGTGAGAGACAGAATCTAAAACAAAAATCCAGAAAATCACATTGTATGATTTTTAAGTAATTCATTTGCATTTTATTGCATGACATAAGTATTTGATACATCAGAAAAGCAGAACTTAATATTTGGTACAGAAACCTTTGTTTGCAATTACAGAGATCATATGTTTCCTGTAGGTATTGACCAGGTTTGCACACACTGCAGCAGGGATTTTGGCCCACTCCTCCATACAGACCTTCTCCAGATCCTTCAGGTTTCGGGGCTGTCGCTGGGCAATACGGACTTTCAGCTCCTTCCAAAGATTTTCTATTGGGTTCAGGTCTGTAGACTGGCTAGGCCACTCCAGGACCTTGAGATGCTTCTTACGGAGCCACTCCTTAGTTGCCCTGGCTGTGTGTTTTGGGTCGTTGTCATGCTGGAAGACCTAGCCACGACCCATCTTCAATGCTCTTACTGAGGGAAGGAGGTTGTTGGCCAAGATCTCGCAATACATGGCCCCATCCATCCTCCCCTCAATACGGTGCAGTCGTCCTGTCCCCTTTGCAGAAAAGCATCCCCAAAGAATGATGTTTCCACCTCCATGCTTCACGGTTGGGATGGTGTTCTTGGGGTTGTACTCATCCTCCTTCTTCCTCCAAACACTGCGAGTGGAGTTTAGACCAAAAAGCTCTATTTTTGTCTCATCAGACCACATGACCTTCTACCATTCCTCCTCTGGATCATCCAGATGGTCATTGGCAAACTTCAGACGGGCCTGGACATGCGTGGCTTGAGCAGGGGGACCTTGCGTGCGCTGCAGGATTTTAATCCATGACGGCGTAGTGTGTTACTAATGGTTTTCTTTGAGACTGTGGTCCCAGCTCTCTTCAGGTCATTGACCAGGTCCTGCCGTGTAGTCTGGGCTGATCCCTCACCTTCCTCATGATCATTGATGCCCCACGAGGTGAGATCTTGCATGGAGCCCCAGACCGAGGGTGATTGACCGTCATCTTGAACTTCTTCCATTTTCTAATAATTGCTCCAACAGTTGTTTCCTTCTCACCAAGCTGCTTGCCTATTGTTCTGTAGCCCATCACAGCCTTGTGCAGGTCTACAATTTTATCCCTGATGTCCTTACACAGCTCTCTGGTCTTGGCCATTGTGGAGAGGTTGGAGTCTGTTTGATTGAGTGTGTGGACAGGTGTATTTTATACAGGTAACGAGTTCAAACAGGTGCAGTTAATACAGGTAATGAGTGGAGAACAGGAGGGCTTCTTAAAGAAAAACTAACAGGTCTGTGAGAGCCGGAATTCTTACTGGTTGGTAGGTGATCAAATACTTATGTCATGCAATAAAATGCAAGTGAATTACTTAAAAATCATACAATGTGATTTTCTAGATTTTTGTTTTAGATTCTGTCTCTCACAGTTGAAGTGTACCTATGATAAAAATTACAGACCTCTACGTGCTTTGTAAGTAGGAAAACCTGCAAAATCGGCAGTGTATCAAATACTTGTTCTCCCCACTGTAGAAACATTGAACATTTAATAGTCAAATCATAGGGTAAAAGCAGGTGAGCGGGTTCTACTCTTTTTGGTCATTTTCTGGTGTTTTGTGGTGGAAAACTAAAAGGGTCGAGCATAACACGTCAACCCTGTTACCAATAGATAGATAGGCCAGATATGTTTTTGTATTTTCTCTTTAGTTATGTACATTGTTATGTAAATTTACCAATTCGGCACATTTGGGAAAACTCCTGGCAGGCTTGATACAAAATATTGTGTAGTGATCTAATTCTTCACTGGATCAGACTGAAACTTTGCACACACACTGCTGCTAGCTTCTGGACAACATCTAAATTACACCTAGAATCCTACATCACTGTCTGGCCTTTCTCTTGCATTTCAAAGATGATTCAACAAATAAATAAATAGAAAACGCATGTTTTTTTGTTTGTATTATCTTTTACCAGATCTAATGGGTTATATTCTCCTACATGAACTTCACATTTCCACAAACTTCAAAGTGTTTCCTTTCAAATGATATCAAGAATATGCATATCCTTGCTTCAGGTCTTTAGTTGTGATACAAACCTTATCAAAACATATAGGACTATGGGCTATGCTACATGAGGTGTGCGACTATGATTAGAGAAAGTCGCGCAAAAAAAAGGCAGATTCTTATGCTGGGCATCATTCACAAGTGATAATATATAATTCACAAGTGATAGGCTAATATTGTCACCCATCAGACTATTCTTGATTTAATCTTGTCTTTACATATACTAAATAATACATATACTAAACCTGTCTCGAAACATACAGTGGGGAAAAAAAGTATTTAGTCAGCCACCAATTGTGCAAGTTCTCCCACATAAAAAGATGAGAGAGGCCTGTAATTGTCATCATAGGTACACGTCAACTATGACAGACAAAATGAGAAAAAATATCCAGAAAATCACATTGTAGGATTTTTTATGAATTTATTTGCAAATTATGGTGGAAAATAAGTATTTGGTCAATAACAAAAGTTTCTCAATACTTTCTTATATACCCTTTGTTGGCAATCAAATCAAATCAAATTTTATTGGTCACATGCGCCGAATACAACAGGTGCAGACATTACAGTGAAATGCTTACTTACAGCCCTTAACCAACAGTGCATTTATTTTAAACAAAAAAGTAAGAATAAAACAACAACAAAAAAGTGTTGAGAAAAAAAGAGCAGAAGTAAAAATAAAGTGACAGTAGGGAGGCTATATATACAATAGAATAAAGTGACAGTAGGGAGGCTATATATACAGGGGGGTACCGTTGCATAGTCAATGTGCGGGGGCACCGGCTAGTTGAGGTAGTTGAGGTAATATGTACATGTGGGTAGAGTTAAAGTGACTATGCATAAATACTTAACAGAGTAGCAGCAGCGTAAAAAGGATGGGGTGGGGGGGCAGTGCAAATAGTCCGGGTAGCCATGATTAGCTGTTCAGGAGTCTTATGGCTTGGGGGTAGAAGCTGTTGAGAAGTCTTTTGGACCTAGACTTGGCACTCCGGTACCGCTTGCCGTGCGGTAGCAGAGAGAACAGTCTATGACTAGGGTGACTGGAGTCTTTGACAATTTTGAGGGCCTTCCTCTGACACCGCCTGGTATAGAGGTCCTGGATGGAAGGGAGCTTTGCCCCAGTGATGTACTGGGCCGTACGCACTACCCTCTGTAGTGCCTTGCGGTCAGAGGCCAAGCAGTTGCCATACCAGGCGGTGATGCAACCAGTCAGGATGCTCTCGATGGTGCAGCTGTAGAATCTTTTGAGGATCTGAGGACCCATGCCAAATCTTTTTAGTCTCCTGAGGGGGAATAGGCTTTGTCGTGCCCTCTTCACGACTGTCTTGGTGTGTTTGGACCATGATAGTTCGTTGGTGATGTGGACACCAAGGAACTTGAAGCTCTCAACCTGTTCCACTACAGCCCCGTCGATGAGAATGGGGGCGTGCTCAGTCCTCTTTTTTTTCCTGTAGTCCACAATCATCTCCTTTGTCTTGGTCACGTTGAGGGAGAGGTTGTTGTCCTGGCACCACACGGCCAGATCTCTGACCTCCTCCCTATAGGCTGTCTCATCGTTGTCGGTGATCAGGCCTACCACTGTTGTGTCGTCGGCAAACTTAATGATGGTGTTGGAGTCGTGCCTGGCCATGCAGTCATGGGTGAACAGAGAGTACAGGAGGGGACTGAGCACGCACCCCTGAGGGGCCCCCGTGTTGAGGATCAGTGTGGCAGATGTGTTGTTACCTACCCTTACCACCTGGGGGCGGCCCGTCAGGAAGTCCAGGATCCAGTTGCAGAGGGAGGTGTTTAGTCCCAGGATCCTTAGCTTAGTGATGAGCTTTGAGGGCACTATGGTGTTGAATGCTGAGCTGTAGTCAATGAATAGCATTCTCACGTAGGTGTTCCTCTTGTCCAGGTGGGAAAGGGCAGTGTGGAGTGCGATAGAGATTGCATCATCTGTGGATCTGTTGGGGCGGTATGCAAATTGGAGTGGGTCTAGGGTTTCTGGGATTATGCTGTTGATGTGAGCCATGACCAGTCTTTCAAAGCACTTCATGGCTACAGACGTCAGTGCTACGGGTCGGTAGTCATTTAGGCAGGTTATCTTAGAGTTCTTGGGCACGGGGACTATGGTGGTCTGCTTGAAACATGTTGGTATTACAGACTCAGTCAGGGACATGTTGAAAATGTCAGTGAAGACACTTGCCAGTTGGTCAGCACATGCTCGGAGTACACGTCCTGGTAATCCGTCTGGCCCTGCGGCCTTGTGAATGTTGACCTGCTTAAAAGTCTTACTCATATCGGCTACGGAGAGCGTGATCACATAGTCGTCCGGAACAGCTGGTGCTCTCATGCATGCTTCAGTGTTGCTTGCCTCGAAGCGAGCATAGAAGTGGTTTAGCTCGTCTGGTAGGCTTGTGTCACTGGGCAGCTCGCGGCTGTGCTTCCCTTTGTAGTCTGTAATAGTTTTCAAGCCCTGCCACATCCGACGAGCGTCAGAGCCAGTGTAGTATGATTCAATCTTAGACCTGTATTGACTCTTTGCCTGTTTGATGGTTCGTCGGAGGTCATAGCGGGATTTCTTATAAGCGTCCGGGTTAGAGTCCCGTTCCTTGAAAGCGGCAGCTCTACCCTTTAGCTCAGTGCGGATGTTTCCTGTAATCCATGGCTTCTGGTTGGGGTATGTACGTACGGTCACTGTGGGGACGACATCATCGATGCACTTATTGATGAAGCCAGTGACTGATGTGGTGTACTCCTCAATGCTGTCTGAAGAATCCCGGAACATGTTCCAGTCTGTGCTAGCAAAACAGTCCTGTAGCTTAGCATCTGCGTCATCTGACCACTTTTTTATTAGCCGAATCACTGGTGCTTCCTGCTTCAGTTTTTGCTTATAAGCAGGAATCAGGAGGATAGAGTTATGGTCAGATTTGCCAAATGGAGGGCGAGGGAGAGCTTTGTATGCGTCTCTGTGTGTGGAGTAAAGGTGGTCTAGAGTTTTTCCCCCTCTGGTTGCACATTTAACATGCTGGTAGAAGTGAGGTAGAATGGATTTAAGTTTCCCTGCATTAAAGTCCCCTGCTACTAGGAGCGCTGCATCTGGATGAGCGTTTTCCTGTTGATTAATGGCCTTGTACAACTCATTCAGTGCAATCTTAATGCCAGCATTGGTTTGTGGTGGTAAATAGACAGCTATGAAAAATATAGATGAAAACTCTCTTGGTAAATAGTGTGGTCTACAGCTTATCATAAGATACTCTACCTCAGGCGAGCAAAACCTTGAGACTTCCTTAGTATTTGATTTTGTGCACCAGCTGTTGTTTACAAATATACAGAGACCGCCACCCCTCGTCTTACCCGAGTCTGCCGTTCTGTCCTGCCGATGTAGCGTATAGCCTGCTAGCTGAATGTTGTCATTGTTGTCGTTCAGCCACGACTCCGTGAAACATAAGATATTACAGTTTTTAATGTCCCGTTGGTAGGATAACCGTAATCTTAAATCGTCCATTTTATTCTCCAAAGCTTGAACGTTGGCTAATAGGATTGATGGGAGAGGCAGTTTACTCGTTCGCCGTCGGATCCTTACAAGGCACCCGGATCTGCGTCCACGATATCTCCGTCTCTTCCTCACGCGAATGACGGGGATCTGGGCCTTGTCGGGAGTCTGTAGAATATCCTTCGCGAACGCCTCGTTGAAGAAAAAGTGTTCGTCCAACGCGAGGTGAGTAATCGCTGTCCTGATATCCAGAAGCTCTCTTTGGTTATAAGAGACGATGGCAGAAACATTATGTACAAAATAAATTACAAATAACGCGGAAAAACACACATAATAGTACAATTGGTTAGAGGGCTGTAAAACGGCAGCCATCTTCTTCCGGCGCTGTTACTTACACAGGTCAAACGTTTTCTGTAAGTCTTCACAAGGTTTTCACACACTGTTGCTGGTATTTTGGCCCATTCCTCCATGCAGATCTCCTCTAGAGCAGTGATGTTTTGGGGCTGTCGCTGGGCAACACGGACTTTCAACTCCCTCCAAAGATTTTCTATGGGGTTGAGATCTGGAGACTGGCTAGGCCACTCCAGGACCTTGAAATGCTTCTTACGAAGCCACTCCTTCGTTGCCCGGGCGGTGTGTTTGGGATCATTGTCATGCTGAAAGACCCAGCCACGTTTCATCTTCAATGCCCTTGCTGATGGAAGGAGGTTTTCACTCAAAATCTCACGATACATGGCCCCATTCATTCTTTCCTTTACACGGATCAGTCGTCCTGGTCCCTTTGCAGAAAAACAGCCCCAAAGCATGATGTTTCCACCTCCATGCCTCAGAGTAGGTATGGTGTTCTTTGGATGCAACTCAGCATTCTTTGTCCTCCAAACACGACGAGTTGAGTTTTTACCAAAAAGTTATATTTTGGTTTCATCTGACCATATGACATTCTCCCAATCCTCTTCTGGATCATCCAAATGCACTCTAGCAAACTTCAGACGGGCCTGGACATGTACTGGCTTAAGCAGGGGGACACGTCTGGCACTGCAGGATTTGAGTCCCTGGCGGCGTAGTGTGTTACTGATGGTAGGCTTTGTTACTTTGGTCCCAGCTCTCTGCAGGTCATTCACTAGGTCCCCCCGTGTGGTTCTGGGATTGTGATCATTTTGACCCCACGGGGTGAGATCTTGCGTGGAGCCCCAGATCGAGGGAGATTATCAGTGGTCTTGTATGTCTTCCATTTCCTAATAATTGCTCCCACAGTTGATTTCTTCAAACCAAGCTGCTTACCTATTGCAGATTCAGTCTTCCCAGCCTGGTGCAGGTCTACAATTTTGTTTCTGGTGTCCTTTGACAGCTCTTTGGTCTTGGCCATAGTGGAGTTTGGAGTGTGACTGTTTGAGGTTGTGGACAGGTGTCTTTTATACTGATAACAAGTTCAAACAGGTGCCATTAATACAGGTAACGAGTGGAGGACGGAGGAGCCTCTTAAAGAAGAAGTTACAAGTCTGTGAGAGCCAGAAATCTTGCTTGTTTGTAGGTGACCAAATACTTATTTTCCACCATAATTTGCAAATAAATTCATAAAAAATCCTACAATGTGATTTTCTGGATTTTTTTTCTCAATTTGTCTGTCATAGTTGACATGTACCTATGATGAAAATTACAGGCCTCTCTCATCTTTTTAAGTGGGAGAACTTGCACAATTGGTGGCTGACTAAATACTTTTTTCCCCCACTGTACATATGCACTTAAATAGCGAATGGAGGACACTTTTCCTGTCAGCCAGGTAGGCTATACTCCTGTTGTAAAGATAAACAATGTGCTTAATTTTGGGAAAGTTGAGAAATAAATATAGTAAGCCTATAGAATGAAAAATGTATGCACTCACTAACTGTAAGTCGCTCTGGATAAGAGCGTCTGCTAAATGACAACAAAAAAAATAAAAAAAATAAATAGAAAGCTGTTGGGATCCTCCTCTTTTTAGTAGAGGCCATCACTGTTTTCTCGTGCAATTGCATAGTCTATAGAAATGTTGCACATCATGAGCTCATGGGCTCTCATGAAGTGTTTGATTAGATTTTCGATTAGATTTGCATTGATGTCAGAGTGATTAGAGGGACAATAGAGTGCTGAGTGCCAGGCATTTAGCAAGTCTGGTAGGGTACCAATGACCAGCAGCAGCATCAGAGCTTGGAGAAGCCTAATTACCATGACTAAACGGTCATGTGGAATTTGACTGCCTTCATGACTCGTGACCACCGGTGTGGCGGTAATACGGTCACCGCAACAACCCTAGTTATAGGCTATAATGACATTGTTATTCACACATTTAATCAAAAACAGCACATCATCAATTGAAATGCCTTCTCTCTGTACCCTCTGAATTTATTTATGGATTCATCTCACGTCTCTCAATTTAGCTCAGTATGAGGTATCTGACAGGATTTATGAAACAAAATAGTAATGTACTTTGCTTATGTAAGTCAGTGATTTTTGTTCTTTACTGTAAGGCTGGCCAGCTGAAAGGGGGTGAAGGGAAAGGAGTGAATGTGTGGGAGCAGGAGAGAGGAAAAAGGCAAGGTTTCCAAGAGGAGAAATGCCAAGGCTAAAGCATTAGGCTCTTTTTTTCTTTTTAAAATTCAAGGTTACAAACAGAGAACAGAGTAATAAATTGTTTTCCCATATAGTCGTACCACTGAAACAGGTTTACTGGGAAATATCAGGGCCTCATGAATTATGAAATATCATAGACAAAACAAACAGGCTTCAGTAAGTGACAGCTAGATATTCAGAGTTAACTGAAGTTAACCAGAGTTACCCTGTAATACATGTACAGCATTCCATATTATCCAACCTGATCCACAGAGCATGTAGGCCAAATGCCTGTAGGCTATTTAGACATAACCATTGAAAAAGAGGACAGAAGAAAGATCACGTTAAATGTATTTTCTTCCCCTGTTCCTATTCTGTTTGAATAATAAGACTAAGAGGCTTCCACATGGTTTGTCATTTTCCAACTGTGTGGTAGAGTTGCCAAGCCAACATCTGTCTGCGATGCTGCTTTGTACATATTTACAAAAAAGTCAGCAAGCCACTAGTGTGTTTGATAAGAAATTACCAAGTATTCATAGTTTTATTAGTTAATGATATTGAGATACTGTACACTTTTTTCCCATAACTATTCACTTTACTTTCCATTACTCACGTCATTTCCTACTCAATTTCTGATGTATGTTTTCATAAACTAATGCACATTTCTGGTGACTATTCTCATAAAAGATTGTGATTGTATATTGCATAACACCTGGCAGGTAGCTTTTGGCAAAGGGACGTCTTGTTTTAGGACTGTTGAACCATAAGGGATTTGTTGTCTGATATCATTAAAAGCTTGGCTTCATAAACTTCTTAAAAGATAAGCAGGATCCTGCTGAACGTCAGCGATTTTGCTCAGTTCAGCCTGTTATAAGCAGGTACTGTTTAATTACATTGTTTTATGCATCATATTCTCCACCAACCCATGATGGAGGCTACTGAGGCTACTGAGAACTCCTCAGTTTGGTTCTGGTATTGCAGGTCACCAGCGCCAGCAACAGAGGTGACTTGTGTTTGTGTAATGTTAAAGGGCAGTGCATTGAGCTGAGGAGCTAAGGGACAGACACTGTTCATCCAATTTGTAAGTCGCTCTGGATAAGAGCGTCTGCTAAATAACTTAAATGTAAATGTAAATGAGCTATTAGTGGCCAGTGGCCTACTGCCACCCTTCCCGTGAG
Source organism: Coregonus lavaretus (assembly GCF_964263955.1). Lineage (NCBI taxonomy): Eukaryota > Metazoa > Chordata > Actinopteri > Salmoniformes > Salmonidae > Coregonus > Coregonus lavaretus. The sequence continues at coordinate 33,456,165 of NC_140002.1, read as the reverse complement.
GCAGTGGTTTCCAAACATGGGGTCGCTTGAAATTGAAATGGGGTCACCTGAGAAACTCTTTAATTTTATCAAACAAATTAAGAACTTTTTTCTCTTCAAATGGGTATAGAACACAACCTTTTAGTGTCAACTAATGACCTCTTAGACTATTAGAATGTGCTTTCATTACATTATTGTGTGTTGAAACAGCCCGCAGGACCTAAAATTGAGTGAATATGAACACACAACATTAACTAAGGAATATCATTTTTCCAAGTGGGGCCCCCTGCATTTTCTAGTGTCAATTTGGGGTTGTGTGCCGGAAGGCTCTGCTGTGGTTGTGTTGTGCCAATGCTCTGAGGCTACCCACAGATTAAATATTAACATCATCGGTACGGTAGCCATCCACCATCCACTCCTTTCAAAAGAGAAGAAGTCTGATATTCCATTGAACTTTTGGCTATTCCTGCCAAGCCACATCAAACATGTCTGGTTTGTAAGAACTGTGGACCTTTAGTATAATTACACTTGTGCCAACCATTGTCTGCAATGGGCCTACGAGAATAAAGGGGATGCAGTCAGATGGAACACACTAGGATTCATCAACAGCTTCTGGTCAGTGTTCACTGTGCCAGTGGATGATCTAAAGTCAGTCACATACAGTATCTCAGAGATTTGATGTGGTAAGAGCAGAAATTAAGTAGTCAATATCTTTCATGGATTCGTACAACATTAACCACTAACTCTGCAGTGACAGGAATGTTGCAACAAAGGAGTATAAATCCACCCAGGGGTAACATTAAATTACTGTATGTCTTGTTATAGTACATTTCAAAGACACTGGTGCCCTTTATTATGCACCATCTGCTGACTGTCCAGACACTAAAAAGGAGCTTTATTTGACCAAAATGAAGACAACATAGGCATCTTTTCTTTGATAAAGTAATAAGGATGGACAAGTGTATCAGACAATAGCACATCCTATCTTACTTGCATAAAATGCTATCCTTTTGTGGGTAATTTTCTGAAAGATGTTTAGGCTTCAGAATATATGGCATGATTACTGTAATGATCTGTTTATGCCCTTGAAACCACTTAAGACAAAACATGTTAGCAGGTTATAATAGTATCAGGACACTGTAAAATTCCTATTTCATGTCCCATATTCCATCCGATTGGCTGATTTTCCTGTGGTGATGAGGAGCTGAGGATAAACTGGTGCTAGTCTGTCGCCTGGGGAGCCGGTGAGGTTACTTGGGCAAACAACTAAATGTGCTTTAAAAAAAACATAACCTTTTCCCTTTGGCTGCAGATGTTAAATGTTTCAGTCAGGGTTCTTATCTTACACGTTTCTGTGTCCGGCTGTCTGTGTTTGGCAGCCATTCATGGCCTTCGGAGAGCCAGCTCCCACTGGAACAAAACCAGTTCTTAAAGTACACAGCACTAGGTGAAAGACCACTGGCTGCTTTCTGTCAGCACTCGAGATTCCCAAGTGGCTAAGACCCAAGTGGCTAAGACACTACATAGAGAAGCCTCTTTTTCGACTTAGCAAAATATGGCTACATATTTGAATAATCCTTTGAAATCGACATACTTATATATTGGGCGGCAGGTAGCTTAGTGGTTAAGAGTGTAGTGCCAGTAACCGAAAGGTTGCTGGTTCTAATCCCCGAGCCGACTAGGCTCTGTCGCAGCCGGCCGCGACCGGGAGACTCATGGGCGGCGCACAATTGGCCCAGCGTCGTCCAGGGTAGGGGAGGGAATGGCCGGCAGGGATGTAGCTCAGTTGATAGAGCATGGCGTTTGCAACGGCAGGGTTGTGGGTTCGATTCCCACGGGGGGCCAGTATATAAAAAAAATATATATATGTATTCACTAACTGTAAGTTGCTCTGGATAAGAGCGTCTGCTAAATGACTAAAATGTAATGTAAATGACTAGGTGAAAAATCTGTCGATGTGCCCTTGAGCAAGGCACTTAACCGTAATTGCTCCTGTAAGTCGCTCTGGATAAGAGCGTCTGCTAAATGACTAAAAATAAATAAATACAAATAAATATTCAAAAATAATGCCTGTCCTTTGGTGGGAAAAAAAGTAAAATAATCCATTCTTAATGACAGTAGACTAGACATAAACTTGTTGGTGAGCACTGGGTGACAGTTCCTGTCTGGGTTGTAGAAATAACGTCTTTCCTGACACCAAAATACAATTATTGTGTGTTTAGAAAATGTCCCCCCCCCCCCCTAAAATCTTGAGTCAAATTATTTAAAACATTATTGAAGTTGGGAAGAAAAATGCTTATTATTAATAACAGCAATATTTGAAAACTGAAATAAACTAATTAGCTACAAAATAACATTCCACACTATACAAAGTCTGCCACTCCATTTATTAGCTGGTCTAAATGCTTCTTCAGAATAAGAGAAGCACAATGAATGAGCCAGTCTCCCGGCTGGGTTAAAGGGAGATATTGCAGGCACTCTGAAACAGTGGGCAGAGCTGCTTTCCATAGTAGGATACAGTGGTAGAAAGTAACATCACTAACATAGTCAAACTGTTTGCATACATTCACAAACTAAATTGCAATCAGCATATGAGGAAAATATATCATAATGTGTCTTTTGCATTCTTAAAGGACTAAATTTGATGATAGGAAAATGATGTTGCAATGAGCACAACAGTGTAATATCAACATCACAACATTCACTACAAATAGTTGAGATTATGAATATGAGTGAATTCACTATCTTGCTGTTTGAAGTCTACTAGAATAGAGAAGGCTGCTCCAACTGTAACAATTACATTTAAATCTGACGTAGACTGTGCATGACCTCTGTTTCCTCGTCCAATGGAATTCTCTAGTTCTCACAAAACATAACAACACCTGTCCAACAGCTAAAACATACATATTGGTGACAAACAAAACTTTGCTTCCCATAACTTTCTTGAAAAGATATGTCTAAAAACGAAAGATTATGCAAGACATATTCAACAATCAGACATGTCTATGTCATCCATGTCAAATAATGGAATTTGTAGGCTTTTCAGACAAACATTTTGTCATGTCTATTGAACCCATACCCTATAGCATAGCAGCTGTGGTGTAACTGACCCAGTATTTAAATAAGTTTATCCACTTTACTTACATAATGTTGTGTTAGCCAACTGCTCTGCCTAGGTGCTGCTATATGGAAATGACTGGAGTCTTCAGGTCTAAAGTAAAGATTACTCATTACACAAATACAGTTCACCTCCATTACCAATGTTCCACTCTGACCTGCTCCTCTCCACATCACCCTCCACAACTGATAAACATAACCTGGGCTGCAGTATGTGATCTGAGTCACGTCAACATTGTCTGGCAGCTTTAAAATAAAGGATTTAGTCTACAGTTAAAATTAGAGGATAGAGTATTCTGATGTCCTCTTCCAATGGGAGGATATTGATGTATTCTCTGTACCCCAAAGGTTTGTTTGAGGGGTTTATGAAAACTGTGTGAAAGCTGATGTAATATGAATCAACCCACACTCTAACCTTTGATTACTCCCTGTCCTTTGTGATGATAAGTATGTAGACTGAACAGTGCTTTGTTTGGAAACAGATAATATGTTACAAGCAGTAATCAGGTCAGCCTGGCACTGCATGGAAGAATCTGGTAGTAAACAATGGAGATGGCACAAATTGAAAGTACACTACTGAGAGAAGTATCAAACATTGACAGAGGTTTGGCTACTATGGATGAAGATAAAATGCATTGTCCCAAATTGGCCTACATGCTGGTTTGTTATGTTGTAAAAGTGTAAAAGTATGAGGAAAGGGTATTATGTTACAACAGTTTTTATCCTACTGAAAAGTACATCTTAAAAATGTTAGGTTTAGTTTTCATACTGTGACAACAATTTCTAAATAAAATAAAATCATAATTCTCTAATAGAGAGGAAAATTCAAATGTATTAATTGTTGTCACAAAAACAATTTAATTTAATTATCTTTGATTATTTAAATACACAGTGACCTAAAGTAACAGGCGTAAAATAAACGATTACACAGAGACAGACTATTAAGATACTAGCCTACACAGTCCATATCTATTACACATATTATTATAGACCTACTACATTGCAGTTTATTACGTTGCTATTACACAGACAGACAGACAGACAGACATAACAGGCAGACATACAGACATGCAGGCTACACAGACAGATAAGCTACTGTAGGCAGACAGACAATCAGTCTACTACCATGTGTTTATTCTCTGTAATTAGCGAATATTCCAGGACCACTAGGCCCTATAACAAAAGTACAGCGCCATATTCCCTATCCGATAATTACACGCACAACTTCAGAAGTTGCCTAATTAGTGCGCACTTATGCTGGTTTTGGCCACCAGACGCACAGCCTGTGAGGCATGTCAGGGCATGTCCAGATCGGATGAAGTGGCACTGCATAGCCTATCGATAGCGTGCAAAAGTATAGACTCGTGAAAACGATAGAAAAGGGTGCGCTTATGTATCTTCGCCAACCTTATGGATCGAGGTAATATATATTTTTGACTTTGAATCATTTGATGTGATACTCAGGGTGGGAACTTATTATTGGCTCGTGATGCGTTGCGCACTGCTGGTCATGAATTATCTTTCCAGTTGCTAATGTCTGAGCTTTCCAACCTTAGTGATTTTGCTTTGTGGTATTTCATAAAACAGTTTAGTAATCCTTCGTCAATATTAGTAGCCGTGTTGTAAGTTAGAGGACAATTTATGCTAAAACCTCTGCATGTATTTTTTCTCAATATTATTATTTAGGTTTTTACCCCTCAACACAACACATAGAGATGATGATGATGGAGCCTAGCTGATTTAAGATTTAGATATTCTTTGCCTGTAACTATAGACAAGATATCCCCTTGTTGTGTTTGTTGTCTAAATTGTTTGTGTACTTTAGTGACATCAAGTGATAGGATATTAGTTCAACATGCACACAAGCAATATATTTGATTCAATATTCAATGCAGTTTCTAAGAAACAGCAATGTCTTTATGCATTTTGTTTCCATTTTAATCAATGTTCATGATAAAGATTTTAAAATGGGCTAACTACTGAGCCAAAAACTATTATACATATTTTTATTTTAGTTACATTGCTGTCATGGATTGTTCTAAAACCCAGTACTACTTGAATGGGGACTGCCTCCCTTGTCTGCAATGTGGACCAGGACAAGAGCTGTCAGAGGTGGGTATTATAAAATTATAGAGGAATATTTTTGTAGTGAAAGAGAAAGTACTGGATTTTTACAAAGGTCAAAATATAGATAGGCCTGGTGCTGGCTACACACACTGATTCATCTCCTTTCCAGTGCAGCCATGTCTAGTAGCCTGTCAGCTCATCTGAGCAGCAACAGAAATTACTGCAGAACTGGGATTTGTGGTTACTATGAAACCATAAAGAGTTTGGTTTGTCTGTGGTGATCACACTCTAAAATAATCCCACTGGCAGAGAGAACTTTGTTCCAAGTCCACTTGGCAGGCCTGCTAACACATCTACAACATAACGTTCTGAGAACCATATGTTTCTTAGAGCTTGGTGAGAGCATGGTTGTCCTATGTTTCTTTTGTATACAACCTTCCCACAACTTTCTGGAAATGGTGCTGGATAGTTGCTTGGCTTTGGAACATTCTCAGCACATTTAAGGAATTTGACAATAAAACTAGATTTACCTGGTATTTCATTACTTTAACAGAACGTTTCCTAAAAGTTCAAACATGGTTACATTTCCTTTCAATTTTGGTAATGTTCTAGGAACATTCTCTAACTGGTTTGCCATTTGGAATGTTCTCAAATAGTTAAGAGAAAGTTAAGAAACAATGTTCTTCTGTGGGAATTGCAGTACTTTAGCATAACATTTCATACAGGTTTCCTCATGGTTCTATTTAAAGTCATGTTCTCAAATTGTTCAGAGAACGTTAAGAAAACGTATTATAAAAACCACAAGAAAAAGTTTAGTAACGTTCAAATTGTATTTTATTTGTCACATGCGCCAAGTACAACAGGTGTAGACTTTACCGCGAAATGCTTACTGATGAGCACTTTCTCAACACTGCAGTTAAAAAGAAAGAAAAGATTAGCAAAAATAATAATAGATAAAATAGTAACACAATAAAATAACAATTACAACGCTATATACAAGGAGTGCCGGTACCGAGTCAATGTGCAGGGGTACGAAGTAGTTGAGGTAATTGAGGTAATATGTACATGTAGGTAGAGGTAAAAGTGACTAGGCAATCAGGATAGATAATAAACAGAGTAGCAGCAGCCAATGTGAAGAGTGTGAAAGTGTGTGTGTGTGTGGCGTCAAAATGCATGTGTGTTTTGTGAGCGAATGTAGTGTGTGTGCGTGTATGTGTGTGTTGGAGTGCCATTGAAGTGTGTGTGAGTATGCGGGTAGAGTCCAGTGAGTGTGAATAGAGCTAGTGCAAGAATGTCAGTCCAAAATAAAATAAAATGGGGTAGCCATTTGATTAACTGTTCAGCAGTCTTATGGCTTGAGGGTAGAAGCTGTACAGGAGCCTTTTGGTCCCAGACTTGGCGCTCCGGTACCACTTGCCGTGCGGTAGCAGAGACAGCAGTCTACGACTTCGGCGGCTGGAGTCTTTGACAATTTTTTGGACCTTCCTCTGACACCGCCTGGTATAGAGGGACTGGATACAGGGAGCTTGGCCCCAGTGATGAACTGGGCCATATGCACTACCCTCTGTAGCGCCTTGCGGTCAGATGCCAAGCAGTTGCCATACCAAGCGGTGATGCAGCCAGTCAAGATGCTCTCAATGTTGCAGCTGTATAACTTTTTGAGGATCTGAGGGCCCATGCCAAATCTTTTCAGCCTCCTGAGGGGGAAGAGGCATTGTCGTGCCCTCTTCACGACTGTGTTGGTGTGTTTAGACCATGATAGGTCCTTAGTGATGTGGACACCAAGGAACTTGAAGCTCTCGACCCGCTCCACTACAGCCCTGTTGATGTGAATGGTGACGTGCACGGCCCTCCGTTTCCTCTAGTCCACGATTAGCTCCTTTTTCTTGCTGACGTCGAGGGAGAGGTTTTTGTCCTGGCACCACACTGCCAGGTCGCTGACCTCCTCCCTATAGGCTGTCTCATCGTCGTAGGTGATAAGGCCTACTCCCGTCGTGTCGTCGGCAAACTTAATGATGGTGTTGGAGTTGTGCGCAGTCATGCAGTCGTGGGTGAACAGGGAGTACAGGAGGGGACTAAGCACACACCACTGAGGGACCATTTGAATAGACTAAAATGAACAGCTTTGAATGTGTAAAAAAACATGGCATGCTAGCTCCATCCTGGTGGTGCAGTGGACTAATTCCATGGATAGAGAACAAAATATTGTAGGTTTGAATCTCACTGATGCCTTGTCACAATAAAAAAGAAATGTGTTTGCATGATTCATGCCTAAGGAAATGAATTTGCATGTGTCCTATCTGTGCTTAGAGTTTAAAAAAAAGTTTACCCTAAATAAGCTAGTAGTGTTATTAGAAGTCTTATTGAAACATTCAGTGAACGTTTTAAGGAAGTTATTCAAAAACCTGAAAATTACCTATAATTTCCGTTCTCAGAGCGTTAATAATACCTCCCAGGAAAACTTTTAAGGAACCAGTGAAATCCTAAGCTGTAAACAGGTATATTGTGCACTGTATATTTGTATTCTTATTTCCCACCAGGACTGTGGTTATGGAAGTGGATGGTCGGCTTATTGCATCCCCTGTAGTGTCAAGACTTATAAAGAGGGTCGGGGTTACCACAACTGCAGATTCTGCCAGTCGTGTAAACGCATAAACAGGCACCAGAAGTCACTGTGCACCTCTAAGAGCAATGCTGTCTGTGGGGAGTGCTTGCCAGGGTTTGTACGGTACATTATCTAATTGCATTCTTACATATAGCATCTACAGATCTTTACTTAAGACGTAGCTGTGCTTTTAAGTCATAAAAGCTCTTAATTCAGAACATGTGGACTTGGAGTTTTATTAGCTTGTTTACTTGAAGTACAACTATTTCCGACTTTTTTTTCCTGCTTTAATTTAATCTGATTGCAGCTTCTACAGTAAGACACGGATGGATGGCTTGCAGGACTTGGAATGCATGCTGTGTGGTCCCTCCTCCACTACTGAGCAACAGTGCAGCCGTAAGTCTCAGAAAAGGTTGGCCCAGGACTCTGAGAAAGAAAAACCACTTCAGAACCGTTGTTGTATGAGTCAGTTGTGTAGCCTACTGTAATATTTGAAAATTACCTCCATTTACTGGAAACATAATTACCCATTTTGTTGTGTACAATTGTTGCCGTGGAGAATGCATTGTTTGGGTTATGAGATATTCAAGAATTACAACACTGTTCTTTATTAATAGAATAGTGTTACTGTCATTTTATTTGCCAATGTATCAAACTCAGCCTTGCGCAGCACCGACCTCAATGCTTCTATTTTGCAGGAAGCAGAGGAGTTGATGTGGGAAAAGTCTGGAGCCCAGAAGGCCCAGCCCAAAATGCTGCTGTTGTCACCACCATTTCTGTCGCCCTGGTTACCATGATAATCATCCTCTCCGCTACCTTATTTATATACTTCAGACATACCTTACTAAAGAAAATATTTAGAGGTATCTCATGATCTGCACACAAATATCTCCTTTAATTGTTGCATGAGATGTTCACACAACTGCTGATGAAACTGTAATAATGTGGGTTCCGTCAATGTGTTTGTTGGAATCGCTTTTATAGTAACATGCAGGGTACAGGTAATCCTCCTCAAACTGTGCCTCTATTAGCTCATGAATGATATTCTCTCTCTGAAAGGATGCCTGGCTCCTCAAAGCACAAGTCAGAGTGACATGGCGTGTGCAGCATCCCCAGTGAACGGGGTCACACTGAATCTGGAGCAGCAAAGCCAGGACTCAGGTAATTATAAGAGTAGAACAGCACCCACCATGATGTATTAAACAGCACATTATTTACACTATAAATAAGTATACCAAACATTAGGAACACCTTCCTAATATTGAGTTGCCCCCCCCCCCCCCCCCCTCCCTTTTGCCCTCAGAACAGCCTCAATTCGTCGGGGCATGGACTCTACAAGGTGTTGAAAGCGTTCCACAGGAATGCTGGCCCATGTTGACTCCAATGCTTCCCACAGTTGTGTCAAGTTGGCTGGATGTCCTTTGGGTGGTGGACCATTCTTGATACACATGGGAAACTGTTGAGCGTGAAAAACCTAGCAGCGTTGCAGTTCTTGACACAAACTGGTGCACCTGGCACCTACTACCATACCTCGTTCAATGGCACTTAAATATTTTGTCTTGCCCATTCACCCTCTGAATGGCACACATAAACAATCCATGTCTCAATTGTCTCAAGGCTTATAAATCCTTCTTCAACTTGTCTCCTTCCCTTCATCTACATTGATTAAAGTAGATTTAACAAGTGACATCAATAAGGGATCATCGCATTCACCTGGTCAGTCTACTGTATGTCATGGAAAGGGCAGATGTTCTTAATGTTTTGTATACTCAGTGTATATTTCACTAGAACAGACATAACACATGTTGAATAAGGGCCGTAACCCTTTCCACTCACAGCCCCTGTCATCCCGTATATGGGTTGAAAATGGCAGATTTTGTAATTGATAAGCGCCTAAATTGGAATGCAGTGACTGTACAATAACATGCTATGCATGACGTCAGAGCTCAGGTACTACGCTTCACAGCGCTGTGTGGGTTCTGACTGACAGCCGTTATAAACTTGAGCACTGCGTGCGACAAGAAGATTCTCCCATCCCTCTCGCTAATTGGGCTACTTTTGCACATTTGTTGTCTGAATGAGGGAAATGCTGTAAATCGAGAGTCGGTGTGTTTTGAAAGATGGGACGGACGTTGAGGATTATAGTAAATACCGCTTTGATGTCATACAAGCAAACCACACAACCGTGAGTCCAAATGTGCACTTCACATTTCCATATTTAAAAACTAATGTCCTTTACAGTATCAGTGTTTAAGATTGGTATGGATGACATGCGTTATACCCTGGGTTGTCCTGAACAGAATGAGCCTATGCTTGTGTTATTGTGAAGAAAGTTAGCCTCGGAACATGCACTTGAATGCTCTCATGACTCCATTCTATGCGCACCAAAATTACAATCTGTTTGTCTGAAGTGCCTTTTGAAAGCCTAACACTGTAAAATCATATTTTATAACTTAGCTAGCCATGTTGGCAATATAATAAGATTTCAAACGATGCCCACTTGACATAGATTGCGATTTATAATAGAACGTTTTTGGATTGCGTAAACAACAACCGTAATTGTGATGGTGGTGACGCAGGGCTGTGTTCCTAACAAAACACTATAAGTGTGCTTGCTTCAGTTCCTCAATGGCAAAGCTAGGAGAGCTAAAAAAAAAAAAAAAAAGAAACACCTTAGTGTTGAAGGCTCTTTCCTTCAGTCATATAAGTGCATTGAAATTACTTAGGAACTGTGCACAGTTTGGAGAGGTGTGCGGCCACTTGGAGACACCAGTTAGACCTCTCACTCAAACCCTTGTAATAGTTTTTTCTTATCTTGCATCTACTCCAAAATGTCAATGAATATTGTTATTATATTAATGACTGTATCCAGAGTATTTTCAGATTTTGTTATTGATAAATGCTGTGAAAAGTGCAGTAAATGTTAAATGCACATAAAATCAACAGTGTAATGTTTGGATTCAGCCTTGTGTCAGGTGAACTGTTGTGTCCTCACCTTTGGTCTGATAATTTCCCCATAATCTCCAAAGTATTCCCTTTCATTTGCTACCATGGGCATGCATATGCTTTCATAATTATTCTGTTAGAATCATTTCAATTTGGCTCTATGGGTCCTTTGTAGCTCAGTTGGTAGAGCATGGTGCTTGTAACGGCAGGGTAGTGGGTTTGATTCCTGGGACCACCCATATGTAAAATGTATGCACGCATGACTGTAAGTTGCTTTGGATAAAAGCCTCTGATGAATGGCATATTACATTTTACATATAGGTCAATTCCCACTAGTGTAACGGGTTAAACATTCCCTAATTGACTCATATTATAGTACATTGGCGAATGCATGGTTGATTAGGGGTTTGTTAGGGTACTAATGTAACCATCTGATGACCTGTCTTCTTACAGGTGTATGTGGTAACTCTACCACCACTGCAGACACGTTGGCCAGACTGCAGTCCAAAGTGGACATGATTGTCCCTCTGGGGTCCATTCTACTAAGCCCTAACCTTAAAACTCAGGACCACATCAGCCTGCTGGAGACCCAGCCGCTGGTGCGTAACTCCACCTGCAATAACTGCTCCTCTGGGTTTGTCTCTCAGATATCCTCTGAGCCGCCCTCAATCAGTAGTGATGTCTCACTCACAGTGGAGACCCCTGTGGGTCCAGTAGACAGTGGGGAGTCTGAGGCAGGGTCCTTTTTCCGGTTCCTGCAGAGCAGTGAGGGTTACTGTGCCTCTGAGCTGAAGCATTTACCAGTGGAGTGCACTGAGCTAGACTTCCACAGCACTGCAGCCTCAACACTGGCCCTCCACATTGCCACAGACCCAGAATGTAGCTCTGTGAGCCTGGGGATTACGGCGATATCCGGGATTAGAGATGGCCCCCCCGGAGACGGGTCAGGAGGAAGACAACTGAGGAGTCCATTTGCCTGCCCAGAGGAGCAAACTGACAGCTGTTGGAGCAGCCATCAACAACCCTGCAACAGCAGTAATGCGGTAATTACCCTTAGGAAAGACAGGGCTGTGCCACCTGTTCCTCTCACACAGACAAGCTTTTACTCAGCAGTAGAGCGTTGGAGTGACCAGTCGCTAGACTTAGCTGTATTTTATGCTCATACAGCAAATGTTAAAAGCAAATGTCACCTTAAATTTTACTCTTTAAGGTGTGGCCATGGGGTGCAATGTAAAGACAACACACACACACACAATACACACACTGATCTCATAAAATATGAGTTGTGATATCCTCCCATTATAGGCAAGGTACTGGATGCCTCTAGAGACATTTGTCCATGTTTCCCACTTGTCATTTCACACATAATTAGCTAGATATGCCAAATTAAGTTTACAGCTTCACTCATTTAGTAGAGGATGTTTCCCTGAACTATCACGTTCGTTGAATGACGGGTCAGATCAAGGCGCAGCGTGATATACGTACATGTTTATTAACTTATAAACACAACGACAAAACAACAACCGAAACGAAACGTGAAGTCCTAAGGTAGACACACAACAAACCTTAACCGGAACAAGATCCCATAACTAGACAGTGCCAATAGGCTGCCTAAGTATGGTCCCCAATCAGAGACAACGAGCGACAGCTGCCTCTGATTGGGAACCACACCGGCCAACATAGAACTATACATACTAGATCCCACACATATAAAAAGCACAACAAGGAATATACACACCCTGACTCAACATATAAGAGTCCCCTGAGTCAGGGCGTGACAGTAACCCCCCCCCCCCCAAAGGTGCGGATTCCGACCGCACAACGTAAACATAACAGGGTAGGGGCCGGGTGAGAATTCCGCCTCGGAGGCGGATCCGGCTCGGGGCGTGACGACCTCTCACTCTCCGCCTCCCTGTTGCGCCCCTGGTCTGGTCTGGACCTCGGCGCGCTGCTTCCCCTCTCCTTCCTCCCACGATACGCCAGGCCCTGTCTGGACTCTGGTGTGGGAGACCCCGAACCTGGAGAGGGGCTGATGTCATGGTCTGGACTGGAGCCGCTGACCGGAGCTTTACTGGGCACCGGTGGAGCGGACTGCTCTGGCTCCAGAGTGGAGCCGCTGACCGGAGCTGGATCAGGCACCGGTGGAGTGGACTGCTCTGGCTCCGGAGTGGAACCGCTGGCCGGAGCTGGACTGGACCCCGGTGGAGCGGACTGCTCTGGCTCCGGAGTGGAGCCGCTGACCGGTACCGGACCAGTCATCGGTGGAACGGGCACGGGCCGTGCCGGACTGGACACACGCACCACTAGCTTGGTGTGAGGAGCAGGAACAGGCCGGGCCGGACTGGCGACGCGCACCACTAGCTTGGTGCGAGGAGCAGGAACAGGCCGGGCCGGACTGGCGACGCGCACCACTTTCTTGGTGCGAGGAACAGGAACAGGCCGGGCCGGGCTGGCGACGCGCACCACAGGCTTGGTGCGAGGAGCAGGAACAGGCCGGGCTGGCGACGCGCACCACAGGCTTGGTGCGAGGAGCAGGAACAGGCCGGACTGTGGACGCGCACCACTGACTTGGTCCGAGGAGCAGGAACAGGCCGGACTGTGGACGCGCACCACAGGCTTGGTGCGAGGAGCAGGAACAGGCCGGGCTGGCGACGCGCACCACACGCTTGGTGCGAGGAGCAGGAACAGGCCGGACTGTGGACGCGCACCACTGACTTGGTCCGAGGAGCAGGAACAGGCCGGGCCGGACTGTGGAGGCGGACTGGAGGTCTGGAGCGGAGAGCTGGCACTACCCGTCCTGGCTGAATGCCTACTTCCGCACAGTATGTGTGAGGCATCAGCACAGGACGCACTGGGAAGTGCACGCGAACTGGCGATACAGTTCGTAGAACTGGCGCAGGATAAGCGGGACCGAGGAGGCGTACTGGAGACCAGGAGCGTTGAGCCGGCACACCCCGTCCTGGCTGGATGCCCATCTTCGCACGGCACGTGCGTGGTGCAAGCACAGGACGTACAGGACTGTGCCGGCGCACTGGCGACACAGTACTTGCTCCGCATAACACGGAGCCTGCCCAGTCATACGCTTCCTCGCGTGAGTACGGGGAGTTGGCTCTGCTCTGACACTAGGCTCCGCCAACCACCCCGTGTGCCCCCCCCCCCCAAAATGTTCGTGGGGCTGCTTCTCGGGCTTCCTCCTCGACCGGCCTCCTCCGTGTTGCCGTTGCACCTCTCCTGCCTGGGCATCTACCTTAGCCCATGGTCCTCTCCCCGCAAATATCTCTTCCCATGACCACAAATTGCCCACCTGTGACATGGCTATTCGCTCCGCCTGGGCACGCTGCTTGGTCCTCGTTTGGTGGGATCTTCTGTCACGTTCGTTGAATGACGGGTCAGACCAAGGCGCAGCGTGATATACGTACATGTTTATTAACTTATAAACACAACGACAAAACAACAACCGAAACGAAACGAAACATGAAGTCCTAAGGTAGACACACAGCAAACCTTAACCGGAACAAGATCCCACAACTAGACAGTGCCAATAGGCTGCTTAAGTATTGTCCCCAATCAGAGACAACGAGCGACAGCTGCCTCTGAATGGGAACCACACCGGCCAACATAGAACTATACATACTAGATCCCACACATAGAAAAAGCACAACAAGGAATATACACACCCTGACTCAACATATAAGAGTCCCCTGAGTCAGGGCGTGACATGAACAAAGCAAAAATGTATTCATAATATTTATATTTTAATGCTGGAGCACATCCAACAGAAACAAAATAAAACATTGGTTATTGTCAAAAGACCACAATACACATATTTGTATTAGGTGAAGTTCTATTGTTGTTGGTTGTTGTTGTTGTTGTTGTTGTTGTTGTTGTTGTTGTTGTTGTGGCTAGGGATTCAGTTGAGATACATATTCACAGAATCACAATTTTGTTCTGGATGGTTCTGTATTTTAAAGTTAATGTAGCAGTTTCTAACAGGAGTAGTTTTAAAAGTCGTTTTTCATTACGTCTTGCTGGTTTTAAAAAGTTTCTTTATCTTGGCCAAGAGGTATAGTCCAAAATACAATATCTTACTGTTCTACAGGCCACATGGAGAAATAGACAATCATTGTGCCAATAGACTTAGGTGCATACTTGGCACCATTGGCAAAATGTTCAAAAAGAGGATAATATTTTTCCCTTTACATCAGGGATAGGCAACTGACCCCTTTTGAAGGCCCTCGGATACATTTGTATGATTTTTTTGTGAACTCTGTCACACCCTGGCTCTGGGACTCTATATGTTGAGCCAGGGTGTGTTCATTCGATGCGTTCTGTTTCTTTGTTTGGGTGTTCTAGGTTGTCTGTGTCTATGTTTGCCTGTGTGACTCCCAATCAGAGTTGTCTGTGTCTATGTTTGCCTGTGTGACTCCCAATCAGAGGCCAGCTGTCGGCTGGTTGTCTCTGATTGGGAGCCATATTTAAACTGTATGTTTTCCCTTGGGTGTGTTATTGATTTTTGTCATTCGTGTATAGGGCGTGATTCCTGTATTTCGCTCGGTTGAGCTTCCCTCCACTGTTGGAGTATTTACGCACCTGTTTGTGCGCTTTTGTTTTGTTCGCCTTCGTGCGTATTTCGCCTTCGGGCAAGAGTTGACCTATTGCCGGGTTTGGCGATCACTAAAGTCTGTTGGACTATCCGTCTGTGTCCTGCGTTTGATTCCACCACTGCACCCACCTACAGCACGCGCTGACAGAAAAACCCACCATACAACGACCAAGCAGCGTGTCCAGGAACACACGCAGGAGGTGACGCTGGTGGATGTCCTCCTCGGCTGGGGGCAGATTACCGAGGAGGAGGCCGTCCGGTACCGGAGGGCTATGAAGGGGGAGACCCAGGTAGGAGAGGAGCAGCGGCGTCAGCAGTGCCATCGTCGGACGGACGAGAGGCACCCCCAATAATTTTTTAGGGGGGGGCACACGGCGTGGGCGACTGGGCAGCAGGAGGCTGCCACAGGGCGAAATAGGAGACGAGGAGAGAAGGCCACCGGGTTACGGGAGCCATTGGCGAGAGGAGGGAAGGAAGTCGTAGAGGCACGGCGAGAGGTACTGAGGTGTATTGCCAGTCCGGTCCGGCCCGTTCCTGATCCCCGTTTAAAGCCAGTGGTGTGTGTTCCCAGTACGGTCCGGCCTGTCCCTGCTCCACGCACCAAGCCTACGGTGTGCGTCGACAGCCCAGCCCGGCCTGTCCCTGCTCCACGCACCAAACCTACGGTGTGCGTCGCCAGCCCTGCCCGGCCTGTTCCTGCTCCACGCACCAAGCCTACGGTGTGCGTCGACAGCCCAGCCCGGCCTGTCCCTGCTCCACGCACCAAACCTACGGTGTGCGTCGCCAGCCCAGCCCGGCTTGTTCCTGCTCCACGCACCAAGCCTACGGTGTGCGTCGCCAGCCCTGTCCGGCCTGTCCCTGCCCCACGCACCAAACCTACGGTGTGCGTCGCCAGCCCAGCCCGGCCCGTTCCTGCTCCACGCACCAAGCCTACGGTGTGCGTCGCCAGCCCTGCCCGGCCTGTTCCTGCTCCACGCACCAAGCCTACGGTGTGCGTCGCCAGCCCTGTCCGGCCTGTCCCTGCTCCACGCACCAAGCCTACGGTGTGCGTCGTCAGCCCAGCCCGGCCTGTCCCTGCTCCACGCACCAAGCCTACGGTGTGCGTCGCCAGCCCTGTCCGGCCTGTCCCTGCCCCACGCACCAAACCTACGGTGTGCGTCGCCAGCCCAGCCCGGCCCGTTCCTGCTCCACGCACCAAGCCTACGGTGTGCGTCGCCAGCCCTGCCCGGCCTGTTCCTGCTCCACGCACCAAGCCTACGGTGTGCGTCGCCAGCCCTGTCCGGCCTGTCCCTGCTCCACGCACCAAGCCTACGGTGTACGTCGTCAGCCCAGCCCGGCCTGTCCCTGCTCCACGCACCAAGCCTACGGGGTGCGTCGCCAGCCCGGCCCGGCCTGTCCCTGCTCCACGCACCAAGTCTACGGTGCGCGTCGCCAGCCCGGTCCGGCCTGTTCCTGCCACTCGCACCAAGTCTACGGTGCGCGTCGCCAGCCCGGCCCGGCTCGTTCCTGCCACTCGCACCAAGCCAGGGGTGCGAGTCGTCAGTCCGGCACAACCCGTGCCTGGGTCATCGGTGCCAGATCAGGTACCGCTTTATTGCTCCCCAACGGAGCTGAAGCTAGCCGCTCCTGCTACGTCCAGGTCAGCTCCAGCCAGCGGAGCCAGACTGGACCAGGGGCGCTATGGGGGGTTCATTGGAGGGTGGTGGTCAAGGCCGGAGGCAGAACCGCCGCCGAGGAGGTATGCCCGCCCAGCCCTCCCCTGTTTTGCTTTAGTTGAGGCGCGGTCTCAGTCCGCGCCTTTAGGGGGGGGTACTGTCACACCCTGGCTCTGGGACTCTATATGTTGAGCCAGGGTGTGTTCATTCGATGCGTTCTGTTTCTTTGTTTGGGTGTTCTAGGTTGTCTGTGTCTATGTTTGCCTGTGTGACTCCCAATCAGAGGCAACGAGTGTCAGCTGTCGGCTGGTTGTCTCTGATTGGGAGCCATATTTAAACTGTATGTTTTCCCTTGGGTGTTGTGGGTTTTTGTTCCGTGTCGGTATTGTTAACCGTGGACTTCACGAGTCGTGTTTTGTTTGATACTTTAATTAAATAAAGTCATGTTTGTTTCACACGCTGCGCCTTGGTCCGCTTCCTTAGACGATCGTGACAAACTCAGTCGGAGTCTCACCTACTGTTGCAAGTTAGAATAGTAGAATACACAAGGTGCAATTTCGAAATGTGGTTGTGCATCAGCAGTGTTTCTCTTGTTATGTCAGTCACTGACAGTCAGTCACTCAATTAGCCCATGTCAACTAACATTTCTTAGATTGGTAAACTAGTCTAGCGACCTGCTATCTAAACTTAGTAATCATGGTCGAATTACCGGCCGGGGGGGGCACCCATTGATTTTGTTAGTCAGTCTCACTCAGATATCATATTAAAGCTTCAAACATTTCTCTCCACCCTATGGAAAATTTTGTAGAATTGCATGAAATTAGTTAGAAAATTGCTAAATCTTCTCTCCGCCCCATGGCAAAATGTGTAGAATTGCAGCAAACTTGCTTTAAAACTGCAACATTTTCACTACGCCCATGGCAAAATGTGTAGAATTGCACGAAATTAACTCTAAAACCTTACATTTTACGTTTTAGAGGGGGGTCCACTGAGGGGGTCCACAGAGGATGAAGTTATTTGCACACTGTCACTGTCCACGACACATTCTCAAATGTTGAATATAGAAACAGCATAACAGAATAGTTAACCTCTGGTGGGAGGCTAACCAGTGGTAAGTGGGCAGTGGGATCTGTGCTGTGTCATAGCTCAGCTTTTTTAATGCCATAATTTCCCCATTGGCCTGTGTATCTTCTGTCCAGGTGTCCGTCTAGGCAGGCTGCCACAGGCCTTGGTGGATTATCTGGCTCTGAAGCTGGACCCAACGTTCCCAGGAGTACAGAACTACCAGCAGGTGGCGCTGAAGATGGGCATACATCACGAGTTGCTGAAAGGCCTGTGCGGGTTTGATCACGTCTTTCGGTACCTTTCCTCCTGTACTCTGCTAAAAGTACCTGACCTGCTCCACACGTTCTACCTCCTGCAGCGGCTCGACACCCTGCTCCTGCTGTGTGAATATGCCATGCAGAGCCAGACTCAGCGCCAGGTCACAGGATGCACATTTTACTGTTAATGATAACAACACTTCTGCCAACAGAGCCCAGAGGGCTGACATCTACAGGTTATGATCAATATGCGTACTACTGAAATAGAACCTACCTGGAACAACGAAACTGCTCAAACTCTCAGGTGGGGATGTGTAAATATTAGTTTTTTATTCTGAATGGATGACATTACATTTTTTACCTGAATGGTAATGTGATATAAGCCACTGTACGTTTCAGTTATTTTGTCATGCAGCAAATGCTATGCATGAAAATGATGCATTCATATTTTAAAAGTTTGTCAGAAGATAAATCATTTTAAATGCATAAGTACTGTACAAACAGTGTTAATTGTATGGAAAATGTATGCACTCACTAACTGTAAGTCGCTCTGGATAAGAGCGTCTGCTAAATGACTAAAATGTAAATGTAAATTGTTCTACTGAATGAATCAAGTTATATTAGTATTACATTTTATACATGTGTTGGACTTTTATAAATGAAACACAAATTACATTCAGATTCATGGTTATTTTGTTATGATGTAATTTGTCAGGTGCAGATGATTTCAGTATGTAATCACATTTACTACACATAATAAAGAATATGGTCATAGACACATTTCAACAAAAAACATGGCCAGTTACTGTATTTCTGCAAGGCAAAATTGAAAAGCAGATGTAAAATTAAGATTTGCAGAACTAATGCCGCACTACTGACATTTCTACTAAACTTAATTTTAGCAAGGTATCTACATTGTGAAACAATAAAAAATATTTTTGTTATGAAATGAAACATTGGTTTTTCTCAGCATTGTTCATGTACGTTCCAAACAAGTACAGTATACAAATCACAAGAAATTGATTGGAAGACATCACATTCAACAGTCAAAAATAAGAGAAAGTACAATAATTGTACATCTGAAGGAGACAGGATATTTATTTATTTTAAATTGAAATTACATTTATGACGTAGTTACTATGCATACTATGCATTTCCCTCATCAATGGCTTATATAGAGTATATTGTGTTGTTTGTTGCAGTACAAATTGTAAACTGTTACAAAGCTGACTTCCAAGTAAGACCATCTAATTTGAGATTGAGAAACATGCTATATGTTAAAAAAGAAGTCTGTCTTAATTTGTGATATGACATTTGTAGTTGGTGCTCCATTGAAAATATTCATATGATTCTGGCTCTTTAACACATAATATTGTAGCAAATTTTGGGGGGTAACCCTGACTGTCAAGACAACACCTTAACCATTACACCAAGAGGTCCGAACCCCTTGATGAGGTTGCATTAAGGTCACTACTTTTCTTTTGGGAGAACGTTCCCCACGCTTTTCTATACCAAGTCCTTCACGTATACATGCCTCTCCAATGGCCTCACGGGTGCAATCGGGGGTGGTGGGGGGAGGGGGGGTTAAACCGACCAGGATGACTGTCAAGCTAACACCTTAACCGTTACGCCAAGAGGTTCGAACACCTTGATGAGGTTGCTAGGTGTTAGATTAAAAACACTCCAGCTATTTTTGGAGTTGAAACCTTTTCCTGTTGAAAACCAATATCCCACGTATAAATAGAGTAATGTACAGACACTTAACGGTAAAAAAATAAATAAATTGGAAGCAAAATAGTGTTTTTTAGACAACTGCAAATTTCAAGGATAATGCCATTAAAGGCATTATCCTTGATAAATTCAAATGTGAGGTAGTTCACAATATTATGCACCAGGTGGCATGAGTAGGATTCGTTTTTCTCAGCTGCTTGAAAACATTCCTTGGAACAATGTATATTTTTTAAACAGTGTAAGGCAAACAGTAAATTCATTTTCAAAATGTAGTTGCCTTTTCAAAACAGCAAATAGTTTCAGCAAAACTAGATGATACCCTCAAAACTGCAAATACATTCAGATTCTGCCAATTTTTTCCCCATAAAATCTGATTATTTGCATTCACATGACAACGATCCAAATAGTAATTACTATCCACATCAAATAAAATATTTGTATTGATCAAATAACATGGGAAATAAGCACTTTTGGGCGGGATTCATTCCTTTTACCATTACATTTACATTTTAGTCATTTAGCAGACGCTCTTGTCCAGAGCGACTTACAGTTAGTGAGTGCATACATTTTCATACTGGCCCCCCGTGGGAAACGAACCCACAATCCTGGCGTTGCAAGCGCCATGCTCTACCAACTGAGCTACATGGGGCCCTACCATCATTACAAACCACTTCATAAAATGGACGCTATTGCTATATTGTAGCCTACATAGGCTGGTCAGCTAGGTTTGTACATGTAGGCCTAGACCTTTCATCACCAATCAGAAAAACAATGTAGGCCTACAATATAGTAATTTAGTACATCGAGACATGACGTGGTTTGTGATGATGTTAAAAATAATTAACCACAGAACATAGAAAATCGTAAATGTACAGTCAGTATTTATCAATTATCTACAATTCACATGTGAGGTGAAAACATATTACCGTTTTTTTCAATCAATTTGGCTCCATTTTCACAAGAATGTGGTCTGCTAAATGACTGAATGATGATGATGATGATGATGTACATTTTCACAACTCTAAGCACAGGAATCATAAAAATGTCTCATGTTTCAAAACTCTAAGCACAACACTCTTAGAAAAAAAAGTGCTATCTAGAACCTAAAAGTGTTATTCGGCTGTCCCCATAGGAGAACACTTTGAAGAACCCTTTCTGGTTCCAGGTCTTTTTTTTATTTCACCTTTATTTAACCAGGTAAGCCAGTTGAGAACAAGTTCTCATTTACAACTGCGACCTGGCCAAGATAAAGCAAAGCAGTGCAATAAAAACAACAACAACACAGAGTTACATATGGGATAAACAAAATGTACAGTCAAAAACTTTTTGGGTTCAATGTAGAACCCTAGAACCCAAAAGGGTTCTACCTGGAACCAAAAAAGGGTGCTCCTATGTTGACAGCCAAAGAACCCTTTTGGAACCCTTTTTTCTAAGAGTGAACAAACAAGTTCACAAAGTCACAAAGTTCACTGCACTAAATCACACTTTCAATTTGGATACATATTCAATCTAAGTATCTGCTTTCCAAAATGCAATATTCACTTTACTTTTGATATGATTGTCATTTGTTAACAATACAATTAACTATCACTTAATCAAACTTCTCAAAACGGATAACAACTGAACCAAAATGATGTAGTGCCTAGTTAACGCATATACCTTTATTCCACTCATTATCTGAATTTCATTTAATCATTGAAATCGATTTCACATGTGAAAATGCTATTTTTATGTGTTTTTTTTGTAAGGGAATGAAATGGTATGGGGATTTTAAAGTAATTTGCACACTGTTCAGCTAAAATAGTGTACAAATCTTTAATCAATATGATTCACATGACCACTTACTACCGACATTCTAAGACATTTGAACTCACAACCTCTGGATTTAGTGTATACTGATCTTTCTGCTGCGCCACATAGTCTGTAGCATTCACCCACTCATTCATAACCTATAATACATCTTTGCACTTAGCAAAAAGAGTGCCATCTGCACTGCTATTTTTGTTATCAGTTAATCTGACTATTCTCTCATGGATTTAATTTACTTATTTCAGCCATTTGAGGGTTTTCTGTATAGTTGCCTAATGTTGGTGGGGCATATTCTTTCGGTTTAATGGTACTCCTGAACCAGTTTGTTTTGAGTGTATTTTGAACAAAGCTGAAATCTACTTTGAAGTCCATTGTGTAGGAATAAAGGTGAAATCGGTCATCGACACAGACGGCGTAGCAGGAAGATCGGAATGCCGTTGTGAGTCATGTTTAATAATAGGGCATCACCTGTGAAATCTCATGTGAAAAATATTCACGTGAAAATTTGAATTAACATGGGAAAGGTAGTGATCACATGTATAAAACGTGGACATTTCACATGTGAAATCAAGTGATTTTCCATGTGAAATCACGTGGCTCTTCTGTAAGGGAAGAAAGTAAGTTAGTTACTTGATGTCTGTCTAGGGCAAATGCCACTATGGACAGCACTCACACATGAACAGAGCAGTACTGCGGGAATCGACTGACATGACATATGGTCTTTCCAAAGACCCAGCTGCTTTTCACAAATCTGGCCTGAAAAACAGAACATATGTTACAGTAATACAAAACAATCTAACGTTTTCATAAAGTAAACACTTCCTAATAAATATATAAAACAAGTGGTAGCCAACACTTACAATTATGCCAATTTGGATGATCATCCGATTTAAACATTGTTCAAACTTGCATAATCAACAGTGCACAGATGTATTTGAATAATAAGTTAATTAGATATTCTGGCCACAGTAGCCATACACCCACAGGGCACAGATGTAATGTTGATCATTATGCAGTTGATGTGCATTTAATCAAAGACTAATTCATCACCTCTCTGAGAAAGATACAAGTGATGATAGAGTGTAGCAGGAGAGAGTGAAAGCTGTAAGGGGGACTGAACTGTAGCTCCTACGGTGCAGAGACGAGTGCCTAACAGCCTGTAGCCTGCCACAAAAACCTGGATCTCTGTGAGGCAGTACAACACTCGCATACTGTACACCTGTTACAGTATTCCCCCTCTCAGGAGAAGAGTCCTCATGCACGAAACCCTACCTTTGAACCGGAGAACACTTTCTTGATGACTGAGAAAGATGGGAGGAATCCCACCGCTGCCACCAATGTAACAGTAGAGAGTGAGAGCTGTAACAGAGACTTCATGATGCTATATTTGTGAAGAAATTCTCCAGTGACAACAAAAATACCAACAAGTTGGAGTTCTAGGTCCTTAGTATTTTGGTAAAATAAGACAGTTGTAGGTTACTAATCTAGTTACTAGTTACTAGTCAAAGCCTATTCTGCAAAATCTAAATATATTTCATTATTTATAATTACAGAAAAATGCAGACTGTGGCTTTAAAGACTGCACAGAAATGATGCACTTGAAAACGACTAACAGTCATTAACAGGTACAGCCCATGTCTGTGAAATTGTCTATTTAGCTCAGGTAATTTACCAGAGTAAAAGGAGTGTTGAGTAGAGTAATCACTAAATCAGCAACTGCCAAATTAATAATAAACAAACTTGTGACAGAATGCATCTGCTGCTTTATCACAATGTGGCAAACCACAACATTCCCATTAAAGTGAAATTATGATAATGACTGAATACGCTATAATGAGTAAAGTCTTGGTTGTTGAATTTTGTGACTCAGTCTCATTTGGTTTTGTTGCCATACATTCCTTAACCAAGAGAACAATTCCAAAATGATTAATGATTTGACTGTAGGAATTTTTCTGTCTTCTCATACAGGAGTAATATCATTTTTTAAAACATTATTATTATAATAAAAAAAAATGCTTTTAAATTGAACAGTACATATACTGAGTGAACAAAACATTAAGAACACCTTCCTAATATGGAGTCCCCCCCCCCCCCCCCAAGTTGGCTGGATGTCCTTTGGGTGGTGGACCATTCTTAATACACATGAAAAACCCAGCAGCGTTACAGTTCTTGACACAAACCATTGCGCCTGGCATCTACTACTATACCCTGTTCAAAGGAACTTAAATATTTTGTCTTGCCCATTCATCTTCTGAATGGCACACATACACAATCCAAGTCTCAATTGTCTCAAGGCTTAAAAATCCTTCTTCAACCTGTCTCCTCCCCTTCATCTACACTGATTGAAGTGGATTTAACAATTGACATCAATAAGGGATCATCGCATTCACCTGGATTCACCTGGCAGTCTGTCATAGAGTGTCATGTTTTGTATACTCAGTGTACAGTGTTGTCATACTGGGTTGTTTTGGTACCATGTCGGTAGATTACAATGATATTCAGTGTTGATGACAAATGACAGTGATGGGTGATGGCTCCATGTACTGTAGGGATTACTGTTTTTGTAAGTGTGTTTTATCTGCATTTTCTAAATTCCATCTGGGACCACGTTGGAAACCAATTCATTTTGCTTTAATGTGTTATCCCCTGGGTTGTACTCAGTGCATATTTTTTCCCAATAAATCGATCCATATTTATTGACTGTTGTTGCTATGCAGTATGTGAGTCACACACTGCTATCTAATCACAAGATAGCACAGACATCCGCTCTTACTCAAGCGCATGTGGCTTTGTGAGCACAGGAAGGCATGTGGGTCTGACAGATAAAGAGTGATATTTTACAGAAGTATCCAAAGGCAGGTTATTGAACATAATAGGCCTTGTAAAAGCACAGCGTGCAAGATAAATAATAATTTGGTGCGTGCTTATATTTGTCCTATTTCACATGTGTATTAATAAGCATGTGTGAATTGTAAATGTGTATATCCCATCTCTCCCTGAGACACCCTCAGAGAGTGGCTAAGGCTCTAATCGCTAGGATACCTGCCGACCTATAAATAAGATATATCTCCAACTACTCTATATCTCCCTTAATTGAAACCAACGTTTCGACTCTGCTTCATATTAGAACAAACTCTACTTTTATTTCCTTCATGATAACCAATTTGTGCTGACCATTATAGAGCAATGTGCTATCGCTCACCGTGCCAGTGCATCACCCAGTGATTACTTTACATTGGTAGTGGGTCAGTCACCCTTATGTACATAATTTAGGCCTACATAAAGTGCTTAAAAACCTGAAGAAAAGTTATCTATAGAAATGCAATCATTATTCAATTTCTATTTATTCCTATTCATCCATACACATCAACTTTACATATGCTAGGGACCTCAAGTTTACCCAGTACTTATGCAGTATTTAATACAGGAACACACACATTTGTTACACAGTGTACCAAGTGCCATCATACAAACTCACAATATAATAATAATAATAATAATATGCCATTTAGCAGAAGCTTTTATCCAATGCGACTTACAGTCATGGGTGCATACATTTTTATTTTTATTTTTTTTTGTGTATGGGTGGTCCCGGGGATCGAACACACTACCTTGGCGTTACAAGCGCCGTGCTCTACCAGCTGAGCTACAGAGGACCACTTACACCGAATACATGAGACATTAGTGACAGTGCAGGATCAAATGTACACTATCACAGTAAATACAGACAATTATTTTCACAAAATCGAATGTGTTACCTGAGAAAGTCTAACGGGCTAACAGTGAAAGTCACTTGGAGGTTTAAGTGATCTTCTTTGAAGTCAGTCTGGTGGGAGATGCTCAGCAGACAAGTGACCCCTCACTTGGGGTATTTGACAAACTGACACCCTGTCATACTGAGTGTCCAACTCAGCTTGTCAAATACACTAAGTGGGGGGCCTTCTCTCACAGTTGCAGACGATGTGCCTGTAGTAGGGAAAGAATGGACATTGGTGTAATGTTTAAACATTTAAATATTCCCTGACCAAACATTTACCTCCAGGCTCCAGGTAATGTTTTGTCCTGATGACCTTTTTTGTTTTGGTGTGCTTTACTGTGACCAGTGGAGTATCCTGGACCTCTCATTATCAAATGTTTGGGGGTAGATAACAGCTCCATTGATATTTTCGTGAAACCACAAATCAAATAGAAACAATAACCAAAGACCCATTACATTTAGAAATAGCAATACATTATACTGTATAATGTATTCCAAAGTCGTACCGATTTGTTATGTCAATTTAATAAATTATCAATAAAACCATGAAACAATATCATGTCATACCTGAGTGACCAGACCTCTATTGAAATGGTGGATGTTTAGTGCGTGCCCCAATGATTCCTTCGTCGAGTTCTCTCCTTTGACCAAACAGGGACAGAGACGCTGATGATACTGTGCATCTGACAACACGTCTGATCGTTAATAACTAAGCCTTGACATCACAAAGAGGAAGCTAAAATGAGGAAGATAGCAGCAAGGCCAGAAAGCAGGAAATATCTGAAACCAAAGTGACAACATGTCATGGTTGTGAAATGCTTCAGTTGGCAGTTTGAAATTGAGTTAAGGCCAATTGCATAGTTTGACAAAGTATTCCATTATTTCAGTCACTTTGTCAATACAGTTTCAGCGTTCCATGCATATAGTGTGGAAAGCGAATTATCTCTTGATGAAAGTAAAAGCACACTGTTTCTTTTTTTCATTCTCCTGTGTTAACTGTTCAGTCCACAGCTATTGTGACAAACAACAGATTGCTTATTATTTTGTTGTCCTTGAAGTACTACTTGTCAATGCAATGCAATAACATTACAGGGACTCAATACCCTGGTGATAGAGTGTGGGTCGTGTTTGTGTCAACATGTCAGCCATGTCAGATTCAACACATCACAAGTAATTTTCTTGGTACTTAATTATACTAAACACAAATATAAACACAACATATAAAGTGTTGGTCCCATTACATTTACATTTACATTTACGTCATTTAGCAGACGCTCTTATCCAGAGCGACTTACAAATAGATGTTTCATGAGCTGAAATAAAAGATCCCAGAAATGTTCCATATGCTCAAAAAGCTTATTTCTCTCAAATGTTGTGCACAAATGTGTTTACATCCCTGTTAATGAGCATTTCTCCTTTGCCAAGAAAATCTATCCACCTGACAGGTGTGGCATATCAAGAAGTTGATTAAACAGCATGATCATTACACAAGGTGCACCTTGTGCTGGGGACAATAAAAGGCCACTCTAAAATGTGCAGTTTCCAGACAGCTGATGAAACTGAGGAGTATTTCTGTCTGTAATAATGCCCTTTTGTGGGGAAAAATAGATTCTGATTGGCTGGGCCTGGCTCCCCAGTGGGTGGGCCTGACCTCCAAAGCCCCTGCCCAGTCATGTGAAATCCATAGATTAGGGCCTAATAAACATTTTTCAATTGACTGATTTCCTTATATGACCTGTATCTCAGTAAAATCGTCAAAATTGTTGCATGTTGTGTTTATATTTGTGTTCAGTATACGGCATAGCAAGCCACGGCAATGTGACTCGCTGTCTGTAGGAGCGAACCATTTTCGGAAATGGGGTGGTGTACATAATAAACTGGCCGCACCATGACATTCATGCAAGTAATATAATATACACTGAGCAAAAATATAACCGTAACATGCAACAATTTTAAAGATTTTATTGAGTTACAGTTCGTATAAGGAAGTCAGTCAATTTAAATACATTCAATAGGCCCTAATCTATGGATTTCACATGACTGGGAATACAGATATGCATCTGTTGGTCACAGATACCTTTAGGGGCGTGGATCAGAAAACCAGTCAGTATCTGGTGTGACCACCATTGAGTAAAGGGTCTGAATACTTATGTAAATGTCATATTTCATTTTATTTTATTTTTTATACATTTGCAAAAAAATCTAAAAACCTGTTTTTGCTTTGTCATGATGGGGTATTGTGTGTAGATTGATGAGGATTCATTAAAAAAAAATCAATTTTAGAATAAGGCTGTAACGTAACAACATTTGAAAAACGTCAAGGGGTATGAATACCTACAGAATGCACTGTATATTGAACCATAGAAGGCCACAATAGCTACAGAATTACACTGCTTATTATCCTGGTGAGTTTTTAAATCAATGAAATCGCAATCATACAACTGTCAAAATGAATGTGTAGTCAGGCATAGCTTAGCAGCTTCTATTGCAATATCTTTTAGTTGCCTGCTTTTTAACTGATATAATTCCCTTAGTTGAGGCGAGTCTATGAAAAGGCAAAATGAATGGCCGATGTTTTAAGTAGTTTCATCCATGATAACTGAACATTTGTAGGTTTTAATGTGTCAGAGATACATAGATAAACTCACAGCTTCATTTCACAGGGTGTGTGAGTGCGAACATTCAGTTAACCTCTAAAAGAAAGAAAAAACGCTTCCTCAGAACATTCACTTCCCTCTCTTCAAGCACTGTTTGGTTGAAGTAAATACTTAAAGGACAACGCCTCCACTTTTAACATTTGTTTTGTTATTATGAAGTATTTAGTGATGTCCTACACAGTTTTAGTGTAATTTTATGATTTCATGTCTATTGACTGCTTAGTGATGAGCAAAACCGGAAATTGCTTCTCTGTGACTTTTTCAAGTAGGATCCCTGAGATGACTAACAAGAAATTATGGACAGTCATTTTCATCTATTTATATAACCCGTCTGTAGTTTTGTTATCATATTGAAGCTCCCTGTGTCCTTTCCCAAATTGCCTATATTTTTTAATTGAATTACTTGGTTGCTTGAACAGTCGCTGAGGCAGTATTTGTCTGGTATCATTGAAAGCACTTTATTTCAGATGCAGCAGGTTTAGCTACTTAGCTAGCTAGCAATGCTAACGTTAGCACCAAAGGCAAATAAACAGGTTGAGAGACTAGGATTCCGTAATGATTTGCCTGTAAATTTAATAATAAATGTTGTGTTCTTCTAAAAGGCCTACAGAGCATGCGCAGACCAGCTGGCTGGTGTGTTTACGTACATATTCAATCTCTCCCTTTCCCAGTCTGCTGTTCCCACATGCTTCAAGATGGCCACCATTGTTCCTGTACCCAAGAAAGCAAAGGTTACTGAACTAAATGACTATCTTCCCGTAGCACTCACCTCTGTCATCATGAAGTGCTTTGAGAGACTAGTCAAGGATCATATCACCTCTGCCTTACCTGTCACCCTAGACCCACTTCAATTTGCTTACCGCCCCAATAGATCCACAGACGATGCTATCGCCATCACACTGCACACTGCCCTATCCCATCTGGACAAGAGGAATACCTATGTAAGAATGCTGTTAATTGACTATTGCTCAGCATTCAACACCATAGTACCCTCCAAGCTCATCATTAAGCTCGAGGCCCTGGGTCTGAACCCCGCCCTGTGCAACTAGGTCCTGGACTTCATGACAGGCCGCCCCCAGTTGGTGAAGGTAGGAAACAACATCTCCACTTCGCTGATCCTCAACACTGGGGCCCCACAAGGGTGCGTGCTCAGCCCCCTCCTGTATTCCCTGTTCACCCATGACTGTGTGGCCAAGCACGCCTCCAACTCAATCATCAAGTTTGCAGACGACACAACAGTAGTAGGCTTGATTACCAACAATGACGAGACAGCCTACAGGGAGGAGGTGAGGGCTCTGGGAGTGTGGTGCCAGGAAAATAACCTCTCATTCAACGTTAACAAAACAAAGGAGATGATCGTGGACTTCAGGAAACAGCAGAGGGTGCACCCCCCTATCCACATTGACGGGACCGCAGTGGAGAAGGTGGAAAGCTTCAAGTTCCTTGGCGTACACATCACTGACAAACTGAAATGGTCCACTCACTCAGACAGTGTGGTGAAGAAGGCGCAACAGAGCCTCTTCAACCTCAGGAGGCTGAAGAAATGTGGCTTGGCACCTAAAACCCTCACAAACTTTTACAGATGCACAATTGAGAGCATCCTGTCGGGCTGTATCACCGCCTAGTACGGCAATTGCACCGCCCGCAACCGCAGGGCTCTCCAGAGGGTGGTGCGGTCTGCCGAACGCATTACCGGGGGCAAACTACCCGCCCTCCAAGACACCTAGGGCACCCGATGTCACAGGAAGGCCAAAAAGATCATCAAGGACATCAACCACCCGAGCCACTGCCTGTTCACCCCGCTATCATCCCGAAGGCGAGGTCAGTACAGGTGCATCAAAGCTGGGACCGAGAGACCATCAGACTGTTAAATAGCCATCACTAGCACATTAGAGGCTGCTGCTGCCTATTGAAATCACTGGCCACTTTAAGAAATGGAACACTAGTCACTTTAATAATGTTTACATATCTTGCACTACTCATCTCATATGTATATACTGTATTCTATTCTATAATATTCTACTGTATCTTAGTCCATGCCGCTCTGTCATTGCTTGTCCATATATGTATATATTCTTAAATTCCATTCCTTACTAGATTTGTGTGTATTGGGTATATGTTGTGAAATTGTTAGATATTACTTGTTAGATATTACTGCACTGTCGGAGCTGGAAGCACAAGCATTTCGCTACACCCGCAATAACATCTGCTAAACACGTGTATGTGACAAATAAAATTGGATTTTATATGTTTTTTGGACTGTTGTTTAAGACAGTCGCTAAGATGAAACTCGGCTGTTATTAGTGCAAGCACTATTATTTTGAATGTTGCAGTCGGGCTAGCTAACATGATAACTAGATGGGAGAGCCTATATGGACACGCCTGGTGCCAAAAATGTATTGTGTATGTCATGTAGTGAAAGTTGAGAGGGGACGAACGGATTCGGTTCAGTCAGTTCAGTCAGTCATTCTAATGAGCCCTCCTCCAGCTAGCTAGTTTATGCTTGTGGCTAGAAACTTGTCTGGCGAAGTTGGGACTTGGGAGAGTGTTCAGAATCATTCAGTAATGGTTAGCATTTTTGTACAAAACTGTAGACGTTAATGCCGTAGTTGTACATTTTCGGTGAAAATACTAACCCCCTAGAGTCGATTGACGCACCAGTGCATCAATCTAAGTAACATAAAATCCCCATAAGCTAAAGATATATTTTTTACATTGGATGTGTCTCAATCCACCGCATCAGCCTATGTCGCACTTCCGCATCTGCGGTGGAAGGTGGCAGAGCTAGAGCGGGTTTTGTCAGACCATGAGACATCCCGAAAATTGGTCTTCTCACAAAAACGTCTGTAGCGTTCGAATACAATGGTGGTCTCCATTTTGGTCTACGACCCCCACAAGTGTCAGGGGACTCATCTGAAGTCGAAACCAGCGATGTGCCAACTTCTGTTTGTAGCGTCCGAACCGTTTGGGCTACAAACTAATGTGAAAGGGGAGATTCTCAAGAACAAGATGGTGTTCGCCATTTTGCTCCATGACCCCCACAAGTGTCAGGGGACTCATGTGAAGGTAACCGGTACCGGTTTCAAAAAATGAATGGAAGTATGAAGGTAGTTTTGTGCCTACCCAAAAAAGGGGTTAAATATGTGTAAAAAAATAAATAATAATATATATATATATATATATATATATATATATATATATATATATATATATATATATATACACTACCGGTCAAAAGTTTTAGAACACCTACTCATTCAAGGGTTTTTCTTTATTTTTACTATTTTCTACATTGTACAATAATAGTGAAGATATCAAAACTATGAAATAACACATATGGAATCATGTAGTACGAAGCTAGCTAGCTAGCCGTTTTTCTAACAAAGTCAACACAGTAGCCATTGCTAGCTAGCCAACACGACCAGCTAACTGTACTGTAGCAGCTAAATACAATATATTTGTGCTAGCTAGCCAACGTTTAATTATTGCTGCGTTATGAAAGGAACTAGACACGGACACGAATTATCTGTTTAGTGTGTTAACACACTATTGGTAGTTTGTTGTAACCAAGTATTGGTGCTAAACTGTGTGTTATTGGATGCTAGCATGCTAGTTAGCTATGGCGTCATAGTTAGCTAGCTGAATAAAGTAAGTTGAGTCTATTCCTTGAAACATTGAACCGCTGTAGTTCACAACAATTCTAATTTCTAAAGTGGAAGTTGGGAGAGTTTTTATTCGGATGGTTCAGTGAAACAATTATAGTTTCTGAGGTGGAAGTTTTGGTGAGGGAGGCCCTACTCTCTCCTTTCCCAGATGTTTAGTTCATTTCATTCCGATCTCCTCTGCATTATTGTAGCCATTTGCTACAGCCTGTCAACTATGCCTCTGCCTATCCCTGTTCTCTCCTCTCCGCACAGGCTACACAAACGCCTCACACCGCGTGGCTGCTGCCTCTCTAACCTGGTGGTCCCTGCACGCACCCCACACCTGGAGTTCCAGGTCTCAGGCAGCCTCTGGAACTGCCGTTCTGCTGCCAACAAGGCTGACTTCATCCCAGCCTATGCTAACCTCCAGTCCCTCGACTTCCTGGCGCTGACGGAAACATGGATTACCACTGAAAACACTGCTACTCCTACTGCTCTCTCCTCGTCTGACCATGTGTTCTCGCATACCCCGAGAGCATCTGGTCAGAGGGGTGGTGGCACAGGAATCCTCATCTCTCCCAAGTGGACATTCTCAATTTTTCCCCTAACCCATCTGTCTATCTCCTCATTTGAATTCCATGCTGTCACCGTCACTAGCCCATTTAAGCTTAATATCCTTGTCATCTATCGCCCTCCAGGTTCCCTTGGAGAGTTCATCAATGAGCTTGACGCCTTGATAAGCTCCTTTCCTGAGGATGGCTCACCCCTCACAGTTTTGGGGGATTTCAACCTCCCTACGTCTACATTTGACTCATTTCTCTCTGCCTCCTTCTTTCCACTCCTCTCCTCTTTTGACCTCACCCTCTCACCGTCCCCCCCTACTCACAAGGCAGGCAATACGCTTGACCTCATCTTTACTAGATGCTGCTCTTCTACTAATCTCACTGCAACTCCCCTCCATGTCTCCGACCACTACTTTGTATCCTTTTCTCTCTCGCTCTCCTCCAACACTACTCACTCTGCCCCTACACAGATGGTAATGCGCCGCCGCAACCTTCGCTCTCTCTCTCTCCCACTACTCTCTCCTCTTCCATCCTATCATCTCTTCCCTCTGCTCAATCCTTCTCCCTCCAATCTCCTGATTCTGCCTCCTCAACCCTCCTCTCCTCCCTTTCTGCATCCTTTGACTCTCTGTGTCCCCTATCCTCCCGGCCGGCTCGGTCCTCCCCTCCAGCTCCGTGGCTTGATGACTCATTGCGAGCTCACAGAACAGAGCTCCGGGCAGCGGAGCGGAAATGGAAGAAAACTAAACTCCCTGCCGACCTGGCATCTTTTCACTCCCTCCTCTCTACATTTTCTTCATCTGTTTCTGCTGCTAAGACCACTTTCTACCACTCTAAATTCCAAGCATCTGCCTCTAACCCTAGGAAGCTCTTTGCCACATTCTCCTCCCTGCTGAATCCCCCCCCCCCCCTCCTCCTCTCTCTCTGTGGATGACTTCGTCAACCACTTTGAAAAGAAGGTTGACGACATCCGATCCTCGTTTGTTAAGTCTAATGACACTGCTGGTCCTGCTCACACTGCCCTACCCTATGCTTTGACTTCTTTCTCCCCTCTCTCTCCAGATAAAATCCTGCGGCTTGTGACTGCAGGCCGCCCAACAACCTGCCCGCTTGACCCCATCCCCTCCTCTCTTCTCCAGACCATCTCCGGTGACCTTCTCCCCTACCTCACCTCGCTGATCAACTCATCCTTGACCGCTGGCTATGTCCCTTCCATCTTCAAGAGAGCGAGAGTTGCACCCCTTCTCAAAAAACCAACACTCGATCCCACTGATGTCAACAACTACAGACCAGTATCCCTTCTTTCTTTTCTTTCCAAAACTATTGAGCGTGCCGTCTTTAGCCAACTCTCTTGCTATCTCTCTCAGAATGACCTTCTTGATCCAAACCAGTCAGGTTTCAGGACTGGTCATTCAACTGAGACTGCTCTTCTCTGTGTCACGGAGGCTCTCCGCACTGCTAAAGCTAACTCTCTCTCCTCTGCTCTTGTCCTTCTAGACCTGTCTGCTGCCTTTGATACTGTGAACCATCAGATCCTCCTCTCCACCCTCTCCGAGCTGGGCATCTCCGGCGCGGCTCACTCCTGGATTGCGTCCTACCTGACCGGTCGCTCCTACCAAGTGGCGTGGCGAGAAGCTGTCTCCGCACCACGTGCTCTCACCACTGGTGTCCCCCAGGGCTCAGTTCTAGGCCCTCTCCTATTCTCCCTATACACCAAGTCACTTGGCTCTGTCATATCCTCACATGGCCTCTCCTATCATTGCTACGCTGACGATACACAACTAATCTTCTCCTTTCCCCCTTCTGATAACCAGGTGGCGAATCGCATCTCTGCATGTCTGGCAGACATATCAGTATGGATGACGGATCACCACCTCAAGCTGAACCCTGGCAAGACGGAGCTGCTCTTCCTCCCGGGGAAGGACTGCCCGTTCCATGATCTCGCCATCACGGTTGACAACTCCGTTGTGTCCTCCTCCCAGAGTGCGAAGAGCCTTGGCGTGACCCTGGACAACACCCTGTCGTTCTCCGCTAACATCAAGGCGGTGACCCGATCCTGCAGGTTCATGCTCTACAACATTCGGAGAGTACGACCCTGCCTTACACAGGAAGCGGCACAGGTCCTAATCCAGGCACTTGTCATCTCCCGTCTGGATTACTGCAACTCGCTGTTGGCTGGGCTCCCTGCCTGTGCCATTAAACCCCTACAACTCATCCAGAATGCCGCAGCCCGTCTGGTGTTCAACCTTCCCAAGTTCTCTCACGTCACCCCGCTCCTCCGCACACTCCACTGGCTTCCAGTTGAAGCTCGCATCTGTTACAAGACCATGGTGCTTGCCTATGGAGCTGTGAGGGGATCGGCACCTCTGTACCTTCAGGCTCTGATCAGTCCCTACACCCAAACGAGGGCATTGCGTTCATCCACCTCTGGCCTGCTGGCTCCCCTTCCTCTGCGGAAGCATAGTTCCCGCTCAGCCCAGTCAAAACTGTTCGACGCCAGGACAGCGGAGTCACTCACCACCTTCCGGAGACATTTGAAACCCCACCTCTTTAAGGAATACCTGGGATAGGATAAAGTAATCCTTCTACCCCCCCCCCCCCCCCCCCCCCCAAAAAAAAAAAACATATTGTAAAGTGGTTATCCCACTGGCTATAGGGTGAATACACCAATTTGTAAGTCGCTCTGGATAAGAGCGTCTGCTAAATGACGTAAATGTAAATGTAAATGTAGTAACCAAAAAAGTGTTAAACAAATCAAAATATATTTGAGATTTGAGATTCTTCAAACAGCCACCCTTTGCCTTGATGACAGCTTTGCGCACTCTTGGCATTCTCTCAACCAGCTTCATGAGGTAGTCACCTGGAATGCATTTCAATTAAAAGGTGTGCCTTCTTAAAAGTTAATTTGTGGAATTTATTTCCTTCTTAATGCGTTTGAGCCAATCAGTTGTGTTGTGACAAGGTAGGTGGGGTATACAGAAGATAGCCCTATTTGGTAAAAGACCAAGTCCATATTATGGCAAGAACATCTCAGATAAGCAAAGAGAAACGACAGTCCATTATTACTTTAAGACATGAAGGTCAGTTAATACGGAACATTTCAAGAACTTTTAAAGTTTCTTCAAGTGCAGTCACAAAAACCATCAAGCGCTATGATGAAACTGGCTCTCATGAGGACCACCAAAGGAATGGAAGACCCAGAGTTACCTCTGCTACAGAGGATAACTTCATTATAGTTACCAGCCTCAGAAATTGCAGCCAAAATAAACGCTTCACAGAGTTCAAGTAACAGACATATCTCAACATCAACTGTTCAGAGGAGACTGCGTGAATCAGGTCTTCATGGTCGAATTGCTGAAAAGAAACCACTACTAAAGGACACCAATAAGAATAAGAGACTTGCTTGGGCCAAGAAACACGAGCAATGGACATTAGACCAGTGGAAATGTGTCCTTTGGTCTGGAGTCCTAATTTGAGATTTTTGGTTCCAACCGCCATGTCTTTGTGTGACGCAGTGTGGGTGAACGGATGATCTCGGCATGTGTATTTCCCACCGTGAAGCATGGAGGAGGAGATGTTATGGTGTGGGGGTGCATTGCTGATGACACTGTCTGTGATTTATTTAGAATTCAAGGCACACTTAACCAGCATGGCTACCACAGCATTCTGCAGCGATACGCCATCCCATCTGGTTTGAGCTTAGTGGGACTATCATTTGTTTTTCAACAGGACAATTACCCAACACACCTCCAGGCTGTGTAAGGGCTATTTGACCAAGAAGGAGCGTGATGGAGTGTTGCAACAGATGACCTGGCCTCCACAATACCCCGACCTCAACCAAATTGAGATGGTTTGGGATGAGTCGGATGGCAGAGTGAAGGAAAAGCAGCCAACAAGTGCTCAGCATATGTGAGAACTCCTTCAAGACTGTTGGAAAAGCATTCCAGGTGAAGCTGGTTGAGAGAATGGCAAGAGCGTGCAAAGCTGTCATCAAGGCAAATGGTGGCTATTTGAAGAATCTCAAATATAAAATATATTTTGATTTGTTTAACACTTTTTAGTTACTACATGATTCCATATGTGTTATTTCATAGTTTTGATGTCTTCTCTATTATTCTACAATTTAGAAAATAGTAAAAATAAAGAAAAACCCTTGAATGTGTAGGTGTTCTAAAACTTTTGATCGGAAAGTATTCAGACCCCTTGATATTTTCCAAATTTTGTTACATTACAGCTTTATTCTAAAATGGATTAAATAAATAAAAACTCCTCAATCTACGCACAATACCCCATAATGAAAATGCGAAAACAGGTTGTTAGAAATCTGTGCAAAGTTAGCAAAGCTATTGGGGGGAGGGGGAGGTATAAATCCCCCCCCCCTCCAATTCAGTTTTATATTTTACGAAATAGTTTTCTCCGTTTTATTTTTCCTGGTTTTAGATTTTGTTTTGTTCTTCACTCTCAAAATTACAATTGTTCATAAAGAAACGACCAAATTGGATGTTCTGAGTCCATGTCAAATCTTAAATCACATCAGAAGAACATTTATTTTTGGTCTGCAAGAAAACAAACAAAATTTAGATTTTTTAGGGGAATTCCCTTTAATTGTGCATCTTGCCTTTTAATTGTGCATCTAGCAGGTCTAGCGATGGTTCTGTACTATTGCTGCTCATTTCATAGCAATGTTTGCAAATAACAAATAATAGGTACAAATGATATACTTACTCTTCCAGGTAAGCCAACTTTGCAGTTAACATTTAATTTAGAAGGTTTTGGAGAAAGAATTTCTGTCAACACACAAAATGTTTATCAAATCAACTGGCTACACATGGAGACAAACGCGCGCACCACACAGACAGACTTGGCAGAGACTGGAACCGGCTCGCCTGGCACCGATGATCATACCACGCTCAAAGTTGCTTAGGTCGATCGCTTAGGTCAATCTAATGTTCAATCGAACCGTAACTGAATGCCTTCGATGCCTGTCTGCCCGTCTTATATAGCAAGCCACGGCCACAGTGACTCGCTGTCTGTTGGAGCAAACAATTTTCGTGAATGGGGTGGTGTACATAAAAAACTGGCCGCACCATGACATTCATGCAAGTAATATAATATACATTGAACAAAAATATAAGCGTAACAGGCAACAATTTTAAAGATTTTATTGAGTTACAGTTCATATAAGGAAATTAGTCAATTGAAATAAATAAATTAGTCCCTAATTTATGGATTTCACATGACTGGGATACATACACTGCTCAAAAAAATAAAGGGAACACTCAAACAACACAATGTAACTCCAAGTCAATCACACTTCTGTGAAATCAAACTGTCCACTTAGGAAGCAACACTGATTGACAATACATTTCACATGCTGTTGTGCAAATGGAATAGACAACAGGTGGAAATTATAGGCAATTAGCAAGACACCCACAATAAAGGACTGGTTTTGCAGGTGGTGACCACAGACCACTTCTCAGTTCCTATGCTTCCTGGCTGATGTTTTGATCACTTTTGAATCCTGGCGGTGCTTTCACTCTAGTGGTAGCATGAGAGTGAGTCTACAACCCACACAAGTGGCTCAGGTAGTGCAGCTCATCCAGGATGGCACATCAATGCAAGCTGTGGCAAGAAGGTTTGCTGTGTCTGTCAGCGTAGTGTCCAGAGCATGGAGGCGCTACCAGGAGACAGGCCAGTACATCAGGAGACGTGGAGGAGGCCGTAGGAGGGCAAAAACCCAGCAGCAGGACCGCTACCTCCGCCTTTGTGCAAGGAGGAGCAGGAGGAGCACTGCCAGAGCCCTGCAAAATGACCTCCAGCAGGCCACAAATGTGCATGTGTCTGCTCAAACGGTCAGAAACAGACACCTGTGGCCCAACGTCCACAGGTGGGGGTTGTGCTTACAGCCCAACACCGTGCAGGACGTTTGGCATTTGCCAGAGAACACCAAGATTGGCAAATTCGCCACTGGCGCCCTGTGCTCTTCACAGATGAAAGCAGGTTCACACTGAGCACATGTGACAGACGTGACAGAGTCTGGAGACGCCGTGGAGAACGTTCTGCTGCCTGCAACATCCTCCAGCATGACCGGTTTGGCGGTGGGTCAGTCATGGTGTGGGGTGGCATTTCTTTGGGGGGTCGCACAGCCCTCCATGTGCTCGCCAGAGGTAGCCTGACTGCCATTAGGTACCGAGATGAGATCCTCAGACCCCTTGTGAGACCAAATGCTGGTGCGGTTGGCCCTGGGTTCCTCCTAATGCACGACAATGCTAGACCTCATGTGGCTGGAGTGTGTCAGCAGTTCCTGCAAGAGGAAGGCATTGATGCTATGGACTGGCCCGCCCATTCCCCAGACCTGAATCCAATTGAGCACATCTGGGACATCATGTCTCGCTCCATCCACCAACGCCACGTTGCACCACAGACTGTCCAGGAGTTGGCGGATGCTTTAGTCCAGGTCTGGGAGGAGATCCCTCAGGAGACCATCCGCCACCTTATCAGGAGCATGCCCAGGCGTTGTAGGGAGGTCATACAGGCACATGGAGGCCACACACACTACTGAGCCTCATTTTGACTTGTTTTAAGGGCATTACATCAAAGTTGGATCAGCCTGTAGTGTGGTTTTCCACTTTAATTTTGAGGGTGACTCCAAATCCAGACCTCCATGGGTTGATACATTTGATTTCCATTGATAATTTTTGTGTGATTTTGTTGTCAGCACATTCAACTATGTAAAGAAAAAAGTATTTAATAAGATTATGTCATTCATTCAGATCTAGGATGTGTTATTTTAGTGTTCCCTTTATTTTTTTGAGCAGTGTATATATGGTCATAGATACCTTAGAAAAAAGGTAGGGGTGTGGATCAGAAAACCAGTCAGAATCTGGTGTGACCACCATCTGCTTCATGCAGCGCAACACATCTCCTTCGCATTGAATTGATCAGGCTATTGATTGTGGCCTGTGGAATGTTGTCTTACTCCTCTTCAATGGCTGTGCGAAGTTGCTGGATATTGGCGGGAACTGGTACACGCTGTCGTACATGTCAATCCAGAGCATACCAAACGTGCTCAATGGGTGACTTCTGGTGAGTATGCAGGCCATGGAAGAACTGGGACATTTTCAACTTCCAGAAATTGCGACATGGGGCTGTGCATTATCATGCTGAAACATGAGGTGATGGCGGCGGATGAATGACATGACAATGGGCCTCAGGATTGTGTTCGTTGTCTGTAACTTATGCCTGCTCATACCATAACCCCACCGCCACCATGGGGCACTCTGTTCACAACGTTGACATCAGCAAACCTCTCGCCCACACGACGCCATACTGTCTGCCGTCTGCCCGGTACAGTTGAAACCGGGATTTATCCGTGAAGAGCACACTTCTCCAGCGTGCCAGTGGCCATCGAAGGTGAGCATTTGCCCACTGAAGTCGGTTACAACGCCAAACTGCAGTCAGGTCAAAACCCTGGTGAGGACGACGAGCACGTAGATGAACTTCTCTGAAATGGTTTCTGACAGTTTGTGCAGAAATTCTTCAGTTGTGCAAACCCACAGTTTCATCAGCTGTCCGGGTGGCTGGTCTCAGACGATCCTGCAGGTGAAGAAGCCGGATGTGGAGGTCCTGAGCTGGCGTGGTTGCACATGGTCTGCGGTTGTGAGGCCGGTTGGACGTACTGGCAAATTCTCTAAAACGATGCTGGAGGCAGCTTATGGTAGAGAAATTAACATTCAATTATCTGGCAATTGCTCTGGTGGACATTCCTGC
Source organism: Coregonus lavaretus (assembly GCF_964263955.1). NCBI lineage: Eukaryota > Metazoa > Chordata > Actinopteri > Salmoniformes > Salmonidae > Coregonus > Coregonus lavaretus. The sequence goes on along the minus strand of NC_140002.1, from coordinate 33,415,940 downwards.
AGTCAGCATGCCAATTGCACGCTCCGTCAAAACTTGAGACATCTGTGGCATTGTGACAAAACTGCACATTCTATGATGAATACCAAGTACTGTATAAACATTCAGAAAATGCATCACATTGTTTTATATGTTCACAATTAGAAAATGGCCCAATTTTCCTAAGAACAACTATATATATTTAAAATCAAGCCGAGAATGCAATCAATGAGCATTATTACTACATATGGGGAAAATGTTGATGTTGATTGACTGAAAAAAAGCAATTATTGTAGCAAAAAGGGAGATATAGTGACTCAGACATTGTGCCTCCACATGTGAATTGAGCATGCAATTGTTGATACCTGACCTGTGCTATTTAGAATATGATGGTGACTGTTAAAAGTGTCCGATCGTCAAACCAGGGCAACCATATTGTGTGCAATTTAAGTTTCAACACCTTAAGTTTGGGGTTCCTCCCTCATATCATAAGGGAAGTATCAAACCACTACCTCTCTTTGCTGTTGTTGGAAGGGTTGTTGGTTGGTTGCTTCAGAGATGCAGGTGGTTGTTTTCCATAATGTACTTCATTAACAATGAACTTCCTATATCACTAATGTTCTGTACTTTTGTTTTTCAGGCCTGAGTGTTGAGGTCGGAGGTTTACATACACCTTAGCCAAATACATTTAAACTCAGTTTTTCACAATTCCTGACATTTAATCCTAGTAAAAATTCCCTGTCTTAGGTCAGTTAGGATCACCACTTTATTTTAAGAATGTGAAATGTCATAATAATAGTAGAGAGAATGATTTATTTCAGCTTTTATTTCTTTCATCACATTCCCAGTGGGTCAGAAGTTTACATACACTCAAGTAGTATTTGGTAGCATTGCCTTTAAATTGTTTAACTTGGGTCAAACGTTTCGGGTAGCCTTCCGCAAGCTTCCCACAATAAGTTGGGTGAATTTTGGCCCATTCCTCCTGACAGAGCTGGTGTAACTGAGTCAGGTTTGTAGGCCTCCTTGCTCGCACACGCTTTTTCAGTTCTGCCCACACATTTTCTATAGGATTGAGGTCAGGGCTTGTGATGGCCACTCCAATACATTGACTTTGTTGTCCTTAAGCCATTTTGCCACAACTTTGGAAGTATGCTTGGGGTCATTGTCCATTTGGAAGACCCATTTGCGACCAATCTTTAACTTCCTGACTGATGTCTTGAGATGTTGCTTCAATATATCCACATAATTTTCCTTCCTCATGATGCCATCTATTTTGTGAAGTGCACCAATCTCTCCTGCAGCAACACAGCATGATGCTGCCACCCCCGTGCTTCACGGTTGGGATGGTGTTCTTCGGCTTGCAAGCTATCCCCTTTTTCCTCCAAACATAACAATGGTCATTATGGCCAAACAGTTCTATTTTTGTTTCATCAGACCAGAGGACATTTCTCCAAAAAGTATGATCTTTGTCCCCATGTGCAGTTGCAAACCGTAGTATGGCTTTTTTATGGCGGTTTTGGAACAGTGGCTTCTTCCTTGCTGAGTGGCCTTTCAGGTTATGTCGATATAGGACTCGTTTTACTGTGGATATAGATACTTTTGTACCTGTTTCCTCCAGCATCTTCACAAGGTCCCTTGCTGTTGTTCTGGGATTGATTTGCACTTTTCGCACCAAAGTACGTTCACCTCTAGGAGACAGAACGCGTCTCCTTCCTGAGCGGTATGACGGCTGCGTGGTCCCATGGTGTTTATACTTGCGTACTATTGTTTGCACAGATGAACGTGGTACCTTCAGGCGTTTGGAAATTGCTCCCAAGGATGAACCAGACTTGTGGAGGTCTACATTGTTTTTTCTGAGGTCTTGGCTGATTTCTTTTGATTTTCCCATGTTGTCAAGCAAAGAGGCACTGAGTTTGAAGGTAGGCCTTGAAATACATCCACAGGTACACCTCCAATTGACTCAAATGATGTCAATTAGCCTATCAGAAGCTTCTAAAGCCATGACATCATTTTCTGTAATTTTTCCAAGCTGTTTAAAGGCACAGTCAACTTAGTGTATGTAAACTTCTGACCCACTGGAATTGTGATACAGTGAATTGTAAGTGAAATAATCTGTCTGTAAACAATTGTTGGAAAAATTACTTGTGTCATGCACAATGTAGATGTCCTTACCGACTTGCCAAAACTATAGTTTGTAAACAATACATTTGTGTAGTGGTTGAAAAACAAGTTTTAATGACTCCAATTTAAGTGTATGTAAACTTCTGACTTCAACTGTATGTCCCTGTCCTTGACTTATTTCTAAACCCATGATGGATTTCTGTTACATGCAAATGTAAAAGTTTGTTTATGAAATGGTTGGCACAATACTTAAAAATATTTTATGGATTCAGAATATCAGGATCAATTTCGGACTATTACTATTACTGTATAAAAATACATTCAGTATGCAACCAACATCAATAGTGTTGGCTCCAGATTGACTCCATAAATTATTATTATTATTATTTTATTTATTTATTTTTTATCCCGCTTCATGCGTACATCTGAGTTATCTTGTTGCAGGTGCGTGGGAACAATGGGATAACTGTATTCAATCAAATATAGGAAGTTCATAGTGCAATTGTCAAATCATTGAATAAATTACTAAATGAAAGCTTCTAAGCTCTGGACCTGTGGATGGAAGGTTAATCCATGAAAATGTCACTGTTCATGTTCGGTAGGAGAAGCAAATTTGTTGTTGTAATTAAATCCATATCAATATTTGCCTGGCTACCCAAACTCCTTGCTCCGGCCAAACATTACGCCACGCCCATGGACGTTAGCTTCTTCTCCGCAATGAGGTGGTTCAATTAATCTCACTCTGGAAAGTTGAGTTTGTTGTTAAAATTGAATTTACTGTTAATTTTGGCTTTGGTGTAAAACTTAAATTGGGAATAAATGATTTGATCCTTTATGGAAAAACCACTGGAATTTCATGTGACCGCATGTGAAGTGTTCCAAAAACACGTTTTCACATTTGAAATTTATATGAAATCATGTGGTTTTTCTGTAAGGGATGCTAAGCTATAGTATCTTTTCTGTATTTCAATGGATGCATTGATGAAGGTCAAAGGTAGGCCTAACTTCAGTACAATCACAAGTTGTTTAGGTGCCAAACAATCTTAATGGACTGTACTAGTGTAACACATTGAGCTGTACCAATTGCATTAGGAACTTGAATTCTCACCAACCTCAGTCGTACCACAGGAAGAGGTTGAGAGCACTGTGCAGCCTCAACTCCCCACAACTCCCTCCTTAGTGCCCCCTGGGTGAAGGCTGGGTAATGAAATGTAACCTGAGAAGGTCCTCCTGACCAACTGTCTGCCCCATCCTCAGTGTGCTGCACACTGGCGACTGTGTGAGGAGACTGGACTGGGATATCCTTATTTAGTCAGTGAGGAGGAAAGAGGGAGGCCCAGCTCAGAAAGCAGTGGGTTTTGGAAAAGGGTGCCTCTCCCAGTACCACTGTAGAGGGCTTTCAGCACAAACAAATTATTTTGTCAAACAAAGTGTGACTATGATTGCTTCTCTGCAAGACTATAAAAACTTGTAAAACTTTACTCTGTAGTGAACGGCAGCATCGAATTGCACCGGGACATTACAGTATGTGACTGCGTTTGTGACCTGCTGGGCTTAAAAAGATGACCCCTCAACAAAGCATTGGCTCCAACTCCAAAGTAAACTGCAATGAGTCAAGGATTCAAGAGAAGGAGAAGGTAAGTTCTTCATACTTCATTTTCTTTCTTTTTCTACAGTAGGTACTGTGCAATCTCAAATCATTGTGTGTGTGTGTGTGTGTGTGTGTGTGTGTGTGTGTGTGTGTATGTGTGTGTGTGTGTGTGTGTGTGTGCATGTGTTAGGATGCAGCTAAATTGTTAAGGTTATTTGTCAAAGAGTAGATTAATGTTTAGAATGTAGATGAATGTTTTGTATTAATTTCGGTAAATCAAGCTGAAAGCTGTATCAGGCTTTTATATAACATATCCTACAACATAGATTTACAGTGCCTTCAGAAAATATTCACACCACATTACTTTTTCCACATTTTGTTGTATTACAGCCTGAATTTAAAATGGATTAAATTGAGATTTTGTGCTACTGGCCTACACACAATACCCCAAAATGCTTAAGTGGAATTATGTTTTTAGAAATGTTTACAACTGAATTTAAAATTTAAAGCTAAAATGTCTTGAGTCAATAAGTATTCAACCCCTTTGTTACGGCAAGCCTAAATAAGTTCAGGAGTAGAAATTAGCTTAACAAGTCACATAATAAGTTGCATAGACAATGACCCCAAGCATACTTCCAAAGTTGTGGCAAAATGGCTTAAGGACAACAAAGTCAGGGTATTGGAGTGGCCATCACAAAGCCCTGACCTCAATCCTATAGAACATTTGTGGGCAGAACTGAAAAAGCATTTGCGAGCAAGGAGGCCTACAAACCTGACTCAGTTACACCAGCTCTGTCAGGAGGAATGGGCCAAAATTCACCCAACTTATTGTGGGAAGCTTGCGGAAGGCTACCCAAAACGTTTAACCCAATTTAAACAATTTAAAGGCAATGCTACCAAATACTAATTGAGTGTGTGTAAACTTCTGACCCACTAGGAATGTGATGAAAGAAATAAAAGCTGAAATAAATCATTCTCTCTACTATTATTCTGACATTTCACATTCTTAAAATAAAGTGGTGATCATAACTGACCTAAGAAAGGGAATTTTTACTAGGATTTAATGTCAGGAATTGTGAAAAACAGAGTTTAAATGTATTTGGCTAAGGTGTATGTAAACTTCCGACTTCAACTGTATTTTCAAGCAAGGTGGTGGCTACATCATGTTATGGGTATGCTCGTCATCGGCAAGGACTAGGGAGTGTTTTTTAGGATAAAAATAAACTGAATAGAGCTAAGAGCAGGCAAAATCCTAGAAGAAAACCTGATTCAGTCTGCTTTCCAACAGACAAGGGGAGACAAATTCACCTTTCAGCAGGACAATAACCTTAAACACAAGGCCAAATATACACTGGAGTTGCTTACCAAGATGACATTGTATGTTCCTGAGTGGCCTAGTTACAGTTTTGACTTAAATCGGCTTGAACATGGCAAGACTTGAAAATGGCTGTCTTGCAAAGATCAACAACCAACTTGACAGAGCTTGAAGAATTTTAAAAATAATAATGGGCAAATATTGTACAATCCAGGTGTGCAAAGCTCTTAGAGACTTACCCAGAAATACTCACAGCTGTAATCACTGCCAACGGTGATTCTAACATGTATTGACTCAGTGGTGTGAATACTTATGTAAATTAGATATTTCTGTATTTCATTTTCAATACATTTGCTAAAATGTCAACAACAAGAAAATCCCTTTGTCGTTATGGAGTATTGTGTGTAGATGGGTGACAAAAAATATTAATTAAATCAATTTTGAATTCAGGCTGTAACACAACAAAATGTGGAATAAGTCAAGGGGTGTGAATACTTTATGAAGGCACCATGTCAACAATGGCAGTCTCAATGTATTATCCTCACTTACTTCCTCACTTGCATAACGTGTTAATGGACTTGTGTGTGGTCTCTTTTCATCACTGGGCTTCAAAATCCAAGGTTGAGATTGTATACACCATCCTACACAATACTGTATATATACAGTGCATTCAGGCAAATATTCAGACCCCTTCCCTTTTCCCACATTTTGTTACGTTACAGCTTTATTCTAAAATGGATTAAATAAATAAAAAATCCTCATGGATCTACACACAATACCACATAATGACAAAGTGAAAACAGGTTTTTAGATTTTTTTCAAATGTATTAAATATAAAAACAGAAATACCTTATTTACATAAGTATTCAGACCCTTTGCTATGAGACTCGAAATTGAGGTCAGGTGCATCCTGTTTCCATTGATCATCCTTGAGATGTTGATTTGGAAAGGCACACACCTGTCTTTATAAGGTCCCACAGTTGACAGTGCATGTCAGAGTAAAAACGTCAAGCTATGAAGTCGAAGGGATTGTCTGTAGAGCTCTGTGACACGATTGTGTTGAGGCACAGATCTGGGGAAGGGTACACAAAAATGTCTGCAGCATTGAAGGTTCCCAAGAACACAGCGGCCTCCATTCTTAAATGGAAAAAGTTTCGAACCACCAAGACCCTTCCTAGAGCTGGCCGCCCGGCCAAACTGAGCAATCAGAGGAGAAGGGCCATGGTCAGGGAGGTGACCAAGAACCCGATGGTCACTCTGACAGAGCTCCAGAGTTCCTCTGTGGAGATGGGAGAATCTTCCAGAAGGACAACCATCTCTGCAGCACTCCACCAATCAGGCCTTTATGGTAGAGTGGCCAGACGGAAGCCACTCTTCAGTAAAAGGCACATGACAGCCCGCTTGGAGTTTGCCAAAAGGCACCTAAAGACTCTCAGACCATGAGAAACAAGATTCTCTGGTCTGATGAAACCAAGATTGAACTCTTTGGCCTGAATGCCAAGCGTCAAGACTGGCGGAAACCCGGCACCATCCCTACGGTGAAGCATGGTGGTGGCAGCATCATGCTTTGGGGATACTTTTCAGCGGCAGGGACTGGGAGACTAGTCAGGATCGAGGGAAAGATGAACGGAGCAAAGTACAGAGAGATCCTTGATGAAAACCTGCTAGATAAGGTTGTAATGTAACAAAATGTGGAAAAAGTCAAGTGGTCTGAATACTTTCCGAATGCACTGTATATATATATAAAAGGTTGGCGAAGACACTATGAAATCCCTACACAAACGTTACCCAATGAATTCTTCTATATAACAATTATCGTAGACATATACTTCATGCCGAGCTGGGTAGGAAAGGTTTAAAATGCAGATGGACAGAGGAAATATTGGACTGCTGCTTTAATTTAAGAAAATAAAGAGAAAATGAATAAATCAAACGTAAATGATAGATAGCTATACCATAGAAAATACTTGCACAGCACATAACATAATATCTCTCTTGGACCACACAGATTCAATGTTGAGGAGTTTAGTTTCTATTTGAACCTCCCTGCAGCATTGTGTAGCTCTATCCCCATGGGCTAATAATACTGACGGGATGGAGAGGGCTTCCTTCACTCCACAGCTGCCTAGCAGAGGCAGGAAACAGATGCAACTATCCCACATTCTGCTTTCCATCAGTTATGGACAAAACTTGTTATTTATTTATTTATGCAGTGCTACAATGATATTGTATTGTATTTTATGAGATGCAGTAGCCTACATAGATGATGAGAAAAATCAATGACTAACCATGTACAGAGTAGGCCTACAGATATCAATTCCTGGTACTAACAATTTTACAAGAGTTCTACCCAGTGGGCAAAATTGGTTGAAAAGACATCAGGCTTACCGTGACTGCCTGACTGCACTACAAATTACATCAGTATGATGTCTCATTTCAAATTGTGCCTGCTGGTTTGTAGATTTTCTCAATTATAGCCAAGAGAGAATGTAATCTGCAGATCATTTTTCTTTACTTCTCTGCACTGACTGCAAACTGTTGTTCTAAATTACAGTACATGGTCAAATCAAGTCTCTCCTTGGTCAAATTTGATGAAGGTCATTGCAAACCAAGTCATTATGAAACACAACCCAATGACTGTGAAGGTTGGTCATGTGTAATGAAATCATAACAATAATGAATAACAATTAGTAAGTCGCTCTGGATAAGATTACAAAAATGTAAATCTAAACAGTCTCTCCTGTTCCATAGGGAATCATCTGTTGTTGTTAACTTGGGTGAACTACCCCTTTACCAAGCCACTTTTGGCTCCATGAATGAATTATCTGTTTATTTCATCCCAGATTGGAAAATGTATGTTTTTCTCACAGAAAATGAGGACAACGCTTCAGCGAAGACACTCTGGCCAATCAGCCATCACAAAGGCATTCAGCAAATCAAAGGGCTACAGCAGGTCAGCCAAATGAACAGTGCCACACCATCTGTCTGTCTGCACACTTGTCTTCAGAGTTGTTTTCCCTTTTTACTTTTGCTACACTACATGATCAAAAGTATGTGGACACCTGCTCGTTGAACATCTCATTCCAAAATCATGGGCATTAATATGGAGTTGGTCCCCCCCTTTGCTGCTATAACAGACTCTACTCTTCTGGGAAAGCTTTCCGCTAGATGTTGGAACATTGCTGCGGGGACTTGCTTCCATTCAGCCACACGAGCATTAGGGAGGTCAGGCACTGATGTTGGGCGATTATGCCTGGCTCGCAGTCGGCGTTCCAATTCATCCCAAAGGTGTTCGATGGGGTAGAGGTCAGGGCTCTGTGCAGGCCACTCATGTTCTTCCACACCGATCTCAACCATTTCTGTATGGACCTCGCTTTGTGCATGAAGGCATTGTCATGCTGAAACAGGAAAGGGCCTTCCCCAAACTGTTGCCACAAAGTTGGAAGCACAGAATCGTCTAGAATGTCATTGTATGCTGTAGCGTTAAGATTTCCCTTCACTGGAACTAATGGGCATAGCCCGAACTATGAAAAACAGCCCCAGACCATTATTCCTCCTCCACCAAACTTTACAGTTGGCACTATGCATTGGGGCAGGTAGCGTTCTCCTGGCATCCGTCAAACCCAGATCCGTCCTTCAGATGGTGAAGCGTGATTCATCACTCCAGAGAACGAGTTTCTACTGCTCCAGAGCCCTGTGGCGGTGAGCTTTACACCACTCTAGCCGACGATTGGCATTGCACATGGTGATCTTAGGCTTGTGTGCGGCTGCTCGGCCATGGAAACCCATTTCATGAAGCTCCCGATGAACAGTTCTTGTGCTGACATTTCTTCCAGAGGCAGTTTGGAACTCGGTAGGGAGTGTTGCAACCGAGGACAGACTATTTATACGCACTACGCGCTTCAGCACTCGCGGTCCCCTTCTATGAGCTTGTGTGGCCAACCACTTCCCGGCTGAGCTGTTGCTGCTTCTAGATGTTTCCACTTCACAATAACAGCACTTACAGTTGACCGGGGAAGCTCTAGCAGGGCAGAAATTTGACGACCTGACTTGTTGGACAGGTGGCATCCTATGACGGTGCCACGTTGAAAGTCACTGAGCTCTTCAGTAAGGCCATTTTACTGCTTATGTTTGTCTATGGAGATTGCATGTCTGTGTGCTCGATTTTATACACCTATCAGCAACGGGTGTGACTGAAATAGCCAAATCCACTAATTTGAAGGGGTGTCCACATACTTTTGTATATATAGTGTATTTGTTTTCACAGCTCCATTTGTCTCATGTCAGTGACTGCTTGTGTTTACTCACTGTTCAGCCATAATAACTGTCTCATCAGACAGGAACATTTACGTTTTTCCAGCCATTGTAATTGTTCAGTGATACAATATTTGTATTGCTGTCAGCATTGCACAGGCCCTGTTGCTGCAATTACCATGAAAGCAAACTAGAAGCAGACTTGTGATAGGCTTATGTTGTCATGAGTTATTGAACGACATCATGCCATACTGGATATGATATGGTACAGTATGTTTTATTAGTATACAGCGTAAGAATGCATATGCTCCATTTGACCATAGCCACAGGAAGTAGGAGTGCTGTGGGTGCTGCAGTACCCCCTAAAACATAAAATAATTATTTATTTATTTGTATAATATTTTCCCAAAAGTAGTGCACTGGGCCTTCACTAGTCCTGTATTACTGGACCGATATAGCCGTCTGTAGCACTGGCAAACATTTTTCCAAATCCCTCCCCCCCAAACTACTTCCTGCGGCTATGCATACGACCTATGGATGTCGTTTTCGATTCTCCAATGATGTTTGTAATGCTCTTGAGCTGTGGAGTGGCTAACATTTTGTTTTCATGTTTGACCCTCCTCTCTTCTCCAAGCCCTGCTCTACCTCACTGTCTCAGTGACGCATAACGCACACGGCACTCCACAGTCCCAAGGTCTTTACCGCTGCCATCTGCAAAGAATTCCTGCCTTTATTTGGTCTCAGAGCTGCTCTATCATGGTAACGGCAGCTAAATAGCGAGGAGTAACAAAAACAACCCCTGTTAAATACGGCCTGTGGGGCTCTTGCCATCTCGGATTAGCTCCTACAAAAAATGAAGATAGTTTAGTGTCTATCTACCTTTTGGTTGGCTTGGTTTACAAAAGATCACTATTATTATTAATTGACACTTCATTCTGTAGACATCTGGATTCCCTCACTGTGCCCTTTTTTGTCTCATAGTCATGAACAATTGAAGAACTGTTTTAAGGCAGACAATCAGCACTGTAGTACATGCTTCTGTATTTGCAGCAACAATCATAGTGATTTCAACATTGATACTAACTCAATAATTGTCATTTGACACCTTTGTGTACACTACAGTTCAAAAGTTTGGGGTCATTTAGAAATGTCCTTGTTTTCGAAAGAAAATCAATTTTTTTGTCCATTAAAATAACATCAAATTGATCAGAAATACAGTGTAGACATTGTTAATGTTGTAAATGGCTATTGTAGCTGGAAACGGCTGATTTTTATGGAATATCTACATAGGCGTAAAGAGGCCCTATATCAGCAACCATCAGTCCTGTGTTCCAATGGCATGTTGTGTTTGCTAATCCAAGTTTATCATTTTAAAAGGCTAATTGATCATTAGAAAACCCTTTTGCAATTATGTTAGCACAGCTGAAAAGTTTTGTGCTGATTAAAGAAGCAATAAAACTGGTCTTCTTGAGACCAGTTGAGTATCTGGAGCATCAGCAATTGTGGGTTCGATTACAGGCTCAAAATGGCCAGAAACAAATAACTTTCTTATGAAACTCATCAGTCTATTCTTGTTCTGAGAAATGAAGGCTATTCCATGCGAGAAATTGCCAAGAAACTGAAGATCTCGTACAACGCTGTGTACTACTCCCTTCACAGAACAGCGCAAACTGGCTCTAACCAGAATAGAAAGAGGAGTGGGAGGCCCCGGTGAACAACCGAGCAAGAGGACAAATACATTAGAGTGTCTAGTTTGAAAAACAGATGCCTCACAGGTCCTCAACTGGCAGCTTCATTAAATAGTACCCGCAAAACACCAGTCTCAACGTCAACAGTGAAGAGGCGACTCCGGGATGCTGACCTTCTAGGCAGAGTTACAAAGAAAAAGCCATATCTCAAAAACAAAAATAAAAGATTAAAGATGGGCAGTCTGAGAAATGTATTTTTCTTTGTGACTCTGCCTAGAAGGTCAGCATCCCGGAGTCGCCTCTTCACTGTTGATGTTGAGACTGGTGTTTTGCGGGTACTATTTAATGAAGCTGCCAGTTGAGGACCTGTGAGTCCTGTTTCTCAAACTAGACACTCTAATGTATTTGTTCTCTTGTTCAGTATGGATAAAAGGCAACATTGTTCTGTCCTCATCATTGACCTGTCAAAGGCTTTCGATACTGTTGATCACACTGCTAATTCAGAGGCTTTTCTCAATTGGCCTAGGCTCTATCTGAACTACAGTCTGCCTTCACTGTATTACAGAAAACTTTACTGACCTGAAATTAGTACTGAATGCAGGTAATACTAACTCTATACTAACGCGTATAGAAATAAGTGATGATTTACGCATTCTGTATGTACTTTGGATGGTGTCCATACAGTGCATTCGGAAAGTGTTCAGACCCCTTGACTTTTTCCACATTTTGTTACGTTACAGCCTTATTCTAAAATGGATTAAATAAAAAGTATATATTTTTTGAAATATTACATTTACATAAATATTCAGACCCTTTACTCAGTACTTTGTTGAAGCACCTTTGGCAGCGATTACAGCCTCAAGTCTTCTTGGGTATGACGCTACAATCTTGGCACACCTGTATTTGGGGAGTTTCTCCCATTCTTCTCTGCAGATCTTCTCAAGCTCTGCCAGGTTGGATGGGGAGCGTCGCTCCACAGCTATTTTCAGGTCTCTCCAGAAATGTCACTCCTGCATTGTCTTGGCTGTGTACCAAGACAAGGTGAACCTTCGCCCCAGTCTGAGGTCCTGAGCGCTCTGGAGCAGGTTTCATCAAGGATCTCTCTGTACTTTGCTCCGTTCATCTTTCCTTCAAACCTGACTAGTCTCCCAGTCCCTGCCGCTGACAAACATCCCCACAGCATGATGCTGCCACCACCATGCTTCAAGGTAAGGATGGTGCCAGGTTTCCTCCAGACGTGACGCTTGGCATTCAGGCCAAAGAGTTGAATCTTGGTTTCATCAGACCAGAGAATCTTGTTTCTCATGGTCTGAGAGACCTTTAGGTGCCTTTTGGCAAACTCCAAGCGGGCTGTCATGTGCCTTTTACTGAGGAGTGGCTTCCGTCTGGCCACTCTACCATAAAGGCCTGATTGGTGGAGTGCTGCATAGATGGTTGTCCTTCTGGAAGATTCTCCAATCTCCAAAGAGGAACTCTGGAGCTCTGTCAGAGTGACCATCGGGTTCTTGGTCACCTCCCTGATTGCTCAATTTGGCCAGGCAGCCAGCTGTAGGAAGAGTTTTTGTGGTTCCAAACTTCTTCAATTTAAGAATGATGGAGGCCAATGTGTTCTTGGGGACCTTCAATGCTGAATAAATATTTTGGTACCCTTCCACAGATGTGCCTTGACACAATCCTTTCTCGGAGCTCTACGGACAATTCCTTCGACCTCATGGCTTGATTTTTGCTCTGTCAACTGTGGGACCTTATATAGACAGGTGTGTGCCTTTCCAAATCATGTCCAATCAATTGAATTTACCAAAGGTGGACTCCAATCAAGTTGTAGAAACATATCAAGGATGATCAATGGAAACAGGATGCACCTGAGCTGAATTTCGAGTCTCATAGCAAAGGGTCTGAATACTTATGTAAATAAGGTATTTCTGTTATTTTTTATACATTTGCAAACATTTCTAAAAACCTGTTTTCGCTTTGTCATTATGGGGTTAAATAATGGATTAAATTGATTAAATAAATAAAAATCCTCATCAATCTACATACAATACCCCATAATGACAAAGCAAAAACAGGTTTTTAGAAATGTTTGCATATTTATTAAAAATTAAAAACAGAAATACCTTATTTACATAAGTATTCCGACCCTTTGCTATGAGACTCAATCTTCAAAATGTTCTTAAATGTGATGTTTTGGTGCAATTCAGAAAGCTGATTGAGGAAATTATTACTGATGAATGTGTTTGTTTTTTATGAAGGTGTTTTTCTTTATTTCTGCTTGTATTTTGGATTGATATGTTGATGTGTGTATTTTCTGTAATGTGTCATTCAGGGCTCATCTGTAAAACAGACCTTTGTCTCAGTATGACCCCTGTCACGGTTTCGGCAGAGGCTGCTCCTTCTCCTTGTTCGGGCAGGCTTCGGCGGTCGTCGTCTCCGGAGTACTAGCTGCCACCGTTCTATGTTTCTATGTTTGATTGGTTTTGTCTGTTTGTTACACCTGTTCCTTGTTAGTGTTCATTATGCGTCCTATTTAGTTCTCTTGAGTTTGGTCAGGTGTTGTGTGTAATTGTTCGATGTCACGTGTTGTGTTAGTTCGTTGTTCTGTTCTCTCTGTATCATTTTGTTAGAGAGAGTCCCGCACTTTGTGCGCATTTATTTTGTACTTACCATTGTGCGTAAAGTTCGCCTGTGGCCTGTTGCCGTGGTTGGCTTGTTTCTTGGACTTCACTAAAGACATCTGTTTCGAACCTCTGTGTGTCCTGCGTGTGATTCCACGTTACCTCTACACTCAACCCTGACATAATTACACACCATTACAATGGAATCAGCAGGAGCAACCGCACCCACGGAGATCATCGAGGAGCGCCTTCGTGGACAGGAGGACAGGATTAACCAAATCGGGCACGCTCTGGACAGAGTGATGAACACCCTCCATCGATGGGAGACCAGCGGGGTACCCACACCCACACCCCCACCTACCACACCATCACCATCGGTCAGCCCGCCTGTCCAACTTCCGGAACCCAGTGGGATTCGGCTCTCGCTCCCGAGGGCGTACGACGGCACCGCTGCCGGGTGTCAGGGGTTCCTGTTGCAAGTTGAACTCTACCTCGCCACCGTACACCCGGCGCCCTCGGGACACGAGAGCGTTTCCGCCCTCATCTCCTGTCTCACCGGCAAGGCGTTGGAGTGGGCCAACGCCGAATGGAGGAGAATAGACGCCGCAACTATCACCTATGCGGAGTTCTCCCGCCGCTTCCGTGCAGTGTTTGACCATCCACCGGAGGGGAAGACGGCGGGGGAGCGTCTATTCTACCTCCGGCAGGGGATGAGGAGCGCTCAGGAGTTTGCACTGGAGTTCCGGACTCTAGCGGCAGATGCAGGGTGGAATGAGCGGGCTCTCATAGATCACTTCCGCTGCAGCCTCCGGGAGGACGTCCGCAGAGAGTTGGCGTGCAGGGATACCACGCTTTCATTTGACCAATTGGTTGACATGGCCATTCGGCTGGACACCCTGCTCGCCGCCCGCGGGCGTCCCGGGTGGGGGTCACCCATTCCACCCTCCAGCACCTCCGAGCCGAGCCCTATGGAGCTCGGAGGTGCTGGCGCTAGAGAACGGAGGAGAAGGAGCCCGAGGGGGGCCGTCCCCTGCACCAACTGTGGCCGTGGAGGGCACACCGCGGCTAGGTGCTGGGGAGGGTCTCCTGGTGGAAGAGAAGGCAGGCCACACATTGGGGAGTCCTCCCAGGTGAGTAGGCGCCCCACTTACCCAGAGCTTTCTGTCGTACACATAACCATACCTGTTTGTTTTCCACAGGTTGCACCTCGTTCCCAGCATAAGGCGCTAGTAGATTCAGGCGCAGCTGGGAATTTTGTAGATCGCAAATTCTGTGTAGAGTTAGGGATCCCTCTCCTTCCGGTAAATAATCCTTTCCCTGTACATGCCCTAGATAGCCGTCCGTTAGGATCCGGGTTGATTAGGGAGGTCACAGTGCCACTTAGGATGGAGACGCAGGGGGGTCATGAGGAGACGATTCAGCTCTATCTGATCGACTCCCCTGCGTATCCGGTGGTGCTGGGGCTTCCCTGGTTGATTACACATGATCCTACTATTTCGTGGCGAGAGAGGGCTCTTAAGGGGTGGTCTGCCCAGTGTGAGGGGCTATGTCTGGGTGTTTCAGTAGGGGCGACCTCGGTGGAGAGTCCGAACCAAATGCCTGCACTGCACATCCCCCCCGAGTATGAGGATTTGGCACTCGTGTTTAGCAAGACGAGAGCGGCGCGGTTGCCGCCTCATAGACAGGGGGATTGTGCGATAGACCTCCAGGCAGGAGCTGCGCTCCCGCGGAGCCATGTGTATCCTTTGTCACAAGAGGAGAAGAGGGCGATGGAGACATACATTGCCGAGTCTCTGAGACAGGGATACATACGGCCCTCCACTTCACCCGCGTCCTCGAGCTTCTTTTTTGTGAAGAAAAAGGATGGAGGTTTGCGCCTGTGTATTGATTACCGCGGTCTCAATCAGATTACTGTGAAATATAGTTATCCACTCCCTCTGATTGCGACTATGACGGAGTCATTACACGGGGCACGGTTCTTCACAAAATTGGACCTCAGGAGCGCATATAACTTGGTGCGCATTAGAGAGGGCGATGAATGGAAGACAGCATTTAGTACTACCTCCGGTCATTACGAGTATCTCGTCATGCCATACGGGTTAATGAATGCTCCATCAGTCTTCCAATCCTTTGTAGATGAGATTTTCCGGGACATGCAGGGGCAGGGAGTAGTCGTGTACATAGACGATATTCTGGTGTACAGTTCTACCCGAGCCGAGCATGTAGCCCTGGTGCGCCGAGTATTGAGGAGGCTGTTGGAGCATGACCTGTATGTCAAGGCAGAGAAATGTCTGTTCTTCCAGGAGTCGGTCTCCTTTTTGGGTTATCAGTTGTCTGCGTCAGGGGTGAAGATGGAGGTTGACCGTGTGTCAGCCGTGCGTAATTGGCAAACCCCAACCACGGTTAAAGAGGTGCAGCAGTTTTTGGGTTTTGCGAATTACTACCGGAGGTTTATCCGGGGTTTCGGACAGGTGGCAGCTCCCATAACGTCCCTTCTGAAGGGGGGTCCGGTGCGCTTGCGGTGGTCAGCTGAGGCGGACAGGGCTTTTGGGAGACTGAAGGACCTGTTTACCTCGGCTCCGGTGCTGGCGCACCCGGATCCCGCTTTACCATTCCAAGTGGAGGTGGACGCGTCTGAAGCTGGTATCGGGGCCGTTCTCTCACAACGGTCCGGCCCACCAACTAAACTCCGCCCCTGTGCTTTTTATTTGAAAAAGCTCAGTCCGGCGGAGCGTAATTATGACGTAGGGGACAGGGAGCTGTTAGCCGTGGTACAAGCCCTAAAGGTGTGGAGGCATTGGCTTGAGGGGGCTCAACACCCTTTTCTCATTTTGACTGACCACCGTAACCTGGAATACATTCGGGCAGCTAGGAGACTGAATCCTCGCCAGGCTCGGTGGACTATGTTTCTAGCCCGGTTCGTGTTTAAGATCACTTACATCCCTGGGTCCCAGAACGGGAAGGCAGATGCCCTGTCTCGGCGGTATGACATGGAGGAGATGTCCGTTGAGCCCACTCCCATACTACCTAAGTCTTGTCTGGTTGCACCGGTGGTATGGGAGGTCGATACAGAGATCGAGCGGGCGTTACGCACCGACCCTAGCCCTCCACAGTGTCCGGTGGGTCGGACGTACGTCCCGCTCGAGGTCCGGGATCGACTCATTTATTGGGCTCACACGTCACCCTCCTCTGGGCATCCAGGTATTGGCCGGACAGTGCACTGCCTTAGCACAAAGTACTGGTGGCCAACGTTAGCCAGGGATGTGAGGATTTATGTCTCCTCCTGCTCGGTGTGTGCCCAGTGTAAGGCGCCCAGATACTTGCCCAGGGGCAAAGTTACAACCCCTGCCCGTTCCACAACGACCCTGGTCTCACCTCTCGGTGGATTTTGTTACAGACCTTCCACCCTCACAGGGGAATACCACCATCCTGGTCGTTGTGGATCGGTTCTCGAAGGCCTGTCGTCTCCTTCCCATGCCAGGTCTTCCTACTGCCCTACAGACCGCTGAGGCTCTATTTACCCACGTCTTCCGGCATTACGGGGTACCCGAGGATATAGTGTCTGATCGAGGCCCCCAGTTTACCTCCAGAGTCTGGAGAGCGTTTATGGAACGGTTGGGGGTTTCGGTGAGCCTTACCTCGGGTTACCAACCGGAGAGTAATGGGCAGGTCGAACGTGTCAACCAGGATGTGGGTAGGTTTCTGAGGTCGTATTGCCAGGGCCGGCCGGAGGAGTGGGCGAGATATGTTCCCTGGGCCGAGATGGCACAGAACTCTCTCCGCCACTCCTCCACTAAACTAACCCCTTTCCAGTGTGTGTTAGGGTACCAGCCGGTTCTGGCACCTTGGCATGAGAGCCAGATCGAGGCCCCTGCGGTGGATGAGTGGGTGCGGCGCTCGGAGGAGACGTGGAACGCTGCACATCCATCTGCAGCGAGCCATCCGTCGACATAAGACGAGCGCCGATCTCCACCGCAGTGAGGGGCCAGTGTACGCACCTGGAGATCGAGTCTGGCTCTCGACCAGAAACCTGCCCCTCCGCCTGCCCTGCCGGAAGCTGGGTCGGCGGTTTGTGGGGCCTTTTAAAGTCCTGAGGAGATTGAACGAGGTGTGTTACAGGTTACAACTGCCCATTGATTACAAGAATATTAACCCCTCGTTCCATGTGTCTCTCCTCAGGCCGGTGGTAGCTGGTCCACTCCAGGACTATGAGATAGAAGAGACTCCTCCGCCCCCGTTGGACATCGAGGGGGCTCCGGCGTACACTGTTCGGTCCATCCTAGATTCGAGACGCCGGATGGGGGGTCTCCAATATCTCGTGGAGTGGGAGGGGTACGGCCCGGAGGAGCGGTGCTGGGTGCCGAGGAGGGACATCCTAGACCCGTCTCTTCTGACCGAGTTCCATCGTGGTCATCCCACGCGCCCTGCTCCGCGTCTTCCTGGTCGTCCCCGAGGCCGGGGTCAGCCGCGCGTCAAGGGGGGGGTACTGTCACGGTTTCGGCCAAGACTGCTCCTTCTCCTTGTTCGGGCAGGCTTCGGCGGTCGTCGTCTCCGGAGTACTAGCTGCCACCGTTCTATGTTTCTATGTTTGATTGGTTTTGTCTGTTTGTTACACCTGTTCCTTGTTAGTGTTCATTATGCATCCTATTTAGTTCTCTTGAGTTTGGTCAGGTGTTGTGTGTAATTGTTCGATGTCACGTGTTGTGTTAGTTCGTTGTTCTGTTCTCTCTGTATCGTCTTGTTAGAGAGAGTCCCGCACTTTGTGCGCATTTGTTTTGTACTTACCATTGTGCGTAAAGTTCGCCTGTGTCCTGTTGCCGTGGTTGGCTTGTTTCTTGGACTTCACTAAAGACATCTGTTTTGAACCTCTGTGTGTCCTGTGTGTGATTCCACGTTACCTCTACGCTCAACCCTGACAACCCCCTGATAAAATATAGGTTCAATAGATTTTTTTAGAAATCAGGAATGAGCAGGGGCAGTTATACCATAAGGACGGACCCCTTATTCATGTCTTCATTACATGTAGTGCACATGTGACAAACTCATTCCACGGAGGGCCGAGTGTCTGCGTGTTTTTGCTCCTCCCTTGTACTTGATTTATGAATTAAGGTCACTAATTAGTAAAGAACTCCCCTCATCTGGTGCTCTAGGTCTTAATTGAAAGAAAAACCTATGGTCACAACCATAAACTGTCAACTCCAGCTGCCTGATAGATTATGATAGAATATGAATTTTGGTTAAAATACTATATGTTACATTTAATTAGGTTTTAGAGTCATAAAACAACTGAGGAAAAACCTAATTGCTACTATCTATACCACTTGAATGAAGAAGAAAAATTACATTTTTGTCAACTCCGTAAAACATAAACTCTGTCAGATTTTTGTCTAACGTCAACTCCGTCATTGCTGAAAGATCTGATAGAATGGTTGTTTTTGTTGTGGATTTCCTCATGAATAATTTTACATATTTTACAAATGTTTGTATTGAACTGTCAAGGGCTGATGTGGATGTGGTGTTGGAGTCAGGCGCAGGACACAGAAGCTTAGTCCAACAGACTTTACTTGTCGAACACGACAAATACAAAATAACGGGCCTCAACAAAACGGAGGCGAGCGATTACGCATACAGTGCGTCAATACACAAATACAAGAGATCACGCAAAATACAGTGCGTAAAAACACGAGAGAAAACTCACATCACCAACGGACAAGCGGACAACGACACACAACTACAAACAAAACCAAAGGAAACTTATAGGTGACATAATCAAGACGTGATAAGGAACAGGTGCACTAAACAGACAAAACCAAACAAACATAGATAACATCAAACGGTGGCAGCTAGTACTCTGGGGACGACGAACGCCGAAGCCTGCCCGAACAAGGAGGAGGAGCAGCCTCGGCGGAATTCGTGACAGTACCCCCCCCTTGACGCGCGGCTCCTAGGCACCCAGCACCGTTCCTCCGGACCGTACCCCTCCCACTCCACGAGATATTGTAGACCCCCCATCCGACGTCTCGAATCCACGATGGACCGGACTGAGTACGCCGGAGCCCCCTCGATGTCCAGTGGGGGCGGAGGGGTCTCTCTTATCTCATTCTCCTGGAGTGGACCAGCTACCACCGGCCTGAGGAGAGACACATGGAATGAGGGGTTAATATGATAGTCATTGGGCAATTGCAACCTGTAACACACCTCATTCAATCTCCTCAGGACTTTAAATGGCCCCACAAACCGTCGGCAAAGCTTCCGGCAGGGCAGGCGAAGGGGCAGGTTTCGAGTCGAGAGCCAGACTCGATCTCCAGGGGCGTAGACTGGCCCCTCACTGCGGTGGAGGTCGGCGCTCGCCTTCTGCCTGCGGATGGCCCGCTGCAGATGGACGTGGGCAGCGTTCCACGTCTCCTCCGAGCGCTGAAACCACTCATCCACCGCCGGAGCCTCGATCTGGCTCTGATGCCATGGTGCCAGAACCGGCTGATAACCCAACACACACTGAAAAGGGGTTAGGTTAGTAGAGGAGTGGCGGAGAGAGTTCTGAGCCATCTCTGCCCAGGGGATATACCCCGACCACTCCTCTGGCCGGCCCTGGCAATAGGATCTCAGAACCCTACCCACATCCTGGTTAACTCTTTCCACCTGCCCATTACTCTCCGGGTGGTAACCCGAGGTAAGGCTAACCGAGACCCCCAAGCGTTCCATGAACGCCCTCCAGACTCTAGAGGTGAACTGGGGACCCCGATCAGACACTATATCCTCGGGAACCCCGTAGTGCCGGAAGACGTGGGTGAACAAAGCCTCAGCGGTCTGTAGGGCAGTAGGGAGACCCGGCATGGGAATGAGACGACAGGCCTTAGAGAACCGATCCACAACGACCAGAATAGTGGTATTCCCCTGGGAGGGGGGAAGGTCCGTGACAAAGTCCACCGAGAGGTGAGACCACGGCCGTTGTGGAACGGGCAGGGGTTGTAACTTCCCCCTGGGCAGGTGTATAGGCGCCTTACACTGAGCGCACACCGAGCAGGAGGAGACATAAACCCTCACGTCCTTAGCCAAAGTTGGCCACCAGTATTTAACACTATGGCAGTGCACTGTCCGGCCAATACCTGGATGTCCAGAGGAGGGTGACGTATGAGCCCAATAAATGAGCCGATCACGGACCTCGAGCGGCACGTACGTCCGACCCACTGGACACTCTGGGGGAGTAGGGTCGGTGCATAACGCCCGCTCAATCTCCGTATCGACCTCCCATACCACCGGTGCCACCAGACAAGACTCCGGCAGTATGGGCGTGGGCTCAATGGACCTCTCCTCTGTGTCATACCGCCGGGACAGGGCGTCTGCCTTACCATTCTGGGACCCTGGGATGTACGTGATCGTAAACACAAACCGGGTCAGGAACATGTTCCACCTAGCCTGACGAGGGTTTAATCTCCTAGCTGCCCGGATGAACTCCAGGTTACGATGGTCGGTCAGAATGAGAAAAGGGTGTTGAGCCCCCTCAAGCCAATGCCTCCACACCTTTAGGGCTTGAACCACGGCTAACAGCTCCCTGTCCCCTACGTCATAATTACGCTCCGCCGGGCTGAGCTTCTTGGAATAAAAGGCGCAAGGACGGAGCTTAGGAGGCGTGCCGGAGCGTTGCGATAGTCCTGCCCCAATACCGGCCTCTGACGCGTCCACCTCTACCTGGAACGCTAAAGTGGGGTCCGGGTGCGCCAGCACCGGAGCCGAAGTGAACAGGTCCTTCAGTTTACGAAACGCCCTGTCCGCTTCAGCCGACCACTGCAAACGCACCGGGCCCCCCTTCAGCAGGGACGTAATGGGAGCTGCTACCTGTCCAAAACCCCAGATAAACCTCCGGTAGTAATTGGCAAAACCCAAAAACTGCTGCACCTCTTTAACAGTGGTTGGGGTTTGCCAGTTACGCACGACTGACACACGGTCAATCTCCATCTTCACCCCTGACGCAGACAACCGATGACCCAAGAAGGAGATGGACTCCTGGAAAAACAGACATTTCTCTGCCTTGACATACAAGTCATGCTCCAACAGCCTACCCAACACTCAGCGTACCAGGGCTACATGCTCGGCACGTGTAGCAGAGTACACTAAGATGTCGTCAATGTACACTACCACTCCCTGCCCATGCAGGTCCCGGAAGATCTCGTCTACAAATGATTGGAAGACTGAAGGAGCATTCATTAACCCGTATGGCATGACAAGATACTCATAATGACCTGAGGTGGTACTAAATGCCGTCTTCCATTCATCTCCCTCCCTAATGCACACCAAGTTATAAGCGCTCCGGAGATCCAGTTTTGTGAAGAAACGCGCTCCGCGTAATGATTCAGTCATACTCGCAATCAGAGGTCGAGGGTAACTGTACTTCCCAGTGATCTGATTGAGACTACGATAATCAATACACGGGCGCAAACCTCCATCCTTCTTCTTCACAAAAAATAAACTTGAGGACGCAGGGGAAGTGGAGGACCGTATGTATCCTTGTCTCAGGGACTCGGCTATGTATGTTTCCATAGCCGCCGTCTCCTCTTGAGACAGAGGATACACATGGCTCCGCGGAAGTGCCGCACCTGTCTGGAGGTTTATCGCACAATCTCCCTGTCTATGAGGTGGCAATCGCGTCGCCCTCGTCTTGCTGAACACGAGTGCCAAATCCTCATACTCAGGGGGAATGTGCATTGCGGGCACTTGGTTCGGACTCTCCACCGTGGTCGCCCCAACGGAAACACCTAAACATCGCCCAACACACTGGCCAGACCATTCCTTGAGAGCCCTCTGTTGCCACGAAATGGTGGGGTCATGGGTGATTAACCAAGGAAGCCCCAGCACCACGGGATACGCAGGAGAGTCAATGAGGTACAACTGAATAATCTCCTCATGACCCCCCTGCGTCTTCATCTTTAGTGGCGCTGTGACCTCCCTAATCAACCCAGATCCCAACGGGTGGCTATCTAGGGCGTGGACAGGAAAGGGTGCATCAACGGGCAGGAGGGAAATCCCTAACTTAGAGTAAAACTTCCGATCAATAAAATTCCCAGCTGCGCCTGAATCGACTAGCGCCTTATGCTGGGAATGAGATGCAACCTGTGGAAATACCACAGGTATACACAAGTGAACAACAGAGAGCTCTGGGTGAGTGGGGCGCCTACTCACCTGAAATGGCTTCCCAGTGTGCGACCTGTTGCCTCGATTCCTCCCCAGCACCTAGCCGCAGTGTGTCCTCCACGGCCACAGCTGGTGCAGGGGACGGCCCCCCTCGGGTTCTCTCTCCTACCTTCTCTAGCGCCAGCACCCCCAAGCTCCATTGGGCTCGGCTCGGAGGTGCTGGGGGATGAAATGGACGGCCCCATCTCGGGACGTCCGTGGGTGGCCAGCAGGGTATCCAGTCGGATGGACATGTCCACTAGCTGGTCGAAGGACAGATTGGTGTCCCTGCAGGCCAGCTCTCGACGAACGTCCTCACGCAGGCTACACCGATAGTGATCGATGAGGGCCCTCTCATTCCACCCTGCATCCGCCGCTAGAGTCCGAAAATCCAGGGCAAACTCCTGTGCGCTCCTCTTCTCCTGTCGGAGGTGGAACAGACGCTCCCCCACCGCTTTACCCTCAGGAGGGTGATCGAAAACTGCCCTGAAGCGGCGGGAGAACTCTGCGTAGCTGATGGTGGCGGCGTCTATTCCCCTCCATTCGGCGTTGGCCCACTCCAACGCCTTGCCGGAGAGACAGGAGATGAGGGCGGAAACGGTCTCGTATCCCGAGGGCGCCGGGTGTATGGTGGCCAGGTAGAGTTCCACCTGAAGGAGGAACCCCTGACACCCGGCTGCGGTGCCATCATACGCCCTCGGGAGCGAGAGCCGAATCCCACTGGATTCCGGAGCTGGTCTGGTGGGGCTGGCCGATGGTGGTGGTAATGTAGGAGGAGGTGTGGGCACGCCTCCCCTTTCCCATCGGTGCAGGGTGTTCATAACCTCCTGCATGGCGGAGCCGAGTTGCTGGATCATGGCGTCTTGGCAGCGGACCCGATCCTCCAGCGACTCGGTCGCCGCCGGTGCTCCTGCTGACTCCATTGTAAGGTGTGTCGTTCTGTCAAGGGCTGATGTGGATGTGGTGTTGGAGTCAGGCGCAGGACACAGAAGCTTAGTCCAACAGACTTTACTTGTCAAACACGACAAATACAAAATAACGGGCCTCAACAAAACGGAGGCGAGCGATTACGCATACAGTGCGTCAATACACAAATACAAGAGATCACGCAAAATACAGTGCGTAAAAACACGAGAGAAAACTCACATCACCAACGGACAGGCGGACAACGACACACAACTACAAACAAAACCAAAGGAAACTTATTGGTGACATAATCAAGACGTGATAAGGAACAGGTGCACTAAACAGACAAAACCAAACAAACATAGATAACGTCAAACGGTGGCAGCTAGTACTCCGGGGACGACGAACGCCGAAGCCTGCCCGAACAAGGAGGAGGAGCAGCCTCGGCGGAATTCGTGACATGAACTTTTATTTTTAGAGGCAAAAATATGTCTTGTCAACTTCGTCGTTGATGGCCCTTAAGAATAATAAAATGGCAATATTGTGAACAAATACTTAAACCAATGTTCTGCAACATATGCTTTAACAATTTAAGTATTTGCTGTGCCAGACCTAAGGGATAATGTTTGCTTTATAAACGTTGTTTTATGTTTTAAATCTAGAAAAGCATGCCAAAATTCTAAAGACCTTGCAGGGGGCCTCGCAAAACTGTGCTACGCCACTGGTTGTAGTTCCATTTTTCTTAGGCAAGTATGGAGGCGTCAGATCAGACACAGGCCTATTTGTTGGACATTTAATTATTAATTTAAATGTAACTTAAATAAAAAATGCACTTCTATATCATCATTGCCCAGAAGCCATGCATTCCCATTCCCATGAGTAACAGACAGCTAAATGTCACGCCCTGGCTCTGGGGACTCTCGTATGTTGAGCCAGGGTGTGAGTTTCTAGTTTTTGTATTTCTATGTTGGCCAGGGTGGCTCCCAATCAGAGACGGCTGAAGCTCGTTGTCTCTGATTGGGAGCCATACTTAGGTAGCCGTAAGGCATTCGTTTGGTGTGGTTTCTTGTTCCTTTTGGTTTGTGTTTGTACCGTAGGACTTCACGTATCGTTTGTTGTTTTGTTCGCTGTGGTGTACTAAATAAAATATGTACGCATCTCACGCTGCGCCTTGGCCCGCATCTTTTCAAGACGATCGTGACAGAAGAAACCACCACGACTGGGTCAAGCAGCGTGATGAGGAGAGAGGTTGGACGTGGGAGCAGATGAGCGAGAGTCTGGCGAGAGCCATGGAGGCCGGGTCCACGGGGGAGAGAGACGCCCAGAATTTTTTTAGGGGGGGGCTCACGCCGTGGACGACGAGGCAGCGGGAGGCCGCAATAGAGCGGTTAGCAGAGGAGGCCGCCAGGTTACGGGGGCCACTGGTCACCAGGGGGAAGGAGAGTGTTGAGGCACGGCGAGAGGTACTGGGGTGTGTTGCCAGTCCGGTCCGGCCCGTTCCTGATCCCCGCGTAGGGCCAGTGGTGTGTGTTCCCAGCCCGGTCCGGCTTGTTCCTGTCCCTCGCACCGAGCCTGTGATGCGCGTCGCCAGCCCGGTCCGGCCTGTTCCTGCTCCCCGCACCAAGCCTATGGTGCGCGTCGCCAGCCCGGCCCGGCCTGCTCCTGCTACCCGCACCAAGCCAATGGTGCGCGTCGCCAGCCCGGCCCGGCCTGTACCTGCTCCCCGCACCAAGCCTATGGTGCGCGTCGCCAGCCCGGCCCGGCCTGTTCCTGCTCCCCTCACCAAGCCAATGGTGCGCGTCGCCAGCCCGGCCCGGCCTGTTCCTGCTCCCCGCACCAAGCCAATGGTGCGCGTCGCCAGCCCGGTTCGGCCCGTCCCTGCTCCCCGCACCAAGCTAATGGTGCGCGTCGTCAGCCCGGTCCGGCCTGTCCCTGCTCCCCGCACCAAGCCTGTGGTGCGCGTCGTCAGTCCGGTACAGCCCGTGCCTGTTCCACCGGTGTCTGGTCCGGCACCGGTCAGCTGCTCCACTCCGGAGCTAGAGCAATCCGCTCCACCAGTATTCAGTCCAGCTCCGGCCAGCAGGGCCAGACCGGACCAGGGGCGCTTTGGGGGGTTAGAGAGGGAGTGGGGGTCATGCCCGGAGCCGGATCCGCCGCCGAGGCGGAGTGCCCACCCGGTCCCTCCCCTGTTGTGTTTGGTTGGCGCGGTCGGAGTCCGCGCCTTTGGGGGGGGGTACTGTCACGCCCTGACTCTGGGGACTCTCGTATGTTGAGCCAGGGTGTGAGTTTCTAGATTTTGTATTTCTATGTTGGCCAGGGTGGCTCCCAATCAGAGATGGCTGAAGCTCGTTGTCTCTGATTGGGAGCCATACTTAGGTAGCCGTAAGGCATTCGTTTGGTGTGGTTTCTTGTTCCTTTTGGTTTGTGTTTGTACCGTAGGACTTCACGTATCGTTTGTTGTTTTGTTCGCTGTGGTGTACTAAATAAAATATGTACGCATCTCACGCTGCGCCTTGGCCCGCATCTTTTCAAGACGATCGTGACACTAAATAGTTAAGTTATTCAAATATGTAACCCCTACAAAGTAAAGTGCCTTCAGAAAGTATACACACCCCTTGACTTTTTCAAAATGTTGCTGTGTTACAGCCTGAATTTAAAATTACATTGAGATTTTGTGTCAATAGCCTACACACAATACCCCATAATGTCAAAGTGGAATTATGTTTTTAGAAATATTTTTACAAATTAATACAAAATGAAAAGCTGAGTCAATAAGTATTCAACCCCTTTGTTATGGCAAGCCTAAATACGTTCAGGAGTAAAAATTGCATAACAAGTCACATAATAAGTTGCATGGACTCACTCTATGTGCAATAATAGTGTTTAAGAGGATTTTTGAATGACTACCTCATCTCTGTACCCCACACATACAATTATCTCTAAGGTCCCTGAGTAGAGCAGTGAATTTCAAACACAGATTCACCCACAAAGACCAGGGAGGTTTTCCAATGCCTCGCAAAGGGCACCTATTGGTAGATGGGTAAAAATAAAAGCATACATTGAATATCACTTTGAGCATGGTGAAGTTATTAATTAAACTTTGGATGGGGTAACTAACTCAGTTGCCGGAGGGGAAGGAAACCGCTCAGAGATTTCACCATGAGGCCAATGATGACTTTAAAACAGTTAGAGTTTAATGGCTGTGATAGGAGAAAACTGAGGGTGGATTAACAGCATTGTAGTTACTCCACAATACTAACCTAAATGACAGACTGAAAAGAAGGAAGCCTGTACAGAATAAAAAATATTCCAAAACATGCATGCTGTTTGCAATAAGGCACTTAAGTAAAACTGCAAAGAAATTGGCAAAACTTTATGTCCTGAATACAAAGCGTTATGTTTGGGGGAAATCCAACACGACACATCACTGAGTACCACTCTTCATATTTTCAAGCATTGTGGTGGCTGCATCATGTTATGGGTATGCTTGTCGTTGGCAAGGACTAGGGAGTTTTTAGGATAAAAAGAAACAGAATGGAGCTAAACATAGCCAAAATCTTAGAGGAAAACCTAGTTAGTCTGCTTTCTAACAGACACTGGGAGACAAATTCACCTTTCAGCAGGACAATAACCTAAAACACAGGTGTGCAAAGCTTACCCATAAAGACTCACAACTGTAATCACTGCCAAAGAGGTTTCTAACATGTATTGACTCAGGGATGTGAATACTTATGTAAATTAGATATTTCTGTATATCATTTTCAATGAATGTGCAAACATTTCTAAAAACCTGTTTTCACTTTGTCATTATGGGGTATTGTGTGTAGATGGGTGAGAAAAAATATATATTTAATCCCTTTTGAATTCAGGCTGTAACACAACAAAATGCAGGAAAGGGAAGGGGTCTGAATACTTTCCGAATGCACTGTAAGTCAAGGGTATGAATACTTTCTGAAGGCACTATATGTAACCCCTGTGTGTTTTTGTGTGATGTGATCAATGTATTGTAAATGCCTTTTTGATGGGAAACAAAGTCCCCCGGGGGGATTCAATTCAATTAGTACAATTAACTGAATCATTGCCAGAGACATGATACCCCCTTTACAGAGTGGTTTTTGTCTTTAGGGATGGCGTTCCAGTCCCATCACCAAGAGCAGCGCTGATCCAGAGCCTAACGTCCCAGAGTGCAGAGTTTGTGATGGAGGAGCACGTGCAACTCAGCACTGGACTGCAGACCCAGGAGAGACACTTGTTCCTCTTCAGTGACACACTCATCATCGCTAAATCAAAGTTAGTCCTCAGCATCTAAAAAGAATGCTCTCTTACTGAACAAGATGAATAGGAATAGATGAGAACTAACAATGACATATTAGAAGTTGCATTTTGTCCATTAGGTAAATTGTGCAGATTTATTTTAGGACGAGGGGCACTTTAACAAAATGAAAATATGAAGTGGAATTGATGAGTCAATTACTGTTGTATTTGTCCTGATAGATAAAGTGAGGGAAAAAAGTATTTGATCCCCTGCTGATTTTGTACGTTTGCCCACTGACAAAGAAATGATCAGTCTATAATTTTAATGGTAGGTTTATTTGAACAGTGAGAGACAGAATAACAAACAAAAAATCCAGAAAAACGCATGTCAAAAATGTTATTAATTTATTTGCATTTTAATGAGGGAAATAAGTATTTGACCCCTCTGCAAAACATGACTTAGTACTTGGTGGCAAAACCCTTGTTGGCAATCACAGAGGTCAGACGTTTCTTGTAGTTGGCCACCAGGTTTGCAGACATCTCAGGAGGGATTTTGTCCCACTCCAAGTCATTAAGGTTTCGAGGCTGATGTTTGGCAACTCGAACCTTCAGCTCCCTCCACATATTTTCTATGGGATTAAGGTCTGGAGACTGGCTAGGCCACTCCAGGACCTTAATGTGCCTCTTCTTGGGCCACTCCTTTGTTGCCTTGGCCGTGTGTTTTGGGTCATTGTCATGCTGGAATACCCATCCACGACCTATTTTCAATGCCCTGGCTGAGGGAAGGTTCTCACCCAAGATTTGACGGTACATGGCCCCGTCCATCGTCCCTTTGATGCGGTGAAGTTGTCCTGTCCCCTTAGCAGAAAAACACCCCCAAAGCATAATGTTTCCACCTCCATGTTTGATGGAGGGGATGGTGTTCTTGGGGTCATAGGCATCATTCCTCCTCCTCCAAACACGGCGAGTTGAGTTGATGCCAAAGAGCTCGATTCTGGTCTCATCTGACCACAACACTTTCACCCAGTTCTCCTCTGAATCATTCAGATGTTCATTGGCAAACTTCAGACGGGCATGTATATGTGCTTTCTTGAGCAGGGGGACCTTGCGGGCGCTGCAGGATTTCAGTCCTTCACGGCGTAGTGTGTTACCAATTGTTTTCTTGGTGACTATGGTCGCAGCTGCCTTGAGATCATTGACAAGATCGTCCCGTGTAGTTCTGGGCTGATTCCTCACCGTTCTCATGATCAATTCAACTCCACGAGGTGAGATCTTGCATGGAGCCCCAGGCCGAGGGAGATTGACTGTACTTTTGTGTTTCTTCCATTTGCGAATAGTCGCACCAACTGTTGTCACCTTCTCACCAAGCTGCTTGGCGATGGTCTTGTAGCCCATTCCAACCGTGTGTAGTTCTACAATCTTGTCCCTGACATCCTTGGAGAGCTCTTTGTTCTTGGCCATGGTGGAGAGTTTGGAATCTGATTGATTGATTGCTTCTGTGGACAGGTGTCTTTTATACAGGTAACAAAATGAGATTAGGAGCACTCCCTTTAAGAGTGTGCTCCTAATCTCAGCTCGTTACCAGTATAAAAGACACCTGGGAGCCAAAAATCTTTCTGATTGAGAGGGGATCAAATACTTATTTCCCTCATTAAAATGCAAATCAATTTATAAAATGTTTGACATGCGTTTTTCTGGATTTTTTTGTTGTTATTCTGTCTCTCACTGTTCAAATAAACCTACCATTAAAATTATAGACTGATAATTTATTTGTCAGTGGGCAAACGTACAAAATCAGCAGGGGATCAAATACTTTTTTCCCTCACTGTAGCTGATATTGTTGTATTTACCCTGTTGTCTTGTAGGTCTTCCACAAGCCGCAAACGGAAGGAGAGAGTGAGGCTGTGTGAGATGTGGTTGGCTTCCTGCATGGAAGAGGTTGCAGAGAGAAAACTGTGCTCAAAGAACTCCTTTGTCATTGGCTGGCCTACCATCAATTACGTGGTAACTCTCAGGTAGGCTACGCCAATCTAGTCATTTTTGGTTAGTACTTGACATTTAATTAAATTCCTATTTTGGGGGAAATAAAGATGACATTTGTTTTCCCTATCAGTTCATCGGAGGCAAAGGAGAAGTTGCTTTCCACTTTACAATGGTAAGGAAATACTCAGATGTACAATATAGAAAATGACTTCTGAAATTAAATGTCTAGGATTATGTACTGTACCTATCTGATGCAGGCATATTAGCACTAATATAAGCCACATGTGCTATTTGGCACAGGCACATCACCAAATCCAAGGAAGTGGAATATCTCAGTAATCTCACCATGAAGGTTGTTCTCATGGACATTGGAAATACTGCAATGGTAAGGGAATTCACTCATCTACAACTACTGCTACTTCTCTGATGCTTATTGATTATTTTCCCCAAATGTTCACATTCTAAATGAAATACGATTAAATGTATGACTATTTCTAGTTAACATAACATTTATTCAAGTAACATCAGACAATCTTTTCCAATTCTATAAGATTATTTGTGTTTTAATCTAGACGACTGTGAATGTGGACAATAAATACGACGTTGACAAAGTCATCAGGATCCTCACCCAACAATTTAGACTCACTGTGAGTTGTTGCCACCAATTTCTGTATTCATTATGTCTTTGTTCTTGTCATGCCCTGGCTCTGGGGACTCTAGTATGTTGAGCCAGGGTGTGAGTTTTCATTTGTTTTTGTTCTAGTTTTCTATTTCTATGTTGGCCAGTGTGGTTCTCAATCAGAGGCAACGTGTATCAGCTGTTGCTTGTTGTCTCTGATTGGGAACCATACTTAAGCTGACAGTTTTCCCACAGTGTTTGTGGGATCTTGTTCCAGTGTGGTTTGTGTTAGACCGTGGACGTCACGTTATCGGTTGTTGTTTTTGTTCGTGTAATCACTAA
This sequence comes from Coregonus lavaretus, assembly GCF_964263955.1. Lineage (NCBI taxonomy): Eukaryota > Metazoa > Chordata > Actinopteri > Salmoniformes > Salmonidae > Coregonus > Coregonus lavaretus. The sequence goes on along the minus strand of NC_140002.1, from coordinate 33,385,108 downwards.
TAAAAGAGTATGTTCGCCTTCAACGCTGCGCCTTGGTCCTCTGTTCCCGACGATCGTGACAGTTCTATTATTAGAATTAATCCAAATATTTTCTGTATGGATTTTCTGTTTGGATTATGTATGGACAAATGTTTTACTATAATTATAGAATAATATATAATTATTATTATTAACATTATTAAAGTTGAAGATATTCATGCATGATCTAGACTCAAGCTCTCCAAGCTCTGCAATGTTACACCTGTTGTAAATCATTTGTTTTGTTTTTTTAAGGTTTACTCTTTAGAATTTAGATCATATTCCACTACCACAAGCCTACATTTTTACTCATAGATCTCTAGAGAAGACAGGAAGAGTATCAGGAGAGGAACACAAGGATCATTGACAACATTTTATGCTTTCCAATGGCATTTCCTGTCTCTGATCATGCCTGGGCTTATAGATATCTCTGTGTTTCCTTTCTTCATCCTAAACATAATTGTTCTACTCCCACAGGGCAGACCCACTGACTACCGCCTCTGGGTAGTCTCAGGGAGAGAGGAAGCCCCATATCCTCTTATCGGTGAGGAAATGTGACAGTACTATCACTATGCACTGAAACACGCCTCCAGAAACAGTCAGGATGGAGGCACACTCGGCTTGGCTTGGGTTTTAGACCATAGTTTCTGTCTAGTCAAAGGATTACCCAAATCAATATTTCAGTCGGGCAGATTTTCTGTCTGTACTCATCCTAGTGTGTTCACATGGAGGGTTTGTGACTTGAAACTGTAATTTGGCGACATGGCTACAGAAGCCTCTCACAAAGCCAAGGTATAGAATCCTGGGGATCGGAAGAGAGATTCATGGGGGCCTTTGTGTGTCTGGAATTAATGTCTCATACGATCGCATGCTATTCTGTCTAAAGTCAATACTGGTAGAAAAATATATAATTTAGTCAATGTCCATTTTAGCAGACGCTCTTATCCAGAGCGACTTACAGTAGTGAGTGTATACATTTTCATACTTTTTTTCATACTGGTCCCCTGTGGGAATCGAACCCACAACCCTGGCGTTGCAAGCACCATGCTCTACCAACTGAGATACACTGGACTACATTTAAATCAGCAACAACAAAATGTACCCTGGGAAATGTAGGTGATTTCAGTTTGAAAGAAAATAGCTTAGGACTGGTAAGACTACAACCATTTTTATCTAACATTTGCTTTGTCTTTAAGCCCATGTAATTATAAGGAGCTCGTGATTCATCATGTATCTAGCATCATTTAATCACTCCTTTCAATTTTCGACTCTTTGCCCTTTTACTCCTTCCCACTCCTTTCGATTTTGGGGTATATTTGAACAGATGGTAAACTAATGACAGATTACCAGGAAAAATCAAATTATAATGTGTCACAGGGCAGTATAGGCCGGATTCAGTCCTACTGTGACAGCGGTATGTACGTGTACCAGGAGCAGCAGCACTAACCACTTGACCATTCATTCAGAATGGTAGCAGCAGTGAGTGAATGCATTCTCCAATTCTATACAAAAACCTGATCTGATCTACATGTGTCGTGTCTGACAGGTCATGAGCATCCCTTCAGTATTATCCTGAACTCCTTGAGGGAAACGGACCGCCAAGCGTCGGCAGTCACCAACAACATTCTGACTGTAGATGGGAGCCTCTACCTTGATCAACTTCTCAAAGACACTTCCGGCCCTCGCTTCATCCTCAGGCTAAAGGCTGAAGGGGGAGGACATGGCCGAGCAGGTGAATCATTCATTAACTTTCACTAAGAGAGAGAGAGAGAGAGATATGCTGCCATGTATTGATTTGTGTATATATATATATATATATATATATATATATATATATATATAACTTCCACCGATATACACCACAGGGGTAGACAATGTCATTTTCTTTAGTGCATGTTGTTGAACGTTTTCTACTTTCTACACATCAATTATCTAGCCCTCTTTACGGAAGCGGTTTATCTATAATGGAGATAGTAAATAACTTCCTGTCACGCTAGCACATGTAGTTCTACAGATGTTATCGGAATCTCCTTCCTGTAGTTAGAATAATTACAGTGTTCTAAATGTTCCATTGCTTGTTGGAGGTATAGCATACTGTCTCTCTGTCATAGCATAAAATTGTGAAAAAATATTATAGCAATTATTTTATAATTGTCCTTTTTGCTGCTCTTTTAATGCATAATGTATTCTCAAATGCCAATTTAATTGTTTTGCACAGTCATTTCTATGCATCAATGCGAAAAGTATATCTGAAAAACCATGCATGGTGATTTCTCTGCATGATGCCTTATTAAGGGTGTTTTCAGCAGCTGTCTTGTAATGCCAAAGTTTTCTACTAAACAATTTATGGCAAGACTCATGTATCTAACTTTTTCCACCAGCGCTCACATCCCTGGCTTCTCATGTATGCCTTTGTGGCTGTATTGTCCCTGTCTGTGTCTGCACACTTAGAAAACAAGGTTCTTCAATAGTTATTTGGTAAGGGTGATGGTTCTATGTGCAACCATAATGACTCTTTAAGTGATAATTTAGCTGTGCGACCTGGAGTTTAATTTTGGGAGCACTAGTGAAGAAGCAAAACCACTCTTCTCTACACTGCTCAAAGAAGACAGGCGTTCATGCATCTGCAGGAACCCCTCTTTATACTTCTATCGTAAATGTTTTATTTAGGACAGGCGGGAGGCAGGGGCACTCCAGTAGAGTAGGTGCCATTAATGCACAATAACGTTGGATCCCAGTTGCCGATAAACCCCACAGAAGAAGGGGCGGGGGCGACAACGATAGCTAGCTACCCGTCCATCCAACCACCAGTAGACCGTGTCCTTCGCCCCCTACTGTCGGGCAATGTTTTCCCACAGTTCTGTTAACAATGGCGAGCCAGGTGTTCGGCAGGTGGGAATATTTTTTATTTATTTCCCTTTTGAACAACATTCAAAAGTGTCAAACAAGCATGAAGATGTCTTGCTCTCAGCATGCTGTCAATTAATTCATATATATTTTTTAAAAACAATGCTGCTTTCCACGTTGCTTCTAAATCCACGTTTTCTCTATTATAACTATTAGTTTATGTATCTTGCTCTCTGCAGTGTTTTGATCATATATAGCAAGTCAAAATGCATTTTTTCGATTTTTTTCTCCATATCATGCAGCCCTACTAACAACCTGGTAACTTTACCAGTATATGCAACCATTTGGTGGCACAGAAAGGAAATGTGATATCTTCTTCAGGAGATGTGCTTCGAAAGTAAGTAGGATTCATATAGGCCCAATGTAAGCTATATCTTAATCAATTAAAACAAATATACATACATACATATATATATATATATATATATATATATATATATATATATATATATATATATTGTTCTCCTAAATTTTATGTGACGTTCCTAACTGTACCAGTGCTACTAATGAAATGTTTTAATTTAGAGCCCTGACAGCGGCTCATTCGAAAATCTTGGGGCATGGTTTGCTCACAGCTCTTTTTGTGCAACCGGGAGTGTCGTTCCAGTTTATCTAATCGGTTGTGTAATGCCATTAAAAGTTGAATATGGCCAGCAAAGGTGTCTTGATAAAGACTTAAGTTAGGCCATATGTCAATTAAGAACTGTTGTCTAAATTAGAGGTTCTCAAATCACATTTGATTCGTCACATTTCGTAAACAACGGGTGTGGACTAACAGTGAAATGCTTACTTACGGGCTCTTCCCAACAATGCAGAGAGAACAAAAATAGACAAATAATCAAAAAATAAAACGTAATAGATACACAATGAAAACCATAACTTGGCTATATACAAGGGGTATCAGTACAGAATCGATGTGCAGGGGTATGAAGTAATTGAGGTAGATATGGACATATAACTAGGAATAAAGTGACAGATAGTAAACAGTAGCAGCAGCAAATGTGATGAGGCAAAACAGTTAGTACAAAAAGGATCAATGCAGATAGTCCAGGTAGCTATTTGGTTAACTATTTAACTAACAATTTAACAGCCTTATGGCTTGGGGGTAGAAGCTGTTCAGGGTCCGGTTGGTTCCAGACTTGGTGCATCGGTACCGCTTGCCGTGCGGTAGTAGATAGAACAGTCTATGACTTGGGTGGCTGACGTCTTTGACCATTTCTAGGGCCTTCCTCTGACACCCCCTGGTATAGAGGTCCTGTATGGCCGGGAGCTCAGCCCCAGTGATGTATTGGGCCGTACGCACTACTGTCTGTAAACCCTTGCGGTCGGATGCCAAACAGTTGCCATGCCAAGCGGTGATGCAGCCAGTCAAGATGCTCTCAATGGTGCAGCTGTAGAACATTTTGAGTATCTGAGGACCAATGCCAAATCTTTTCAGCCTCCTGAGGGGAAGAGGCGTTGTCATGCCCTCTTTACGACTGTGTTGGTGTGTTTGGACCATGATAGATCCTTAGAGGTGTGGACACTGAGGAACTTGAAGCTCTAGACCCGCTCCACTACAGCCCTGTTGATGTGAATAGGGGTGTGCACGGCCCTCCATTTCCTGTGTCCATGATCAGTTCCTTTGTCTTGCTGACGTTGAGAGAGAGGTTTTTGTCCTGGCACCACACTGCAAGGTCTCTGACCTGCTTCATATAGGCTGTCTCATCATCGTCGGTGATCAGGCCTACCACTGTCGTGTCGTCGGCAAACTTTATGATGGTCTTGGAGTCGTGCGCGGCCACGTAGTCGTGGGTGAACAGAGAGTACAGGAGAGGACTAAGCACACTCCCCTGAGGGGCCCCCGTGTTGATGGTCAGCGTGGCGGATGTGTTGTTGCCTACCCTAACCACCTTGGGGCGTCCCATCAGGAAGTCCAGGATCCAGTTGCAGAGGGAGGTGTTCAGTCCCAGGGTCGTTAGCTTAGTAATGAGCTTGGAGGGCACTATGGTGTTGAACGCTGAGCTGTAGTCAATGAACAGCGTCACTAGGCAGCTCGCAGCTGGGTTTCCCTTTGTAATCCGTGATAGTTTGCAAGCCCTGCCACATTAGTCCTGTATTGATGCTTTGCCTGTTTGATGGGGGTAGCGGGATTTCTTATAAGTGTCCGGGTTAGTGTCCCGTTCCTTGAAAGAGGCAGCTCTAACCTTTAGCTAAGTGCGGATATTGCCTGTAACTCATGGCTTGTGGTTGGGATATGTACATATGGTCACTGTGGGGATGACGTCGTCGATGCACTGATTAATGAAGCCGGTGACTGATGTGGTAAACTCCTCAATGCCATCAGATGAGTTCCGGAACATATTTCAGTCTGGTCTAGCGAAACAGTCCTGCAGCTTGGTATCCGCTTCATCGGACCACTTCCTGTTTGAGTTTTTACTTGTAAGCAGGAATTAAGAGGATAGAGTTATGGTCATATTTGCCAAATGCTTTGTATACATCTCTGTGTAGAGTAAAAGTGATCTAGAGCTTTTTCACCTCTAGTTGCACAGGTGACATGCTGGTAGAAATTAGGTAAAACTAATTTCAGTTTTCCTGCATTAAAATCACCAGCCACTAGGAGCACCACCTCTGGATGAGCATTTTCTTGTTTACTTATGGGCCTATACAGCTCGTTGAGTGTGGTCTTAGTGCCAGCATCGGTTTGAGGTGGTAAATAGACAGCTACGAAAAATATAGATGAAAACTCTTAGTATGGTCTACAGCTTATCATGAGGTATTCTAACTCAGGCGAGCAGAACATCAAGACTTCCTTAATATTAGAGATTGCGCACCAGCTGTTGTTAACAGAGACACACTCTACCCCCCCATGAGCTTACCCGACCCTGCTGTTCTGTCCTGCTGATGCATAGACAAACCAGCTAGATGTATATTATCCATGTCCTTGTTCAGCTAACTTTCAGAGAAACTGTAGGATATTACAGTTCTTCAAACCTCTCCTCGGCGACAGCCAGCCATTCCATGTATTTGATCTATTCCAGAGCTAGGACACCTGATTCAACTTGTCAACTAACACAAAAATAAGATCTATGGAATTTTAATTTAACATAAAACAATATTATATGGCAAAACGTTTTTTGTAGAACCTTTGAGATTGAGTGGATCAGGCTGTTGATTGTGGTCTGTACAATGTTGTCCCACTCCTCTTCAATGGCTGTGTGAAGTTGCTGGATATTGGTGGGAACTGGAACACACTGTCGTACACGTCGATCCAGAGCAATCCCAAACATGCTCAATGGGTGACATGTCTGGTGAGTATACAGGCCATGGAAGAACTGGGAAATTGTGTACAGATCCTTGCGACATGGGGCAGTGCATTAACATTCTGAAACATGAGGTGATGGAGACGGATGAAAAGGCACGACAATGGGCCTCAGGATCTCATCACGGTATCTCTGTGCATTCAAATTGCCATCGATAAAATGCTATTGTATTCATTGTCTGTAGCTTATGCCTGACCATACCATAACCCCACCGCCACCATAGGGCACTCTGTTCACAATGTTGACGTCAGCAAACCGCTTGCCCACACGACTCCATACACGCTTTCTGCCATCTGCCCTGTACAGTTGAAACCAGGATTTCTGACAATTTGTACAGAAATTCTTCGGTTGTGCACACCCACAGTTTCATTAGCTGTCCGGGTGGCTGGTCCCAGACAATCCCACAGGTGAAGAAGCCGGATGTGGAGGTACTGGGCTGGCGTGGTTACACGTGGTCTGCGGTTGTGAGGCCGGTTGGACATACTGCCAAATTCTCTAACACGACATTGGAGGGAGCTTATGGTAGAGAAATTAACATTCAGTTCTCTGGCAACAGCTCTGGTGGAGATTCCTGCAGTAAGCATGCCAACTGCACACTCCCTCAATATTTTAGACATCTGTGGCATTGTGTTGTGTGACAAAACTGCACATTTTAGAGTGGCCTTTTATTGACCCCAGCACAAGGTACACCTGTGTAATGATCATGCTGTTTAATCAGCTTCTTGATATGCCACACTTGTCAGGTGGATGGATTATCTTGGCAAATAAATGCTCACTAACAGGGATGTAAACACATTTGTTGCAAATTTGAGAGAAATAAGCTTTTTGTGCATATGGACAATTTCTGGGATGTTTTATTTCAGCTCGTGAAACATGGGACCAACACTTTACATGTTACGTTTATATTTTTGTTCAGTATAGAAACTTTTGGTAATGGTTCTCTCTAGAACCTTAGGAAAGGTTACATTTAGAACCTTATGAGCATGGTTCTTTTCAGAATCTTTAAAAAAGGGATCTACAGTATATACTGTAGCACCAAATAACCCTTATTTGGCATTATATAGAACCATTTTTAAAAGTGTGTGTTCCCCTCTGGGAATTGCGTTGATTCGTTACTCAAAATGACGTTTTAATCTTTTTTTCTGCGGTGTGGGTTTGGCTGAAAGCAGGTTTGATTGAATGTGGATCAAACAGGCTCTATGTCTGTCATTATCTAGACAACCAAATATCTGTCATGCAGAGTTTCAAATTTTTTTGCTGTTCATCATTTCAAACAGATTCCTCTCAGAAACACATCAAGAGAAAGAAGTCTCTGATAGACTGGGCTCTGAGAAGAGGACATGGCAGCCAAGGAGGTAGATATCCTGAATCCCCCACCACTCCTCACAAGCTCTTTGGTCTTTCATTGTCCTCCATCTGTCATCATGGAAACCTACCCAGACCCATCATGGTGAGTTGTGAATCCCCTCAAATATGAACAATTATAAAGTATTAATCTCTACTGCTGGGAAACTACTACATGTCTGGTCCATTGTCTATTCTCCATACAGGACATGCTGTATCTGCTGTACCATGAGGGCCCTACCACTACAGGGATCTTCCGGCGCTCGGCCAATGCTAAGACATGCCGGGAGCTGAAGGAGAGACTGAACTCGGGCAACAGTGTTCAGCTGGAGGGGGAGTCTGTGTTTGTTGCTGCATCAGTCATCACTGTAATTGCTTTCTGAAGTCTCACTTGTGTTTTAGATTACTTACTAGCCTGCATTGGATTTTAAACAGAAATATTATGGCCAGCAGTGATAGTAACATGTTAAAATGGAGGACAAAAAGTTTAAAAGTCACTATTTTCATACTGTACTGTATAGATTTTGATTGCTAGGACTTCTATATTTGAATGAACAGGACTTTCTGCGCAACATCCCTGGCAGTGTGCTCAGTACTGGTCTGTATGAGAAGTGGATGGAGGTCATGGCGGCTGATGATATTGAGGACAAGATTGAGTTGATAAAAAGGTGAGAGACACATACATCTGTTCATTTGTTTACCAACAATAGATTAGTGGCTAAAATAAATGAGTTGTCATATGGTCCTTGATAAACTGAGACAATTGAGTTAGAGCAGGGATGAAACAAAAGACTGCACCCTCTAGCTCTCCAGGAAGGTTAGCCACCTCTGATATAACGGCTCTGGTTACAATTATGTCTTAATGAGATTTTCCCGCTTGAATGATTGTCCGGTGTCTACCTATTCTATGGGAGTTGAAGGCTTCTTCACAACGGCTCTTCAGTTGATGAATAGAAATGGAACATTTGGGTAATAGATAGGAAACATTTAGGTAATGCTGAGCCATACGTGTGAGCAGAAACAGAACAATAATGAAAATTGTATAACAGAATAACATCCGGTTATGTGTTCTGTCCTGTTCATATAACATTCTTTAGTCTGTCTCTATCTTTAGTAAATTCCACTTCTGCGCAGTACATCCAGTCACTTTACTTGGGGAAGAACACATCAATACATCTCTCTCTTCATGTTGTTGAATGTGCTCTAATGTGCCTAATGTGTGTTTTTCAACAATATTGAGATAAAAAAGAGAGATATTGAATGACTTTAAAACAGGACATGAAGTGCTGAGAAGGCTATTGGAATTCAAAAACAAGCAATACAGTTCTGTGTGTTATTCTAGATGCACAAAACGATTGAATGAATTTAGCTTAATTGCAAACCACTGCTCTTCAATTCTATTGAGGGCATTTAACTTCTATTAAAGAGGGTTCTTTGATATGTCCTTTTATTTCACGTTTTGCCAGTCACATGTTTCAAGGTTTGAATCATTATGTGCATCAGCCACTCACATATTCCTCTCTACATTACTAGCCTCAATTAGCCGTTGGGGTATTAATGGTTTTCCATTTTCTGTCCCCTTCAGGCTATTGAGCCAGCTTCCAGAGGATAATGTTACCTTGCTCCGCTACCTGTTCGCCCTTCTCTACCACATCCAGGAGCACTCGCAGGAGAACCAGATGAACGCTTTAAACCTGGCCCTCTGTATCGCTCCTAACATGCTGTGGCTGCCTGTGCCCACTGGGCCAGAGGAGGAGAGTCAGTCCACTAAAAAGGTAGATATACTTAGGGATCTCCTGCCCAACAACAATAGTACCCTATGGATATTTTATAAGTACCATAAATAATCTTCAATAATTAATGTATTAATTTATTTCTCTGTATTTCTTACACAGAGAAATAAATGAATTATTGAAGATTATTTAATATGCGCTGACCATCTTTGTCGCTATGGACTATGAGAATCCAGCACCCGACTACTTCTGAAAAATAATATGAGAGTGAGCATGTTATCTATTATTCTTTTTGATAAATATGGTCAAAGATATAATATTCTATTAAGGCTTCAATGAAACACACAAATGCAAGAATACATCCATAGTGAATTGCTGAGTTTATGTATTAATACAAAATTAAATGATTATGCAGAATATACAATTCAATGTACACTACCGTTCAAAGGTTTGGGGTCACTTAGAAATGTCCTTGTTTTCGAAAGAAAAGCAATTATTTAGTCCATTAAAATAACATCAAATTGATCAGAAATACAGTGTAGACATTGTTAATGTTGTAAATGGCTATTGTAGCTGGAAACGGCTGATTTTTTATGGAATATCTACATAGGCGTACAGAGGCCCATTATCAGCAACCATCAGTCCTGTGTTCCAATGGCACGTTGTGTTTGCTAATCCAAGTTTATCATTTTAAAAGGCTAATTGATCATTAGAAAACCCTTTTGCAATTATGTAATTTTCATCATAGGTACACGTCAACTATGACAGACAAAATGAGGAAAAAAAATCCTGAAAATCACATTGTAGGATTTTTAATGAATTTATTTGCAAATTATGGTGGAAAATAAGTATTTGGTCAATAACAAAAGTTTCTCAATACTTTGTTATATACCCTTTGTTGGCAATGACACAGGTCAAACGTTTTCTGTAAGTCTTCACAAGGTTTTCACACACTGTTGCTGGTATTTTGGCCCATTCCTCCATGCAGATCTCCTCTAGAGCAGTGATGTTTTGGGGCTGTCGCTGGGCAACACGGACTTTCAACTCCCTCCAAAGATTTTCTATGGGGTTGAGATCGGGAGACTGGCTAGGCCACTCCAGGACCTTGAAATGCTTCTTACGAAGCCACTCCTTCGTTGCCCGGGCGGTGTGTTTGGGATCATTGTCATGCTGAAAGACACAGCCACGTTTCATCTTCAATGCCCTTGCTGATGGAAGGAGGTTTTCACTCAAAATCTCACGATACATGGCCCCATTCATTCTTTCCTTTACACGGATCAGTCGTCCTGGTCCCTTTGCAGAAAAACAGCCCCAAAGCATGATGTTTCCACCCCTATGCTTCACAGAAGGTATGGTCTTCTTTGGATGCAACTCAGCATTCTTTGTCCTCCAAACACGACGAGTTGAGTTTTTACCAAAAAGTTATATTTTGGTTTCATCTGACCATATGACATTCGCCCAATCCTCTTCTGGGTCATCCAAATGCACTCTAGCAAACTTCAGACGGGCCTGGACATGTACTGGCTTAACCAGAAATCTTGCTTGTTTGTAGGTGACCAAATACTTATTTTCCACCATAATTTGCAAATAAATTCATAAAACATTTTGATTTTCTGGAAAAAAAATTCTCAATTTGTCTGTCATAGTTGACGTGTACCTATGATGAAAATTACAGGCCTCTCTCATCTTTTTAAGTGGGAGAACTTGCACAATTGGTGGCTGACTAAATACTTTTTTTCCCCACTGTATATGCTGAAGTTTTCAGTTCCAACTGGGCACAGACATCAATTCAACATTTATTCCATGTTGGTTCAATGTAATTTAATTGAAATGACATGAAAACAACATTGATTCAACCAGTGTGTGTCCAGTGGGTTCATATTTGGTACAGCTTTTGGAATAGGCATCTCTTCAGTAGCTTACTGCTAAAATAATCATTTTAAAAGGCAACATGATGTCAAGGTTAAGAAATGAATTAAGTTTAATTTGCAGAGGATCAAAAAAAGTCTAGCTGGTACATTGTTGTCTGCGACACAATTTGGCCAATGCGATTCTTATGCCAATTATGCCAATTAAACATCAGAACATTGATCTACTGTTTGATGTTTGTGTTGCTGTGAAACATCACAAAGATAAAAACAGTTCTCAAGAGTTCTTAAAACATCAAAAGTGTAAGTTATAAGCTACAGTGAGCTCCAAAAGTATTTGGACAGTGACAATGTTTGTTGTTGTTTTGGCTCTGTATTCCAGCACTTTGGATTTGAGGACTATGAGGTTAAAGTGCAGACTGTCAGCTTGAAATTTCATCCATATAGGGTGAACCGTTTAGAAATTACAGCACTTTTTGTACATAGTCTCCCCATTTTAGGGGACCAAAAGTATTGGGACAAGTTCACTTATATTTATGTGTATTAAAGCAGTAAAAAGTATTTGGTCCCATATTCCTAGTACGCAATGACTGCATTAGCATTAATCTTGTGACTGTACAAACGTGTTGGATGCATTTGCTGTTTGTTTTGGTTGTGTTTCAGATTATTTTGTGCCCAATAGAAATGAATGGTAAATAATGTATTGTGTCATTTTGGAGTCACTTGTTTTTGTAAATAAGAATATAATATGTTTCTCAACACTTCTACATTAATCTGAATGAATCGTGAACAATGATGAATGAGTGAGAAAGTTACAGACCAACAAATATCATACCCCCAGACACGCTAACCTCTCACCATTACAATAACATTGGAGGTTAGCATTTTGTTTGGGGGGGGTGATATTTATGCCTCTGTAACTTTTGTCACTCATCATTATTCACGATTAATTCAGGATTATCCGTAATCGTGGTAGCATCCACATTAATGTAGAAGTGTTCTATTCTTATTTACAATAAAAGTGACTCCAAAATGACACAATACATTATTTACCATTCATTTCTATTGGGCACAAAATCATCTGAAACACAACCAAAACAAACAGCAAATGCATCCAACAAGTTGGTACAGTCACAAGTTGATGTGTCATTGCGTGCTATGAATATGGGACCAAATACGTAACTTCTTACTACTTTAATAATGCACATATGTGGATTTGTCCCAATACTTTTGGTCCCCTAAAATGGGGGGACTATCTACAAAAAGTGCTCTAATTTCTAAACGGACAGTCTGCACTTTAACCTCATAGTCATTGAATCATTTCAAATCTGAAGTGCTGGAATACAGAGCCAAAACAACAACAAATATTCACTGTCCCACTACATTAGGAGCTCACTGTGTAAGTTGTATGTTTCTGTGTAAGTTGGAATAATACACTGAATTGAAAGTACTTTTCATTGGACAGTAATGAATCTGGTGTTGTAGTTAGCAAGAAAATATAATTAGCATCCATGAGCAGATAGTGTATGTTCATCTCCTGTATCTCCTATTTGTTAAGGGTTTCTGCCTCAATGTGTTTTTCATGTCTCCAATGCAGGTTGCAGCTCTCATCCAACTCCTCATTGAAAACACCCCAGCCATTTTTGGTAAAGATGTTGAGTGCATTTTTACTGAGCCAAATAGTGAACAAGGAACTGTAGAGGATGTCATGGGTGAGATCTTTGTTAGATAACATAAATGGTTTCAAAAAAATTTGGCATTTTCATGGAAACCCTGTGGTCTCACTTTGATCTTTTCATGTTTTTTCTTTCAGTGGAGTCTTACCAGCAGCTCTACTTGTCTGATGATTGGGACTGGGAGAAGCAAGGAGGACTTCACTCTCCTAATAGGGAACCTTTGTTCCTGCCTCTAGGGAAACTGGTCTTGAAAGAGGAGAAAGAGATTTTGGGCCTTCTGAATGAGGTTGACTCCTTGAAAAAGCAACATGTGACAGAGGACAGTGCTTATAGCTGTGGGAATCTAGACTTAATGTCTTCCCTCTCCAGTGGGTCTATCTGCTCCCTGATGGGGACCCAGAGTCTTCGCTCAGCCCGCTGCTCCTCAGAACCCAGTGTGTGTCTGGCTTCTCCCCAGTCAGGGCCCCAAAGCCAGCTCCACACTCCTGTTGCCCGCCAGTCCAGCTGCGATGCGGCAGTGATGTGTGGCTGTGCAGACCAGTCCCAACACACACACAAACCCCACGCTAAGGGGCTACTAAAGGGGGACAACAGCCCCAGAGTAGGTGGCAGCAGATCTAGGTATGCCTTCTGGAGGTCCCCTCAGGTAGCCTCTAGGTTCTGGCACCCTGCCCAGAGGCTGGCCATGTCCAACAGGTCCAGTTTCTCCAGCCTGTCCTCCACAGCCACCTCCCCGTCTGCCTCCTCTCTGAGTTCCATAGACAGCGCCTTCTCCTTCTGCTCTGACTCTGTGTCCTCTCTCAATGAGCCCAACTCCCTACCCTTCCTGTTCGGCTCGTCGGCACGGTTACGCCCTCTCACCCCAGACACCCCGAAGAAATTCCCAAAAGACTGGAGCATGACATTCCCAGCAGCAGTGGCTCAGGCACCCGAGGTTTTGGACTGGTATAATGAGTATGATGAGAGAGAGGAAGACAAGGAGCATTACCGTTCTATTAGCATTCAGAATAGAGAAGACCACCAGTTACGTACGCAAAGCCTCTGTAGTTTAAAAGGTGAGAATAGTCAAAGCCCTGTCTCTCAACCAGATGACAGTGCGAAGATTATCTCTGATTGGAGTGGGGAGCAGGTGCACCAGAGCCAGAAGGATAAAGTGTTCAAGACGTCAGAGTCAAAAGGGCAGACCAAAGAAATATCCATTACACACATACAGCTGAGAAAAACAAACAACCAGGCTGTCAACAAAGAAGAGGTGAAGAGGACAAAAATTACATTTTACACCTCCTCTAATAGAATGCTGGTGAAGAAACAGTCTGATCAACCTGTGGAAGAATGTGGAGTCTCTCTGGTGTCTGACACAGGGAGAGAACATCAGGAAAATGCGGAACTGCTGGCCCAAAGTGTGCAGGTCCACATACCCCAGACAGTGTTCTATGGTCAAAACAGTCCACTGGTCCTTCAGTCTGTGTCAATCAGACAATCTGCCAACAACAAGGAGAAAGGAGCAAAGGCCAAAACAGATATTGACCATGGCGAGGTGGTCCCTGAACAGTTGGGTGGTGGGTGCACCCCTCTCTCCCAGACATCATCTAAAACCAATGCCAAAACTGCAAGCACAATCAGCCACAAGACTGCAACCACAATCAGCCACACTATAAGAATAAAACTGCCAGCAACTGTCAGAAACACTGTGAGAGAATACTTCAGCTCAAGTGACAGCAAGAATGGCAACTCGGATGCAAAAGCGATCGAAAAAAAAAGTTGTAAGTAAACTCCAGTAGCAAATTAAAATGGCTGGACCAACAGAAAATATCACAAAGCTATCACATGGTGAGGAATCAGTTGTCTGATTGTACAAATGCTCATCATTTGGTGTTATAGAATGGGTTATCAGAATGTAGATAATCATGGGTTACTTTACCCCCCTCTTTGTGTGTAAATACAGTTGGAGTCGGAAGTTTACATACACTTAGGTTGGAGTCATTAAAACTAGTTTTTCAACCACTCCACACATTTCTTGTTAACAAACTATACTTTTGGCAAGTCGGTTAGGACATCTACTTTGTGCATGACACAAGTCATTTTTCCAACAATTGTTTGCAGACAGATTATTTCACTTATAATTCACTGTATCACAATTCCAGTGGGTCGGAAGTTTACATACACTAAGTTGACTGTGCCTTTAAACAGCTTGGAAAATTCCAGAAAATGATGTCATGGCTTTAGAAGCTTCTGATAGGCTAATTGGCATCATTTGAGTCAATTGGAGGTGTACCTGTGGATGTATTTCAAGGCCTACCTTCAAACTCATTACCTCTTTGCTTGACATCATGGGGAAATCAAAATAAATCAGCCAAGACCTCAGTAAAAAAATTGTAGACCTCCACAAGTCTGGTTCATCCTTGGGAGCAATTTCCAAACGCCTGAAGGTACCACGTTCATCTGTACAAACAATAGTACGCAAGTATAAACACCATGGGACCACGCAGCCATCATACCGCTCAGGAAGGAGACGCGTTCTGTCTACTAGAGATGAATGTACTTTGGTGCGAAAAGTGCAAATCAATCCCAGAACAACAGCAACGGACCTTGTGAAGATGTTGGAGAAAACACGTACAAAAGTAACTATATCCACAGTAAAACAAGTCCTATATCGACATAACCTAAAAGGCCGCTCAGCAAGGAAGAAGTCACTGCTCCAAAACCGCCATAAAAAAGCCAGACTACAGTTTGCAACTGCACATGGGGACAAAGATCTTACTTTTTTGAGAAATGTTCTCTGGTCTGATGAAACAAAAATAAAACTGTTTGGCCATAATGACCATCGTTATGTTTGGAGGAAAAAGGAGGATGCTTGCAAGCCAAAGAACACCATCCCAACCGTGAAGCACGGGGGTGGCAGCATCATGCTGTGTGGGTGCTTTGCTGCAGGAGGGACTGGTGCACTTCACAAAATAGATGGCATCATGAGGAAGGAAAATGATGTGGATATATTGAAGCAACATCTCAAGACATCAGTCAGGAAGTTAAAGCGTGGTTGCAAATGGGTCTTCCAAATGGACAATGACCCCAAGCATACTTCCAAAGTTGTGGCAAAATGGCTTAAGGACAACCAAGTCAAGGTATTGGAGTGGCCATCACAAAGCCCTGACCTCAATCCTATAGAACATGTGTGGGCAGAACCTGTGCGAACAAGGAGGCCTACAAACCTGACTCAGTTACACCAGCTCTGTCAGGAGGAATGGGTCAAAATTCACCCAACTTATTGTGGGAAGCTTGTGGAAGGCTGCCCGAAACGTTTAACCCAAGTTAAACAATTTAAAGACAATGCTACCAAATACTAATTGAGTGTATGTAAACTTCTGACCCACTGGGAATGTGATGAAATAAATAAAAGCTGAAATAAATCATTCTCTCTACTATTATTCTGACATTTCACATTCTTAAAATAAAGTGGTGATCCTAACTGACCCAAGACGGGAATTTTTAGTAGGATTAAATGTCAGGAATTGTGAAAAACTGAGTTTAAATGTATTTGGCTAAGGTGTATGTAAACTTCCGGAAAGGCATACGGACAGACAGACAGTTGAAGTCGGCTTGATGAGCAATTTCAACAGTCTCTGCAATGTCCTGTAGTTGTTACTTAGAGGAAATGAGTGGTAATTATGCAAACCACTCAGATAGAGCAACTCCTCCAACTGAATGGGGATGCTTAATGCTTCTGTATAGCAAATGACTGAGGCTATGAATAAGGACCAGACATCTTTACTTCAATGTAATGTGTGTGTTTACTGGAGGGACTGTGACATGTTCAAAAAGATCATGGGGATAATCTGTCAGTGAAAAAGTAAAAACTGCAATATGTGAGGCAAATTAGGTATAAGATGCACAATTTGTATACGAGCAAACGCTTATGCACATATAGTTCAGTTAACCTGGACTCTGTTTTGTGCATGCAAAAAAACACACAAAATAACCGTTAAATGTAAATACATGAGATGGAATATTATCCAAACTGAGTTCCAAATACTGTTAAGCGATTGCATGGTGTGCACATTTTCCTGATTCTCACTTTTATCGTTAAAGAAAAATTACAACATAAATCGCATTGCATAGTATTGTGAGTTTACATTTTTTGTTGATGTTGGTTTTGCAAAGTTCAGTGCTATTTTGCATGTGCAAAATGGAGCCCCTTATGTACACTGTATATATATATTTTTTTAGATGCATTGATATAACAGTCTTAAACACATAACTAGGACCCTGTGTTTTGCGCAATCATGTGACATGCCTGGATTTTAACCTTTATTTATAACATATGTATACTGTACCACTGTAATCATTGTCTGTTTTAATGCATGTTTTATCCTAGAACACTAAGAACAGTAACTGTTAACAAGAATCCAGTGTGGCGTGAACCTTCATGTCACTGTGTAACAATCAGGGGGGGAAATAATTGCCTTTTTCACCCTGTAGCAACTGATAATGAAATAACTGCCAATAATGTAATAGCTGTTAATAATGTAATACTTTTTGCATTTATAATGCTGATAATGTAATAAATTACTAATAATCTAATAAATATGCAGAATGCATAACATAATGTTTTTGCGCATAATGTCATAATAATCATTGATTATTATATTATAAAGTGGGTAAAAAAATTAACATCAATAGTGTAATAACTTAAACCAATATTGTAATAACAACCTAAAATCACTCTCTTATTTTAACGGCATGCATATTCAGTGTCACACACTTGAGGAACACTTTGTATTTGCATCCATTGCCACAAAAGGGGGGGTGTTACTATTGCACTTCCATTCTGACCTTGCAAACATCCAGTGTCTACAGAGAGAAAAAACAACAACACTCCTCAATTTGAAGACAAACCTTGCAGTCGTGATAAGCCAAATTCTAATGAAAAATAATCAACAGGAGTTTCACTCCTCCTTATCCCTGGATTGACCAGGCTACTTTGCCTTACAGAGTGGAGATGGAACCAGACTCATATCAGACAGACAGACAGACAGACAGACTCACTGATTCACTCACTCAGACTGACTGACTGACTGATTCACTCACTCACTCACTCATTCACTCACTCACACATAACCCATTGGTCCAAGGCTAAAATCTGTTTTTTCCACTACTTTCATTTATTTACCTTTACAGTCCCCTTATGAGCCTCACATATGGAAGTGTTACACCTTTTCTTTTTCAGGTCAACCAGTACAAGAAACATTTTAATACAAAGTTGCTTTCACAGCTCCATTTTACATATGTTCTGGTAGATATAACAACATTTTGGGACTGTATTATCTGCAATATCTAAGTGTGTCAGAATTTAAATGCCACGATCTCCCCGTTTATGTCTGTTGAGAAACATGAGTATGGGCTCTCCAACATTATCCCACTGGTTACATTCCCTTAGTAATATCAAATAATGACTCAGGGATGTGGTTTGGTGTGTAGTCAACTATTACTGAAGCATGACACTTGATATGCATAAAAAAGAGAGTGAATTTATTTTTTAGTATTTATTTTTTAGGTTGTTATTACATTATCGGTTAAAGTTATTACACTATTCATGGAAAAACTTTTACCCACTCCATAATGTATTCATCAACACATAATGTAATAATTATTACATTATGCACAAAAACTTTATTAGCTATATAGCATTATTACGTTATTGGCAATTTATTACATTTTCAGCATTTATTACATTATAAATGCAAAATGTATTACACTATAAGCAGCTATTACATTATTAGCAGTTATTACAATATCAGTTGCTACAAACCTGTATAAGCCTATGTTGATTGCACCACATATAATAAATCATGTTTGCCCTCAAAACTCTGCATATGTTTTCCCATGCCTTCTCAGTCCCAGCTTTCTAGACATCATATTTAAAACATGGAGGGTTATTAATTGCAACAAACTTCACAAAATGAATTGTAGGCTCACAATGTAGTTGGCAGAAAACACATTTGTTTTACTTACTTTAAGGGAATTTTCTGTGGTTTACGGTGCCTTCAGAAAGTATTCATACCCCATTTTGTTGTGTTACAGCCTGAATTCAAAATGGATTAAAAATAATAATTCTCACCCATCTACACACAATACACCATAATGACAAAGTGAAAACATGTTTTAATTGTTCCACATTTATTGAAGATGAAATACAGAAATATTGCATTTACTTACATTTTTTGCAGTATTACTTTAGAACTTGTCGCAAACAAGCTTCCTTCTTTTCACTCTGTCAATTAGGTTAGTTTTGTGGAGTAACTGGAATGTTGTTGATCCATCCTCAGTTTTCACCTATCACAGCCATTAAACTCTGTAATTGTTTTAAAGTCACCAATGACATCATGGTGAAATCCCTGAGCAGTTAGGAAGGACCCGTGTATCTTTTTAGCGACCGGGTGTATTGATACACCAGTGTAATTAATAACTTCACCATGCTCAAAGGGATATTCAATGTCTGCTTTTTTTTTATTTACCCATCTACCAATAGGTGCCCTTTGCGAGGCATTCGAAAACCTCTGTAGTGTCGAGTCAATGCTGCTAATTATTGCTGTGAAACAAAGAGTCCGCTTATACTGTACTTTGATTATAAGTTTTATTTATATCACAAGATTTCAGCATAAGTTTACAGACGCCTGCAGTGTCTGGAGAACAGTGTCCCAAAATAATATGTCTGTTCTAACGTCCTTTGTCTCTAGCCTATACTTATAAGATATGCAAAAATATGGGTGGCTCCCTCTACTGTCCAATCACCTGTCTCCAACACACAGACTTCTCTGTCCTATGTGGCGTTACACTAAAACAATTCCTTCTGACACTAAATAAACATTTTCTCAGGTTCCACTTAAAACCATTAACAAAGTCATAATCTTTAATACACTACACCTCCCTGGTCTTTGTGGTTGAATCTGTGTTTGAAATTCACTGCTCGACTGAGGGACCTTACAGATGTGTGGGGTACAGAGATGAGTCATTCAAAAATCATGTTAAACACTATTATTGCATTCAGAGTGAGTCCATGCTACTTATTATGTGACTTGTTCAGCTAATTTTTACTCCTGAACTTATTTAGGCTTGCCATAACAAAGGAGTTTAAATACTTATTGACTCAACACATTTCACCTTTACATTTATTGTTAATTAGTACAAATTTCGAAAAACATAATTCCACTTTGACATTCTGGGGTATTGGGTGTAGGCCGGTGACAAAAAAATCTCAATTTAATCCATTTAAAATTCAGGCTGTAACACAACACATTTTTTGAAAAAGTCAATGGGTGTGACTACTTTCTGAAGACACTTTGCAGAGCTCTGCTGAATAAAGCTGGTCCACATTAATGTGCTTCCATATTTCTAAAGGTTTCCTTTTATAAAGCCAGCTAGGTGACATGTCATAGAGCTACAGGCAATGTTTGTAACACCTAATAACTTGCTATTTATAATTACAGGAATGTCTTCTTAATGCATGCCACTTCAGGCAATTTATTATGCTATGTACCGGTAATATTTAATTGCTACAACCGATTCTACAGCAGAAGCTAATTGATTGGTAGGGCAAAGGGTAAATACATGTCAGAGTGGTCCTGAGTGATATGTTCCTGGAGATGTTTGATGATGGTTATGATGATGATTAGACTTGGTACAGTAGGTGAGAGGTGCAGCAGGTTGCATGAAGGATCACTGGCTGCCTTTAGATCCCACAGCGTCCCTCACCTCTTGGGGCACTTGGACAGTCATACCATCCATCCACTTCTGCACTGTCACCTGGCAACCAAGACGGGACCTGTCAATCAGAAGCAGATTAGAGGCAGATAGATGATTTCAGAGCATTTATATAAACTACTCCAGATTTGTTTTACTGATTACCGAATTTACTGCAATTTGTTGCGTCTATGTCAGTTCAGCAGTGAGGCCCTACCACTTGTTTCTGTGGGGGGGGGGGCTTGACCGGAGTAAATCAACATTTATTGTGTGTGCCTGTTTTGATTGAGCTGTGATTGTGTATGTTAATCCTAACATTTCCACAAGCGAAGGACACTTTATCATTTCAAAATTAAACTCACGTCTTGGTAAGCCCGTAAGCTAGATCTAGCATATCCATCTCCTCATCCACCATTGTTTCCATCTTTTCATAAAATGTCTTGTCAAAAATGAGATGACAGGTGGAGCATGCTAATGTCCCCTCACATGCACCTGAAGAACAACAGAAGAGACAATAAAGGGACACGTGAAAAGCCTTAAAGACACCTGGATAGTAGATGGCTTTTATACTGTAAAGGCAACATACAGTGATACATATTTGCTGAAGATATTCATATTCTACTTGTCTATTTTTCCTGTTTACATACCAAAACCACTCATGTCCAAGTTTTTGTTTACGACAACATCTAACAGGGTCTGTCCTTCAGTGACAGCAGTGGTGGTTTTGATGCCATCTTGGTTAATAAAGTGTATTGTGACTTTTTCCTCCGACAAGCTGTAAAAAGAGCTTGTTATAAACCATGACTTTCCAGATAAAGAGTACATATCAATTATCTTAATCAATATGTTTGAAAAGTTCAAACATTTAGTGGTCTTTCTGGATGTATTGTATCAAAGCCTATTAAAATATTTTCATCTTCATCCAACTGAATAAACTATTATCAGCAGTTATCATATTATCACCCATTGTAGAGGTACTCACTATAATATGGCTCTTGGTGAGAACAGAAAAACAACAGTATGAACACATAATTTAAATGTACAGAAGATTTTAAAAGATACGGTTTCAAGAGACCTATAAACTAACCTTAGCAGATAATGTTATGGTCCTACAAGTAATTTCAAATCACCTACCTGTTATTTTGAGAGTCTGAGTGCATGGCCGAGTGGATGCTGATTGCTTTGCCTTGGCTGTGTGGGGTCCAGGTTTTAATGAGGTAAGTTTTGACTCCCATTGAGATATAGGGTGTATCGACCATCTTAGTGAAAAGGAAGGAGCCGAGATGCAAACACCTTGCCATGTTGGCCTGTTGAGTGTCGATTGTGGACTGTGTGTGGTAAGGGGTCCTCTGGTGAATAACATTAGCCTTGAGTAGAACTCAGCCCACAAGAAGGGCCAAGGCCTAGCATAGATGACCTAACCTCAGCTCTGCAGATGGCTGTGAATGGTTTAACTAACATTTATAAGATTTACACATCTCATAAACCCTAAGGTCAAACTGTAAGTCATCGTGGATCTTCAAGTATGCATCCTCAATGGCTTCCTACACTGTTTACATACAATTAGCTCATTTTGACTTCTGTTGAAAGCTTTTTGTTCGTCATAAGAATATGTTGTTGTTTTTCATTGAAAAAAAGAAAGCGATCTCTGTCGAGAAAACTTAGTTATAAACATAATTGAATTGCATTTGGAGCAGCCACCTGTTATGTGACTATATGGATAACCTACAATAATTTATTACCTACAAGACGTTGAACATCTGTCTCATCTATTGTCTGTATGATGATGTGTGGGCGTTGTAAACCTGCTTTTAGTTTTAAAATGTAATGTTTTATAACTTCCTTTAGTTCTACTCTTGTTGCTGGAGGTCACACATTTTTACAGGAGCTCACAGAAAACTGGCCCACATATCATCCTCTAGGAATGTATTTACAAGTACATTATGTGCACATTAGGTTGTACAATGGTCAGAATTAGCTCTTAATGTTTGTTAAGGCTAGAAAATATACAGTACCAGTCAAAAGTTTGGACAGGCCTACTCATTCCAGGGTTTTTCTTTATTTTTATTATTTTCTACATTGTAGAAAAATAGTGAAGACATCAAAACTATGAAATAACACATGTGGAATCGTGTAGTAACCAAAAAAGTGTTAAACAAATCAAAATATATTTTATATTTGAGATTCTTCAAAGTAGCCACCATTTGCCTTGATGACAGCTTTGCACACTCTAGAATCTCAAACAACTAAACAAATTACCTTATTGTTATTTTACTTACGAGGTCAAGATAAATTAAATAATGGTCCTCACACTGAGGGAGGTCTCTAACCTTTACAAGCTCACATAACCTTTACAAGCTCACATAACCTTTACAAGCTCACATAACCTTTACAAGCTCACATAACCTTTACAAGCTCACATAACCTTTACAAGCTCACAGCAAAACTGACCACATCATTTTAGAAAATGCATGTATAACAAACAAAGTTATTCCACTAAACCAACACCTGCTATTACCGCACCTGCTATTTCAACCTCTAAATGCCTGGCTATGAAAAGCCAAGTGACATTTGCTCCTGATGTACTGACATGTTGCAACCTCTACAACCACTGTGATTATTATTTGACCCTGTTGGTCATTTATGAACGTTTGAACATCTTGGAGAAAAATCTGGCATTAATGTACTGTTATAATCTCCACCCGGCACAGCCAGAAGGGGACTGGCCACCCCTCAGAGCCTGGTTCCTCTCTAGGTTTCTGCCTTTCTGGGGAGTTTTTCCTAGCCACCGTGCTTCTACATCTGCATTGCTTGCTGTTTGGGGTTTTACGCTGGGTTTCTGTATAGCACTTTGTGACATCTGCTGATGTAAAAAGGGGTTTATAAATACATTTGATTGATTGATTGATTGATTGACTGATTGATTTAACTGTTTTGTGAGTGGTGGAACATGTCGTGTTCAACGTGAGAGCAGTATTGTGTCAATACATTTTGTCTAAGGACAGGGTTGCATGGCAACCAATTATGTATATAAACCCTGAATTGCTGATGCTATGTTTTGGCCATGGAGAGGCTTTGAAGCCACCGGTCGGCCATATTGGCACTCCCCGGAGCGGTCCTCCATAATTCTACAGTATTTCAATTAAATGTTTAAAGGACAAAATTACATGTATTTAAGTATTGTTGTGTTGTAGTGGGGACAGTAACATTAGTACTTTCAAAAAATTATACTTTAAGGAAAATGTTTTTATATACATTTTCTTTTTTTATTGGTATGTTTAGCATATAATTTAAAAGTATGCATTAAGGTGTCTGTAATAGAATAAACGTGGCAAAAACAAATGTAACCATTAATAAATGAATTTCTATAGCTTCCAAAATCCTTTTTACAATAGTGGGGGAGTGCCAAGATGGAGGCGCAGTGGCTTCAAAACAGCGCCCCCTGAAAGTCATCTAGTATATATATATATGTAGATCATTCATGGCAACTGGTGTCCTTGTTGCCATGCAACCCTGTCCTTCATGACCAAGGTCTCTGGAGTTCTCAGTATCCCTGACAAACTTGCTCAATGATAACAACATCCAGACAGAACATTGATTTTACACTTAATTAAGTAATTATAGTTGGCTACAGTCTTTATATTTTGACTTTGCGGGACAGCTACTGTAGGCAGTGAATTGTAATAATTTGGCATAGCATGGACATTTTAATAGAAGTATGTTTATGTTTTCCCCATCTCCCCTCTCATAAATAGGAGACTCATTACAGCTAGATTTGTTAAAGGTTAACAACACGAGGCAGCATGTGCATTAAATTAGACACTGGTGGCCAAAATACAATTTACGTACAAATTACAGCTGCATCTATGTGATGCCCAATGACGTGTGGAAATATGCACATGCTACTGTATATGCACAATGTCATTTGTTAGGGGAACTACAATGGCTGAAATGCAGGATATTGAATGCAATAACCTTCAAAAGACAGACATCAGATGACACAGCCTTGTGTTTCAGCTTGTTGAATCATTATCTCCAGCTATGTTTTTCTTTTCAACTCACTGCAAACAAAAAATTACTACAGGAGAGTATCTTTCTGGGTGCAGATTTTCTTAGGTTGCACCCTGGTCACTTTGCTTAATTCTCCTTTTATCTTATGCATCGACTCCATATACCAGCTGTCTGTTACACTGGATCAACTATTCTCATCCTACCAGGTAAAAATGCATGATTGAATCAACATTCTCTGTGTGTCATATTTAATTTTCCCCCTAACATACTGATGTTTACCATCCATTGAAGAAGTAGTAAACGTACACAGTTTGTGTTATTATGTTGATTTGATGGTAACACTTTATATGAAGGGTATCCATAAGGTATTCATAACATCTTTATAAAACCAGTCATGACACCTTTATGAATGTTGCAGTATCATTCATGCAACATTCATAGCACATTTATTAAACATAATTCATAAGCAGTCTTCAAAATAAAAAGTTCATTTTCATTAGAGTACAACAACAAAAAACCTGGTTGATGGTGGTACAATAGATGGTGGCTAGGTTACTGACTAGGTGGGTTCAAGCTCAGGTCTTCTGCGTACCACAAGACTGTGTTAGCCTGCTGAGCTAGGGGCTAGGCATTCGTTTGTGGAGCTAATGCATGTCTTCAGGTCTCAGCTAAGGATGTATACTACCACATTACAATGGCAAATAATTGCTCTGTTGCCAACCAGACCTGGGTTCAAATGGTACTTGAAATCTTTCAAATACTTTGAGCGTTTGCTTGAGCCTGCCTGGATTGCCAGATGGGCGGGTGGGGTTTGCACTTTTGGGACTTATCAATTGATCCATTGTGCCAAGCAAGCTCAATCAAGCCCAACTAGCTTATGTATGTAAAATATACTACACCCAGGGCTGGTGCCATTCCATACCACCATTGTGGCCTTGAGCAAGGAATTTAACACTTACACTGCTACAAGGGTTATGCTGTAAGGCCTCTACCCTGTGCTTCTCCCAGCCTGTCAAGAGGTTGGGTACTGTGACAGTAAATATACAAATTGTTGTTGTACAAAGGATGAACACAATTTAATTAGAGGGAACTTAAAAATAAAAAAATATGAATGATGTTGAATAAATGTGTTGTGAAGGTTGTTATGAATGATACTGCAACACTCATAAAAGTGGTATGACAGGTATCATAAAGGTGTTATGTACAGTATACCCTTTTCATATAAAGTGTTACCAATTTGATATTGCGTAAAGATTTTTCCCTGAGGGATGTCTTTATGCTGCTGAAAATAGTGTCCATGTTGCCCTATTTGGTTTGATGTGAGAATACTTTAGGTGCATGATATATTTGGCCACTCCTGGGAGAAATGGAAGTCCTTCTTAATTAATAAAAATCATTATGTTGAGCTGAACCGTAAGTCAACAAGTCATCCGTCCAAGTGTTAAAACAGGATTTGGTTTAGGGGTTTAACATATTCTGGTAGCCTACACGCAAACAAGAGAAGACATTTCAGAGATTCCACAGTGTGCTGAGAATTAAGCGCTTTCTGAAGCGTATGAATACAATTCTTGGTCAATAAAGGACCTCTAGTGTCCCTGCAGGATATTGCATTCCTTGCAGGATATTGCATCTACACTGAACAAAAATATAAATGCAAAATGTAAAGTGTTGGTCCCATGTTTCATGAGTTGAAATAAAAGATCCCAGAAATGTTCCATAAGCACAAAAAGCTTATTTCTCTAAAGTTTTGTGCACAAATTTGTTTACATCCTTGTTAGTGAGCATTTTTTCCTTTGCCAAGATAATCCATCCACCTGACAGGTGTGGCAAATCAAGAAGCTGATTAATCAGCATGATCATTACACAGGTGCACCTTGTGCTGGGGACAATAAAAAGCCACTCTAAGGTGCAGTTCTGTCACACAAAACAATGCCACAGATGTCTAATGTTTTGATGGAGCGTGCAATTGGCATGCTGACTGCAGGAATGTCCACCAGAGCTATTGCCAGATAATTGAATGTTCATTTCTCTACCATAAGCCGCCTCCAACGTCGTTTTAGAACATTTGGCAGTACATACAACCGGCCTCACAACCGCAGACCACGTGTATGGCGTCGTGTGGACGAGCGGTTTGCTGATGTCAACGTTGTGAACAGAGTACCCCATGGTGGCGGTGGGGTTATGGTATGGGCAGGCATTTTATAAATGGCAATTTGAATGCACAAAAATACTGTGATGAGATCCTGAGGCCCATTGTGAGGTCCCTTTTTTAAAGGTATCTGTGACCAACAGATGCATATCTGTATTCCCAGTCATGTGAAATCCATAGATTAAGGCTTAATTCATTTATTTCAATTGACTGGTTTCCTCATATGAACTGTAATTCAGTAAAATCTTTGAAATTGTGGCGTTGCGTTTTATATTTTTGTTCAGTTTATTTCAAGGGCTTTTTTACATGCAGGCCAAAATGAGAGCAGACGGGGACGGACTGGGACCTGGAATCGGTCCAGACATTTCTAAGGGCATTTTCACACATAGTTCTGAGCTATAGTTCAAATCAGAGTTTGATTATTTGTTACATTGTATTGGTTTCACATTGCCAAAATGTCAAATGAACTAAAATGCCACGTGTTCATGCAACCCACTGGGCCCAGACGTCAGTTCAATTGGTTGAGATTACATTTGCTTGAGTTGTCAACTAACGTGAATTCAACGTGAAATCAACAAAAAAATGTCACCATGTCATTGGATTTAGGTTAAAGGTTGGGTGAAAAAAAGACAAAATTCCCTTAGTTGATGACTTTTTTCAAATCCAATCCATTTTCCATTTTGATTAAATGTCATCACATTTACTTTTTTTGTTGAAATGACATGGAAATAACATTGATTGAACCAAAACCCCAACCCCACGCTACTTAGACACACAGGCAGTAATGCTACTGACACATATCATAGGCAGTACACTATAGTACAGCGTTTCTCAACTTTTACTGTACCAGTGACAGGTGAAACATAGCCCTCCTCCTTTTTTAACAACTTATTTTTAACCAGCTCCTGTTTAAGACAAATACAACAGGTAAAAACACAGCTGGAGATATAACTCACAACTATAACTGTGCCTCGGTTGCCTCCCTGTAGTGCAGTCTGTCTCTGCATCTTCTCTGCTGTCACTCTGTCTCGGTCTGTCTGTCTGTCTGTGCTTCTCCTTGTGTCACTCCTAAGTGTTCATTGCTAAGAGTGTGCCTCCACTGCACTCATCTCTGAGCTGTCTCTGCTAAGCCTAGCATCTTTTCCCACAGTACTGGTACCAGAAGACCAGGGACCACACTGCCTGTGCTGGGCCCAGCAAGATCCTAGTTGTGAATGAATAAACACATTTATTACATAAAGAAGGAAAAATACTGAATAAATGCCTAATAGATTACCATTGGCTCATAATACTGTATAAAAGCCTAACTACTTATTTTGCAAATACTGTATAAGTGCCTGGCTGTCATACATGTCCGTCTGTCGACAGCCTCAATTCGTCGGGGCATGGACTCTACAAGGTGTCGAAAGCGATCCACAGGGATGTGGCCCATTTTCACTCCAATGCTTCCGACAGTTATGTCAAGTTGGCTGGATGTCCTTTTGGTGGTGGACCTTTCTTGATACACACGGGAAACTGTTTAGCGTGAAAACCCCAACAATGTTGCAGTTCTTGACACAAACCGGTGGCACCTACTACCATACCCCGTTCAAAGGCACTTAAATATTTTTGTCTTGTCCATTCACCCTCTGAATGACGCACATGCACAATCCATGTCTCAATTGTCTCAAGGCTTAAAAATACTTATTTAACCTGTCTCCTCCCCTTCATCTACACTGATTGAAGTGGATTTAGCAAGTGACATCAATAAGGGATCATAGCTTTCACCTAGATTCACCTGGTCAGTCTGTCATGGAATGAGCAGGTGTCCTTAATGTTTTGTATACTCAGTGTGTATTTCCTTAAACATCCTGTGTTGTGTGCTTATTCTTTTACCAGGTACTGCAGGAATGGCTACCAATGGCATGCCCATCTTTTTGTGAGAAATTAGACTGGTCACTCAAAATATTTATAAAGTATTTATAAAGTATAAATAGCACTCACTTTAGATTAGGGACTGCAAAAATACTTTACTAATCATTAGTAAATTGTTTATTAATGTGGGAGTAATGATTAATAAAAGGTGAACACACCTAAAATCCTTATAAATGGTTTATAACAGACCCTTAAAATAAAGTATTACCCATCCTAGTTAAGAATGAATAAACACATTGAAGAAAGAAGAACATCACTGAATGAATGGCTTATAGATGACTACTTGTTGTGTGTATGTACTGACATGTACAGTATGGGTAACTGATAGATGCACACACACACTACATGTTAATGTTTTTAAATGTATGTAAATTGTAAAGTATTTTGTCTGTAATGTATTTTTCGTTATATGTCGGACCCCAGTAAGACTAGCTGTCGCTAGTACATCAACATTTTGATGTCGCTAATACATCAAAATCACTGCCCACTTACAGTGCATTCGGAAAGTATTCAGACCCCTTGACTTTTTCCACATTGTGTTACGTTTTAGCCTTATTGTAAAATTGATTAAATTATTTTTTTCCCTCATAAATCTCCACACAATACCTTGTAATGACAAAGCGAAAACAGTTTTTTTGCAATGTTTGCAAATGTATTATAAATGAAAAACAGAAATACCTTATTTACATA
This sequence comes from Coregonus lavaretus, assembly GCF_964263955.1. Taxonomy (NCBI): domain Eukaryota; kingdom Metazoa; phylum Chordata; class Actinopteri; order Salmoniformes; family Salmonidae; genus Coregonus; species Coregonus lavaretus. The sequence continues at coordinate 33,355,759 of NC_140002.1, read as the reverse complement.
AGTATTCAGACCCTTTACTCAGTACTTTGTTGAAGCACCTTTGGCAGCGACTTTCCAGCCTCCAGTTGCGGTGGAATGTAATGTAATCCGACACCAGACCGACTAAGACCTACTCGCTAGCTGAAGAGACAGATACAGAAGCAAATAAACATGGATACAAATTAAAATACACAGTCCCCGAATTTACCTTTAACAGAAGATAATTTAGTAATTATTCTGCATGAATTCAGTGTTTCATTGTACTAAACTATGACTTGTATTCAGTGGCGATTTTAGCATGTAAATCTTGTTGGGGCAAACTCCCCAAAAATGTTTTAGACGCATGCCAGCAAAGCCACTACACAACACTACACAACACTAAACAATACATTAACTGCACTATAACAGTGAAAAACGGTGCCCACAAACTGTTAGGGCCTACATAAAGCTGTCCCAACAGCAGAGCTTTCTTTTCAGCACCATGGAGTGAAGCCTTGTCTGGCAGCGAAACAGCTGATATGGCTGACTTGCTTAAACAAATGTGGGTTCTACTGACAACTGAGATGTACAAACTATGGCATAAGGGAACAACGAGCGGATAAGAGGCAATCCGTAATTTCAATTAAGACATTAATGAACGAGCTAGGACGGACGTAGGCAATATAACCATTTGTTCAGCACTTTTGAAATGTACAGCGACAGAATTCAGAACATGGGCCGTTCTTACAGTATTCTCCCAGTACACCAAGTCAGAACCATAGGATAAATAAAGGGGGCATATAAGCAGACAATGAACGCTCTTACAATACTCAATGATTACATTTCTCTGAAACAGGCTATAGGCTACATGTGCACCACCAAGTCAGAACAGTAGGCTAAGTTATGAGGGGGAAATGGACCAAATTATTAGGGTGAGGCACATGCCTACTAACAGCTTACTACATAACATACTGTACACTTAGTATTACTTCCTTAGCTACAGTATACATATCTCCCTGGCATATTACATCATTATGCAGCAGCATACAAGACATTTTTGGACTCACCTTGTTGTTCTGTGCTCACTTGAACGGGAAGGTGGCACGGCAGTCCTTCTTGTGGGTACACTTTGTCATCAAACTTTGTCATCAAAGTCTGGCATTCTCTGGATTTATGGTACTTTCAAGACAACTGGGAACTCTGAAAAAAACAAGGTTGAATCATGACGTCAGTGATCTTTAGGTCAGAGCTCTAGAAAGAGGCCCGAGTTCCCAGCTTGGAATTCCGAGTTGGATGGCCGTTCAAAACGTATTTTCCAAGTTGGAGCTAGTTTTTTTCAGAGTTCCCAGTTGTCTTGAACTCACTGAAGTCGGAGATTTCCCAGGTCTGAGTTTCCAGTTGTTTTGAACACGGCAGAAGTCATGCTGGATTGACAGCATGGCCAATGTATTCAACCTTTTCTGGCCCATGGTGTTGTATGTGAATGTTTATCCTTTTAAGCTTGGAAAAGAGACCCTTAAACCCAGACTTGGACCACACACCCACTCCACTGAATAGCAGGCTAGTGATTGCTTTGCAATGCTTGCAGTTAGCCACTGATTCATTCCAAACCACTCATTGTTGAATTTGCAACAATTTCCAACTTGTTGTGTAATGTTTATGTCCAACGGCCGATGAGCACTGATACATTTTATCTATAATTTCTCATCATATGACAAGGATTGAGAAGGATTTGCCAGTAGATTGTCGATTTGATTCATGATAATGACTGCTTGTCTAGCTTGCTAGCTACAATTTTGAATGTATGATGTTGACATGACCAGTCCAATCAAAGCTACGGTAGATGTAACGTGATTTGACGTCATTTTATCTGTGGCCAATGACCTTGAGCCTTCTTGGATGGGCACTTCTAATATAAATCTATGGCAGCACCCAAGGGGCTGTAGATTTTGCAGTGACGTAGTGTCCCCATGAGTGACAGAACACTGACCCAATCACGGCGCAACTAGAGAACATTACCAACCCCTACGCTCCGTATTTTCCACTGGCTGCCCCACCACCACAGAAAGCACTGAGCTAGGCTGAAACACCTGCATTTTGGAGCTGCCTTACTCAAGAAGCAAAAAAAGAGACCATGTTTGTATTCGGCTTTATTAATTTTTTACATTGTTTGCAAACTGATATGTGAAACGTATTAATGCCAAAATAGCATGCAAAACAGGCAAAAAAAAAAAAAAAACAGGTGGGGGCTCTGCCCCACCTGCCCTGAATGACGGGTCACCACTGCTTGTAGTTAAGAAAAAGCAGTAGCACTGTATTTAATGTCTCAAAGATGGCTATTGGTTTATGTGTTATAAAAGTAAATCTAACAACTTTTTAGGCTATTGCATGTTAGTGCCTTTCATATGTGTTCTCCCGAATCCCCTGTTCCCTAATTAGGCCTAAGTGTTAATTAGCCTACTATTTCATACAATATACAGCCAAAATATCAACTGGCAGCAGTAGGCTTAATCTGTGTCAGTGTGTGTCTTTCTCTGTTTTCTCCCTAGCAGCCACTGATCTGTCAGTGCTAAGCCTAGCATCATTTCTCAGCACAGACACAGTCACAGCACCTGGACCAGCAGAATCAGAACTTTTAGAAAATAAGTTGGTTAATTTCACACATTTAGCAGCGTTGGCCTCAAGATACTTTTTGTGTTCTCTCTAACTTTTTCAGCACCACCTTTCCGTGTTTTATGATCCATTATCTGGGCTGATGCGTGTTTGACTTTGAATGTGACTCAGCTCAGCCAATCAGAAAACCGAGCCAGCCCATCTTGGTAGAGGGGGCCGGCAGTTGCCCTCTGATCAGGCAAATGTTCAAAATATATATATATTATTATGACAGCAGAGAAAACCACTGAAAAATCATTTAAAAAATACCTTAACAGGCCTGTGTCCTCTTTTTGTTGTTTTTTGTCATTTTTTGCTAGAATTGCCAGATGGCCAATCCGCCCATGCAGTAGCCTATATCCCCGGTACAGTGCCCATCTCCCCTAATCTGCATCAGATGCGCTCATATATGCCCTGCTTGTTACAGTCTATGGCTGCTACTCACAGAACGTTTGGATGTCTATCCATGTCCCGAGGACGTCGGGAAATACCTTCAAAACCGGTCACTAGGGGCAACAGTGAGCGCAATTACCATCAAGTAGGCTTGACTCTGGATCTAAAGGTTGCATGTTCAATTCCACAGGTTGACACTTGTTTTTTTAGTTTTTTTAAACACTATCCAAAACCTTAACCCATAACCTTCTAAATTCGATGGTTGGAGCAACTTAAAAATTTGATGTTTGGAGAAACAGAATGATACTGAGAAGGAGTCAACCCACTGTGTTAAAAACACTTTGAGTTTCGACATTTGGAGCAACCTCGAAATTTCACATCCAATATATATATTTTTTCATTGAGACCACAATTATCAGCGAAATAATGATCAATCTGCGCAAAAACACCTATTTGGACATGCCCATTGTGCTAAAGATGGACCAGCCCATCCGGCATTTGCCCAAAATTCCAGTTTCTGAGATCAGTGAAAAGGGAAAACATAACATTTTAGTCATTTAGCAGACGCTCTTATCCAAAGCGACTTACAGTTAGTGAACACATACATATATATTTTTTTTTATACCGGCCCCCTGTGGGAATTGAACCCACAACCCTGGCGTTGCAAACGCCATGCTCTATCAACTGAGCTACATCCCTGCCGGCCATTCCCTCCCCTACCCTGGACCAATTGTGCGCCGCCCATGAGTCTCCCGGTCGCGGCCGGCTGCGACAGAGCCTGGATTCGAACCAGGATCTCTAGTGGCACAGTTAGCACTGCGATGCAGTGCCTTAGACCACTGCGCCACTCAGGAGTACATAACGCATAAAACTGTGTAGTTTCCGCTTTTAATGACAGTTGAAATGAAGACTCAAGCTGCAAATGTCTGCTGAAGGCAAGGCACTGCCTGGTACTGTAACAATTACAATATTCATCCTTGTTTTTATTCTGGCTGGTGGCTTCCAGTCATTCATATAATTTAATTGACAAAAGGCTAGCGGGACACTTAAAACTTCTGCATACTAGGTTTGGTTTGCTCCTAGCCGAACTCAGCTAGGCGACGTGAACGTGTCACGCGCATACTCCATTAAAAGACCTTCGCTTGAAAAACGAGAAAGAAGCTGCAATGGTACTCTTTGTCCCTGTCACACTCTGGCTCTGGGACTGTGTAGTTAGAGTCAGGGTGTATTTCATTTGGTGGTGTTGGGTATGGGTGCGTTTCATTTGTTTGTGTTTTTGGGGTAATTGGTCTTGTGACTCCCAATCGGAGGTAACGAGTGTCAGCTGTCGGCTCGTTATCTCTGATTGGGAGCCATATTTAAAGTGTGTGTTTTCACCTTGTGTTTGTGGGTTTTTGTTCCTTTGTTCCTGTGTTCCGTGTTTGTGTCACTGAGGACTTCACGATCGTGTTTTGTTTCGTTTTGTTTTCGTGTGTGCGCTTTCTTCAATAAAGTCATGTTCGTTCAACACGCTGCGCTTTGGTCCGCTCATTCTCAAGACGATCGTGACAGAAAAACCCACCATAAAAGGACCAAGCAGCGTGTCAAGCGGCAGTAGGACCTACCTACACAGGATTTATGGACGCCTATCAAGGATTCTTGGACATGGGAGGAGATTTTGGATGGAAAGGGTCCTTGGGCACAACCGGGAGAATATCGCCGCCCTCGTGAAGAGCTGGAGGCAGCTGCAGCCGAGAGGAGGTGGTACGAGGAGGCAGCGCGGAGTCGAGGCTGGAAGCCCGTGGGTACTACCCAAGAATTTCTTGGGGGGGGGCTAAAAGGGAGTGTGGCGAAGTCAGGTAGGAGACCTGCGCCTACTCCCTGTACTTACCGTGGAGAGCGAGAGTACGGGCAGACACCATGTTACGCAGTAGAGCGCATGGTGTCTCCTGTACGCAGGCATAGCCCGGTGCGGTACATTCCAGCTCCTCGTATTGGCCGGGCTAGATTGAGCGTTGAGCCGGATGTCATGAAGCCGGTCCCACGCAGCAGGCCACCAGTGCGTCTCCTCGGGCCGGCATACATGGCACCAGCCTTACGCATGGTTTCCCCGGTTCGCCTACATAGCCCGGTGCGGGTTATTCCTCCTTCCCGTACTGGTCGGGCGACGGGGAGCATACAACCAGGTAAGGTTGGGCAGGCTCAGTGCTCAAGGGAGCCAGTACGCCTGCACGGTCCGGTATTTCCGGCGCCACCTCCCCGCTCCAGCCCAGTACCACCAGTGCCTCCACCACGCACCAAGCCTCCTGTGTGTCCCCAGAGTCCTGTGCGTCCTGTTGCTACTCCCCGCACTAGCCCTGAGATGCGTGTCCTCAGCCCGGGACCACCAGTTCCGGCACCACGCACTAGGCCTTGTGTGCGTCCCCAGGGTCCAGCATGCCCTGTTGCTACTCCCCGCACTAGCCCTGAGATGCGTGTTCTCAGCCCGGGACCACCAGTTCCGGCATCACGCATTAGGCCTTGTGTGCGTCCCCAGGGTCCAGCATGCCCTGTTGCTGCTCCTCGCAGTAGCCCTGAGATGCGTGGCCTCAGCCCGGTACCTCCAGTTCCGGCACTACGTTCCAGGCCTATAGGGCGTCTCGGCCGGCCAGAGTCTGCCGTCTGCCCAACGCCGTCTGAACTGTCCGTATGCCAAGCGCTGCATGAACTGCCCGTCTGCCCAACGCCGTCTGAACTGTCCGTTTGCCAAGCACTGCCTGAACGGCCCGTCTGCCCAACGCCGTCTGAACTGTCCGTATGCCAAGCGCTGCATGAACTGCCCGTCTGCCCAACGCCGTCTGAACTGTCCGTCTGCCAAGCACTGCATGAACTGCCCGTCTGCCCAACGCCGTCTGAACTGTCCGTCTGCCAAGCACTGCCTGAACTGCCCGTCTGCCCAACGCCGTCTGAACTGTCCGTATGCCAAGCGCTGCATGAACGGCCCGTATGTACTGAGCCTGCTAAGCCGCCCGTCTGCCATGAGCCTTCAGAGCCGTCCGCCAGACCGGAGCCGCTAAAGCCTTCCGCCAGACAGGAGCCGCTAAAGCCTTCCGCCAGACAGGATCAGCCAGAGCCTTCCGCCAGACATGATCAGCCAGAGCCTCCCGCCAGACAGGATCAGCCAGAGCCTTCCGCCAGACAGGATCAGCCAGAGCCTTCCGCCAGACAGGATCAGCCAGAGCCTTCCGCCAGACAGGATCAGCCAGAGCCTACCGCCAGACAAGATCAGCCAGAGCCTTCCGCCAGACGGGATCAGCCAGAGCCTTCCGCCAGACAGGATCAGCTAGTGCCTTCCGCCAGACGGGATCAGCCAGAGCCTTCCGCCAGACGGGATCAGCCAGAGTCTTCCGCACGACAGGATCAGCCAGAGCCTTCCGCCAGACAGGATCAGCCAGAGCCTTCTGCCAGACAGGATCAGCCAGAGCCTTCTGCCAGACAGGATCAGCCAGATCCGTCAGCTAGCCATGAGCAGCCAGATCCGTCAGCCAGCCATGAGCAGCCAGATCCGTCAGCCAGCCATGAGCAGCCAGATCCGTCAGCCAGCCATGAGCAGCCAGATCCGTCAGCCAGCCATGAGCAGCCAGATCCGTCAGCCAGCCATGAGCAGCCAGATCCGTCAGCCAGCCATGAGCAGCCAGATCCGTCAGCTAGCCATGAGCAGCCAGATCCGTCAGCCAGCCATGAGCAGCCAGATCCGTCAGCCAGCCATGAGCAGCCAGATCCGTCAGCCAGCCATGAGCAGCCAGATCCGTCAGCCAGCCATGAGCAGCCAGATCCGTCAGCCAGCCATGAGCAGCCAGATCCGTCAGCCAGCCATGAGCCGTCCAGCCGTCAGCCGCCGGAGCCGTCCAGCCGGGATCCGCCGGAGCCGTCCAGCCGGGATCCGCCGGAGCCGTCCAGCCGGGATCCGCCGGAGCCGTCCAGCCGGGATCCGCCGGAGCCGTCCAGCCGGGATCCGCCGGAGCCGTCCAGCCGGGATCCGCCGGAGCCGTCCAGCCGGGATCTACCAGAGCCATCCAGCCAGGATCCGCCAGCCAGCCGGGATCCGCCAGAGCCAGCCAGCCAGGATCCGCCATTTAGTCCGGTGCTGCCCCTTAGTCCGGTGCTGCCCCTTAGTTCGGTGCTGCCCCTTAGTCCGGTGCTGCCCCTTAGTCCGGTGCTGCCCCTTAGTCCGGTGCTGCCCCTTAGTCCGGTGCTGCCCCTTATCCTGGTGCTGTCCCTTAGTCCGGTGATGCCCCTTAGTCCGGTGCTGCCTCTTAGTCCGGTGCTGCCCCTTAATCCAGGTGGGTTAGGGTGTTGGGTGGTCAGTTGGAGGAGGTTACCTAAGTGGGTAGTGACTATGGTGGGGTGGGGACCACGACCAGTGCCAGAGCCGCCTCCGTGGAGCAACACCCACCCAGCCCTCCCCATTTTTTGGGTGTAGGCGCGGTCGGAGTCCGCGCCTTTGGGGGGGGGTACTGTCACACTCTGGCTCTGGGACTGTGTAGTTAGAGTCAGGGTGTATTTCATTTGGTGGTGTTGGGTATGGGTGCGTTTCATTTGTTTGTGTTTTTGGGGTAATTGGTCTTGTGACTCCCAATCGGAGGTAACGAGTGTCAGCTGTCGGCTCGTTATCTCTGATTGGGAGCCATATTTAAAGTGTGTGTTTTCACCTTGTGTTTGTGGGTTTTTGTTCCTTTGTTCCTGTGTTTGTGTCACTGAGGACTTCACGATCGTGTTTTGTTTCGTTTTGTTTTCGTGTGTGCGCTTTCTTCAATAAAGTCATGTTCGTTCAACACGCTGCGCTTTGGTCCGCTCATTCTCAAGACGATCGTGACAGTCCCTCGAGGCGCCGTAGCCAGTATACACTTCCTCAAAACTTTCTCAATCAATCTAAAATAACTAAAGAAATCTGGAATTATTTTTGCTGTTTTTGCCGAGGTCTTAGTCGCGCAATTTTACATCTAACTAAGATGTTTGTTGTAGTATTTCTCGTTTTTTTTTTTTGCATGAAAACGAGTTGTCTCTCGCTGACTGACAACAAACACTTCATTGAAGAATCCCTACCATTAACCAATCGTAGATGAAGGGGCATAGACTTCGGTTACCGAACTTCAGCTTGCCTCAAGAAAAGACAATTGTGTGCATGAACAGCCGAAACAAACCTTGCCGAAGACCAAAATGTCACAAAATGTCGTCATAATATATGCACAAACTGTTTCGGACGGGAAGCATGCGGACAACTTAACATTTCATAAGACATCCATCTTTTTACACATCATAACTTGTTTTATTGAAAAATCCAAATTACAAAATAAATCCTTCAAGGCAGGCCTTAGAATCATATTGCTTCAAATGCCATATAATAAAAGATTTAGCAAAAGATTGATATGCAAAAAGAAACTCCTAATCATGGTAGCTACTAGTGTGCATGGCTATATGTCATAGCAGATACACTTGGTCTATAAAGAGTCATTCAGAGGTATGTGTCTCTCTGAAAAAGGAAAATGTGATATTCCAGCGCTTATTTCATATGGACTTAATAAAATCTTATGTAAAAGTAATACTGTACTATAGAAAGACAACAATCTCTCTAAATGCCTAAAATTAGAATAGAATAAAAAACAAAAATCTAATTACAGTTTGATGTTTTCTCTTCATTTGTGGAAAATAATTACAGTAAACGGTCCACTTCAAAAACAAACAAACCTACTCTGAAACAATGACACCTAAAATGTGGCCAACCATAACGTAACTAAAATTGCAGCTGTCCTGAATTGAGTTGTTTTGTTCATTTTTAGTTTAAAACAGTGTGAGGGATGAATCACTTAAAAATAACTTGTAAATTATAATCAATAAAAACACCTTCCTCCATCTATAACCAAAATTAAAAGGCTGGAAAAATGTATTATCAAATTTTATTCACTTTAAACCGTTCTTCTATAAAATATGTCCCTGATGCATCCACTTATTTCATAATTCTGAATTACATCACTTGTAATGTGATTTGTGCACCATTATTCATATACATTTTGCTGTACTTTGTTTTTGCTCTTTGATATGTATTATGGTCTTGTTTGGGTAAAAGGCACTGTAGCTTGTGTAAGGCAGATCTGCAGTCTAGAATGAATGGACCAAGTATGGCACCGCTGTGGGGGGCTATAGCAGTTGCAAACAAGATACATCACATACACTCAAACTCGTCTATACGCTGCTTGGTGTTGCCCGACCGAATCTGCCGGAGGGTCTTGTACTTGTCCCGTCCTGCTTTCACGTTATCTGCATGGATGATGTCATTTGCGGTTTTCTTGGTCTCATCCCGAGCGATTGCCAACTCCGAGCTCAAAGCCTGGTAGAGGAAACATAACATTACTGCCAAGTCCCACTACGGCTCACACAACAACACAGGCATAACAGGACATGTTTATAGGCCCCATTCTTGTAATCTCCACAATATCATAAACAGTGATGCAACCCCTATAAACAGCTGTTTCTCTAGTGCTGGAGGTGTTTGATGTGGACAGCAGCCACAGTCAGTCACTCACCAGCAGGTGTTGCTGCACGCGCTCATTCTTATCGGCTTCGGTCATGCGCTCCTCCTCGCTGCGGTCTTTGTAGGAGATGCCGCCCGTGAACTCGGCGCTGGCCTGGTCGCTGCTCTCGTCGTTTTCGTCATGCTCATTCTCGGCCTGCATAGGCTCCTGTATGTGGGACGCCATGATTTTGCTGTTCAGCTCCTCTTTGGTCTTCTCCAGGTCCTCCTGCACCATGCAGGCCTAAGGGGAATAGCCACTAATGTTAATGACTCATGGTATTTGTATTTATTATGGATCCCCAGCTAGCTTTATTATGGATCCCCATTTATTTTACTTTTTCTTTAAAAAACGGCATTGTTGGTTAAGGGCTTGTAAGGAAGCATTTCACTGTAATGTCTACACCTGTTGTATTCGGCGCATGTGGCAAATAAAAGGTGATTTGATTTGATTTGCTGCTAAGGCAGCAGCTACTCTTCCTGGGGTCCGGCAAAATTAAGGCAGATATACAATTTTAAAAACATTACAATACATTCATTACAGAATTCACAACACACTAAGTGTGTGCCCTCAGGCAGTATGAACTGATTCAGGAGAAGGAATTTTGTGTCACCACAGCACAGTATTAGCCAATCTTTCACCTGTCTGATTCTGTTGCCCCCTGGCAGAAGAAATATGACGTCCGTAAGATTCTACAGTCCTAATGGACCCAAAATATACATTCATTTCCTGGGTGACAGGTGCACCAATCAGTGACAGTCTAAGCTCATAAATCCATCGCATGAAAATGGGGGGTTTGTTCTAGACAGCACAATCACAGGACATTTGGGTCCTGCCATTTAGATTTGCATTCTTTCAAATGCTAAAATAGGGAAAATATCACAATGGGGTGAAAAAGATCATCCCAGGCAAACAGGATTTCCCTAGTGTAGACAGAGAAACCTCCCCTTACAGCCAGGCCCACAGCATGAGTCACCATGCCCACATGGGGGAGAGGAGGGGCCCTTCCTATGGAGCAATGCCCTGCACCAGAGGGAGTCTAAGTATGGCCTCTTAAAACAAACAGTGCCCAACTGCTATAACTTCAGAAAAAGCAAATCAGGGCTAAGCTTTAATGTTAGGCTATGGTTCATCCTATTTTTTTCTAATGGATGAATTACTGTAACATTGACTATAGTTTAATGACACATGGGACTAATCCATTTGAGAAGGTGGTGGAGGTCAGAGTAAATGAAGAGAGCAGTAGCTGAGACCACACCTTCTGTTGCCACTGCGTTGCCTCATCCTCCTTCCTCTGCTTGGCGTCCTCCAGTAGGGAGATCTTTGAGGTCAGCTCAGCCAGTTCCGTGGCCTGTGGAAACATATTTTTATTTTCACTTTCTTGCCATGAATTTGGATTTGAAAGGTTCAACAGATGTTTGCTTATTTTCATTTCCAAACCATGTGAAGACTACCACAGTTAGAAAACTTACAAAGTTAAACAATGATTTTCATACATTTATAGAATTTGAATATTAACTATCATGATAATACATGTTTCTGTACAATGAAAATAATAATTGATGTGTTATATTCCAATAAATGAACAACAGTAATTAACAAGCATCACTTTACTCAGTAGCTCATCACTCTGTAGCACAATACTACATGCTAATGCTGCATGTGCTGTTCATTAATGTGTGTAATGTGTGTGTGTAACTCACCAAGTGTTCCTGGTTCTTCATCTGGTTCTCAGACTGCTGGAGCAGGGCGGTCTTGGCCTCCTCAGCCATCCTGCGCTCCTTCTCCAGACGCTCCGCCTCCTCCTGAGCACGCTTCCTCTCCTGCTCCAACTCCAGGGCCCTCCGTGTCTGCTCCTCCAACTCTGCACACACAGGAATTATGATAATAGACAGAATGGATTACTTGTATTGTAGCTAGGGCTTTCATTAATCTCTCTTGCAAAACCTATTTTACCTCAACAAGACTAAGTTGCATAAATAAAGGTTAAATTAGGTCTGACAGTGCTTTACATTGTATGGGGTGAACACACACAACTTATGTGTATTTAGACAACAATCAATAATAAGCAATGAACAACCACACTTCTAAGACTCCCAGCTTTAAGAGTAAAGATAATAGATCGGTTTTCTCTTGTTTATTCATACTACAGAAATAGGGGTTTCCAACCTTGCTGAGCTTTTTTCGTCTGTTCCTCAATCTGTTTCAGTCTCTCCATAAGCTCCTCCTTTTCCTTTTCAATCTTTTCCTTTTCTTTTTCAGCAAGTTCCCTCTTCTTCTTTTCGTTCTCCAGCAGTGCCCTGGTTGACAGAGGCCGTAGAGTAAACAGGGAGATAGAAGGGAGGGAACATGGACAACTTCCTAACATTGTCAAGCCTTTATCAGACAATAGGCCAACCTAAACATTAGCTAAATAGATCTGTCATTGTTCTGATGGCTACTGAAGTTAGAGGGAATTTATTAAGAAAAATCCACTCATAACAAAGACCCTCATGTCTGGCCAGTGGCCACCAGTTGACACCCACAACAGTCTGCTGTGATGTTAATGTTAGAAATTATTAAATGCCCTTCATGTTCAGATTTCTTTTTGAGCATTGCTGTTGGGCCTGTACAAGGACGATACAAATACAGAGGCAGGAGTAGGTCTGATGTCTTGAAATAGACTCATGTTAGCAGTAGCTTGAGTGTGGTGGTGGTGACACTGACCTCTCCATCTTCTTGTGGTTCTTCTCCTCTCTGGCCTGGGCCTTCATCTGCTGTACCTCGATAGTGTCTGGTTTGCGGCGACGCATATACAGCTCATGGTTGCCCATGCAAAGTGCCAGGATGCGCTTATTGATACGCAGTCGTGGAGCATAGAATACAAAGTCCTAGGAGAGAAAGCATGTGTGACTACCCAACATGGTCTCAGAGCATTTCGTATTATTTTATACATAAATCTCCATTTAGTATGAAATGTTAAGTTTCGTATGGTATGTATTAAATTGTGGATGTCCATCATCCATTTTTTATAATATGAATTTCCAAAACGTACAATATGTTACAAATTTGCAAAACGTATGATATGTTAAGAATTCCAATTTGTTGTGGCCAATGTTAGCTAGGTGGCTAGGTGGCTAACACTAACATTAGCTAGGTCTAGGGGTTAGGGGTAGGAGTTAGGTTAAGGTTAGGGGAAGGGTTAGCTAAAAGGGTTAAGGTTAGGGTTAGGGAAGGTTTAGCTAAAAGGGTTAAGGTTAGGGGAATGGTTAGCTAACATGCTAAGTAGTTGTAAAGTAGCCAAAAAGTAGTAGCTAAGTAGTTGCAAAGTTGCTAATTAGCTAAAATGCTAAAGTTGTCTGTGATGAGATTCGAACATGCAACCTTTGAGTTGCTAAACATTCATTTTTGCCTCAAGTAACCTTCTATCTTATGTAACCATACCATATGTGACATATCATACTAATTTCAGTGTCCCAGATCTACATTTACTATGTTTGCTGGTATGAGACCAGTCTATACCAGCAATCTCTCAAAAAATAATTATGGCAACAACAATTATTTTTCTCCCTAGGAGATACTGTATAATACTGTATAACCTTATAAATTATGGATAAGTACAGAGAGGGCATTGGTGGTTACATACTGGAGCTTTCTTGTCAATGGGTTTGATGACAAACTTCTTGTCGTTGAAGGAAATATTCCTGATTTCACTCCATGGGAATCCAATTTTAGGTGTCATCCTGTTGAGGCAAAAATAAGATATCAACACAGTGATATTTGCACTCTTTTGCACTTAGTCACAATCAGAAAACAACCATTGGACCTGTGTTTGTACAGCATATGTTTAACACATTTCAGTCCCATATGTGTGAGTACCCCTGTGGTGTATATTTCGACATGAGTCACTCACTTATCATTCTGTTCGTAAATGTTGAGTCCCAGGGCGTCTACTCCTAACCACAGCTCTGATCCTTTCTTGTTCTTGATGCTGAAGTAGTTGACACCGTACATCTCCAGGTCCTGAGCGATCTTCAAGTACTCCATCATTGAATCCTCTCTGTGCAAGTATTACAAATTACATTAAATCCTTCTGTTTTTTTTCAATCACTTTGGTGCAATGTTCACAAGTATATGGTACATTTTCACAACTGTAAGCACAAAAATCAAAACAGATGTTTCAAAAATTCTGAGTACATTTTCAATTGACTGAGTACAAAAAAACTAAGTCACAAAGTAATTTGTTCACTGCACCAAATCACTCTTCCAATTTGCATACATATTACATCTAGGTATCTGCTTTTCAAAATGTAATATTCACATTACTTTAGATAACAATACATTTAACTATCCCTTAATCAAACAGTTCAAAACTGATAACTACTGAACCAAAATTATGTAGGGCCTAGTTTACATACATGTATATAGTTTGATAACTGCTAAACACTGTAAAATAAATGTATCAATTTGACATCAATTTATGTTGGAAGGTAAAACCAAATAATATATGGACGTGGCTGTAAATACTACATCATCAATTGTCACGGGACTCGTCTGAAGGTAAACGGTACCGGTTTTTAAAAAATGAATGGAAGTATAGTGCCTTCGGAAAGTATTCAGACCCCTTGACTTTTTCCACATTTTGTTACGTTACAGCCTTATTCTAAAATGGATTAAATTTAAAAAAATCCTCATCAATCTACACACAATACCCCATAATGACAAAGCAAAAACATGTTTTTAGAAATGTAGTGCAGATTTATATATAGATATATATTTAAAAAAAGAAATACCTAATTTACATAGGTATTCAGACCCTTTGCTATGAGACTCGAAATGGAGCTCAGGTGAATCCTGTTTCCATTGATCATCTTTGAGATGTTTCTACAACTTGATTTGAGTCCACCTGTGGTAAATTCAATTGATTGGAAATGATTTGGAAAGGCACACACCTGTCTATATAAGGTCCCACAGTTGATAGTGCATGTCAGAGCAAAAACCAAGCCATGAGGTCGAAGGAATTATCCGTAGAGTTCCGTGACAGGATTGTCTCGAGGCACAGATCTGGGGAAGGGTACCAAAAAATGTGTGCAGCATTGAATGTCCCCAAGAACACAGTGGCCTCCATCATTCTTAAATGTTGTTTTGTCGTGTTGTTTATTACTTTAATAAACATGTACGCATATCACACTGCGCCTTGGTCTGACCCGTCAATCAACGAGCGTGACAGAAGATCCCACCAAACAAGGACCAAGCAGCGTGCCGAGAAGGAGCAAACGCCTGGGACTCAACAGGAGGTTACGTTAGTAGATGTCCTCCTCGGTTGGGGGAGAATTACGGAGGAGGAGGCCGTCCGTTATCGGAGGGCGATGAAGGAGGATGCCCAGGTAGGAGAGGAGAAACGGCGCCAACAGTGCCGACGATGGAGACCCGAGAGGCAACCCCAAGAAAATGTTGGTGGGGGGCACACGGTGTGGACGACGAGGCAGCAGGAGGCCGTTAAAGGGCGGATCTGCAGGTTAGGAGAGGAGGCCACCATGTTACGGGGGCTATTGGTTCAGAGGGAGCAGTAGTTATTCGGTCAGAGGGAGGCGCTAAAGGAGGCTAAAAGGGAGAAGAAAAGAGTAGAGGCACGGCGAGAGGAGCTGGTTAGGCAGCAGAAGGAGCGGGGGTTAATAAAGGAACCCAGTCCTGCTCCTCGCACTAAGCCAGTGGTGCGCGTCGCCAATCCGGCCCGGCCTGTTCCTGCTCCTCGCACCAAGCAAGTGGTGCATGTCGCCAGTCCGGCCCGGCCCGTTCCTGCTCCTCGCACCAAGCCAGTGGTGCGCGTCGCCAGTCCGGCCCGGCCCGTTCCTGCCCCTCGCACCAAGCCAGTGGTGCGCGTCGCCAGTCCGGCCCGGCCCGTTCCTGCCCCTCGCACCAAGCCAGTGGTGCGCGTCGCCAATCCGGCACGGCCCGTTCCTGCCCCTCGCACCAAGCCAGTGGTGCACGTCGCCAGTCCGGCCCGGCCCGTTCCTGCCCCTCGCACCAAGCCAGTGGTGCGCGTCGCCAGTCCGGCCCGGCCCGTTCCTGCCCCTCGCACCAAGCCAGTGGTGCGCGTCGCCAGCCCGGCCCGTTCCTGCCCCTCGCACCAAGCCAGTGGTGCGCGTCGCCAGCCCGGCCCGTTCCTGCCCCTCGCACCAAGCCAGTGGTGTGCGTCGCCAGCCCGGCCCGGCCCGTTCCTGCCCCTCGCACCAAGCCAGTGGTGCGCGTCGCCAGTCCGAGTGGGGAAGCAACGCGCCGAGGTCTAGACCAGACCAGGGGCGCAACAGGGAGGCGGAGAGTGAGAGGTCGTCACGCCCTGAGCCGGATCCGCCTCCGAGGCGGAATGCCCACCTGGCCCCTACCCTGTTATGTTTATGTTGTGCGGTCGGAGTCCGCACCTTTGGGGGGGGGGGGGGGGTACTGTCACGCCCTGACTCAGGGGACGCATATATGTTGAGTCAGGGTGTGTATATTTCTTGTTGTGCCTTTTCTATGTATAGGATCTAGTATGTCTAGTTCTATGTTGGCCGGTGTGGGTCCCAATCAGAGGCAGCTGTCGCTCGTTGTCTCTGATTGGGGACAATACTTAGGCAGCCTATTGGCACTGTCTTGTTGTGGGGATCTTGTTCCGTGTGAGGTATGTTGTGTGTTCTACCTTGGACTTCACGTTTCGTTTCCTTTGTTGTTTTGTCGTGTTGTTTAATACTTTAATAAACATGTACGCATATCACGCTGCGCCTTGGTCTGACCCGTCATTCAACGAGCGTGACACCAAGAACCCGATGGTCACTCGGACAGAGCTCCAGAGTTCCTCTATGGAGATGGGAGACCCTTCCAGAAGGACAACCATCTCTGCAGCACTCCACCAATTAAGCTTTTATGGTAGAGTGGCCAAACGGAAGCCACTCCTCAGTAAAAGGCACATAACAGCCCGCTTGGAGTTTGCCAAAAGGCACCTAAAGACTTTCAGACCATGAGAAACAAGGTTCTCTGGTCTGATCAAACCAAGATTGAACTCTTTGGCCTGAATGCCAAGCGTCACGTCTGGAGGAAACCTGGCACCATCCCTACGGTAAAGCATGGCGTGGCAGCATCATGCTGTGGGGACGTTTTTCAGCAGCAGGGACTGGAAGTCTAGTCTGGATCGAGGAAAAGATGAACGGTCCTTGATGAAAACCTGCTCCAGAGTGCTCAGGACCTCAGACTGCGGCGAAGGTTCACCTTCCAACAGGACAACGACCCTAAGCACACAGCCAAGACAGCGCATGAGTGGCTTCGGGACAAGTCTCTGAATGTCCTTGAGTGGCCCAGCCAGAGCCCGGACATGAACCCGATCGAACATCTCTGGAGAGACCTGGAAATAGCTGTGCAGCAACGCTCCCCATCCAACCTGACAGAGATTGAGAAGATCTGCAGTGAAGAATGGGAGAAACTCCCCAAATACAGGTGTGCCAAGCTTGTAGCGTCATACTCAAGAAGACTCGAGGCTGTAATCGCTGCCAAAGGTGCTTCAAAGTACTGAGTAAAGGGTCTGAATACTTCTGTAAATCTGATATTTCCGTTTTTTATTTTAAATAAATTAGCAAAAATTTCTAAATAACTATTTTTGTTTTGTCATTATGGGGTATTGTGTGTAGATTGAAGAGGACGAAAAAAACTATTAGAATAAGGCTGTAACCTAATAAAATTTGGAAAAAGTCAAGGGGTCTGAATACTTTCATTTAATCTTTAATTTCTATATGGATGAGAGGTTTAGAAAGCTCATCACCCATCCAAACTCCTTCTGTTTTTACCATAGCCAACTGCTTAACAATACCCCTAGTAGGATCATGAAACTGTATTGCTCAACATGCTCACAACCTGCCATTGGATACAAATTATTTTGCAAACAAATAAATGTGCATGTCAAGTTATGGTAAAATGTTCTCATGTTATTTCACTAAAAAAATCACGAAATACCTAGATTTTGCATGAATGACTCAGGGGTGAAAGATGTGTTAAACCCCAATGAATACACAATGAAATGTTCTGAACATAACATAGGGGGCATTACAAGTGTTATCAGTTTAGAGTAGTGATTGGACGATTGATACCAGAGCTTCGACGCGCCAATGCAGTTTTCAACGGACTACTGATTCGACACAATGTGGCGATGCTTGTTTCAAAGTAACAATACCACGTGATGATGGCGTTCTAAGCATCTGACAGGTGTCGGAACTGAGAGCACCGACCTCTGCTGGAAGCTTTTGTTTTTATCGAGATATTTCACCTTCTTAGGAGGTGGAAAGATAGCTCAGGGCGTAGAGCCACACGGCAGAGGAATCTATGCTGAAATTGTAGCACACTAGTATCAAACCTTGAGAGAGCTTGTTTTTAGATTATTTTTTATTTTTTTCAAACAGTGATTGGAAATGAAACAGCTCTGGTATTCATTGGTAATTATAACATTTTGGATTCAAAGTGTTTTTGTTAATATGTACAGTGAGGGGGAAAAAGTATTTGATCACCTGCTGATTTTGTACGTTTGCCCACTGACATGACCAGTCTATAATTTTAATGGTAGGTTTATTTGAACAGTGAGAGACAGAATAACAACAAAACAATCCAGAAAAACGCATGTCAGAAGTGTTATAAATTGATTTGCATTTTAATGAGGGAAATAAGTATTTGACCCCTCTGCAAAACATGACTTAGTACTTGGTGGCAAAATCCTTGTTGGCAATCACAGAGGTCAGACGTTTCTTGTAGTTGGCAACCAGGTTTGCACACATCTCAGGAGGGATTTTGTCCCACTCCTCTTTGCAGATCTTCTCCAAGTCATTAAGGTTTCGAGCCTGACGTTTGGCAACTCGAACCTTCAGCTCCCTCCACAGATTTTCTATGGGATTAAGGTCTGGAGACTGGCTAGGCCACTCCAGACCTTAATGTGCCTCTTCTTGAGCCACTCCTTTGTTGCCTTGGCAGTGTGTTTTGGGTCATTGTCATGCTGGAATACCCATCCACGACCCATTTTCAATGCCCTGGCTGAGGGAAGGAGGTTCTCACCCAAGATTTGACGGTACATGGCCCTGTCCATCGTCCCTTTGATGCGGTGAAGTTGTCCTGTCCCCTTAGCAGAAAAACACCCCCAAAGCATAATGTTTCCACCTCCATGTTTGACGGTGGGGATGGTGTTCTTGGGGTCATAGGCAGCATTCCTCCTCCTCCAAACACGGCGAGTTGAGTTGATGCCAAAGAGCTCCATTTTGGTCTCATCTGACCTCACCCAGTTCTCCTCTGAATCATTCAGATGTTCATTGGCAAACTTCAGACGGGCCTGTATATGTGCTTTCTTGAGCAGGGGGACCTTGCGGGCGCTGCAGGATTTCAGTCCTTCACGGCGTAGTGTGTTACCAATTGTTTTCTTGGTGACTATGATCCCAGCTGCCTTGAGATCATTGACAAGATCCTCCCGTGTAGTTCTGGGCTGATTCCTCACCGTTCTCATGATCATTGCAACTCCACGAGGTGAGATCTTGCATGCAGCCCCAGGCAGAGGGAGATTGACAGTTATTTTGTGTTTCTTCCATTTGCGAATAATGGTCTTGTAGCACATTCCAGCCTTGTGTAGGTCTACAATCTTGTCCCTGACATCATTGGAGAGCTCTTTGGTCTTGGCCATGGTTGAGAGTTTGGAATCTGATTGATTGATTGCTTCTGTGGACAGGTGTCTTTTATACAGGTAACAAGCTGAGATTAGGAGCACTCCCTTTAAGAGTGTGCTCCTAATCTCAGCTCGTTACCTGTATAAAAGACACCTGGGAGCCAGAAATCTTTCTGATTGAGAGGGGGTCAAATACTTATTTCCCTCATTAAAATGCAAATCAATTTATAACATTTTTGACATGCGTTTTTCTGGATTTGTTTGTTGTTATTCTGTCTCTCACTGTTCAAATAAACCTACCACTAAAATTATAGACTGATCATTTCTTTGTCAGTGGGCAAACATACAAAATCAGCAGGGGATCAAATACTATTTTCCCTCACTGTAAAAGTGAGTTCAAACCCAAAGCAATGTTGACAAGCAGTTACCGCTTGATAAATTATGTACAAAGCTTTGTTTGATCCCTCAGTCAGTAGATCCCACTGTGGTTATCAAAACATCAACCTCTGCTAGACACTACATACAGACTTAGTCTAAATATTCTTCTCCATTTCTCACCTGACAGGTGAGTCTCTTGTCTTGTGGAGGCACAGCAAATCGCTGTATAGATAACTATTTTCAACAAAAAATGTTTCTTTAAAACACTGGCTACATTGTATTTCTAACAGCATAGGCTGTTCAGTTTTTTATTTAACATCTTAAATTATGCAATGGAGCCACCGTCTTTTGTAAATGTTTTTTTTTTGTAAAAAAAAAAAAACTAGGTTGCTCGTTTCAAAGCATAGACCAATGACGGATAGATTCAAAGTAACATTACCACATGATCAATGGTGTCCGAAGCTTCGTTTGATCACATGCTTTATTTTCTTCCGTATGTTGCAAAATGCGAGATCCCACTGATTTCACCGTGGTGCTGGTGCTTTCTTTGATGCAAAGTTGCTTTCAAACACGACCTCTACTGGACACCTTATTTACTTAGATGTTTTTCAGTTTATAGCACCTAAACGGTAGCTCAGCAGGTAGGGATGGGGATTTGGGATAAGACACCAGCATAGGCACAAGATCGAATCATGGCTATGGTTAAAAAAGTATTTCCTGTGAAACCAGACTATCTTCCCATTGTTGTTCAAATAATTTGTTTTATTTAGTGTAGCCTATGATCATCTTCTGTCTTCAGCATCGTAAATAATACCACGGATGCACAGTTTTGGAAAAAATAGTGTACTTGGAGGCAAAAAGGGTAAGTAGAATGTGCTACGCAAACCGCACATTCTAACAAAATGTTATTTACCAACGCTCACACCTATCCATTGCGGCACAAAGTTTTGATAGATGCAATGGGAAAAGAAGTCTATATAAACATTTTAAAAAGCTCATATTTATTCCTGTTCAGCAGATGTCAATAATTTGTTAAAAGATCAGTGTAATAAAACAATTGTCACCACAATTTGGTGAAAGCCCCAAAGGGTTTAGAAAGCCTTGGTTTCCCATCACTAGTTTAGATTTTTGTACTTAAAGGTCCAATGCAGCCATTTTTATCTCAATATCAAATAATTTCTGGGTAACAATTAAGTACATTGTTTTCAATTAAAATTGTAAAAATAACTAAATAAATCTGGGAGTGGTCTGAGCGGGGAGGGGAAAACTGAAATCTAACTGTTTTTGGCAGAGAGGTTTGGAACACTCTTTCTTATTGGTCTATTAACTAATTTACCTCCTGGTGATGTCACCAGGCAGGCCAAAACTCCATCCCACCAAAACAAGCTGAAATTTCAGCTGGTCTTTTCAAACAGCTCTTACACTAAAAGGGCATTATCATTATTTTCACAATTTCACAACCTCATAGTGTGGAAATATACATAGAAATCAGGAAAATCACATTATTGACTGCACTGGGCCTTCAAGAGTTTTGAAAATATACCACTTACATCTAAGAAATGCACCAAAGTGAATGAAAAAAACAATAAAACACAGAAGGAACACAAGCAGTTAAGTTATTTGAAGACTACCAGCTAGGTAGCTGCCATAGTTGTCAATAAGAGTTGATGGTCAAGATGCTTCAAAACATCACAGCATATGCTTTCACATAATCAAGCTCTCAGAGTGCAAATCTATTCACTCTATGAGAGAAGCTTAAGCAATTTTCACCATGATGTGGTATGTCCTACTGTGCAGAGATATTCAACTTTCAATTGAAACCAATAGAGATGTTTCTCAGGCCAGGGACAACAGAGCTAGGAGGGGTAAGTAAGTAATGTGTGTGTGTTTGTGTGTGATTCAGTACCTGAGCATGCCCTTGTGTTCCTCATGCCACACCTGGATTCTCTCCTCCCACTGCTCCTTGTTGAGCTTGTGCTGGTCCAGGACCCTAAAAACACAAAGACAACATTATATGACACCATAAAAACATGAGAATATTCAGAGGTGCAATCAAAAGGTGTTATGTAGACTCTAGAGATGGTGGCGGCCTCACCTCTGAGGGAGCAGTTTTTCACTGGACAGGTATCCTGGCAAGTGAATATCCTTGTTGTAGTCGGCGTACTTGGCCTGCACGGCGTAGGAGGCCAGCAGCACAGCCGTCTCCGGGGGGCAGTAGATGTCATCGTTGAGGATCCCCTCCTTTACCTGCAGGAAGAAAAGTCTCTGGGTGGCCTCCTGGATCAGCTCCTCTGACACATCCTCAGGGAAGAACTTGGCCCGGAACTTGAACAGCAGTGGGCTCTCCTTCCTTACATCCTGGGCTGTCACCTAGGGTCAGGGGTCATAAAGATGAGTGGAGGCGCCAGGAGCAGTTTCTCTTTTACTTAAGGTGGCATGTAAGATTTGTTCACTATATCCTTGTTTAAATGGAGGTGCTCACCTTCTTATTGAGCTTGAGCCATGTCGAGAAACCCTTTGTATCCTGGTACTGCAGACCGAAGAACCACACCTCCCGCAGTCCGATTGTCTTCACAACCTTAGGACACACAATTTTTAAAAATCTAATCCAACTCTTAACAGGAGTTAACTGTGTTAAATTGTTTGAGAAAACAGTGTTACATGACATTCTTGTTTCAGGTCAGGTTTTAACTTAGGTAACAGTGCATGATGGTTGAGTCATTAATTGAAAATAATCTGAAGATTTTTCTATACAGTTACAGTGGGGAGAACAAGTATTTAATACACTGCCGATTTTGCAGGTTTTCCTACTTACAAAGCATGTAGAGGTCTGTAATTTTTATCATAGGTACACTTCAACTGTGTGAGACGGAATCTAAAACAAAAATCCAGAAAATCACATTGTATTTTTTTAAAGTAATTAATTTGCATTTTATTGCATGACATAAGTATTTGATATATCAGAAAAGCAGAACTTAATATTTGGTACAGAAACCTTTGTTTGCAATTACAGAGATCATACGTTTCCTGTAGGTCTTGACCAGGTTTGCACACACTGCAGCAGGGATTTTGGCCCAGATCCTTCAGGTTTCGGGGCTGTCGCTGGGCAATACGGACGTTCAGCTCCCTCCAAAGATGTTCTATTGGGTTCAGGTCTGGAGACTGGCTAGGCCACTCCAGGACCTTGAGATGCTTCTTACGGAGCCACTCCTTAGTTGCCCTGGCTGTGTGTTTCGGGTCGTTGTCATGCTGGAAGACCCAGCCACGACCCATCTTCAATGCTCTTACTGAGGGAAGGAGGTTGTTGGCCAAGATCTCGCGATACATGGCCCCATCCATCCTCCCCTCAATACGGTGCAGTCGTCCTGTCCCCTTTGCAGAAAAGCATCCCCAAAGAATGATGTTTCCACCTCCATGCTTCACGGTTGGGATGGTGTTCTTGGGGTTGTACTCATCCTTCTTCTTCCTCTAAACACGGCGAGTGTATTTTAGACCAAAAAGCTATATTTTTGTCTCATCAGACCACATGACCTTCTCCCATTCCTCCTCTGGATCATCCAGGTGGTCATTGGCAAACTTCAGACGGGCCTGGACATGCGCTGGCTTGAGCAGGGGGACCTTGCGTGCGCTGCAGGATTTTAATCCATGATGGCGTAGTGTGTTACTAATGGTTTTCTTTGAGACTGTTGTCCCAGCTCTCTTCAGGTCATTGACCAGGTCCTGCCGTGTAGTTCTGGGCTGATCCCTCACCTTCCTCATGATCATTGATGCCCTACGAGGTGAGATCTTGCATGGAGCCCCAGACCGAGGGTGATTGACCGTCATCTTGAACTTCTTCCATTTTCTACTAATTGCGCCAACAGTTGTTGCCTTCTCACCAAGCTGCTTGCCTATTGTCCTGTAGCCCATCCCAGCCTTGTGCAGGTCTACAATTTTATCCCTGATGTCCTTACACAGCTCTCTGGTCTTGGCCATTGTGGAGAGGTTGGAGTCTGTTTGATTGAGTGTGTGGACAGGTGTCTTTTATACAGGTAACGAGTTCAAACAGGTGCAGTTAATACAGGTAATGAGTGGAGAACAGGAGGGCTTCTTAAAGAAAAACTAACAGGTCTGTGAGAGCCGGAATTCTTACTGGTTGGTAGGTGATCAAATACTTATGTCATGCAATAAAATGCAAATTAATTACTTAAAAATCATACAATGTGATTTTCTGGATTTTTGTTTTAGTTTCCATTTCTCACAGTTGAAGTGTACCTATGATAAAAATTACAGACCTCTACATGCTTTGTAAGTAGGAAAACCTGCAAAATCGGCAGTGTATCAAATACTTGTTCTCCCCACTGTATATAAAATAACTTCTACTGAGCTATGAATACAGAAGCATCTTAGCTTAGTACTTAGATATTCTACATATCTTTTCAATGAATACCTTGCTTGATTTAATTTTCAGCTTCAAAATAATACTGTATCAAATACCCATTTCAAAGCTAAAACTATCGACAATGCTAAAATAGTAGGCTAACTGTTTGAATTTTTAAACACACTGAACTCATTCACAAAATTGGATATAAATGCATAAATGCTGGCCTGAGGGATAATGCAGTTGCCAGCCATTTCCTAAGAGTAATTGCTTGGACCTACATGGTGAACAGCAGTTTAAACTTGCTCAACATAACTTAACTCCTCATGTTCTACCCTAGACATTGGTATTCTTTTTTTGTTATATCAGTAGATAATTTCTCTCTCTCACACACACAAACAAACAGAAGATTTGGATCCATTAGGCTAACTAGTGAAAGACACCCATTTTATGTATTATCAAAATGTTTACTACATTGAAATAAGAATTGAGTCACACGTTAAACTTTGTGCTCCAGCATTTCTGCCCCATACAGCTCTCTATCTGATTGCCTGAGTAAAAATACAGTGGAAACTCTTATCTAATGGCTGTGGAGGGAGTCATCCAGTCCCCTGCCCAGACTGCCCACTACACCAACTGCCACTTATAGGGAGAGGTCTGTGGGCCATCCTGACACAGATATGTCAGGACAGCAAAGTCTACACTTCGTTTAAAAATCGATCATAATAAAAGTAATAGAAACAAAAAATCAATGTGATTATAAGCATTAAGTGAAATAGGGATGACAGGACAGCCATAATAACATTGGTGATGGATGCCTTGGGGGTGATTCAAAGAGTGTCTGGCCCCTCTGCTAAAACAATAGAGACATTCTCTGAGGCCAGGCTGGCCTGCCATACAGCCATGACATATTTGTGTCTGAGAGAGCCACCGTAAAACTGGTGGGACCACAACCTCTCCTCTCCTCACACAAACAGGCATGGCAGAAAAGCTTACGACGGCTAGGGACTGACGACCACTCATGCATTAAATTCCTTGGAGAAGACACATCTGCTGTGTTTACATTGGCTGTGTAAACAGCCTTGGGGAGGTGCTGTTAGGGGTGTTTCCCATTAAGAAGACAGTGTTTAAACACACCACCACTGCCTGCACATCACACCATCACCAAACCTCAGTTAAGGCAGTTTAGAATCATGATGTACACTATATATACAAAAGTATGTGGACACCCCTTCAAATTAGTGGATTCGGCTATTTCAGCCACACCCGTTGCTGCAAGGTTTATAAAATCGAGCACAAAGCCATGCAATCTCCATAAACAAACACTGGCAGTAGAATGGCCTTACTGAAGAGCTCAGTGACTTTCAACGTGGCACCGTCATAGGATGCCACCTTTCCAAGTCAGTTTGTCTAATTTCTGCCCTGCTAGAGCTGCCCCGGTCAACTGTAAGTGCTGTTATTGTGAAGTAGAAACGTCTAGGAGCAACAACGGCTCAGCTGCGAAGTGGTAGGCCACACAAGCTTACAGAACGGGACCACTGAGTGCTGAAGCGCGTAAAAATTGTCTGTCCTCGGTTGCAACACTCACTACCAAGTTCCAAACTGCCTCTGGAAGCAACGTCAGCACAAGAACTGTTAGTCGGGAGCTTCATGAAATGGGTTACCATGGCTGAGCAGCCACACACAAGTCTAAGATCACCATGCGCAATGCCAAGCGTCGGCTAGAGTGGTGTAAAGCCCACCGCCTTTGGACTCTGGAGCAGTGGAAACGCATTCTCTGGAGTGATGAATCACGCTTCACCATCTGGCAGTCCGACGGACAAATCTGGGTTTGGCGGATGCCAGGAGAACGCTACCTGCCCCAATGCATAGTGCCAACTGTAAAGTTTGGTGGAGGAGGAATAAAGGTCTGGGGCTGTTTTCATGGTTCAGGCCCCTTAGTTCCAGTGAAGAGAAATCTTAACGCTAAAGCATACAATGACATTCTAGACGATTCTGTGCTTCCAACTTTGTGGCAACACTTTGGGGAAGGCCCTTTCCTGTTTCAGCATGACAATGCCCCCGTGCACAAAGCGAGGTCCATACAGAAATGGTTTGTCGAGATCGGTGCGGAAGAACTTGACTGGCCTGCACAGAGCCCTGACCTCAACCCCATTGAATACCTTTGGGATGAATTGGAACGCCGACTGTGAGCCAGGCCTAATCGCCCAACATCAGTGCCTGACCTCACTAATGCTCTTGTGGCTCAAATGGAAGCAAGTCCTCGCAGCAACGTTCCAACGTATGTGGCAGGGTCTACAGACAATCACGGACTACAAAAGGAAAACCAGCCACGTCGCCGACACCGACGTCTCACTTCCAGACAAGCTAAACACCTTCTTCGCCCGCTTTGAGGATAACACAGTGCCACCGACGAGGCCCACTACCAAGGACTGCGGCCGACGTGAGTAAGACATTTAAGCATGTTAACACCCGCAAGGCTGCCAGCCCAGACGGCATCCCTAGCCGCATCCTCGGAGCATGCGCAGACCAGCTGGCTGGTGTGTTTATGGACATATTCAATCTCTCCCTTTCCCAGTCTGCTGTTCCCACATGCTTCAAGATGGCCACCATTGTTCCTGTACCCAAGAAAGCAAAGGTAACTGAACTAAATGACTATCTTCCCGTAGCACTCACCTCTGTCATCATGAAGTGCTTTGAGAGACTAGTCAAGGATCACATCACCTCTACCTTACCTGTCACCCTAGACGCACTTCAATTTGCTTACCGCCCCAATAGATCCACAGACAATGCAATCGCCATCACACTGCCCTATCCCATCTGGAGAAGAGGAATACCTATATAAGAATGCTGTTCCTTTTATTTCACCTTTATTTAACCAGGTAAGCCAGCATTTACAACTGCGACCTGGCCAAGATAGAGCAAAGCAGTGCGATAAAAACAGTGTGTGCAAATGTAGTAAGTTGTGGAGGTAAGGCAATAAATAGGCCATCGTGCAAAATAATTACAATTTTGTATTAACACTGGAGTGATAGATGTGCAGAAGATGATGTGCAACTAGAGATACTGGGGTGAAAATGAGCAAAATAAATAACAATGTAAATAACAATATGGGGATTGTCACGATCGTTGTAAGAGGCAGACCAAGGCGCAGCGTGATAGGCGTACATCTTTTAATGAGTACTTTACACCAACAAAAAAACAACAAAACGATACGTGAAGTCTAAAGGTTCACCAACACAAACCTAATCAGAACAAGATCCCACAATCAACTGTGCAAAACAGGCTGCCTAAGTATGGTTCCCAATCAGAGACAACGAGCTACAGCTGCCTCTGATTGGGAACCACCCTGGCCAACATAGATCTAAACGATCTAGAATAAACACATAGAACAACTAAACATAGGAACTAACACCCTGGCTCAACATTAAAGAGTCCCCAGAGCCAGGGCGTGACAGGGATGAGGTAGTTGGGTGAGCTAATTACAGATGGGCTGTGTACAGGTGCAGTGATCGGTAAGCTGCTCTGACAACTGATGCTAAAAGATAGTGAGGGAGATAAGTGTCTCCAGCTTCAGAGATTTTTGCAGTTCGTTCCAGTCATTTGCAGCAGAGAACTGGAAGTAATGGCGGCCAAAGGAGGTGTTGGCATTGGGGATGACCAGTGAGATATACCTGCTGGAACGCATACTACGGGTGGGTGTTGGTATGGTGACCAATGAGCTAAGATAAGGCGGGGATTTGCCTAGAAGTGATTTATAGATGACCTGGAGCCAGTGGGTTTGGTGACGAATATGTAGTGAGGGCCAGCCAACGAGAGCGTACAGGTCACAATGGTGGGTAGTATTTGGGGCTTTGGTGACAAAACGGATGGCACTATAGCTATAGCATTCAACACCATAGTACCCTCCAAGCTCATCATTAAGCTTGAGGCCCTGGGTCTGAACCCCGCCCTGTGCAACTGGGTCCTGGACTTCCTGACGTGCCGCCCACAGGTGGTGAAGGTAGGAAACAACATCTCCACTTCGCTGATCCTCAACACTGGGGCCCCACAAGGGTGCGTGCTCAGCCCCCTCCTGTACTCCCTGTTCACCCATGACTGCGTGGCCAAGCACGCCTCCAACTCAATCCTCAAGTTTACAGACGACACAACAGTAGTAGGCTTGATTACCAACAATGACGAGACCACCTACAGGGAGGAGGTGAGGGCTCTGGGATTGTGGTGCCAGGAAAATAACCTCTCACTCAACGTCAACAAAACAAAGGAGATGATCGTGGACTTCAGGAAACAGCAGAGGGTGCACCCCCCTATCCACATCGACGGACCCGCAGTGGAGAAGGTGGAAAGCTTCAAGTTCCTTGGTGTACACATCACTGACAAACTGAAATGGTCCACCCACACAGACAGTGTGGTGAAGAAGGCGCAACAGAGCCTCTTCAACCTCAGGAGGCTGAAGAAATTTGGCTTGGCACCTAAAACCCTCACAAACTTTTACAGATGCACAATTGACAGCATCCTATCGGGCTATATCACCACTTGGTACGGCAACTGCACCGCCCGCAACCGCAGGGCTCTCCAGAGGGTGGTGCAGTCTGCCGAATGCATTACCGGGGACAAACTACCCACCCTCCAAGACACATACAGCACCCAATGTCACAGGAAGGCCAAAAAGATCATCAAGGACATCAACCACCCGAGCCACTGCCTGTTCACCCCGCTATCATCCAGAAGGCGAGGTCAGTACAGGTGCATCAAAGCTGGGACCGAGAGAATGAAAAACAGCTTCTATCTCAAGGCCATCAGACTGTTAAATAGCCATCACTAGCACATTAGAGGCTGCTGCTGCCTATTGAAATCACTGGCCACTTTAAGAAATGGAACACTAGTCACTTTAAAAATGTTTACATATCTTGCACTACTCATCTCATATGTATATACTGTAATCTATAATATTCTACTGTATCTTAGTCCATGCCGCTCTGTCATTGCTTATCCATATATGTATATATTATTAAATTCCCTTCCTTTATAGATTTGTGTGTATTGGGTATATGTTGTGAAATTGTTAGATATTACTTGTTAGATATTACTGCACTGTCGGCGCTAGAAGCACAAGCATTTCGCTACACCTGCAATAACATCTGCTAAACACGTGTATGTGACAAATACAATTTGATTTGATTTGATCTAGTGGAAAGCCTTCCCAGAAGATTGGAGGCTGTTATACCAGCAAAGAGGGGACCATATTAATGCCCATGATTTTGGAATGAGGTGTTCGACGAGCAGGTGTCCACATACTTTTGGTAATGTAGTCTATTTCTAATGGTGTAATGTCAACGAGCGAGCACATGTTCACCAGGGGAAATTACTCTGCCCACTTGGAAAGCAAGTGCAAATGAAAAGTTAGCAGGACAAAGCGTGCCTTTATTGTCTTGGAAATGGAGTTCCTTTGTGCTGCCAGTGGATTCTATGACTAACATTCTGTCTGCATCTGAGGAGAGACTAGAGACTACGCCATAGAGCACAGCTTGACTCAATGAGGAGAACAGTGAGAGAGTGAGAGTTCCTCTTAAAATAGACCCTCCACTCCTGTCCCACAACTGGGCTTCCATTTCCCTGCTTGCAATTTACACTGGTTGGCATTGGAAGAAAGCACAGCAAGAACATGTAATTTGCCATGTTTCAGTAGAGCAAGCAAGGTTCTTACCTGGTCGAAGAGTTGCTTTCCCGTTGTGTTGGGCTGGATGGCAAACTCCAACTCTGCATCCATTGTGGTAACTCGCACACTAATCTGTTGAGGAAACCAAAATGATAGAGTTAGTACGCTGTGACTGACAACCAATTAATTCCATCGAAATAGAAGTTACATGTGATGGTATAACTGATTTACAACATATTTGCTAATCAAATTAGATGCCTCTGATTGAGAATTTGAGATTGATTTGAGATTGAGAATCAATCTACATTATAGAGACAGTTATAGAGTTACTTAGAGTGATTTATGCTAATACAAATGTAATTTTTGGATTGATCAATGGGGAATAGGCCTTATAGGCATTAGCATGAACCATGATCTGCCTATGACCCCAGGCAGTAGGGTTTCACAGCAGGTCAGGAGTGCACCTACAAGACAATACAGAGCCAGGCATATAAGCACACTAACTTCGCAAAAACTATTTTTGATTAAACATTTTGGCAGAGTAACTTATAAATCAGAAACATCTCTTGAAATATTTATAGTTATAGCAGGGTGGACACACATACCTTCAGAATAAATGGTGTCCAGAATATCACAGTGGTTTGTAAACTGATAACTACGGAACAGATTAACGAGCAGGCAGCCAATGCATCATAGTACATCAGTTAGGTTCCAAATACTCCTTCGACGGCGGTAACCAAAAGCCATAATACAACAATTTTGACTGATACTCAACCACGACTTTTATCAAAGCAGTGTGAAACATTGTCTTCATTTGAGATACTTTTTGCATGTTCATACTATTCCATTAAATAATCTTTGGCTATACTCCTTTGAGACATAATTAATTTGCATGTTCATTTAAACTCCGTTACTCATTAGAGAGGGGAGGGTGGGACAGACAATAACAGTGTTTCAAAGGCATAGGAGAGAGGTACAGGCAATTGCACAAGGGGAATAAAAATATTGATCAGCCTCAAACCCTGAAAAAATTAAAATTAAAATAATGGCAGGAAACCTAATGAGGGAGGTATTATCACCTTATATTAGAAAAAGAGGCACACTGACTTTACAGAAACCAAAGGGAAAATATTTTCTCTTAATGATGCAATAAAACTTGTCCACTAACAGAAATTTGATAACAGAACCTTGAACAGAATTTATTGGGAGAAGATTTTACACAGAAGTAAAAACTATCTCTATATAGCTACTATACTGACACCATGTCAAATGAAAGAGTTTAGCAACTGGACAATAGTGATAAGAATGAGTATACCTCTCTGAAAGAGTAGCTGCAGCAGAAATACTTTTTTGGTTTTAGCGTACCAAGGGAACATGTTTTCCCCCAGCTCTCTTTCTCTACCGAGCTGCTCCACTACAGGAAGTAACCACATCCTCTGGTAGCTGGGCCTCGCAAGGCGAGGGTGAGCCACCCAACATGAAGCTCGCTGAGACTACATCCTGTAATTCATCACATTGCTGCTTGCCTGCCTGCCTGCCTCTCAGAGATCCCTTGTGCTCAGTGATTACACCAGCACAATTTCTCTTTTAGATTTTTTAACACCCACACACACGTACATGCATGCAAAGAGGATAGCTCTCTATCTCACGGTTCTGCCCTCATTCGACATTTACAGTAGGCTAATATGTGATTATGATAAAACATTGCTCTTATACCTGTGCAGTAACACAGTAAAAACATTACCATTTAATAATAGCAAGCTCTGCCATTTTTGTAATTACACAAGTGGTATAAGGAATAGTAGCCTATTTAAAGACTGTGTTTTTACCTCAGGAATGTTGAAACATGATTAAAGACTATCTACAGATTCATATACAGTGGAGAGAAAAAGTATTTGATACACTGCCGATTTTGCAGGTTTTCCTACTTACAAAGCATGTAGAGGTCTGTAATTTTTATCATAGGTACACTTCAACTGTGAGAAATGGAAACTAAAACAAAAATCCAGAAAATCACATTGTATGATTTTTAAGTAATTAATTTGCATTTTATTGCATGACATAAGTATTTGATCACCTACCAACCATTAAGAATTCCGTCTCTCACAGACCTGTTAGTTTTTCTTTAAGAAGCCCTCCTGTTCTCCACTCAATACCTGTATTAACTGCACCTGTTTGAACTCGTTACCTGTATAAAAGACACCTGTCCACACACTCAATCAAACAGACTCCAACCTCTCCACAATGGCCAAGACCAGAGAGCTGTGTAAGGACATCAGGGATAAAATTGTAGACCTGCACAAGGTTGGGATGGGCTACAGGACAATAGGCAAGCAGCTTGGTGAGAAGGCAACAACTGTTGGCGCAATTAGTAGAAAATGGAAGAAGTTCAAGATGACGGTCTGGGTCTCCATGCAAGATCTCACCTCGTGGGGAATCAATGATCATGAGGAAGGTGAGGGATCAGCCCAGAACTACACGGCAGGACCTGGTCAATGACCTGAAGAGAGCTGGGACCACAGTCTCAAAGAAAACCATTAGTAACACACTACGCCGTCATGGATTAAAATCCTGCAGTGCACGCAAGGTCCCCCTGCTCAAGCCAGCGCATGTCCAGGCCCGTCTGAAGTTTGCCAATGACCATCTGGATGATCCAGAGGAGGAATGGGAGAAGGTCATGTGGTCTGATGAGACAAAAATATAGCTTTTTGGTCTAAACTCCACTCGCCGTGTTTGGAGGAAGAAGAAGGATGAGTACAACCCCAAGAACACCATCCCAACCGTGAAGCATGGAGGTGGAAACATCATTCTTTGGGGATGCTTTTCTGCAAAGGGGACAGGACGACTGCACCGTATTGAGAGGAGGATGTATCGCGAGATCTTGGCCAACAACCTCCTTCCCTCAGTAAGAGCATTGAAGATGGGTCGTGGCTGGGTCTTCCAGCATGACAACGACCCGAAACACACAGCCAGGGCAACTAAGGAGTGGCTCCGTAAGAAGCATCTCAAGGTCCTGGAGTGGCCTAGCCAGTCTCCAGACCTGAACCCAATAGAAAATCTTTGGAGGGAGCTAAAAGTCTGTATTGCCCAGCGACAGCCCCGAAACCTGAAGGATCTGGAGAAGATCTGTATGAAGGAGTGGGCCAAAATCCCTACTGCAGTGTGTGCAAACCTGGTCAAGACCTACAGGAAACGTATGATCTCTGTAATTGCAAACAAAGGTTTCTGTACCAAATATTAAGTTCTGATTTTCTGATGTATCAAATACTTATGTCATGCAATAAAATGCAAATTAATTACTTAAAAATCATACAATGTGATTTTCTGGAATTTTGTTTTAGATTCCGTCTCTCACAGTTGAAGTGTACCTATGATAAAAATTACAGACCTCTACATGCTTTGTAAGTAGGAAAACCTGCAAAATCGGCAGTGTATCAAATACTTGTTCTCCCCACTGTAAATGAGCAAAGTAACTGTTCATGTACAGAAAAACACTTGCAATACTAGCTTTGGGTTATTCAACATATACTAGTATTGGGTTATCTTAATCGTGATACCAAAACTGGAATTTGAAAAATCAACAATATTTGACTATATTTCTAGAAATTATTTATATAACAGCAGGCATCCAAAACCTGATGAGCTAGCCATCATGGATACCTCCGTCTAGACTACTACAGTGCATTCGGAAAGTATTCAGACCCTTTGACTTTTCCCAAATTTTGTTACTTTACAGCCTTATTCTAAAATGGATCTACACACAATACCCCATAATGACAAAGCAAAGATAGTTGTTTTGACATATTGAAAAATCACATTTACATAAGAATTCAGACCCTTTACTCAGTACTTTGTTGAAGCACCTTTGGCATTGATTACAGCCTTGAGTCTTCTTGGGTATGACACTACAAGCTTGGCAAACTTGTATTTGGGGAGTTCCTCCCATTCTTCTCTGCAGATCCTCTCAAGCTCTGTCAGGTTGGATGGGGAGCGTCGCTGCACAGCTATTTTCAGGTCTCTCCAGAGATGTTAGATCGGGTTCAAGTCCGGGCTTTGGCTGGGCCACTCAGAGACATTCAGAGACTTGTCCCGAAGCCACTCCTGCATTGTCTCAGCTGTGTGCTTAGGGTCGTTGTCCTGTTGGAAGGTGAACCTTTGCCCCAGTCTGAGGTCCTGAGTGCTCTGGAGCAGGTTTTCATCAAGGATCTCTCTGTATTTGCTCCGTTCATCTTCCCTCGATCCTGACTAGTCTCCCAGTCCCTGCCGTTGAAAATCATCCCCACAGCATGATGCTGCCACCACCATGCTTCACCGTTGGGATGGTGCCAGGTTTCCTCCAGATGTGACGTTTGGCATTCAGGCCAAAGAGTTCAATCTTGGTTTCATCAGACCAGAGAATCTTGTTTCTCATGGTCTGAGAGTCCTTTAGGTGCCTTTTGGCAAACTCCAAGCGGGCTGTCATGTGCCTTTTACTGAGGAGTGGCCTCCGTCTGGCCACTCTACCATAAAGGCCTGATTGGTGGAGTGCTGCAGAGATGGTTGTCCTTCTGGAAGGTTCTCCCATCTCCACAGAGGAACTCTGGAGCTCTGTCAGAGTGACCATCGGGTTCTTGGTCACCTCCTTGACCAAGGCCCTTCTACCCCGATTGCTCAGTCTTGGTTGTTCCAAACATTTTCCATTTAAGAATGATGGAGGCCACTGTGTTCTTGGGGACCTTTAATGCTGCAGACATTTTTTGGTACCCCTTCCCCAGAACTGTGCCTTGACACAATTCCTTCAACCTCATGGCTTGGTTTTTTCTCTGACTTGCACTGTCAACTGTGGGACCTTATATAGACAGGTGTGTGCCTTTCCAAAGCATGACCAATCAATTGAATTTACCAAAGGTGGACTCCAATCAAGTTGTAGAAACATCAAGGATGATCAATGGAAACAGGATACACCTGAGCTCAATTTCGAGTCTCATAGCAAAGGGTCTGAATACTTATGTAAATAAGGTATTTCTGTTTTTATTTTTAATACATTTGCAAAAATGTCTAAAAACCTGTTTTTGCTTTGACATTATGGGGTATTGTGTGTAGATTGATGAGATGTTTTTATTTTATCCACTTACGGCTGTAACGTAACAAAATGTGGAAAAAGTCAAAGGGTCTGAATACTTCCCGAATGCACTGTACATCATGGCCCAACAATCACAGCAGTCTTATAGCCAGTATGAACATAAAAGGAATGCAACAAAAGTGTGTATGCTGCCTGTCTTATATACTGTATGTTTTATGGTATACAAGCTTTCTCCTGTTGTGTACCCTAAACATATGTTCATCCTACGCTGTGAGAGTGATTAATACAGCTATATTGACAAGGCTCCATGTTCTCTTTCCTCTCAAAACTGTAAATGCACAATCAGCCAGCCTGTGTTTCAGTGTGTGTGTGTGTGTGTGGGGGGGGGGGGGGGGGGGGGGGGGTGTAACTGAGCAGAGCTGAGGCCCACGCCTGAGCTGAGCCACAATAGCATGCATTATGTTCCAGCTGTGTGGCTGATTAGGGCTGCGTTCTTTCCCCTCTGTGTCAGCAGGCCCCGATTCGCTGGTCAGGCCACTTGTCACCCTGTCACTTCCTGTCATCACCGGCGGGCCGGTGGGACAGGGCAGAGGGCTGGAGAGGGTAAAGCTTTAGCTGGAATGAGGCCTGGCGGCGGCACACAGAGAAGAGGGCTGTATAGTAGAGCTGTGACTGGGCCAAGGTCTGTAGGAGCAGGAACAAACTAGGACCCAGACACATTCAGCCATCTATCTACAAGTGAATGGTACAAACCTTCGACATTGTTGGTTCCCAAACAAATACAACTTAACTTCAACAGTGCATATTTTAATTCCTTGTTTTCTTGATTTAACAATATCTGGGACACATTTCTCATAAAGGTTTTTACCTAAGCAATTGTGTATTTCTGAAAAAGGTAGAGCCCAGTTTTCTATGGAGTGGTTAGCTGGATGATGTTTCATAATTTCCCCTATCCATGTTTTGGCAACATGAACAGTGAAATTGAGCGTTAAGTGCATTTGCAGAGCATTGGGAAAGATTTCACTATGATTAAGATACAAGGCTATTCCATGAGTGATAACTTATATTTGTATACAAGTTAGGGCCTATAACTGTCTATTACATAGCTATTTATTTTATGGTATAAACTATGCACTGAGCCACACCACAAATGTGAGTTGAATCTAACTTCAGTGACTCTTTGTACTTTGTAAATTGTCACTACAAGATCCAGTAAGACATTAATGCAAGTAGATTTGCATGTAAGGCCCACATTGTGTCTGTCACCATGTTAAAAATGGATTTGTATTAATGATTTGATGAATCACCTAAATCATACACTATACTGTATATTTTCCCAGCCAACCAGACAGACTGCTTAACATGACATAGCCTACTGATTAGACATAATTTCATTGTGTAGTTCAGGCCAACAGGTCCTTGGCCGCCAGTCGTTGTTAAGAAGTGACTTTCCTGGGTAAAAATAGTTCATCTCTCACATGAAAAAGGAACTAAGAATGTGCAGTTCTGCTTGGTAAGGGTGGGTCTCGCATGGCCAGAGCTCGGAAAACTTCTCACACACTATTATTAGAACAGCAGCAAAACATCACTCATCATAACAGGACCAAGGATACATGTTAATGTTTCCATTTTGCCTTCTGAACATTCAATGCTTTTTCTGTCTTGTAAAGGGAATTTGGTCATACTGAGCAGCAAACAAAGCTATAACAAATCTTAGCTATAGACTGTATTTCAGTAAAGTATGCACACTTTACGTCAGCAAATTATTATAAACTGGGACACCAATCACTAGGAAAAAAAGACTTTTTTCTTTCCAACATTTCGGAATGCCACCTCCTTTAACTGTAACCCCTCAAGACATCGGTCTTTTCAATACAACAAAGCCAAAAAGCCAAATCTTTCACTGATATAATGATTGAAATACAAACAAATAAACTTTGAAGGGGAAGTGATGGATAATCCCTATACAGTACTATGTGGTTAGATTCTTGGTCACATATACTTTTATCTGTTTTGGAGGTGAATTTTAACCATTCACAAGCAAATTCCCATATACAAATGGAATACAATCAATTAGAAAAGTAATTATAGAATGTTTGAAGGTCAATAACATGAACAGGAAGATTAGAGGCACAAGCACTAACATAGAAGCTAAAAGCTCTCTCTTAATTCCACGAAATTCTGAGATTTAGGTTAGCCTCAAACTATTACCCCTCTTCTCCATAGAGCCAACATGTTCTAAAGTACCACTAAAGTCTGTTTTACAGAATCAATACAAAATGTTCAATTATGTAGATATCTTTTCAGATTGAATGTGTGAGTCTTCTATTAGATTCAAGTTAGTTAAACTCGCTGTACTATGACTTACCCTTTTTTCAAAACAGGTTCATGAATCACAGATAATGCCTCCTCTGTGTTCAAACATCTTAAAGCAACTACTTCAGTACATATTGATAAGGTCATTATCAGAATCATTATTGTTCATTACTAAGTAATACTGCAGTGCTTTATGCTAACCTAGAGTGAGATCCTATGTAAAAAAATGTAGTTTTGTTTCTAACAAACCTAATCTAAATCAACTCAAAAACACACAAAAAACAACAAAAGACAACTCACTGGTTGGTTTTCTGCAGCCAGGGAGAGATGTTTCAGACCTGCCGCACAGTTATCCTCCATTTACGGGCTGAAGCCCCCAAAGGTTTGCATAATTTCTGCCTTTCACACACTCTACCGCCTGTAGTTTAGTTTATTACAAATTGTTCATCTCAGCTCTGCATTTACAGAGCTGCTTAATCCCCTTCTTACATACCACTGGTCTTTCCAATTCACTTGTTTCTGTTTCTTGTTGTTTGTGAAGAACTAAGGCTTTTCAGCTAACACAATTATACTCAAGCCAATATACTAGTTCACTTTATGGACGTTAAGAAGTAGAAATGGCTCTTGATTAGAATATTATATTTCTGAAGGAAAGCAACCTCACAGAATACCAACACATTTCTCAGTGATGTGTATAGTTATAGAGTCTAAAGGTACATCAAAAGGAATGTTAACCAGAGTGCAAGTAACTTTCCATTGATGAAAGGGTCTTATGAATGTAATAAGATGTTTTATTTGATGTAAAATAGCATATTATAACATATGTACTATAACATTATCTGAGTAATCTGTTAACGAGACAGGAGTCAATTTGGTTTCTGACATGGGGAGACCTGTAGAAGTGCTTAAAAACCTCAAGGGTCGTTTCACCTCAAAGCACAAGAAAGAGGATTTCGACACCCACCATCTCAGATTGTGCTGAAATAATTTCTGTAGTTAGAGACAGATAAGATTAGCATTCCTGAAACATTATTTTGTTGAAATATAATTTGATCTCTGAGAAATTAAGCTAATTGATTTGCACCCAAATTGGCCCATTTAATTTATAGGATTCATATCATCTTAAATAAATATAGTACCTAACATCCGATTTGGACCATAAGTCTTCCCAACAATGAGTAAGACTTGAGGAATCCAATAAAATTACCAAAAAACACCCATGGACCCCCCACACCCCATGCCAAACCCACCCCAACAACCAGTATACAGTATCAGTTCTCTATGTCTGACAAATAGTATGGAGCTGCGGCTTGGAGGATTGGTTCTTCAGTTTATGTAATGTATTCCCTGTGAATCTGGTGATGGTTTCATGGAGGAACTGAATTGCTTTCATGGAGGACTGGCTTGACTTGTGAGGATGACCACACAATGTATTTTCATCATGAGCAAAAGCTGTTGGTTTTCTACCCAAAGTTGCAAAGAAAATGTTGTGGTCAATTTAATAAACACAAAAGACCAGCAACATTGATAAAAGGATGTAGCAGGAACAGCGGCACCTAGTGGGCAAAAACGGGTACTTTCACACTAATTTATGGTAAATAATGCAAGTGACTTCAATGGCTAATTTCTCTTAGCAGGGGGAAAAAACAACACCAGATTCACAGGAAATACATTACATAGGATGAAGAAGTAATACTCCAAGCCGCAGCTCCATACTACTTGTCAGACATAGAGACCTGATACTGTATACTGGTTGTTGGGGTGGGATTGGCGTGGGGTGTGGGGGGTCTGTGGGTGGCTTTTGATCATTTTATTGGATTCCTCATGTCTTACTCAATAGTAGGAAGAAGTTTGGTCCAAATCGGATGTTGGGTACTATAATTATTAAATATTATGTGAATCCCAATGAATCCCACCGTCACGTGAGCGTGATTTAAGACGTCTAACCCCTTTTAAACATTGTGTGTTTGACCTACAGACTTATTGGTTGTACCATTGGATTTGTCTATTTCTTCTGTATCGGTTGAGCGCTGAGGTAGAGAGGTGTTTGTGAGACAACGGCAGATCACGAAGGGGCCCAGGGCTGGGTCTTTTTTTACAAAAACGTCTGTAGAGTCAGAATGGTTTGAGCTAAAAACTATTAAGCTATCTATGATAAGCTGAGACACTCACGAACACGCACGTGTAACGTTTGCTCTATGACGCTCACAAGCTACACAATAATTGTTACAAGGTAAGGGGTTCTTCTACATAGAAATCATAGGAAATCTCAGGGCATAGTGTCATAATACTGTAATAAGCTCACATAGATGCTGTCAAACTCCAAACACAATTGTCACTGACTAGTTGGATATTAATTTCCCACTGAGCAAACAATTTATGTACTTACAGCATTCATATAAATTACTTTTTATCCGGTTTTTGCTTTGGCAGACCATGACTGCAACTGTTTATGTCAAATTGTTTTGTGTTCTACTTGTAACCCTGGCTGTCCTAAAAAGAAAATTGTAAAACACTTAATTGTGAGGCTAAATATAAGCGCTGAACATGCAGATAAATGAAAAGCCTGGGTTTTTCTGGGGTCTCTGGACTGATACGGTTAAAAGGGGCCAATTTGGTGGTAATCAATTACCTTAAAGTTATGGTACATAATGCAATTATTTCAATAAATAATGTTGCAGGAATGCTAATCTTATCTGTTTCTAACTACAGAAGCAATTTCAGAACAATCTGAGTGGTGGGTGTCATGGCTTGCTGAAATGACATAAAAAGACTCTCAAGTGCTGAAACGATGGCTGAGGACCATGCAGTTGCAGTTGTGCAGGGTGGAGAAGGGGGAGTCTGTGCTGTGAAACACCAAATAAGGCTTTCAGTGGCAGTGTCAAGAGACTGCAAGCCAGGAAATGGCTAAAAAGGAACTGACGTAATCTCAGAAACCTTGAGTCACTAGATTACAGTTCCTTGGGAAACTGTAACAATGCCAAAAGAAGCAAAGCCTACACTAATGGTAGGGGGACACAAGGATGACTTGTGTGAAAAGACATGTTAATACATATACAAAGATAACAAATAAATACAACTAAAAACTATAATATTCTCATGAGTTAAACGTCTTAAAGCTAAATGTCACAATACCACACTTTATTTTACTGTCATTACCTGAGGCGCATTTGATCGCAATGATTTTTTATGATATGTCTTACTTTTCTGTCTTCTGAATCATGTAGTAGGCCTTTGCTATGATGCTATACAGAGTGGCATATTCAATGTTCCTAATTTGATGTAAATACTTGATAAAGATAATGTAGAAATCAAATCAATTACAGATGCAATGCAATATAACATCAATAGAACTGATTCAGTGGATTCTACATTGAACTAAATTTCCCTGGGCTGGGCTATGTAGGAAATATCTAATCACACAGGCCTGGTAAACTTAGCCAAGGTTTGCCATAGATCAAACTAAGTACTATTAGATCCTGTATCTCCTTGTATAGACTACATTTTGATAGAGCAGATTGCAAGTGACCTGACCTGCATCATTCAATAGTAATCCTATAGGACAGACTCCCATAGGAGTCCACTGTTGAAGAGAGCATCTGTCAGGCTAGCTGTTGTACTACGGGGTA
This sequence comes from Coregonus lavaretus, assembly GCF_964263955.1. NCBI lineage: Eukaryota > Metazoa > Chordata > Actinopteri > Salmoniformes > Salmonidae > Coregonus > Coregonus lavaretus. The sequence continues at coordinate 33,315,176 of NC_140002.1, read as the reverse complement.
ACACAGAGACAAACAACGTCAACGAATGGGCCATGGGAACATCAGGTAAACCTACTGCCAACGAAATCCGAACTAATAGGCCGCATTTATATGAATAATAACGTTTAAAATGTCTGACATAATTGTTCATAAATTGGGATCGAGTTGATCTTAACACAACGCAGGCCCATTCAACTTCTTTTAAAGTTCATTCGGAAGCCAATCACGTTCCAGGAAGGGGGGATTGTCGATAGCTCATAGGTTGACACAAAATAACGGTTCATTGAATTGACACAAACCTAGGGTAACAAAAAAGAACGTTGGGCAACATTGTAAGCTATCTATCAATTCATTGAAATCGTTAATAAAACATGTTTTGGAGATGCTTGAGACAATAAACGTTTCATTCATTTGATGCGCGCGAAACCTTTTCTGAACCTATACCCATAGGCTACTGTAGGATACAAAGTCAGACAAATTCAGTAGCTTCATTTAGTTTATTGTTTCGAATAGATCCTTATGAAAAAATATAGGGTAGTCAATCCAAACATTTTACCTTCTCCTATCATAGGCTAAATTATCTTTCTCGACCTAACAAAACCGGAATACATTTTGACCAGAGATGGCGTTTTAAATAACGTCTATGTATATGTGAATATTAGAAATAAGCTGTTCCCACACACTAAAAAATGCTACTCACCGTCTTTGGCATTTTTGCAGTTCTCTGTCTTTAGTCACTGATGTCAGGAATTGGACGATAATAACAATGGAGTCAACTAAAACTTTTGTCCATTAGATAAGGTGCGCAATCTGAAAAATCGTCCGTCACGTTTAGTTAATCTTTGATTTCAAACTTTTCCCACAACCTAAAGAAGGCTACTCGTATTTTACTATGTTCTTTGTTTCGCCTCAAAGTCGTGGTCCAGAGCTTGATTTCCTGCTAATGGCACTGTGACTGAAAAACCACACCCAACGCAATGAAGACATACTAAAATGAGTTTTCAGCAGACTCCGCCTGTATTCTCAATGACCCGTTATGCCTTTGTAAAACTCCAGTTAAACGTGAGCAGTTGAACTATACTGAACAAAAATATAAGCGCAACTTGCAACAATTTCAACGATTTTACTGAGTTACAGTTCATATAAGGAAATAGGTCAATTGAAATAAATAAATTAGGCCCTAATCTATGGATTTCACATAACTGAGCAGGAGCACAGCCATGGGTGTGTCTGGGAGGGCATAGGCCCACCCACAGGGAAGCCAGGCCCAGCTAATCAGAATGAGTATTTCCCCACAAAAGGGCTTCATTACCGACAGAAATACTCCTCAGTTTCATCAGCTGTCCAGGTGGTTGGTCTCAGACAATCCTGCAGGTGAAGAAGCCGGATGTGGAGGTCCTGGGCTAGCGTGGTTACACATGGTCTGCCGGTTGGACATACTGCCAAATTCTCTAAAATGATGTTGGAGGTGGCATATGGTAGAGAAATAAACATTACATTCTCTGGCAACAGCTCTGGTGGACATTCCTGCAGTCAGCATGCCAATTGAACCCTCTCTCAACACTTGAGACATCTGCAGCATTGTGTTGTGACAAAACTGCACATTTTAGAGTGGACTTTTATTGTCCCCAGCACAGGGTGTGCCTGTGTAATGATCATGCTGTTTATTCAGCTTCTTGATATGCCACACCTGGTCAGTCGGATGGATTATCTTGGCAAAGGAGAAATGCTCACTAACAGGGATGTAAAAAAATGTGTGCACAAAATTTGAGAGAAATACGCTTTTTGTGCATATGGAAAAATTCAGGGATCTTTTATTTCAGCTCATGAAACATGAAACACTGTACATGTTGCGTTTATATTTTTGTTCAGTATAAATTCCTGGACTATAAATTAAAGCCAGGATATCCCACATAATTCTGATTTACATAATTTCCTGCATACCCTAAAACTAGGCAGCTAGGCTACTAGCAATATCCATTTAATTTCACTCCAGTTTATCAAGCTATAATAATGCAATTTTTAAAGTCACCTAAGAGACACTGTTTCTGGGACAGGCACACCGGATATCTTATTTGATTAGAATCGCCATTGCCTTTTGCCTATTCTTTTCAACAAACACCTAGAGCTCTATTTCTATAATGGATTATTCAACCTCAGAGGAGTTTTGTCTTGTGACACATAATTAGGCCTACATATGTGTACCACCCATATGAAACACAGGCCTATTGAAGTCGACTTTCAAGCAATACAATCATCTGAATTTCATATGAAGTGAATTTTTGTGTATGCAAATACCTCATTGCCATCTATTGAAAATGAATCCAGCCTCATTCCACTTCCCCTGACCCATGGACAAATATGGACACCTACTGAAATAATTACAGAAATAGGATAGACCAAGGCCTAATATAAAGGCCTGTAACTACTCATACGAATATGGGCCAAATGTTGATACCAGTAAGATAGACTGTACTGTACAAAAGCTATAATAATAGTAGCCTAAAATATATTTGATTTCCTGCATAGGCCTATAATTCACAATGATTTAGGCTGTATAGCCTACATGCATGCGCAACAGCCAGCAGGCCTATGACAATAAATTACACCTCATTACTGTATGATTGAATAGAAGACTAGACATTACCTGTTATATTTGCTTATTATTTCTGGGGTTTTATTCAAATTTCAAGAAATATTAGAATCTGTTACGAACAAAGTGGACTACATTTTGTAGACTTTACCCTTTGCCAAAGTTTTTTAAAAATGGCCTTGTTTAGAAGGAGTGCAAAGGCAAATTGAGTTATTGCACAAGCGCACCTCACATAGTAGGCGTTCCCTAATGGAAATATGCAAATGTTTGCTAGAACGGGCCAATGGGATCTCGCTAGCTTGTGCTTGGCTCTGCCGACCTCCTTGCTTGTTGTGCCCACTATGACTATTGTGTTCCCATTGGAAACGACAGGCTGTGGACAACTTTTATTTAACTAGGCAAGTCAGTTAAGAACAAATTCTTATTTACAAAGACGGCCTACACCGGCCAAACCTGGACGACGCTGGGCCAATTGTGCGCCGCCCTATGGAACTCCCAATCACGGCCGGTTGTGATACAGCCTGGAATAAAACCAGGGGGTCTGTAGTGACGCCTCAAGCACTGAGATACAGTGGCTTAGACCGATACGCCACTCGGGAGCAGCGGTCTCGACTATCTTGGGTTAGTTATACAAAGCTTTGGTAAACTATGAAGATAAGCTAAAACTGATTCTCCAATAGAAATCCCTGATCACACTTGTAGGCGATGTCATGGCGACATTGGCTAGCAAAGCTCGTGTAGAAACACATCATGGGACTAACGGTTGTCTCGCGCCGAACTGCGCATGTGCAGGTCGTCAAATCAAAGGCACTCCTTAGATATTAAGTTGTTTTTGACGAAAATGAAAACGTGTAAGTTTGTCACTTTTACGAGGTTGGAGTAATAACATTTTCAACTACTTAAGACATTGGCTAGAATCTAGGTGGTGCCTTTAGATTTCGAGGACATTAACGACTAAGAAATACTTTTTCCCTTCTCTCATTGACTTCTTAAACCCCAAACCCCGGCCTGATCTGTTTGGCAAGCGTTACCGGAAGTCTTGCGATGTTGTGCCTCTGGGTTTAGAAACTCTGTGGTATTAGCACAGAGATACCGAAGATTTTTTATAACTAGCCCAAGATAGACCACAGCCTGTCCTTTCCAATGGTAGCAAATTAAACATAGTGGGCAGAACAAGCAAGGAGGTGGGCAGAGCCAAGCACCAGTTAGCGAGAGCCTATTGGTGCGTTCTAGCATGTATTTACATATTTCCGTCAGGGAATGCCTACTCCTTCTAAACAACACCATTTTTGGAAATTTGGCAAATGGTAACGTCTACAAAACTTAGCACACTCTGTTCGTAACAGTCTCTAGTTTTGGAAACATAAAACTGTATTGAGATCAAATGTTTCATCGATGAGAACATTTTCAGAATGTCAGCCAAAATCCATCTCGCTCCTACTTCTCCCACTGCCGACCACTGGGCTTCCTCTCACCACCATAACGCCAACCGGGATGCTTCACATTTATACTTCCGATGAAATATCCGTCTCATTGTTCTATCAGTGGAGATACTTTTGAGGAGATGGGAAAATTCGGATTAACGTCCATTGTGTACGTTGCCTTGCTTCGTCAATGGGCCGCGCGGTGCATTCTGGGCGATTCTACAAAGAGTGAATCGGAGTCAATTGGGCGCTAGCTAAAAACTCAACATTAGTATGAATTTCGTCAACAAGAAGAACAACATCACAATTATTGTTCTCTGTAATATCGTATAGCTGTGGAATCGTGACATTACGTACCTTAGAGGAAAATATGCAGGTTTCTCGACACATACCCTGACTTCGAGAAGGTCATGCGTGACGATTAGCTTAGCAACCGCGTGACGCAGCATGACAACGTCAACACAATTGGTCGACAGTCTGCTGGGTGAGTTGTTACACGTTCCTCCATTTATTACCAATGGGATTCCTATCTCCTCCTATCTCTAATATATCTGGTTAGCATACTGTTAGCAGGGGCTTATTCATTACACCGATTATCTTGCAAAACAATTCTTAAACAGAAGCAAACAGAACGAAACAGGGAGGGACCTACCTGAATTTGTCCAATAGAAACCTTCATTTTGCAACTGTTTAGACTAATGATTACACCCCAGGTTAGCATTGGATAATTCATTTTGGGTTAGCTACATGTTTTGTACTGTAAGTTAATTTGGTAAAAGCGTAATATTTATTGTCTTTAATGGTCTTCCTGATGTTTCTTTAGCTGGTAAATATGAAGAAAAAAACAACAGAGAAGAAGGGCCATGTAGTTGCATGGGTCAACAAAGCAGAATGGGACCAGGTGGTTGAGTACCTGTACTCAAAGGATTGTGCATTACAAAACTATGCATTACACAGAATATCAGAGTGGAAAGGCAGGTAGGTCCATCCGGCTGGCCAGACAGATAGGTCCGACCGGCACGCCAGACAGCTTGGTCCGGCCAGCAAGATAACTAGGTCCGGCCGGCCAGACCAATAGCTAGGTCGTGCCAGCCGGACAGATAGCTAGGTCCGGCCGAGTAAGGGTTACACATATTTGATCTTCAGATAATGTTATCCTGTCGCAAAATGACTATTTTGTTAGATAATCACAGAATAGTTGATATGTGTTCGCTTAGCTTGTAGCTAGTTTGTGTTCAAGTGAGGTTTCACAGCTGTTTTCCGGTGAACAAACAGCGGTTCCTTGATGTGTTTTTACGCAAGTATTATCACATAATTTGGTTTATTTTGTCAGGTATGCCCACAACACTCCCATCGCTCAAGAAAGCACATCAGACCTGGTGAGATGTCAGATACTTGACCGATCAGGACAACTTCACACTAACGACCTGGTCTTCCTTTATGCAACAGCGTTCGTGAGGTAGGAATCGCCATAGTGTCTGTAGTGTATTAGGATTATGGAATGTTGTTTATCTTAGTTCAAATGTAGCAGTTGGAGGGTGACGCCCCAGGGGGGATAGGTGATTGGACGAAAAAGGGAGCAACCCATTTATTGCCATTGTTTATAAGTAGGACCTAGACAAAGAGCGGGCAGAGGCATTCAGATTAATTTGGGAAGGTGCTTCTCCAGACACCGCGGGTCTGTAACTTATGCTGTAAACTTGTGATATTAATAAAAGCTTCTAATCACGGTGCAGCCTAAGCAGACTCTGTGTTTGACAGCAATAGCCACCAACATCCGACGGGACACGACATGTCCTAATTCTATGTGAATCGCTTTGTTAAAATGTTTATCTCACATGTCATGTTCAAATGTTACATTATCTCACATGATAGGTTGGCAGCTGTATTGTTTGCAATCGTTGTTACAAATAATACTCACACAATCAACAATGTAGGGTGATTGCAGGGCTGGAGCCAGAATGAATCAGCTGGATGGGCATTTGATTTCCATAAGGGGTCACGTTTTTTCACGGGACCTCCTATGTGTACAGTGCACAATGGAAATTAAAAATAAACTCGAACCGCTGGGCCTCGAGGGACCCCCCTTCAAGCTCATTCTAACAGTGTAATTAATACACGTAATATATGCTGTTTATGAAGGTCTTAGGTTTTTACGCAAATAACACAAAAGCATTTTCATTAGTTTATGTTACTGTAAGATACGTAAAAACACAAATTCAAGTGTTCAATACATTTTAATCATGGGGTGTCTTTGTTACAACTATGAAATAGAAAGCATATGTGTTGGAACACCAACCACCAAGACGTATGGTCAGCAAGATGCTTAGACGAAAACATCAGTAGCCTAAACATCATTACAGTATAGGCGCCAAGTGTGCTTGATAAATAGTGAAAATCAGCACAAAAGCAATAATGGCATTATAATGAATATAAGTGTCAATATGACACGACAGTAGATACTGTCAGTTTGTGTGTCTTCACGCAATGGTATCAATTGGAGCATGTCCATGTCACAAACAACGAAAGCTGGCGAGTGCGTTCCTGATGTTGTTTTTTTGCTTGAGATGTAGGGCCTGCTCTCTCTTTTGGATAAAAGTGTCTGCTAAATGGCGTATATTATTCAGTGATGACATTTTGTGCTGATAATCCTGATAATCCAAACGGTGCCACAGTTTCATTTGTTGGTGGCACAGGCAGTGCGCACCGTTCTGGCTTTTTTTGCGCTAAGGCCTCGGAGGTGTAGGTTCAGGCTGAGGCTCAGAATCAGAAGAAGAATCATCAGAGATATAATTATTAATTTCTTCCCCATCATCTGAGTCGTTTTCATTCAGATTTTGTAGCAATGCCAACGCAGCATGTGCATCCATTCGTCTTGGTCTTCTTACTATTGTAAATTACACACGCTCTTTGAAGTCCTAATCCAAGTAAACCAGAGTAGACTGATAAAACTGCTTGGATTCTGTGGACTGATTTAGGGTACATACCCTTTTGAGATAATATATAATTAGAATGGATCAATACAATAAAATTGCCCACCCTGTACTTCATTCACAATTGGTGATTACATAATTATGCATTATTCGCTTCCCCTCGCTCATCAATTCTCCAATTCTCCCCCTTTCTCCACCATCATACTTTACTTAATTTCTTTCATCTCTGTTGTTATGTCTGTGAAATTAGTTTCGGTATAGTTTCGGTTCAGTTTCGAGGCAATTATCGTGGTGATTATCAGCTGGGCACGGCACCTTCAACTATCGGGTGAAGGAATGTAGCAGGCTCTACTGTCGGGAGAAGAAACTACTACACTGTCTCTCAACGGAGAAAGCGTCCGAGAGAACGAAACAGCGCCCGTCTGTCTTACTATACAGTGCATTCGGAAAGTATTCAGACCACTTCCCTTTTTCCATACTTTGTTACGTTACAGCCTTATTCTAAAATGGATTAAATCATCAATCTACACACAATACCCCATAATGACAAAGCGAAAACAGGTTTTTAGAAATGTTTGCTAATGTATTAAAAATAAAAAACTGAAATACCTTATTTACAGAAGTATCCAAACCCATTACTATGAGCCTCTCAATTGAGCTCAGGTGCATCCTGTTTCCATTGATCATCCTTCAGATGTTTCTACAACTTGATTACCTGTGGTAAATTCAATTGATTGAACATGATTTGGAAAGGCACACACCTGTCTATATAAGGTCCCACAGTTGACAGTGCATGTCAGAGCAAAAACCAAGCCATGAGGTCAAAGGAATTGTCCGTAGAGCTCCGATACAGTATTGTGTCGAGGCACATATCTGGGGAAGTGTACCAAAACATTTCTGGAGCATTGAAGGTCCCCAAGAACACAGTGGCCTCCATCATTCTTAAATGGAAGAAGTTTGGAACCACCAAGACTCTTCCTAAAGCTGGCCGCCCAGCCAAACTGAGCAATCGGGGGAGAAGGGCCTTGGTCAGGGAGGTGACCAAGAACCGGATGGTCACTCTGACAGAGCTCCAGAGTTCCTCTGTGGAGATGGGAGAACCTTCCAGAAGGACAACCATCTATGCAGCACTCCACCAATCAGGCCTTTATGGTAGAGTGGCCAGACGGAAGCCACTCCTCAGTAAAAGGCACATGACAAACCGCTTGGAGTTTGCCAAAAGGCACCTAAATGACTCTCAGACCATGAGAAAGAAAATTATTTTGTCTGTTGAAACCAAGATTGAACTCTTTGGCCTGAATGCCAAGCGTCATGTCTGGAGGAAACCTGGCACCATCCCTACAGTGAAGCATGGTGGTGGCAGCATCATGCTGTGGGGATGTTTTTCAGCGGCAGGGACTGGGAGACTAGTCAGGATCGAGGGAAAGATGAACAGACTAAAGTACAGAGAGATCCTTGATGAAAACCTGCTCCAGAGCGCTCAGGACCTCAGACTGTAGCGAAGGTTCAACTTCCAGCAGGACAACGACCCTAAGCACACAGCCAAGACTACGCAGGAGTGGCTTCGGGACAAGTCTGAATGTCCTTGAGTGTCCCAGCCAGAGCCCGGACTTAAACCCGATCGAACATCTCTGGAGAGACCTGAAAATAGCTGTGCAGTGACACTCCCCATCCAACCTGACATAGCTAGAGAGGATCTGCAGAGAAGAATGGGAGAAACTCCACAAATATAGGTGTGCCGAGCTTGTAGTGTCATACCCAAGAAGATTCGAGGCTGTAATTGTAACCGGTGTGAAATGGCTAGCTAGTTAGCGGTGCGCGCTAGTAGCATTTCAATCGGTGACGTCACTCGCTCTGAGACCTTGAAGTAGTTGTTTCCCTTGCTCTGCAAGGGCCGCGGCTTTTGTGGAGCGACGGGTAACGGTGCTTCGAGGGTGACTGTTGTCGATGTGTGCAGAGGGTCCCTGGTTCGAGCCCAGGTAGGGGCGAGGAGAGGGACGGAAGCAACACTGTTACATAATCACTGCCAAAGGTACTTCAACAAAGTGCTGAGTAAAGGGTTTGAATACTTATGTAAATGTATTATTTCAGTTTTTTATTCAAAAAAAAATCTAAAAACCTGTTTTTGCTTTGTCATTATGGGGTATTGTGTGTAGATTGATGAGGGGAAAAAACTATTTAATCCATTTTAGTATAAGGCTGTAACATAACAAAATGTGGAAAAAGTCAAGGGGTCTGAATACTTTACGAATGCTCTGTATACAGTGCCTTCAGAAAGTATTCACACCCCTTTACTTTTTCCACATTTTGTTGTGTTACAGCCTGAGTTTAAAAATGTAGGTTTTGTGTCACTGATCTACACACAATACCCCATAATATCAAAGTGGATTTTTTTTATTAATAAACAATTCAAAGCTGAAATGTCTTGAGTCAATAAGTATTTAAATCCTTTGTTATGACAAGCCTAAATAAATTCAGGAGTAAAAATGTGCTTAACAAAGTTGCATGGACTCATTCCATGTTCAATAATAGTGGTTAACATGATTTTTGAATGACTACCCCAACTCTATACCCCACACATACAAATATCTGTAAGGTCCCTCAATCGAATAGTGAATTTTAAGCACAAATTCAACCACAATGACCAGGAAGGTTTTTCAATGCCTCGCAAAGAAGGGTACTGATTGGTAGATGTGTAAAAATTAAAATAGGTTAATGCTGAATATCCCTTTGAGCATGGTGAAGTTATTAATTAGGCTTTGGATGGTGTATCAATACACCCAGTCACTACAAAGGTACAGGCATCCTTCCTAACTAATTTGCCGGAGAGGAAGGAAACTGCTAAGGGATTTCACCATGAGGCCAATGGGGATTTTAAAACAGTTATATAGTTTAATGGTTATGATATGATAACTGAGGATGGATCAACAACATTGTAGTTACTCCACAATACTAACCTAAATGACAGAGTGAAAAGGAAGCTTGTACAGAATGAAAATATTCCAAAACATGCATACTGTTTGCAACAAGGCACTTAATACTGGAAAATGTGGCAAGGAAATTAACTTTTTGTCCTGAATACAAAGCGTTATGTTTGGGGCAAATCCAACACAACACATCACTGAGTACCACGTCATATTTTCAAGCATGGTGGTGGCTGCATCATGTTATGTGTAGTCTTGTCATCGGCAAGGACTAGGGAGTTTTTTAGGATAAAAATAAATGGAATACAGCTGTAAGCACTGGCAAAAACCTAGAGGAAAACTTGGTTCAGTCTGCTTTCCAACAGACACTGGGAGACGAATTCACCTTTCAGCAGGACAATAACCTACATAAGGCCAAATCTACATTGGAGTTGCTTACCAAGACGACATTGAATGTTCCTGAGTAGCCTAGTTATAGTTTTGACTTAAATTGGCTTTAAAATCTATGACAAGACTTGAAAATGGCTGTCTAGCAATGAACAATCAACTTGACAGAGCTTGAAGAATTTTTAAAAATGATAAAATGGGCAAATATTGTACAATCCAGGTGTGCAAAGCTCTTAGAGACTTACCCAAAAAGACACTGCTGTAATCACCACCAAAGGTGCTTCTACTGAGTATTGATTCAGCGGTGTGAATACTTATGTAAATTAGATATTTCATTTTTAATACATTTGCTAACATTTCTAAAAACATGTTTTCACTTTGTCATTATGGGGTATTGTGTGTAGATGGATGAGAAACAATCTATTTAATCCATTTTGAATTCAGGCTGTAACACAACAAGATGTGGAATATGTCAAGGGGTACGAATACTTTCTGAAGGCACACTATATTTATATTCCAGATTCTGACATTTCTCATTCTAATATTTCTAAATTCCTTTCCTTTTCTTTTTTTGCGTGTATTGTTTTGTATTGTTAGGTATTACTGCACTGTTGGAGCTAAGAACATAAGCATTTCACTACACCCGTGATTACATCTGCAAAATATGTGTACGCAACCAATAACATTTGATTTGATTTAATCATGTCATTTATAACCACATCATAACAATTTGCCTATATTAAGAGGGTCAAGACGTTCTGTCTGTTCTCTAGTCTGCACAGCATCTCCTCTCCCCTACCTATACATGAGGGCCTCTCAAGAGATACATTTTGTTATTAACATCACTCTAGAGTAATTTTTATAGCGTATGGTTATGTACTCATCCCAGCCTTTCACTGTGATGCCATTACGTTGTGTTGAGGGGTAGGGTGGATGCAATCAACAGGTGGCATGTGTGTTTTTCGGTTGTGAGGCAATAGCACCCATAGCAATTATAGACTATATTTCTCTTTTCAATTATATGATCTGTATATTCGGTCCCAGAACATGAATTGTGAGCTTGGTCATCATTGCTGTGTTCGTTTGTTGTGTAGGATTTCTAGAGGAGGACAAACCGAAGATATTGTGGCCAGCACCTTCTGCAGACATGAGCTGGATCCTTGCCCAGATCAAGCACTTTGCACTAGAGTCTAGGTCAGTTAACACATTCATTGGTATTGTAGTGATTATGTCAATGCGACAAACTGCATCAGATTGTATTTAACAAATAATCATTTTATTGAAATGACAAAGCTCCAGGTCCTCATTGTTCTTTTTCCCACATAGTGAAATACTAATAGATGCATTGATGGAGGATGGAGTCATGGTTCCAACCATTGAACAGCTGGAGTCACTTGGTGTTGACCCCTTAGGTAAGACTGGGATTAGGTTGTTTTCCCCCAATAAAGTCCTTAAAATAAATATTTGTGTAAATTCCATGTTGATTTTATAGATTAACGGATGTTGTAGTAATACTGGGGACAAAAATACTGTAAGCCATACACACTTACCTTACTGAGAGAATAATGTATTTGTTTTTTAAGATAATGCCTACCCCACTGCTCCCGGCCTCCCTCGAGTCGTCCTGCATTTCTGGCTGCTTAAAGACAAAACAGTGCCAGATTTTCCTGATACCGTTATGAATCAAAAAGCCAAAGGAATGCCAGACTGGAGGACAAGATCTTCATGAATTGTATCCAGCTGAGGTGGCAGCAACTCCTTGCAGCATGTCTGAATGCTCCCTACGTGGCCATGCCTCACCTGCTCCAGCAGTAACTGACTTAATTATGTACACACATCACTTATTGTATTCTCTACTGAGCTGTACGAGCTTATGAAATACATTTTCTGCCATTATGTTTGAAAATGACTTAATGTTTGAACTTTTAGGATCCTGGTGGACATGGAGCACCTGATGCCTTTGGACACCCGACAGAAGCTACTCAGACTGAGTAGTATCTACACCCAGGGGGCAGACTCAGGCCACCCTAGCTGTATCTACACCCTGAAGATCCTGCATGAGAGTCTGCGGCTGCAGTCCAGACACCAGGTTCACACGAAGCGCCCAGGCACCGTGTCTGACCCATGCAAGGCCCAGCCAGAGAGGACGGAGGACGTCCAAGAGTATCTGAGCCCAGATGCCCTGTCCGAGAAGGCCGCGGAACTCAGGGGTTCTCCCTGGCAAGTTTGCACAGGTCAGTTCAGTTGTCATGGCAATTTGCAGAACATGAAAGTGATTGGGTATTCTGATTCCATGTTATTTCATTATATCTAAATAGATTTGTATTGATAAGCAATAATCAACTTACAATGCATTTTGTGTTTTCTCACCTGTTTAGACAAACTCCAGTGGAAGAACCCTAGGGAAAGTCCCAGGCCAGTCTGAGGACCCTTCCTGCCTGATGGTGAATTACTTCTCTACCATGACTGTGTTTGACCAGCAGGTTGAGATGGAGAATGCCAGTCAGCACAATGCACATGCAGGCTAAGAAACAACAAAACAATATCAGTTATACTGTAAATCAGTAGGCTTCCATAGAAATAGAACTATGAATATAGAGGGGTTGGTTGTTTAACAACCATGGGGCAAAACAGATGAAGTTGGCTTGCTTACATTGTTGACAACATTTAAGCTATATTTAGTCTCCACTGTTTATTGAAAACATAAATACATTTGCACAATGACCACTTGTTTCTCAAATACATCTTTACAGTTGTTGGTTCGCTAGCTAGCAAATTTTAGCATTGACATAAAATCACTCAAAACACCTCAAAACAAGACATGGTAATAATAACAAGATGAAACAAGCTGAAACGAGTCACTTACGATTCCACACATGGCAGTTTCTTGTCATTCTTGCTATCAATCTGGCCATTCATAATCACAACAACAGGCTGATTTCTGCACAATGGAAGCACGCACATCGTTTTCAGCCAACCCATCTGAGTAAGCAATAGATCAACCATCACTAAAATTGTGCTTACTTTATCTGATCAGTAATGTTTCTGTTAATCTTTCTACAGGGTCTCAATGCCTCACCGAGTCTTCACTGATGGGCTTCTCTGGACACAAAATGATCTCAGCAAATTGAAAGCTGGTCTGCAACTGTTTTAAACAAATATGCCAATACTGTAAAATAAAGGCCTTCACGGTCACTGATGTTCATCTGCAAAAACATTGTATTGTTTTTACTCTGACATGCCAAAAGCAGGTTTTTGTTTTCAAATAAAAGTACTTTTGAGTACTGAAAACATTATCACTTTATTTAAAATATTCAATTCCTTGCAATAAAATACAAACATAAGGTTCCCCTCATCCCTTTTATGCCACTAATATGTATCAGAATTACAACTGACAAATTCTTATGAATTATAGTCAGTCAGAACACTGTTTTCAAAATCTAGTGGCACATAAATCAAAGTTAATTTGTCATATGTACAGGATACAGAGTAGAGTACACAGTACACTACTTTGCAGACATGAGCTGGATACTTGCAAGCTCTCCTCAGCCATCCTGCACCCCTCTGCTGGCCCTTGGATGAGGGACTGCTGTACAATATCAAAATGCTGTTAGAAATCTGACATCTGAAAGAAGATTAAATGCTTGATAGGGCCAACAGAATAACACTGTATAAACATAGTTTTGCTTTATTTGAGGAAACAAACACACTTGGTCATTGAGACTTACATTTTGTTTGAGCCAACAGACCCAAAGAGTTCAGTGTTTTTGTCTTTTGGTAATTGTTTTGTTACTTAAAACAATTTAAAAGCAATGTGTTTCATTCAACATAGAATAGAACAAACTACTGCAGCTCATAACACGACCTAGTTGTCAACTCACTCTTATAACCCTTTTACATTGCAAAACCACAATACAAGACAGTTCAATTTAGCTTTAGGACATGAGACCTGAACTAATTCACAAATCTGACTTTGTAAGCGCATTTATCGTTTATAATAATAGCACACATCAAGAATATTGTTTCTGAAGTAATTCGTAGTAAATCTCATAGTACCTGAGAATTGCTATTGTGGGTGAATATACAATTTCAGGTGAGCTGGTATATTTAGAACATTGATTCAAGGTTAATCTACACATTGAAAATATCTGTAGCTTTTCAAACCTCTACCTGCTGAGTTCAATTCCAACAATAAAATCAACCGCAAGCCTAATTGCTCAGACCACCAATATCATGATAAAGAAGACTGAAATCAGTCAGTCATCACAAACATAGGCCTATCTTTTAAATTTAAATGTAATTACAAATGCTCACGGCTAAAATAACATTTCTCATTTGAAACATATAACTAAAACCAATATACTCTCACATGCTTTAAAATACTTAAGGCTAGATCAAGTGCCATTGGTGAGAATGACAGATTTCCAAAGTAAACCATAAATCAATAAAGATATAATCTTGTCACCAAAAAAGAGGGTTATTCATCAAATCCCTTTCCACACTTTTACCCTTGTCCAATCAGAGGTAATACAAATGACCTGTCTCATAAATACTCACTTAATCATACTGACACACAGTCACTTGACTTTACTGTGTCAGTAGCCTAAGAATTAAATATAGTATTATGTGGGTCAAATCCATTTTTTCTTTATAGTATTTATTTAACAAATAACCCCCCAAGTGTCATAACCCAAGCAATTATGACTGGCATTGCAACCTATTCAGTTTTCTGTGCAGCAACTAAAATGTAACCAGATTTGGCATGTTTTTCAATGTCTACATGTCAATACATTTAAATACGGATGGTATCAATGCAGGAAAAGAGCAGATGTGGATCAAAAGTTATAGAGGGGTCTCATTGTTATTTTTTACCAAGCTGCTTGGGTTACAACACAGCAAAAAACTTTAATGCAACAAGTTTAATAGCACATTAAAACTGTACGTTGAGTGGTAATTTCAGTATACACACACACACACACACACACACACACACACACGAGGACACAATGCTTACAGCTACACACAGGGTATCTGTGCACTTCTATGTAGCACGTAAGTGTCCCTGTAAATAAACTACTGTGCCCAGTAAGAAATAGTACATACCAATGGGCTACTCCCAGTGACACACAGTGTCACAAACATTATGGCATTGTATTTTTTTCTTCTTAAATAAAACAATTTGTATAATATATTGTACATTTCATAAATATATTTTACAATCAAGAAATAGATACAATTTGTATCAACAAACAAATGTCATTTCTAGACATTTTAGGCTTTGTTGTTTGCGGCACTTCAAAAGGCGAGGGGGGGGGGGGGCTTTCTGCTCTCAACAAAAGTATGAAACATGCACATGCTATGTCAAAATAAACTAAATACTAATGTGCATTGGATATGGCCCAAGACCTTGATTTCAGTTCATTATATTTTACTCACTGAGAAAAGAAACATGATTCCGTGAAAGTCTATAAAGATTACATTATAAACAACACATTTCACATCCATTTTACATTTCAGTAGTCTATTTCTACTTTTATGTCACTTAGTGTAAGAGTGTGTGTGTGTGTGTGTGTGTGTGTGTGTGTGTGTGTGTGTGTTATGAATCATTATAAAGCCTTTCAAACTTGAGAGAAAGTAGTGAGGGGTAAGGTAGGCACGCAAACTGTAAGCCAGATGCCCTGTCCGAGAAGGCCGCGGAACTCAGGGGTTCTCCCTGGCAAGTTTGCACAGGTCAGTTCAGTTGTCATGGCAATTTGCAGAACATGAAAGTGATTGGATATTCTGATTCCATGTTATTTCATTATATCTAAATAGATTTGTATTGATAAGCAATAATCAACTTACAATGCATGTTGTGTTTTCTCACCTGTTTAGACAAACTCCAGTGGAAGAACCCTAGGGAAAGTCCCAGGCCAGTCTGAGGACCCTTCCTGCCTGATGGTGAATTACTTCTCTACCATGACTGTGTTTGACCAGCAGGTTGAGATGGAGAATGCCAGTCAGCACAATGCACATGCAGGCTAAGAAACAACAAAACAATATCAGTTATACTGTAAATCAGTAGGCTTCCATAGAAATAGAACTATGAATATAGAGGGGTTGGTTGTTTAACAACCATGGGGCAAAACAGATGAAGTTGGCTGGCTTACATTGTTGACAACATTTAAGCTATATTTAGTCTCCACTGTTTATTGAAAACATAAATACATTTGCACAATGACCACTTGTTTCTCAAATACATCTTTACAGTTGTTGGTTCGCTAGCTAGCAAATTTTAGCATTGACATAAAATCACTCAAAACACCTCAAAACAAGACATGGTAATAATAACAAGATGAAACAAGCTGAAACGAGTCACTTACGATTCCACACATGGCAGTTTCTTGTCATTCTTGCTATCAATCTGGCCATTCATAATCACAACAACAGGCTGATTTCTGCCCAATGGAAGCACGCACATCGTTTTCAGCCAACCCATCTGAGTAAGCAATAGATCAACCATCACTAAAATTGTGCTTACTTTATCTGATCAGTAATGTTTCTGTTAATCTTTCTACAGGGTCTCAATGCCTCACCGAGTCTTCACTGATGGGCTTCTCTGGACACAAAATGATCTCAGCAAATTGAAAGCTGGTCTGCAACTGTTTTAAACAAATATGCCAATACTGTAAAATAAAGGCCTTCACGGTCACTGATGTTCATCTGCAAAAACATTGTATTGTTTTTACTCTGACATGCCAAAAGCAGGTTTTTGTTTTCAAATAAAAGTACTTTTGAGTACTGAAAACATTATCACTTTATTTAAAATATTCAATTCCTTGCAATAAAATACAAACATAAGGTTCCCCTCATCCCTTTTATGCCACTAATATGTATCAGAATTACAACTGACAAATTCTTATGAATTATAGTCAGTCAGAACACTGTTTTCAAAATCTAGTGGCACATAAATCAAAGTTAATTTGTCATATGTACAGGATACAGAGTAGAGTACACAGTACACTACTTTGCAGACATGAGCTGGATACTTGCAAGCTCTCCTCAGCCATCCTGCACCCCTCTGCTGGCCCTTGGATGAGGGACTGCTGTACAATATCAAAATGCTGTTAGAAATCTGACATCTGAAAGAAGATTAAATGCTTGATAGGGCCAACAGAATAACACTGTATAAACATAGTTTTGCTTTATTTGAGGAAACAAACACACTTGGTCATTGAGACTTACATTTTGTTTGAGCCAACAGACCCAAAGAGTTCAGTGTTTTTGTCTTTTGGTAATTGTTTTGTTACTTAAAACAATTTAAAAGCAATGTGTTTCATTCAACATAGAATAGAACAAACTACTGCAGCTCATAACACGACCTAGTTGTCAACTCACTCTTATAACCCTTTTACATTGCAAAACCACAATACAAGACAGTTCAATTTAGCTTTAGGACATGAGACCTGAACTAATTCACAAATCTGACTTTGTAAGCGCATTTATCGTTTATAATAATAGCACACATCAAGAATATTGTTTCTGAAGTAATTCGTAGTAAATCTCATAGTACCTGAGAATTGCTATTGTGGGTGAATATACAATTTCAGGTGAGCTGGTATATTTAGAACATTGATTCAAGGTTAATCTACACATTGAAAATATCTGTAGCTTTTCAAACCTCTACCTGCTGAGTTCAATTCCAACAATAAAATCAACCGCAAGCCTAATTGCTCAGACCACCAATATCATGATAAAGAAGACTGAAATCAGTCAGTCATCACAAACATAGGCCTATCTTTTAAATTTAAATGTAATTACAAATGCTCACGGCTAAAATAACATTTCTCATTTGAAACATATAACTAAAACCAATATACTCTCACATGCTTTAAAATACTTAAGGCTAGATCAAGTGCCATTGGTGAGAATGACAGATTTCCAAAGTAAACCATAAATCAATAAAGATATAATCTTGTCACCAAAAAAGAGGGTTATTCATCAAATCCCTTTCCACACTTTTACCCTTGTCCAATCAGAGGTAATACAAATGACCTGTCTCATAAATACTCACTTAATCATACTGACACACAGTCACTTGACTTTACTGTGTCAGTAGCCTAAGAATTAAATATAGTATTATGTGGGTCAAATCCATTTTTTCTTTATAGTATTTATTTAACAAATAACCCCCCAAGTGTCATAACCCAAGCAATTATGACTGGCATTGCAACCTATTCAGTTTTCTGTGCAGCAACTAAAATGTAACCAGATTTGGCATGTTTTTCAATGTCTACATGTCAATACATTTAAATACGGATGGTATCAATGCAGGAAAAGAGCAGATGTGGATCAAAAGTTATAGAGGGGTCTCATTGTTATTTTTTACCAAGCTGCTTGGGTTACAACACAGCAAAAAACTTTAATGCAACAAGTTTAATAGCACATTAAAACTGTACGTTGAGTGGTAATTTCAGTATACACACACACACACACACACACACACACACACACACACACACACACACACACACACACACACGAGGACACAATGCTTACAGCTACACACAGGGTATCTGTGCACTTCTATGTAGCACGTAAGTGTCCCTGTAAATAAACTACTGTGCCCAGTAAGAAATAGTACATACCAATGGGCTACTCCCAGTGACACACAGTGTCACAAACATTATGGCATTGTATTTTTTTCTTCTTAAATAAAACAATTTGTATAATATATTGTACATTTCATAAATATATTTTACAATCAAGAAATATATACAATTTGTATCAACAAACAAATGTCATTTCTAGACATTTTAGGCTTTGTTGTTTGCGGCACTTCAAAAGGCGAGGGGGGGGGGGGGCTTTCTGCTCTCAACAAAAGTATGAAACATGCACATGCTATGTCAAAATAAACTAAATACTAATGTGCATTGGATATGGCCCAAGACCTTGATTTCAGTTCATTATATTTTACTCACTGAGAAAAGAAACATGATTCCGTGAAAGTCTATAAAGATTACATTATAAACAACACATTTCACATCCATTTTACATTTCAGTAGTCTATTTCTACTTTTATGTCACTTAGTGTAAGAGTGTGTGTGTGTGTGTGTGTGTGTGTTATGAATCATTATAAAGCCTTTCAAACTTGAGAGAAAGTAGTGAGGGGTAAGGTAGGCACGCAAACTGTAAGCCAGATGCCCTGTCCGAGAAGGCCGCGGAACTCAGGGGTTCTCCCTGGCAAGTTTGCACAGGTCAGTTCAGTTGTCATGGCAATTTGCAGAACATGAAAGTGATTGGATATTCTGATTCCATGTTATTTCATTATATCTAAATAGATTTGTATTGATAAGCAATAATCAACTTACAATGCATGTTGTGTTTTCTCACCTGTTTAGACAAACTCCAGTGGAAGAACCCTAGGGAAAGTCCCAGGCCAGTCTGAGGACCCTTCCTGCCTGATGGTGAATTACTTCTCTACCATGACTGTGTTTGACCAGCAGGTTGAGATGGAGAATGCCAGTCAGCACAATGCACATGCAGGCTAAGAAACAACAAAACAATATCAGTTATACTGTAAATCAGTAGGCTTCCATAGAAATAGAACTATGAATATAGAGGGGTTGGTTGTTTAACAACCATGGGGCAAAACAGATGAAGTTGGCTGGCTTACATTGTTGACAACATTTAAGCTATATTTAGTCTCCACTGTTTATTGAAAACATAAATACATTTGCACAATGACCACTTGTTTCTCAAATACATCTTTACAGTTGTTGGTTCGCTAGCTAGCAAATTTTAGCATTGACATAAAATCACTCAAAACACCTCAAAACAAGACATGGTAATAATAACAAGATGAAACAAGCTGAAACGAGTCACTTACGATTCCACACATGGCAGTTTCTTGTCATTCTTGCTATCAATCTGGCCATTCATAATCACAACAACAGGCTGATTTCTGCCCAATGGAAGCACGCACATCGTTTTCAGCCAACCCATCTGAGTAAGCAATAGATCAACCATCACTAAAATTGTGCTTACTTTATCTGATCAGTAATGTTTCTGTTAATCTTTCTACAGGGTCTCAATGCCTCACCGAGTCTTCACTGATGGGCTTCTCTGGACACAAAATGATCTCAGCAAATTGAAAGCTGGTCTGCAACTGTTTTAAACAAATATGCCAATACTGTAAAATAAAGGCCTTCACTGTCACTGATGTTCATCTGCAAAAACATTGTATTGTTTTTACTCTGACATGCCAAAAGCAGGTTTTTGTTTTC
The DNA here is from genome assembly GCF_964263955.1 of Coregonus lavaretus. Lineage (NCBI taxonomy): Eukaryota > Metazoa > Chordata > Actinopteri > Salmoniformes > Salmonidae > Coregonus > Coregonus lavaretus. The sequence continues at coordinate 33,294,671 of NC_140002.1, read as the reverse complement.
AAATAAAAGTACTTTTGAGTACTGAAAACATTCACTTTATTTAAAATATTCAATTCCTTGCAATAAAATACAAACATAAGGTTCCCCTCATCCCTTTTATGCCACTAATATGTATCAGAATTACAACTGACAAATTCTTATGAGTTATAGTCAGTCAGAACACGGTTTTCAAAATCTAGTGGCACATAAATCAAAGTTAATTTGTCATATGTACAGGATACAGAGTAGAGTACACAGTACACTACTTTGCAGACATGAGCTGGATACTTGCAAGCTCTCCTCAGCCATCCTGCACCCCTCTGCTGGCCCTTGGATGAGGGACTGCTGTACAATATCAAAATGCTGTTAGAAATCTGACATCTGAAAGAAGATTAAATGCTTGATAGGGCCAACAGAATAACACTGTATAAACATAGTTTTGCTTTATTTGAGGAAACAAACACACTTGGTCATTGAGACTTACATTTTGTTTGAGCCAACAGACCCAAAGAGTTCAGTGTTTTTGTCTTTTGGTAATTGTTTTGTTACTTAAAACAATTTAAAAGCAATGTGTTTCATTCAACATAGAATAGAACAAACTACTGCAGCTCATAACACGACCTAGTTGTCAACTCACTCTTATAACCCTTTTACATTGCAAAACCACAATACAAGACAGTTCAATTTAGCTTTAGGACATGAGACCTGAACTAATTCACAAATCTGACTTTGTAAGCGCATTTATCGTTTATAATAATAGCACACATCAAGAATATTGTTTCTGAAGTAATTCGTAGTAAATCTCATAGTACCTGAGAATTGCTATTGTGGGTGAATATACAATTTCAGGTGAGCTGGTATATTTAGAACATTGATTCAAGGTTAATCTACACATTGAAAATATCTGTAGCTTTTCAAACCTCTACCTGCTGAGTTCAATTCCAACAATAAAATCAACCGCAAGCCTAATTGCTCAGACCACCAATATCATGATAAAGAAGACTGAAATCAGTCAGTCATCACAAACATAGGCCTATCTTTTAAATTTAAATGTAATTACAAATGCTCACGGCTAAAATAACATTTCTCATTTGAAACATATAACTAAAACCAATATACTCTCACATGCTTTAAAATACTTAAGGCTAGATCAAGTGCCATTGGTGAGAATGACAGATTTCCAAAGTAAACCATAAATCAATAAAGATATAATCTTGTCACCAAAAAAGAGGGTTATTCATCAAATCCCTTTCCACACTTTTACCCTTGTCCAATCAGAGGTAATACAAATTACCTGTCTCATAAATACTCACTTAATCATACTGACACACAGTCACTTGACTTTACTGTGTCAGTAGCCTAAGAATTAAATATAGTATTATGTGGGTCAAATCCATTTTTTCTTTATAGTATTTATTTAACAAATAACCCCCCAAGTGTCATAACCCAAGCAATTATGACTGGCATTGCAACCTATTCAGTTTTCTGTGCAGCAACTAAAATGTAACCAGATTTGGCATGTTTTTCAATGTCTATATGTCAATACATTTAAATACGGATGGTATCAATGCAGGAAAAGAGCAGATGTGGATCAAAAGTTATAGAGGGGTCTCATTGTTATTTTTTACCAAGCTGCTTGGGTTACAACACAGCAAAAAACTTTAATGCAACAAGTTTAATAGCACATTAAAACTGTACGTTGAGTGGTAATTTCAGTATACACACACACACACACACACACACACACACACGAGGACACAATGCTTACAGCTACACACAGGGTATCTGTGCACTTCTATGTAGCACGTAAGTGTCCCTGTAAATAAACTACTGTGCCCAGTAAGAAATAGTACATACCAATGGGCTACTCCCAGTGACACACAGTGTCACAAACATTATGGCATTGTATTTTTTTCTTCTTAAATAAAACAATTTGTATAATATATTGTACATTTCATAAATATATTTTACAATCAAGAAATAGATACAATTTGTATCAACAAACAAATGTCATTTCTAGACATTTTAGGCTTTGTTGTTTGCGGCACTTCAAAAGGCGAGGGGGGGGGGGGGGGCTTTCTGCTCTCAACAAAAGTATGAAAGATGCATATGCTATGTCAAAATAAACTAAATACTAATGTGCATTGGATATGGCCCAAGACCTTGATTTCAGTTCATTATATTTTACTCACTGAGAAAAGAAACATGATTTCGTGAAAGTCTATAAAGATTACATTATAAACAACACATTTCACATCCATTTTACATTTCAGTAGTCTATTTCTACTTTTATGTCACTTAGTGTAAGAGAGTGTGTGTGTGTGTGTGTGTGTGTGTGTGTGTGTGTGTGTGTGTGTGTGTGGGGGGGGGGGGGGTCTTTATTTCTTTACCATTATCAATCATTATAAAGCCTTTCAAACTTGAGGGAAAGTAGTGAGGGGTAAGGTAGGCACGCAAACTGTAAGCCAAATGCCAGAAACAACCCTGACGGCAGCCTCGCATTCTGAGTGTTTCACAGGAAGAAACATCAAGGCAGTGTGTCACACCTTCTCATGAAGAGACAAGAGGCCCAACATGGCCTGCTCTTAGCTCATGAAAAAACAAAGTCAACAAAGCCCGAAAAATCTTTTGGGCAAATAACATTCAGAGATGTTTTCGTTTTCTTTACATGTGTTCATTTACATGGCTTGTCTCTCAGCATTAATAAGGAAATGGATGCTTTTCTTTAAAGCATTTTGCCGATGAGACTTCACCAGTTCCTTAGTAATTACAAATATAAGTCACGTTAAACACACTGAATGTGCCATCAAGTCACATGCCAGGTCCCAAGGTGCAAGACAAGGATATATACACGCTCAAAAGCGTTCCCAAGCATTTCCATGTAACAGTTACATTAAGGTAACTAATCAACACAGCCAGCCATACAATCCATCAACGGTTAAGTCTTACAACACTGATGTGATGTTACACTACTACCCAATCAATTGTCTGCATCAAAACTACGATTGCTTTATAATGACAAGGTTAATTCTCTATATTTTTGGCATTATTTCAGCAGCTTTTAAATGTCTTTTAAATGGCTTTCATGTGTTTTATATGTGCACAGATGTTTTAAGTACCGTATAATCTTTCCCAGTTGTAGTTTGGCTTGCTTATGTACGTGCACTCGCAAGTTCTACCAAAATAGTAGCTTTGTAAAGTGAGATTGAGAAAATATATATTATTCTAAATACTTAGTGCTTAACATTTAAAACGCAAAGGAGACTGAACTCAACTACATTAGGATATTAATTGAAACCCGTTAAACAATGACTGGAGCAGTGAGGTCATTCAGATATAAGGCCATTAAATGTCAAAGTTCATGCTCTGAGGTATGCTTGCACTCACTTCCCTCTGTCTTTTACCCAAAAATAATAATTACACAATAAACAACTAAGTCACGTAGTATTTACAGCATTGTCAGATATGCACAATATAATCTACGTATAGTAAAATAATTCCGCTATGTATTAAAAGGACGACTATGTTCAAATTCAAAATCTTACCATCAGTCAAAGTTTTCCCTTACATTTGTGAATTTCATGAGGACAAATTGTTTGGATGACAATCAAATAACTTACTTCAAATGCAGAGTACTACGGTAATACTATTCAGACAATTGTAGCTTCAAAAATAAAATGAAAATACTCAATGGCAAGACCTCAGCTTCGTGACAATGACGGCAGCGAGTTGTTGTGGGTCCGTCAGATGAGGGTTTTTCTCCATGACAGAGTGCACCACGAAAGCGGGGAAGATGTTGCAGAGGTTGCGGTATGTTTGGTACTGGTGCTCTGGGATGACATGGCGCTCCTGGTGCTCGGCTTGAGGCGGGTTCTCCCACGGAGACCTCCAGATCTGCTCCATCTTGTCAGGCATGCTGCGGACCATCACCCGCTCACAACACGGCTGCATCAGGCTGTTACTCAGGGGGTACGAGTGGTATCCATAGGACTCACTGCCACAGGGCAGCGGGTCCCAGCTGGCGTGCTGTTCGCGGCACAGTGGGGGTCTACGCTGCCTCATGGGGTTACTCTCGTACAGCCTGGAGTCTGAGATGCTGTCCATACGTGTCATGCCCAGGGAGCGTCCCGGCTGCGAGGACTGTGACGGTAGGACATTCTGAGGTAAGGGGTAGTCCCCTGGGCAGCTGGACCGGGCCCCAACAACAGGGTGCTGGACATGCGGTGTCAGGTGGGATATGGACTGCTTCCTGCTTGGACCCTGCTTGGGCTCCTCATGGCCATAGCTCTGCACCCGGGTCAGGGCCTCGTGATGGAACCCCCCATGGGAGAAGGCCTGGAGTCTGCTCTGTGCAGGAGACTGCTGTCCCTTCATGCTCTCATCCAGGCTACTGTCCACTGAGCTCATGTATAATTCCCCATAAGAGGAAAAGGAGTCACTGTTAGAATGGCTGAGGCAGGGCTCAGGGCAATGCTGGCTGGGATTTCTCGGATAAACCCCGTGCTCATGCTCCATGCTACAGAAGCTGTCTACGTTGTGCATGCTGCTCATGCTCATGTTAGAAAACTCACTAAGCATGGAGTAGTATCCATGGTCCGTGCTCACAGAATCGTACTTAGGAAACTGTTCACTGTAAGTGACAGAAGCGCCATGGCTGTTGGTGACTAGGATGGGTGGGTGTGGGTACTGTACACTAGACATGTGCTCCAGTGAGCTGTGGGTGAACTGGAGGGAGCCGGGCACTGGGCTGCTGGCTGATCGTGTGTTCAAGGCACCAGCCGCGTGGCTCTTTGCAGGCTGCATGGTGGGCACGCTGAGGGCAGACACGAGGGAAGGCACAGAATTTGCCTCAGGCTTACGGACAGCGGACAGTCTCTCCTCTGGCTCGCAGGTGACTGAGCGGATGCTGGGGTCAGACTGGCGCTTGGGGGCCACACGTTTAGCCTCAGAGCCACTCTCCCCCTTAGCTGTGGCGGGTCCAGTGCCACACTTGGCCAGGGCCCCCTCGCTCATTGTCTTCACAGCAGACAACTTGGCAAACGCCCTCAGTTCATCAGCCACTGACCGCTGGGGCTGGTTTGCACGCTCTGGGTGGTAGTACTTGCACTTATGTCCATAAGTGCATTTTTTCCCTGTTTAAGGTGATATAAAAGAGAGCACAAATTAAACAATTTGTACATCAGCAGTACAACCACAAAATTACAATATAATTATTTGTTGAGACAATCTACCATATGGACAAGGTTGCTTTTTGTGCTCTGGAACAACAGGACGCTTGCGGAGAAAATTCTCTAAACTTGGACCATGTCTTCCCAAAGGATCATCAGGTGGCATGAATCTAAAACATAAAAAGAGAATATGCTTAGTTATTCTGTAGTGAATTACACTCATTACCCAAGTAAGGGCTTTGATGACTTACTTATCATTGACAAACGAGTACATCAGCAGCCGCTCCTCTATGAACTTCTTCCACTCCGGCTTCTCGTTCTGTAAGTCCCTGTAGTTGTCATTTGACACAATAATGCCATCAGAGTCACAGGCCAGCTTCACTATAAAGCGATCATCGTAGCACACCACTCTCCTTCCCTGGACCCTCCGAGATGGGGTGAACACTAGGATCTTTTCTTTCTCCAGCTTCCGCAAAATATCTTGGTCTGTGAAATGAAAGTTAAAACATCAGTCAAGAACAGCAGCGTACAAATTGTTACACGGAACTCTGTAGGCCTATGTACCTGTGGTTTGCGTGATTCCACATTGAGATTTTCATATGCATTACATTTGTAAACAAACAAATTAATTGCGGCTTAACGTCATCCATTTAAAATGGTAACAGTTATTTTGCTCACAGTGGGTGCTTTTTTTGCACGGGGATAATTGAGCTCAATGTTCACACACGTTGATAAAATAAAAAAACACACACACTCCCCCCCAAAACATAGACAACCTTTTTAGAAAATATCTCGGGCAGGCACGTCTAAATGAAGTAGAGCTTTAGTACCTGTAATGGGGGCATCAGGTCTCGACTGCTCTTTCCTCCAGGCAGGAACAAACACTGTGATGTCTTTGTGTCCTTTCTCCACAAACCAATCAACAGCCAATTGGATACCAAGGCAAGAGAAAACCTCTTTGTTTCCATGGCTACAAAACAAAACAACCACATAGTAAAAAGGTCTGCTTGTAAAGGTAATTCAAGTACAGCCATTGAAAAACAGATGGTTCAGAACACATTCTGCATGAGGTGAGGTACAAAATGAGACTTACCTCATTGCCACATTCTAAAAGAGACTTACCTCATTGCCACGTTCGATCCATCAATGACGATAGGCCTGAGATTATCATAAGGATCCACGGAATCATCTTCAAGTGACAACTCCGGACTGACAGCCTCTTTGACACAGGGGCCTCCACGGGAGACCAACGTGCCTGTATTACTACTGGCTTGAACTTCCGGTTCACCTTTATTACCAAGCCTCACAAGCTCAGCCAGAATATCATTGATAAGGGCAGAAGCCCCTAATTTGTTCAGCACTGTCTCCACCTGTTCACCTGAGTATCCCAGCTTCAAGGCAAACTCCATCTTGGTTTGGTACACCTTGTCGCTGGCATGTTTGAGCACTGCGGCGGCCTTGGTGTCGTCAGGGCGGAGCTCTGGTAGAGTGCTGCTCTGGGAGAAGCTGGGCCGGTCCAGACATGGAGAGCGACAGAGCTGACGGTGAGGCTTGGTGGCACTGAAGAGCTCCTTCCTCTTACAGCTGCCCCTGTTCACCTGCAGCTGATGCTCTGACTCGCTCTCTGAGCTGTTCCCCTCCTCCGACTCCCCACTGGGCTGCTGGGCCTCAGTCAGCTCAGGGGCCTCTTCCCTGTAAGGGTGTTTCTCCATTTTGATCTTCTCCACCATCGACCATGCCGTCATTACGTTCCTCTCGCCACCGGAGATGTCCACCACATGCTCCCTCACCTCCACCACAGCCTGAGAGTCATACTCGATGGCTGGCTTCAGCGCAACCAGCTGTTTGTGTTGAGCCAATGTTAGATGCTCCCTCTTTAGGTGAGCTGGCGAAGTTAAGGAAACTATGTAATCCTGGAAAAAAACAAAGGGCGATTGTCAATAAAAACACCAAACTGGCCAAATGTCATCCCTGCCTACAAGTAAAATATTCAATGCATGTCTAATAGGGCTGGGAATTGCCAGGGACCTCACGATATGATATTATCACGATATTTAGGTACTGATGCGACATTCTATATGCATTGCAATTCCATACTGCGATTTTATTGCGATTTCATGTTCGAAACATATTGCTCACTATATGTCTGCTGCAGAGAGACGAGAGCATTAGAGTTTATCAGTCATGGAAATAAAAGCGTTGAAAACATGATGGCTCACTATTTTTTTTAAAGAACAAGATATAGGATGAAAAATACAGTAGTTTGGCCCAGGTACAGCCGACTAGCGCTAGCTAACATTATCTAGCCAAAAAGTATCAATTACCTAGTCAAAGTATCGATACAATATCATCTAAAATAATATTGTGATATGTAACTGTATTGATTTTTCCCCCATCACTAATGTCTAATGCATTTGTAAATGTTAAGTATGGCCTTAAGAGCTGGGACGATTAAACTAAATATTACAGACACAGACATTGCCTTCCACTTAACGAAACATTTTGCGCACATTGGTAATTTTTGGAGATTAGGCTACACAACGTTCCTGCAGATTTTTGGGTTCTAAAAACCTTTTGGTGAACATTAATGTCCATTATCCTGATTCATGCAATGAACGTATCTGCCCTGTAGGCCTACCTGTTTCCCTGCCAGCTCTCACGCCCTCTCTCCACTGTGAGTTTAGGACTGAACAGAGACACAGGAGAGGTGGTTGAACTTAACCTGTGCTTTATTACTCCCCCTGCATGTATCCATGCGTATACTGTATACATGTATTAATGCGCACCATTACACGTCCTCCTTTTTGTAAAGACAGATTTAATCAAGACACTTTTCAGGAACTTGAGATAAAAACTTTTTTTAAAGGTGCAATATGCAGAAATCGCTCCACCATTTCCTGGTCGCTAAAATTCTAATAGTTTGCCTCATTTCAGTTTGTGACAAAACAAGCAAGTACCGCTGTGAAATATATTTTCAATAACCAAAAATATTGTATTTTCAGCTGTTTGAAGCTGGTGTACAAAACCTAAAGTAAAAGACGCAAAAACTAAAACTTAAGAAAGGGAAGCATAGAAACAGCGCATACAGAACAGATCTATGGCTTCTTAGACTTGCTTTCAATGAGAATGACAGATCTATAACTCACATTTCTATGTGAATTTGGTCGGGTCGCCCAAAAAGTTACATATTGCAGCTTTAACCAATTTCTTTTTCAGGAACATTTATTTTCAGAAGCCAGGGTAGACTACCTGAACCTCTAAGCTGTGGTAGGGGGTTATTCTGGCCCTTGATCACACAGCTATGTGTCTCTATAAGTTCATCCTCAAAGGAGGTCTTATGATGCAACTAGAACTTGTGGTCGTGGGGTTGTCTGGTAGGACGCTCTGTGGGGTGACATGTAGCTGACACCTGTTTCTTCCCTGGCTGCCTATTGGCGTCTCCATGTTGTAGGATTTTTTTAGTCTCTGCCGAGCTGCTGACTGTGCCAATGCTGGGGACGTTCTTGATCCAGACTCGTTGTCCCGGAACAAGGTTTGGTCGTTCCTGCGTTCTCCGTCGTCTGTTGTACCAGGCAGCTTTTTTGTCCTTCATTTCCCTATCCTTCCTCTCAAAGGACTTGAGGTCTGGCCACTCAGGTTTGAGTTGAGATTGAATGACTGGCAAGGGAGTTCTGATGTTGCGCCACATCAGCAGCTGAGTTCGGACGCACCATGAGCCAGAGGGGTGGCATGGTACACCATGAGCGCTTTGTGAGGATTGTCTCAGTTTTCAGCAAGGGCTTCACAGTTCACCGCCCGCTCTGCTTCGCCATTGCTCTGGGGGTATCGTGGACTACTTGTCACATGAGAACTGGGGTCCATGGTCTGTCACTAGGGTCACATGGACCCCATGTCTCCCAAAGATTGCTTTCACCCTCTCTGTAACAGTTGTGATTGTGGTCAGAGTGGCTACCTCAATGTAGCGAGATAAGTTTCTGTCGTGGTCGTGAGGTTAGGGCCACAGGTAGCCTGGTGGTTAGCGCGTTGGGCCAGTAACCAAAAGGTCACTAGTTTGAATCCCCAAGCTGACAAGGTGAAAAATCTGTGAGCAAGGCACATAACCCTAATTGCTTCCAGGGTTGCCGTTGATCATGGCTGAACCTGGCCGTGACCCCACTCTCCGAGGATGTTTGGGGTTTTAGGCTGGGTTTCTGTATAGTACTTTGTGACATCTGCTGATGTAAAAAGGGCTTTATAAATACATGTGATTGATTGATTGATGTCTCAGGGAGTGTTGGGAATTACATTTCCAATTCACACATGCGTATAATACACACTTGTACATGTGTGTAAAAGGACAAATATAAGCACCCACCAAATTACTATTATTATTTAGAGGCGCGTCAGAGGTTCTGGAGCATTGTAGCTTTCCTTTGCACAAGTCTCACATTGGCTCACAGTCTCCTTGATCGGTTTAGACAGGCCTGGCCACCAAACTGACAGCTGTGCTCTTGCCATGCACTTGATGTCCTGGCTCCAGCATTTCTTGTTGCATTGTTGACCATTCTGTTGCCCTTCATTAGCAAGCCATCCGCCCTCAAGAGGTCCTGTCTGCGTTGCCAGCATGGTTGAAGTTGGGGTGGGGCTGCTTTTCTGTTTGTCCACTTTGTCTATATGAGGGTTTTTAAAAACTATTTACACACCTCAACCTCTTCTTGGGCTCTCTGTAGTTCACTCAGCTTTGTGTCTGTTGCAGGTAACTAACTGTTGGATGATGTGGTTGATGTAGGTTTGACGTCCATCTCCCGTGTCATGTCTTTCTCAGTAAGTGCCCCCGGGAGTGGAGCTCGAGAGAGCATCGGCTGTCACCAAATTCTTGCCTGGGACGTGCATGAGCCGATAGGGGAAGCGTATTAGCCTGAGTCAGAATCTCAGTATGCGAGGAGATAGATCATCCAGCGCTCTTGTGCCTAGGCATGAAATAAGAGGCCTGTTCTGATCATGAAGTCCAACCCTGGCAGGTGCCTAAGTTTGGAAACACTCACAAGCCCAGGTAACAGCAAGAGTCTCCTTCTCAATTTGAGCGTATCTGCGCTCCGTCTCTATCATACTGCATGATATGAAGGCCACAGGCCTCCACTCAACCGACTGTGACAGTTGGGAAACTAAGGACTCCGTCCAGTCCATATGAGGATGCATCTGCAGACACTTGTCTGCTCGTCAGGGCAGTATTGTGCAAGAACTGCAGGACAACTCAGTTCTGTTTGCATTTCTCAAACGCTGTTTGCTGTGCACAGTCCCACATCTAGTTCTTGTCAGCTTTCAGGAGGTCCCTGATTGGGTTTGTCAGTTCTGCAATGTTTGGAGATAACTTTGTCGTAGTTCACCATGCCCATGAAGCATTGAACATATGTGATGTCTTTGGGCACTGGCATCTCAGTCTGTATGACATGACCCAGAAACTTTACCTGCTCCACTGCAAACTGACATTTCTCGCTGCGTGTCAGCCCCTGCTCTTGAAGTCTCTCCAGTACTTTCTGCAGTCGTTGGTGCTTCTTTTCCCATATTTGTCAGAACACCAGGATGTCGTCTGCATGGCATACGCTTCTTTCCAGTCCATCCAGCATTTGGGTGATGCATTTCTGCAAGTGCTCTGGTGCTGATGATATTCCAAAGAGGAGCCTGCTGAAACGATACCTTCCAAAAAGGTGTTATGAAGGTGGTGAGCGGGGCTGAGTTTGTGTGTAGCGGGATCTGCCAGAACCCCGCTGTGGCATCTAGCTTGGAGAAAACTGTTGCTGCTGACAGTTTGGCCAGCGTCTGATCCACTGCAGGTAAGATGTGTCTTTCTCTAGACACATTCTCATTCAGATGTCATATGTACGCGTATTCTGATGTTTGTCATTCTATGGGTGTGGCCACGTCCATCATCCGATATAGTTTCACTGACTTTTTTTCAACAGGGGCAGCAGGACACGGCATGGCACCGACAAGGCAAAGGGTGTGGCTAACTCTTTCAGCTTTATTTTGTACTCCCCGTTTCCCTAGTTCTGTGAACACTTTGGGATACAGTTCTCTGTAGTTAGGTGATGGCTCATGTATGGCATTCACTGGTTTGAGCAGCTGCAGGTCCTGTATAGCAGGCAACACTAGCAGTTGGGACACCCGAACACTGAGTGTTTCACTGTTTTGCCCACGTGCTCTAGAGTGCCATTGAATGGTCCTCTCACCTGTAACAGTGTGTTGCTTGGACCACACAGGTTCTTTGTTGCTCTGCTGAGGGCTCCATCTCTCTGCTGTTTGGAGTAGAGACTGGCTGGGATAGCCGTCATTCTTGCTCCAATCTCCAGCTTGTCACCTGTTGGCCATTCATCTTCACATTCGGTCTCCACACATCAACTGAATCCATATTTCTATTTCTCCAAGAAAAATATTTTCAATGCTCTCTGTCATGTCATGGATTTCATCTACATGATTTACACACAGCTGCAAAATGTCCTTTCTTCTGGCATTTTCTATCCTTTGCCTGTGGTGCAGGGCAACTGTACAGTGAGTGTGGCGCTGGCTTACCACACCTTCCACATCCTGTGGTTTGATTGACAGTTCCATACCATTTCTGTCCATTTTTCACTGGATGCCGTTTGCCCATTCTCTGGAATGTCATTGCATCCATCTTTGCCTCTTTCATGTCTGAGCTGCTTTTTGATTTCCTCCAGTTGTCTTCTTTTTGTAATGGCTTTTGTGAGAGTCAACGCTGAGTCTAGCTACTGCCCGTGATCCATTGTGTCTACTACCAGCTTGTTTATGATCATCACCTCTTGGAGTACCCCCCCATACTGGCAGTGCTCTGCTAGTTTATGAACTGCAGTGATAAATGTCTCAGCTGTCTCGCCTGGCTCTTGACACCGTTTGATGAGTCTAGCCCTCTCATAGATTGTGTTTGCACACAAAATGATTCTCAAAAGCATCTCTGACTTTCATAAAGCTCTTTTTGTTTTCACTAGTTAAGGCTAACGTTGAGAGAACATCAGCTTTATCCCCCATTGTGTACACTAGTGAGTTGACTTGGTATTCTTCAGATCTTTCATTTAAGCCTGCTGCTATACAAAATCTTTCAAACCTCAAGATCCAATTGGGCCAGTTACCAAAGTCTGTGAAGTCAAAGTTTTCCGGTGGGATGATTGAAAACAGTGACATCTTTACCTTTTTTCAGGTGAACTTTTTCGGTTGCTAGCTTAGCTGTTATTGTCAGCTGCTCCCAGGGGAGAACGACTGTCCCCGCTCATTCAAGCCACAGAAGTTCAAGGCTGACCGTGGTACTGCAGGCATTGTTTGTAGAAAACAGGATCCCCGTTATTCTTAACCAACTTCATTTGCGCTATTGAGTTCACATACACATTACCAGTCAAAAATGTGGACACACCTACTCATTCAAGGGGTTTTCTTTATTTTTACATTGTAGAATAATAGTGAAGACATCAAAACTATGAAATAACACATATGGAATCATGTATTAACCAAAAAAGTGTTAAAACAAATCAAAATATATTTTATATTTGAGATTCTTCAAATAGCCACCCTTTGCCTTGATGACAGCTTTGCACACACTTGGCATTCTCTTAACCAGCTTCATAAAGGTAGTCACCTGGAATGCATTTCAATTAACAGGTGTGCTTTGTTAAAAGTTAATTTATGGAATTTCTTTCCTTCTTAATGCGTTTGAGCCAATCCAATAGTAGGAAATAGTAAAAAATAAAGAAAAACCCTGGAATGAGTAGGTGTGTCCAAACTTTTGACTGGTACTGTGTGTGTGTGTGTGTATGTGCATATATGTCATTGGCTGCTCTCTTTTTTCTCTCCTGGCTGCTCCGTCTAGCAACGAATCTCCACTCTGACTTGCTCACTTAAGGCCAAATCACACTTTTGTGCGAGAGTAGCGAGACTCAATTCACATACACTGCGTACCGTATGCCAACGTAATTGTAATGAAAATCCATTATAAACGTTGATACACTGTATGTTCGCTATGTAGCTAACCCCTGGGAATATTGTTGTGTGTTCCTTTTTACTTGCCTAAGATGTCCTACAGGCTCCACAGTACCTGGGCTAAACAGTTGTTGTTATACTAGCTCACGAACATGAGGATGTTTATAAACCAAACACAGTATTCTCTCTTGAAATTGGAGTTCCTTGAGTTTTCCAGCCGTAGCCTGCCTAGGCTATATGCCTATACGATCAAAATCAACACAGGTTGGCTGCAATTGTTTTTAAATATGTAGCCTATTTGACTGATAAACCTTAGCTTACAGCCAAATACATTTTAAACTACATCTTTAGTCTACTTGGCATAAGGGAGATCATAACAATCCTCTAATTCATTTTCTACAAAACAACCCACACAATTGATTCACTCATTTTACAAGCATTGCTTCGCGTAGACGCAAGAAAAATATACTTGGTTTCTAATTTGATGCGCTGATGCCGTTGACGCTTGCGGCCCGTCTATTCTCTCATTCACTCATATGCATTCTATCCAGCGTTACGCTTCGAACACACCGACTGCGTCATTGCGTTTAGGTACACCAGAAGTACATTCATTTCCAATGGAACGCTGCGTTTGCCTTGCAGTGCGTTCTGTGTTGTGCATACGTTGGATTTATCGAACGTATGCGTCAAACTGTATGCGTAAATGGGTTGACAGAAATGGTAGCAGAAGGTGAATGTTTTGTTGCACACATATCTAGATGCTGCATACTATTTTGCGCAATGACGCAGTCAGTGTGTTCAAAGCGTCAGCACACTCATTCACGTGTGTAAAAATGCTTGTCGTTTGAATTGGGATTTACGCCGCTTACACATTCCAAATGTGCAGTCTGTTGCGTTGCGCCGGAAGTCATACATTGGTGACGGTCTGCAACGTAGTGGCATTGCAGCGCCCGCTTGCGTCCGAGGCTCCGTTGCGAAACGCATGCCGTATACTTTGGGTACGTTCGTAAATTCCCTCTGGACGCTCTCCTCTGAAATGCAAGCGCTCTGGTTCGAGCGTCTGGGGCGCTTGCTAACGACAAATTTATTAACGATAAACAGTTCACAAATAAAAAAGGCTTAAATCAGAGAAGGCGTGACTGCTCTCTTTTGGGTAGTAAACAATGTTGTTTCATCCATTTTTGAGACTCTGGTTGACAGTGACAGTGATGAAGACAATGTAAGATCAACGCATTAGCCTTGCAACATGCATTTGGCGTGTCAGTGTGTCACGAACCTTGTTTTTAGCTACAGACAGTAACAGCAACCTAGCTAGCTAACGTTGGCAAGTGCAATCAGCTGATTGTCAGCTGGAATGGCAATATCTAGAATAGTATAACGGAACTTACTTAGCTAGTAACATAGCAATGTTTTTCATTTGGGATTTTTAGGAGTATGACACTGCCAACATTGACATGGAAATCCTGAATATGTTAACACCCAATCCGCAGTTTATGCACACACGGATTCCAGACTATGCCGAAAAAATTGATGAGGACTTCAAAATGAAAAGGAGCACCTTTAAAAACCCTCTGCGAGGAAACAGCTACCCAAATAACCAACCAGGCAGTCGGTCGTCCATCCATTCTAGCAGACAAGCAGCTCATGATTGTGCTGTGGTTACTAGGAAATCAGGAGTCATTCAGGTGAATATTGTCGTGCCATTATAAACTAATCATGATTATGGATGTGATCAGGTACAGAACTTGACAAAATGATGTCCAAATCTACAGTACCACACCATTGATAAGCAACGTCATAACTTGCCAACTCCATCACAGCTAGCCACTGTAGTCCATACACGTGCACAGACCAACAACATACAATTATAGACCTAGGTACTTCAAACACTGTAATAAGTTGTCATAATGCTCAGACAACAGGTAAACAGGGCCACAGACTGTTATTCGCACATTTCAAAATATATAATAAAATATACAGCAAGCGATCTGCAATAAAACTCACCAGAAATCCATCCTGGTTAATGGTAAATAGGTTTTGTTTACGTGATATTGACATTACCTTTCAACTGTCATAAAGCACTGTTGACAGTACTTTAATTAATTGCTATTATTAGCTATTTTTTACTGATCTATTTTTTACTTAACACTTTAGTTTTTATTTTCTTAAAACTGTATTGTTGGTTAAGGGCTTGTAAGTAAGCATTTCACTGTAAGGTCTACACCTGTTGTATTCGGTGCATGTGGCAAATAAAATTTGATTTGATTTAAAAGGCACATGGTATCGCTGACGCCTTGTGGTGGTAATGACAAACTGCATGTTACTGCAGCATCATTTGTATTTGATCTCGAATCATGGCCTAGTTAGCAAAGAGTGAATTTAGGTTCTGAGTAGTGTTATGTTATTATAACAGTTATTTCATAATGTATATAATATCATGATATATTTTATTCCTTTGTGCATGGGAATCGGCGACAGGTTCGATATCTCTAAATCTATGATCGAGGCCTGCATCTCTCTGTACGAGTCATCGTATGGCCAACGGGCCAGAGCACAAGAAGTCATCAGTGGCTTCGCAAAGGCAGCTAAGTTCCCTGGGGTGATCGGAGCAATTGACGGAAAACACATTCCCATCAAGGCCCACCGAGAATACCCTGAGACATATGACAACTGAAAGTCGTTCCATTCTTTGCACCTCCAGGCCATCTGTGATGACAAAATGCTTTTCACAAGTGTATTTAGTGCCTATCCCGGCACAGTGCATGATGCAAGGGTGTACCGGAACTCAGACCTGCACCAGATGATTACCGCCAACCCTCAGTCTATTGTGCCCAACGACACCCACATCCTGGGGGATCCTGCATACCCTCTACAACCATGGCTGCTGGTTCCCTTCAACGATAACGGCCACCTATCAGGAGTTCAAAAAAGCTTCAACACCTCACTCTGCACCACAAGGTGCACAATAGAGAGGTCCTTGGCCCACCTGAAGGGAAGGTTCAGGCGCTGAAGTACCTTGATATGAACGGCACTGACCTGATCCCACTCTGTATACTTGCATGTGTGCAACACAAAATGTTTGTCTCTGCAATGATGATACCATAGATGGTGTGCTCCGGGGCATGCTACACGGTGAACAACCCCTGGACCCACCCCTAGTCCCTGGATCAGAGTTGGGCACCCCACCTCAAGATGTGTGTATGAGATGGAGCCAGCACTTACTATTTCACTGCAGCGCTCTCTCTGTTTCACAGATTGTCTTGTTTGTCCCTCATCCTCTGGCTCGGTGGACTCTGCTTGTGTCAGGTCAGGTTGAGCGGTGGGCTTTGGAGCAATTGGTAGACCTAACATGGGCTGAAACCCACTGATGTTGCTGGCTATTGACACAGGGTTGATGTATCTATGAAGGAGGGTGTCTAGCGCATTAAAATATGGGCATGTTGCCCTTCCTGAGACCGATTTTTTGTTATTAGAGAGGGTCTCCTTGTACACATTTAACATGCTTTTCCACTTGTTGTCACATTGGGGGCCTGTGACCTGATGGCCTTTCTTATGCATTTATAGTGCTATGAGCTCCCAGGCAGCTTTTTTTCTCATTTTTGAAGAATGGAAATTTGATTTGTATTGTTCATAAAGTGCAATGAGGAAAAGGACCGCTGCCTGGTCCCAGGTGAACCCTGCTACCCCTGACTCAATGGCTCCCTGACTGACTGCTGAGGTTTCCTCACTGGCTCCCTGAATCCCTTGCTCCCCCACTGGTTGGCTCCTGCAGTGATCCTGATCCTCTACAAAATAAAAATAAATACAACAATATTAAAGTTACTGTCATAGTAAAGTGCTATTATATGGTGCAATTCTCTATTGGCCCGTCTGATAATTACTAGGTTGAAGACAACAACCCCTAGATCAATTAGAGGATGGAGAAACTTGGCTAGCTAACATTAGCTAGCTAGCCAACATTAGCTTAATTAGCTAGCTAGCCAACATGAGCTAAATTAGCTAGCTAGCCAACATTAGCTAGCTAGCCAACATTAGCTAAATTAGCTAGCTAGCCAACATTAGCTAAATTAGCTAACTAGCCAACATTAGCTAAATTAGCTAGCTAGCCAAGTTAGCATTAGCTTACCTAGTAGTGAACATAATAAATTACATACACCTTCAATCTTCATGAACACGTACATATGCTACATAACTAAATTACCTCCTTGGTTTGTTTTGCCATTACATTTGGCAATATGTTGAATTCTAACTTCAAGTGTATCAATATACCACATCCATCACATCTTACAGTTACGGACACTACCATTTTGAAATTGGATAGAACTCTCGCAGACGCTCGGGTCAACCCTACTACTTGGCCAGAGCGTCCAGTGTGCGCTCTGAACGCTCCGAGAGCGAAACGCTCTGAATTTACAAACGGACAATTTGACAACGCTCTGAATTTACGAACGCCCAGAGCGCACTCTGAGCGCTCTCTGGCACACCAGAGTGAATTTACGAACGCACCCTTTGAATTTTACCCAACTCTGCATTGTTTTCAGTCTGGCCAGAGTGAACAGGAAGTTACCAAACCACAGAACAAGATAAAAATGTGGTTTTCGGAGATGGCTTTATGGGATAGCTAGCGACTTTTAAACAATTACCCATTCCTGTAAATGAGTGCTATTTTAATAGTAATGTTGATACAACATTGGCTGTTAAGTCAATCATACAGTATTATGACTGTAGCCTCCCGTTTTAATTCCGAAAAGTTTGTGATAGTAATAACGTTTGTTGTTTATGATTATAATTATTAGCTGTAGCTACAGTATATTCAACCTAGTATAGCTTTCAGCTAGCTAGCTAATGTTAGCTGCTTTATGTAAGCAGGCTTTACTTGCTAGAAAGTAACTAGTGCTGAGCGGTTTTTAAACAACTAATTGTCGGACGTCCGTTAAATTATTTGAATTCCATTTCGTTCTTTTTTTTTTCTGTGCGCTTGATGTGCAGTTTCTGTAGAGATAAATCAGATCAAGCCTGAACTGTGCGATAGTAGGGAGTTGTAGTTTCCAACAGGCCAATATTCTACATAGTTTAGTGCAGAAAACATTGTAATTAACTACAATGACCATAATCCATTGCACGCCCGCTTAAACTAGTCCAGTCTGTGCGGATCAAGACACGGAGACAAATGTGCAATCGAGAGGAATAGAAAGCAGTTGCTTCGAGAGCCTGAAAATACATGATCTAAGTGATTGATAGTTGGTATTCAGCGGTCATAAAAGTATGCCTTATTTACTTTGAAGAACTACTCAAATAATGATTTTGTCAGACAGCATTGGCAGCAGCTCTATGAAAAAGTCATCAAATAAAACAAATATTTTTGTAAAGTCATGTAAATAAATGATGGTTAATAAGTGATAAGCAGTAATTGGCAGTCACTACCGTCATGGGACTTTTATTAATTGTTTTTGTCACGTTCGTTCATAAACAGGACGGACCAAGGCGCAGCGTGATATGCCAACATGTTTATTAAACAAATAAACACAACGACAAAACAATAAACTAACGATACGCAACGTCCTAAGGTACACACAACAAACCTAACACGGAACAAGATCCCACAACCCACTAGTGCCAATAGGCTGCCTAAGTATGGTCCCCAATCACAGACAATGAGCAACAGCTGCCTCTGATTGGGAACCACACCGGCCAACATAGATCTAGACATACTAGATCTCAACATAGAAAATACAACATAGAAAAACACAACAAGGAAAATACACACCCTGACTCAACATATAAGCGTCCTCTGAGTCAGGGCGTGACAGTACCCCCCCCCCCCAAAGGTGCGGACTCCAACCACACAACATAAACATGGCCGGGTGGGCATTCCGCCTTGGAGGCGGATCCGGTTCAGGGCGATGACCTCTCACTCTTCGCCTCCCTGTTGCGCCCCTGGTCTGGTCTAGACCTCGGCGCGTTGCTTCCCCTCTCCTTCCTCCCACTATACTCCAAGCCCTGTCTGGACCCTGGTGTGGGAGACCCCGAACCTGGAGAGGGGCTGACGTCTGGGTCTGGACTGGAGCCGCTGACCGGAGCTGGTCCGGGCACTGGTGGAGCGGACTGCTCAGGCTCCGGACTGGAGCCCGGTGGAGCGGACTGCACTGGCTCTGGAGTGGAGCATCTGACCGGAGCTGGGTCAGGCACCGGTGGAGCGGACTGCTCTGGCTCCGGAGTGGAGCCGCTGACCGGAGCTGGACTGAACCCCAGTGAAGCGGATTGCTCTGGCTCCGGAGTGGAGCAGCTGACCGGAGTTGAACTGACCGGAGCGACGCGCACCACTGGCTTGGTGCGAGGGACAGGAATAGGCCGGACCGGGCTGGCGACACGCACCACTGGCTTGGTGCGAGGGGCAGGAACAGGCCGGGCAGGGCAGGCAACGCGCACCACTGGCTTGGTGCTAGGGACAGGAACAGGCCAGACCGGGCTGGCGACGCGCACCACTGGCTTGGTGCGAGGGGCAGGAACAGGCCGGGCCGGGCTGGCGACGCGCACCACTGGCTTGGTGCGAGGGGCAGGAACGGGCCGGGCCGTACTGGGAACACGCACCACTGGCTTAGTGCGGGGAGCAGGAACGGGCCGGACCGGACTGGCGACACGAGGAGCGGGGCTGGATTCCTTTATTAACCCCCGCTCCTTCTGCTGCCTAACCAGCTCCTCTCGCCATGCCTCTACACCTTCCTTCTGCTCCCTCTGAACCAATGGCCCCCGTAATCTGGTGGCCTCCTCTCCTAACCAGCAGATCCGCCCTGTCGCGGCCCCCTGCTGCCTCGTCGTCCACACTGTGTGCCCCGCCCAATTTTTTGGGGGGGATTGCCTCTCCACCCTGATCAGGGCCTCCCGCTTTCTTGCCAGATCCTCTCTCATCTCCTGCCAAGTCCATCCTCTCTGCTCCTCCTCGGCACACTGCTTGGTCCAGGTCTGGTGGGATCTTCTGTCACGTTCGTTCATAAACGGGACGGACCAAGGCGCAGCGTGATATGCCAACATGTTTATTAAACGAATAAACACAACGACAAAACAATAAACTAACGATACGCAACGTCCTAAGGTACACACAACAAACCTAACACGGAACAAGATCCCACAACCCACTAGTGCCAATAGGCTGCCTAAGTATGGTCCCCAATCACAGACAATGAGCAACAGCTGCCTCTGATTGGGAACCACACCGGCCAACATAGATCTAGACATACTAGATCTCAACATAGAAAATACAACATAGAAAAACACAACAAGGAAAATACACACCCCGACTCAACATATAAGCGTCTTCTGAGTCAGGGCGTGACAGTTTTATTCTGTGTTGTTACAGCATTCAACCAACATAATGCAAAGTGTATTTAATATTTAAAAAACATACATATACATATATACAGTGGGGAGAACAAGTATTTGATACACTGCCGATTTTGCAGGTTTTCCTACTTACAAAGCATGTAGAGGTCTGTAATTTTTATCATATGTACACTTCAACTGTGAGAGACGGAATCTAAAACAAAAATCCAGAAAATCACATTGTATGATTTTTAAGTAATTAATTAGCATTTTATTGCATGACATAAGTATTTGATCACCTACCAAACAGTAAGAATTCCGGCTCTCACAGACCTGTTCGTTTTTATTTAAGAAGCCCTCCTGTTCTCCACTCATTACCTGTATTAACTGCACCTATTTGAACTCGTTATCTGTATAACAGACACCTGTCCACACACTCAATCAAACAGACTCCAACCTCTCCACAATGGCCAAGACCAGAGAGCTGTGTAAGGACATCAGGGATAAAATTGTAGACCTGCACAAGGCTGGGATGGGCTACAGGACTATAGGCAAGCAGCTTGGTGAGAAGGCAACAACTGTTGGCGTAATTATTAGAAAATTGAAGAAATTCAAGATGACGGTCAATCACCCTCGGTCTGGGGCTCCATGCAAGATCTCACCTCGTGGGGCATCAATGATCATGAGGAAGGTGAGGGATCAGCCCAGAACTACACGGCAGGACCTGGTCAATGACCTGAAGAGAGCTGGGACCACCGTCTCAAAGAAAAGCATTAGTAACATACTACGCCGTCATGGATTAAAATCCTGCAGCGCACGCAAGGTCCCCCTGCTCAAGCCAGCGCATGTCCAGGCCCGTCTGAAGTTTGCCAATGACCATCTGGATGATCCAGAGGAGGAATGGGAGAAGGTCATGTGGTCTGATGAGACAAAAATAGAGCTTTTTGGTCTAAACTCCACTCGCCGTGTTTGGAGGAAGAAGAAGGATGAGTATAACCCCAAGAACACCATCCCAACCGTGAAGCATGGAGGTGGAAACATCATTCTTTGGGGATGCTTTTCTGCAAAGGGGACAGGACGACTGCACCGTATTGAGGGGAGGATGGATGGGGCCATGTATCGCGAGATCTTGGCCAACAACCTCCTTCCCTCAGTAAGAGCATTGAAGATGGGTTGTGGCTGGGTCTTCCAGCATGACAACAACCCGAAACACACAGCCAGGGCAACTAAGGAGTGGCTCCGTAAGAAGCATCTCAAGGTCCTGGAGTGGCCTAGCCAGTCTCCAGACCTGAACCCAATAGAAAATATTTGGAGGGAGCTGAAAGTCCGTATTGCCCAGCGACAGCCCCGAAACCTGAAGGATCTGGAGAAGGTCTGTATGGAGGAGTGGGCCAAAATCCCTGCTGAAGTGTGTGCAAACCTGGTCAAGACCTACAGGAAACGTATGATCTCTGTAATTTCAAACAAAGGTTTCTGTACCAAATATTAAGGTCTGCTTCTCTGATGTATCAAATACTTATGTCATGCAATAAAATGCAAATTAATTACTTTAAAATCATACAATGTGATTTTCTGAATTTTTGTTTTAGATTCCGTCTCTCACAGTTGAAGTGTACCTATGATATAAATGACAGACCTCTACATGCTTTGTAAGTAGGAAAACCTGCAAAACCGGCAGTGTATCAAATACTTGTTCTCCCCACTGTATATATATCGAAACCCGTTATTATTTTGTAATATTCGCACCAAAACCGAACCGACCTAAAAAAAACACTAGTCGCTCAGCAATAAAAGTAACAAACAAGTTGAGGAAAAAGTTACTTAACATGTTTTATTATTACCTGAAACATGTTTGTCCTGTCTTGAATGAAAAGGTAATGCTTTCCAATATCCCAAAATAAATGCGATCTCTGACGATAGACGGGCTCTCCTCCATCTTGCGTTACAAACACTACACTTGTCCGACCAGTAGTGGGGCAGGACTGCGTGAAAAAGACATATGGACAAAGGAATTCAGTCCATTTGTGTACGAGGCATCATTCTGCTGAGTAGTATTTCTGTCTGTAATAAAGCCCTTTTGTGGGGGAAAAACGTATTATGATTGGCTGGCCCTGGCTCTGCCCAGTCATGTGAAATCCATAGATTAGGGTGTAGTGAATTTATTTCAATTGACTGATTTCCTTATATGAACTGTATATCAGCAAAATCTTTGAAATTGTTGCATGTATCATTTGTATTTTTGTTCAGCAAATTAAACATTACGGTCGACTCCGATGTTGTTTCGATTCTATGTTTGGCGAGGTACATTCACTTCTGACATGTTATGATGAGTTTAGGACTGAAAAGAGACACAGGAGAGGTGGCTGAACTTAACCTGTGCTTTATTACAGTACACACCCATTGTATTTATAGTCAGAGCAAAATTGGTAAATTTATCGTCATATTACTTTTTGCCCATATCGCCCAGCTCTATATTTTACATTTTACATTTTAGTCATTTAACAGACGCTCTTATCCAGTGTTCTGATTCATATTGTTGTGAGTGCATAATTTTTTTTATTTCATACTGGCCCCCCGCGGGAATCGAACCCACAACCCTGGCGTTGCAAGTGCCATGCTCTACCAACTGAGCTACACTGGGCTACAAGAGGAAATCTAAGGTTCCTGAAAAGTAAAAACTGAAATAGTAATAATCAGTGCAAGCTAAAGCATGATGCCAGTGTTTCAATTGTATCCATCCCTGTTAAAATAAAAGATTGAAATAAAACAATTAATAGTTCAATCTTATCCATTGTAATTGACAGAATGTAAAGGCTGAAATGCATTTGAGATAGACATGAGCATTTAAAAACCTTTATTAATTTGTATCCAAATATGCATACAGACCAAGTGCTTTAAAAAAAAAAAATTGACACCAAATGCATGTGCTACTGAAACCAGTACTTCCCCAGGTCTTGCAGATAATAGATAGCTACCTCCATTCGTGCTTCAAGAGGCTCAGCCCATGACATGGGTTGCCTAGCAACACAGCCCTGTCATCAGCTAACTGCTTTTTAGCAGTCACGACTAACACAAAACACAGCCCATCTTTCTTAGCGTGCCTCAAAATATGAGAATTACAATGTTAAACAGAGGTAATATAAGTTGCATACAAGAAACAAACAATTCAGTTCATAGCTACATCATTCCCCCAGTTTTGTACAGATTGCATCCTATTTTCAGATTTACCTTCCACATTGTAAAGAGACAAAGATTAGGGGAAATAGGCATTTGATAACCACTTAAAAACAGGAAATGTCCATCTCTAGTAGTCTTTCTATGGAAAGGAACATAGTATTTTATTCGGTACTTTTCTATCAATGGGTAAAAATTCTGGATTTAGTAATATGATGAGCCTTATGCAGCTAACGTCCTAATGAACATGTGCACAACAGCTTGAAACCTTTGATAGCCCAAATAACACTTATTTAGATATCCTACTTATTTCCCCACCTCTTATTATAGAAAGTGAGAGAGTCAGGATACTACACAAAACCTAAGATAATGGAGTAGATCTGGCCTGAGAAAATGGAATGAAACTACTGTACTTCATCCTAAGGACAACGTTTTTTCTTTCCAGAAGAATAACTAGGCTATACATTATATAAAAATACAACATATTGGGAAGAGGCAAACTCATTCTATAACAAAAGTGGCAGATATTTTATAGGTGTCCTCACAAAGTCAACACAGACATTTGTGTATTTGTAGGAAACCCTGTAGCTACTTCATACAACAATACTGATGTGTTGGAATTTCCTGGAACAAAATGACATAGCTGCGAGGAGCAGAGCAGCGTGAAACAGCATAGAAGCCCCATCTTTCTTTTCTCCACATCACAGCCTGAGACACAGCAAGGCCACAAGACTCAAGCACTGCACATGCACAGGCTTGTGCAGCCCTGTCTCATAGCAACAAGTGGAGCATGTGCCTTCAGAAGGACTAAGATGCTTGGCCAAGCTGAGGCCCCACAGCGAGGCTGCAAAGTACAGATATGCTGCAGTAATGGAGGTACACACCAGAACACTGTGTTCTGAAGCACACAACATTAACGGTTCAACACCATGAGTAGCCTAAGTCCTGGAAGTCAAAACCCATTAAAGGTCAAATAAGGGGTATTTTGAAGTAGCTATGAGGTGTGCAGAATTTGTGAGAAGTGTTCATAGTGCTGATTACATAATGAGATACCAATGATTCATATTGTTGATTAGATAACTACTGTAGCTAACTAGCTAGCTAATGTTAGATTCTACGTTTATTTTGCATAAGCTATGTTTCAGCAACATTTGTGCAAAAGGTAGCTAGGCTAACGTTAGTTAATACTTCTAGCTAACGTTAACTCACAATCATAGTTTACCATACAACACAAATCGACCTAGCTAAACAGTACTATATGTTACTCCTTCCTTCTGGTTACATTGGCTAGTAGCTGAGACCTGTAAAGACTAGCTTAGCTAGCTAGTTAGCTGGAAAGCTTCCAACAGAAATTAACCACATCATTTACGTTAATTTCCGTTCTGTAAAAAATGTAATTAATATTTAAAAATACTCAAACAAGCTAGCGCAGAAAATACTCAAACAAGTTAACTTAGCTAGCTAGCCTAGCACTCTTGTTATTATAGCACAAAACAGTTAACAGTGCGCCTCATAAAGTAACGTTATAACGTTAGCCAATAATGTTGTTGTTGTTGGCAGTAACGTTAGTTAAACTAACGTTTGTTACTAACGTGAGCTAGCTAACTTACTAGCTAGCTACCTAACGTTACCTACCAGAAAACAATAACTAACGTTACACGTAAACATGAAGCTCTAGCCATACATTACCAAATCCACAATATATTAACGTTAGTTTATTAGCCTAGCAAGGCAAGTAGGGAGCTAGCTAGTTAACGGCAAACATTAGCCTGCAGTCCAGAGTAGATCAACTAACGTTAGCTAACTAACTAGTTGACCACTTCTATGCGGCTAACCCGTTGCCGGTAGCTAGCTAGAAAACACGAAGTTAACGTTAACAGTGGCGTTCCTGCAAAGTTATCTTACTTTTGCCTTGGTGCAGTCATCTTCCTTGCCCTCCCCGACGCGTACTATGATGATATTGCTGGTGCTGACATTTGAGCTGTCGCAGCTTGACTCCGCGGATCCGTAGCTGACCCTCACCCGGAAAATACGCTCAATGTGCGGTATGGAGCGGTGAAGCAAAGGGCCTGCATTTGCGGGCACTGCCAGCTCCAAAACCATTTATTTATGGTATATCAACGACCCACGAATATAACCCACTCAGCTGTCTAACGAATTTATTAACCTTAGCTATGATGTCTTGTTAAGAAAGTTCAAAATTGAGCTAGCTATTACAGTCTATCTACGAACATTACAGCAAATAATAAACACAGCTAGCTAAATATCATTCATCATCCCCTCCCTTCATCATTTTTGACTGCCTCCCACAGACTGTCTCTTAGCAACAAGTCATACACCCGAGCAGGCCAGTGAAACGGAAAAGAAACAATATGGTGCCGTTCCAGGTCGTCTTTTTACAATCCCGCTGCGCAGACGATCAGATTTGACAATGCCTTGAGAAGGAATTGATCATCACTACCGCCTCATATAGCCAGGCTACTTTGATCAACACACACATTTTTAACTGCATATTCAATTTGGTTATTTATGTATTCATTTATTTTCAGCAAACTGAAAAAAGTAAGCTATTGTTGGGTTGGCTGACTCATGTGTGCCATCAAAGTATATTACAATAACTCTGGGCATTGTATCTAAAGGCTGTTCTCAGTTGAGATGTGCATGCTGAACTTAAATGTTTGTCCATGTCTCACATAACATAATAATGTGGACACTAAATGCTATCCCCACCCATTATATAGGCTATAGGCCTTCTGTATCACAACTGAAGTCCTATGTAAAACAGTTTTTAGCCTCAACAACATTAATGACTGTCATAAGGTAGTTGATTATGTGTGCATTCTCTTAGCCCCAAGCTGTGCCCTCCTATGCAATGTACTTATCCCTCACTTCCCTAAACTAATTTTCAAGAGACTAGGCCTACCAATCTCCTCTCTACCTGGGTTTATTCAACACACCCTCCTTTGTGTGAAGAGATTGCAGCCTCCCTCCATTGTCCTTCCCTCCCACTGTTTTTCCCCACACACCAGCAAGGACACTCTTTTTAAAACATCTAGGATAGTGTACATCACAAAAGCCTTCAACTCCAAATCTCCTTGCTATCCTGAAGATAAAGCTTGTTTGCAGCCCAAAACATTGGAAGGCTTTTGTTCTAGCATTCTACCATGGCATTAACTTTACAAGGTCATGAGTCATTTTTGCAATATAGGCCTATGGGATGATTGTCACACTATGTATTAGTCACCTTTATTATGGTGGGATTTTAGACAGTTTGGAATCATTATTAGATGATCAGTTAGGACAAAAATGCTGAAAATAAATGTTATTTATCCATAAATATGCAATGAAATCAGTGGATAATAAACATTTTACAAAAGTGTCCACCAATATGATAAACTATGTTTGTTTTCCAAATACCATTTTAGTCCTGCTCGTTTCTGTGTCATATGGCAAAAAAAAGTGTCTATAGAGGTGTAATCGCATCATATCGTGGCACCTGTGTACACCTGTTCTGTGTGCATTGGAGCCTGAGGGATGGAATGGACCAGTTGGTGTCTGTACATGGAGCGGTTATATAAGACTGTTTGCACCATTAGCATAGTGTGCTCTGGAGGCATCAAATAGTTCAGATATGGCTGATAGAATGGACTGGGTGGCTGCGGGTGAGGCACATACTGGTTAGACTGTGTGCGTGAAATGGGGTATCCATTATCCAAAGGCGCACCGTACATGTTCACATTGACGTTAGTGCCAAGAGTAGAGTTGGTTGGTTGTCTTGGGGGTTCCAAGGTTGATCTTCCGGTTGAGCTAAAGCTAGAAGTGGAATGGCGAGATGGAGTCATGCTCTCTGGGGACGGCCCTCCAGATTCCAACAGGCTGGTCTGGAAGGGTGCTGATCCATTCTGACGATCCTGTGCCTTGGGCTTTAGGCACTGGCAGCAACATATGGACACAATGGTGCCAAGTAGCACAAAGGACAGAAATGTGCTCACAGCTATCACAAATGGCAAGTAGGTGGGCACTGGAGTGGGGAAAATATGTAACAAAAATGTAGGCTACTGTGGCTATTTGATCATAATGTAGGCCTACCAGAGTGGCCTACCATCAAAAACAATGGAGAAAATGGATCACATAACATTTTAACATGGAAATAGCTATTCTATCATTCAGCCTACAGTAGCAGCCAATTTAGTGTTCAATGTAGGCCTACATTCCATGAGACTTTTGAAAAAAACATGCAGGGCTTGACATTAACCTGTTTCTCCACTTGTCCTTCAGACAAGGAGGTGACTGAAAATGTTGTTGTATTGATGCAAGAAACCACTTTACAAAATAAAATGCATTATTATTCCCCCATACCATTATTACAGAGAATCAGACAAATTATGCTGCCCTCTGCCTATTGGCTACTTAGCTTATTCAAGCCTGTCTCAAAATACAGCACTGCCCCATTAAGATAAAAAAAAGCTCTTTACCTGACTTGATTTTCAAAGATGCCTAGAAATGTACACATTTTGTGCTCTTGTAGGAAGCGATCACTCCCCTATTGCTGACTACAAATTATATATAACTGGGCTAATAACTCACTAGCAATCACTCCCCTATTGCTGACTACAAATCATCTACAACTGGGCTAATAACTCAATAACTAGCAAAGGATATGAACAAAATGTGCACACGTGGCTACATGCAGCTCTCACGTTGATCTCAAAACAAGCGCATCTACTCACAACCGTTCATGCTGTAAACACAGTCCAGTTCAAAGTAAATGGCACAGATCCATATATGGCAATGGTCTATTTGCATATAGGCCTACTGCAGCTCTGATTGTTTATGCCGCATCAGTCTACAGTGCCCTTCACTAATATTGGCACCCTTGTTAAATATGAACAAACAATTTATTGTTCATCCTCTTGGTCTTTCATTCAAAATGTTCACAAAAATCTAACCTTTAATTAAAGTAAAATAATTGAAAGAAAAAATACATTCTTATCATTAAACAAATATTTTTCTCAAATATATGTGTGCCACAATTATTGGCACCCCTTCATTCAATACTTTGTGCATCCTCCTTTTGTCTAGATTGCAGCTCTGAGTCTTCTCCTATAATGCGTAATGTGTGTCACGCCCTGGCTCTGGGGACACTTGTATGTTGAGCCAGGGTGGGCATTTCATTTGTTTATCTAGTATGTGTATTTCTATGTTGGCCTGAGTGGCTCCCAATCAGAGGCAACGAGTGTCAGCTGTCGTTGGTTGTCTCTGATTGGGAGCCATATTTAAACTGTCTGTTTCCCATTTGTGTTTGTGGGATCTTGTTTCAAGTCTGTTTATGTTAGACCGTGAACTGTCACGTATCGTTTGTTGTTTTGATCGTGTCTCTAATTAAAGAGTATGTTTGCCTGCAACGCTGCGCCTTGGTCCTCATCTTTGGTAGACGATCGTGACAGAAGATCCCACCTCGACTGGATCAAGCAGCGTGACGAGGAGAGAGGATGGACTTGGGAGGAGATGAGTGCGAGTCTGGCAAGAGGGATGGAGGCCTTGGCCACGGGTAGGAGTGAAGCCCATAATTTTTTTAGGGGGGGGCTAACGCCGTGGACGACGGGGCAGCAGGAGGCCGCCAGGTTACGGGAGTCACTGGTCACCAGGGGGAAGGAGGATGTAGAGGCACGGCGAGAGGTACTGGCGTGTGTTGCCAGTCCGGTTCGGCCTGTTCCTGATCCCCACGTAGGGCCAGTGGTGTGTGTTCCCAGTACGGTCCGGCCTGTTCCTGCCACTCGCACCAAGTCAGTGGTGCGCTTCGTCAGCCCGGCACGGCCCGTTCCTGCTCCCCGCACCAAGTCAGTGGTGCGCTTCGTCAGCCCGGTCCGGCCCGCTCCTGCTCCCCGCACCAAGTCAGTGGTGCGTTTCGTCAGCCCGGCGCGGCCCGTTCCTGCTCCCCGCACCAAGTCAGTGGTGCATTTCGTCAGCCCAGCTCGGCCCGTTCCTGCTCCCCGCACCAGGTCAGTGGTGCGCTTCGTCAGCCCGGTCCGGCCCGCTCCTGCTCCCCACACCAAGCCAGTGGTGTGCGTCGTCAGTCCGGCACGGCCCGTGCCTGTTCCACAGGTGGCTGGTCCGGCACCGGTCAGATGCTTCACGCCGGAGCTAGAGCAATCTGCTCCACCAGTGTGCAGTCCAGCTCCGGCCAGCGGGGCCAGACCGGACCAGGGGTACTTTGGGGGGTTGGAGAGGGAGCGGGGATCAGGCCCGGAGCCGGATCCGCCGCCTAAGCGGAGTGCCCACCCGGTCCCTCCCCTGTGGTGTTTGGTGGGCGCGGTCGGAGTCCGCGCCTTTAGGGGGGGTACTGTCACGCCCTGGCTCTGGGGACACTTGTATGTTGAGCCAGGGTGGGCATTTCATTTGTTTATCTAGTATGTGTATTTCTATGTTGGCCTGAGTGGCTCCCAATCAGAGGCAACGAGTGTCAGCTGTCGTTGGTTGTCTCTGATTGGGAGCCATATTTAAACTGTCTGTTTCCCATTTGTGTTTGTGGGATCTTGTTTCAAGTCTGTTTATGTTAGACCGTGAACTGTCACGTATCGTTTGTTGTTTTGATCGTGTCTCTAATTAAAGAGTATGTTTGCCTGCAACGCTGCGCCTTGGTCCTCATCTTTGGTAGACGATCGTGACAATGTGGTCGATGAACACATGGCAAGGGATATGAGACCCTTCCTCCATAGAGAATCTCTCCAGATCCTTCAGATTCCGAGGTCCACACTTGTGGACTCTCCTCTTCAACTCATCCCACAGGTTTTCTATGGGGTTTAAGTCAGGGGGCTGGGATGGCCATGGCAAAACTTTGATTCTGTGGTCAGTGAACCATTTTTGTTTTGCTTTTGAGGTGTGCTTTGGATCATTGTCCTGCTGGAAGATCCAACCACAGCCCAGTTTAAGCTTCCTAGCAGAGGCAGTCAGGTTTTTATTTAATATCTGCTGGTACTTGATGGAATCCATGATACCATGTATCCTAACAAGTTGTCCAGGGCCTTTGGAAGAAAAACAGCCCCACAACATCAAAAATCCACCACCATACTTCACAGTGGAGATGAGGTACTTTTCTGCATGGCTATCTTTCTGTCTACGCCAATTCCACCTCTGGTGTTTGTTTCCAAAAAGCTATATTTTTGTCTCATCTGACCATAGAACCCGGTCCCATTGAAAGTTCCAGTAATGTTTGGCAAACTGTAGGCGCTTGAGTTTGTTGTTTCATGACAGCAAATACTTTTTTATGGCAACCCTCCCAAATAACTTGTGGTTATGTAGGTGGCATCTGATCGTAGTTTTGGAGACTTTCTGACCCCAAGACCCAACTACCATCTGCAATTCTCCAGCTGTGATCCTTGGAGATTCTTTGGTCACTTTAACCATCCTCCTCACTGTGCGTGGGGTCAATATAGACACACGTCCTCTACCAGGCCGATTGTTAACATCTCCAGTTGCTTTAAACTTCTTAATTATTGCCCTGATAGTGGAAATGGGCATTTTCAACCATTGAGCTATTTTCTTATAGCCATTTCCTGATTTGTGCAGCTCAACAACCTTTTGTCGCACATCATTACTGTATTCTCGGGTCTTTCCCATAGTGATGGATGACTATGGGAACTTGGCCTGTGTGTCACCTCATATTTATACCCCAGTGAAACAGGAAGTCATGGCTTACCACTTTAGTGTTCCTAATCACTCAGGTGAACTTAAAAACGTAAAATATGATTGGGAATATACTTCAGTTAGATTTTACTCATATGAATTTCTAGCTTTGTTTCGGATAATTCTTATTTTTTCATTTATTTCAAATTTATTTATTTCAATCATTTTACTTCAATTAAAGGTTCGATTTTTGTAAATATTTTGAATGAAAGACCAAGAGGATAAATAGCAAGACATTTTTTTCACAGCCCGTTTTGCTCATTTATACAAAGAGTGCCAATATTAGTGGAGGGCACTGTATGTAGAGTACGGGCTGAGTAGTGCGTGTCAATGCAATAGAATCCTAATCCGATGCGTTCTGCCTACAACAAAATCTCTTGCATAGTTTGTTTTGTTTCGGTATGTTGTACTGAAAGTGGCTAATATTGCGTAGATTTGATCACAATTGCCACAGTAAAGGGAAACGTTGATAGTATTAACAGGGAAAACTCTAGAACAGTGGCCACCAACCTTTTCTGAGTCAAGATCACTTTCTGAGTCAAAATGCAAACCGAGATCTACCGCTGATTTTTTTAAACATTACTTAAAAAATGTAAGCCTATGCAACATTAACCAATTAAAAACAGTAGTGTAGCAATGAGGTTTGTGCAGTAAGCTATAGGCCCAATACATTATCACTGCATACTGGCTTTGCTTGAATTGCCCTGCCAATGCATTGTTGTTCGGGCCATTTTTAAAAATTATATTTCAAACCGGTAATAGATCCGTTGTTGTATTACTTGTGAGGCACAGCTGAGTGAGCATAGATTTAAATAATTTGCTTTTTATTTTATTTTACTGGGTTGATAGTGCCTGCATCTGATGGTCAGTCTCAGCTGCAGGAGAGAGCAGCAGACTGAGGGTCCACCTCTCAACATCCCTCCACTCTCCCTTTCCTCCACTGACACTGACCAAAAAGGGACACCGTCTTCCAGCTGATGGGGTGACTCGAGTCTCACCACATTATTTCTGGCTCATGCACAAATTCATGTTGTTATTCCTATGAACAGAGAAAGTGAAATATTCCTCAATATTAAAAAAGACCCAAGCCGCTAATAATAACAACAACGCAAGCCTATAGATACACTTTCTTACTCAATCATTACTGCTGTACTGTTTGTTGTGGCGCTGAGTGTAAATAGGAAGCATGCACATTTTATGGCTTATAAAAGTGTTGAATACAAAGTGTTGACAGTGCTGAGTAAGAACTTAAACAGTAACTCACTCATAAAAACAGCATCTCTTTGCTGTATTCGTTGACAGTCTCTCTCTAGTCATGGTTTTAAACGTTTTGAAATATCACAGTATCAACTTTGCTCTAGCTTTCTTTTATGCCTGCTACATTACTGCAGACACATTCATCTGAGCCATCCGATTGGCCAGCGGTAGGCCTGTAGTGCACTTGATTTGCTCTCTGGGCCCGCCGGGAAGGCAGAGTTTATACCTTCAGACATATGAAATGGTTGAAAATGACAACAGTTCGCCTTCCTGGCGCGCAGGGCAGGTGAATCAGGTGCATCTACCACCAACAACCGGAGACTAATAAAACAAAATAGGAGGCTTTATCGTTTTTTACAGACATTTTTAGTGATCAACTAGCAATGCCTTGGAGATCGACCAGTTGGTGACCACTGCTCTGGAAAGTTGAGTGAAGTTCAATCTCGTGCTTCTCTCTGTGGGTTGATATTTCTGCGCGGCAGTCTCAGGCTAGCGCGCAGTTTAGAGGGAACATTGATGATGACATTGTAGTATCTGAAAGTCTATGATTTTGCTGACGTTTGCAAATGGTGTAATAGATTAACTTTACTCTGCTTTGCTGAAACATCTGGAAAGCATTACTACATAGGCTTCTTGGAATAGAGGACATTTGGAGATATGAGGAGGCCAGGGTTGGTCTATCAAAAACCACCCATCTTATGTTACATAGGATATAAATACCATGTTTTGAACAAAGGACGGGAGAACAACATATTAGAGATTGGGTCAGTTGTTCTCCGGAATTCTGCAGGAGTCTGTAAATTGATACTGTGATCTTTGATGTAATAAACCATTATAATCAAGGACAGTGTCAGCGGATTTCTTGTCATTACAGCATAATCAGCATCGTTGTTTCGGACACTACAGAATGGCGACGAGGATTTGGGACGTGTTGCGTCTTTTCTCAGCGTTCCATACGAAGTTACGAAGTGACTCCCGCACAAGAGGCATGCAGATACGGTGAGCTTTCTCACAACTTTGGGCGCTGGTCGGTTCGTGTGCTGTGTGTGTGCGTTGAGGAGATGTACCGTCAAAGGACTTGTGTGTGCGCTTTGCTCTTATTTGCTGTGTGATGAGAATCCATTCTAAATTTCTAAATTTGTTTGCGTTGGGAACAACGCAAACAGGGGGGAGTGTCTATAGGAATTGTTAACACTGGGCACACGGATATTTGGCTTGAATAAAATTAAAAGGAGTGTCCAGGAATAGCATGAAGGAATAAGGCCAGGAAATAAGGAAAATGTATACTTTTAGGACGTCGCTGATTTAAGGAAGCCCTCAAACGAGGCGATCATTAAGATGGGCCATAAATCCTAGGAGAGTCACTAGGTTGACTTTCGGGTCAGTTCTGGGAACTGTGAGTTTGTGGAAGATACATTCAATTGCACGTTACCTCTCGACATATAGTTGACAAGGTATATGTTCGAAGTAACCTCTCATTGAATATCTGCAACTCGAGGTAGCAGAAATTTAGGAAGGAACAATGAGAAATAAGGAGCGACGGTAGCATGCTTAGTGTATTGTATGAACGGATGCATTCCTCTTGAATTGTGTGTGAGTGAGAGGAAGACAGCCTATGCGTGTGTGTGTAAAAGGGGAGATCTCTGCTGTGTGTCGACTAAGGCTATGACAACAGGGGTTGTCATAGCCTTGTTTAGTTTTTTTTGTAAGGAAATATGTTAGTTAAGGTTAAAACCTTATGAGTCTCCATTAGAGAGAACGTTAATATTTGTTAACTATATATGAGCCACCGGGAGGACCTTTGATTCTATAGAAGAGAACGTTTAATAATTGTAACTATATATGAGCCACCGGGAGGACCTTTGATTCTATAGAAGAGAACGTTTAATACTTGTTAACTATATATGAGCCCCTGGGAGGACGTTACGGTTAAAACCTTATATGAGTCTCTATAGAAGAGAACATTTAATAATTGTTTAAAAAAACTATGAGCCCCTGGGAGGACGATTAGTTGTAATGGATAAGAAAATAGCTATAAATCTGCAGATTAGGATAAGTGAAGTTAAGAAACTTCGAATTAGGATTTGTGTTCTATGTTCTGTGTTGGTTTGTGAGTTTTGTTAAGTGTTTGTCTGTGTTGGAAATAACGGAGGGACAACTGGTCTGTCTGCTTTCTGTTTTTTAGCTTGGAGAGAGCTGCTTGGGAGAGCTCCTTTCACTCTGAAATCGCATTGGTGAATGAGCTGCGCATGCGTGGGCTTTTATGAGTTTAGAGTTACGTAGAGCAAATATGCCACTCCCCTGCCTGCACTGAGCTGCTGTGACATGCAGACAGAGAAGAAAGGGGGAGATTTTGAATACGCACAAATAACGTATTCTGTTTGATAAATCGGCTGTTGCTTAACTATGAAACTATTTGATTGAGATCTATTGAATTTATAAATGAGAGAGATGTTGACAGATTAAAAAATAAAAATAATTAAATAAATAAATAAAATAAAATGTTGTTGCGCTATTTATAATATTCCTGAGTCAAGCTGTTTGCTTATTTCTTAGCGCGAATGTGAACATAGGTATGTCTAAAAGGGTATTGTATGGTTGAAATAACCCAGTGAGTGCATAAAATACTAAATTCTTGTCTGTTCCTTTTGTTCTTCTGTCATGTGAGAGACGAGAAGGAGGAGACAGAGAGAGAGAGGAGGTGCTGACCAGTGCGTCACGCGACAGTGTGTGCTGCTCCGGATCCAGTCCATCAAGGCCAGTACTGCTCTGTTCACAAAACGTACTTTCCCATACAGGATATTGTGTGTGCCTAGCATATTTCATGTTGTGACAATTTGACAGGGACTTGGCAACAGACTGATCAATTGATGTAATTAAGAATTGCACATTGGAGTTTTTTGTGCATGGGTTGGTTTGATTAGAGTTGTGTTGGAAATCCAGCACTGACATTATTCTGTAAAATTAAGGTAATTGGGTGATTATTAAGCAATTGGTTTGTGAGTGCTGTAGTGTTGCTGGATTACAGGTCTTTCTTTTTTGGATTTGCTCTGAAGTTGACTAGTTTCCTTTACTTTTCTTGATCGGATGTGGTAAGATTGCCACTAATCAATAATTTGGTAAAATAAAAATAATAAAAATAAATGGGTATATTGATTAATTAAAAGGGAGGGAAACATAAGCTACATAGTCTAAAGTATTTTTTGGTTTACAAATTAATTGGTTTAAAATAATAATAATAATAAAATAATTCACAATAAAGGAATATAAAAGAGTTGTTACAATGGGGAAAAAGGAACACAACCAGAAAGAACAGGACCAAGAAACTCTCAGAAAACTCAATCAAATACAACTGGTGGAGAATAAGAAGGAGAAGAAACAAGCTTTGGTTATGCAGAATCAGTGTGCACCAAATCAACAATCACTGCCACAGCTTCAAACGAACCAGGTCAAATGCAATTGTACCAGCAACAACTAGTGGTACCAGTTGTTTCATATTCATAGCCAGTTTCTGGACAGACACAGAATTGGAGAGGAAGAGGACGATAAGGCTTAGGAAGAGGAAGAGGAGGAAGATTTAAGCCATACTTCCAGCAATCTTCAGAAGTGTGTTATAATTGTGGACAGGTTGGTCACTTTGCCCGTGAGTGTAATGGGCCAGGAGGAAACACCAGAGGGAATTTCAGAGGACGATACAGGGGCCAGTCAAGATCATCTGGAGGACCGGTGAACCCTTATAGGGGCCCGGAGCAAGGATTCTAGGGGTGCCCAGAAGATCCGAAAGGGGGGTGTCAGCTGGAAGCATCAAGACCGGAAAAATATCCAACAATTGAGGTGAAAGTAAACAACCGACCATTGGAAGTGATGGCGGATAGCGGAGCTGCTTTTACCTGTGTTCGGCCTGAAGATGCTACACATCTCCCTATGTCCAATCAACTAATTAGGACAATCGGATTTGAGGGAGTGAAACAGCTGATTCCTCTTACGGAACCAATTGAGCTCTGCTATGAAAATCAGAAAATTACAATACTCATACTGGTATCAGAACATACACCTATTGCATTGTTGGGAAGAGATACATTGTGTAAATTGAACTGTACAATAAAATGTACACCAGACGGCTGTCTGGTAGAAGTGCCAAAGGAAAAGGTTTACCAATTGTTGATGACGACAGAGATGGATTCTTCTTCAGTATTCTGGATTGGAAATCTCAGTGAAGATTTTTTGAAGCAGGCTAAGATATGGGAGAAATTCATTGTGGCAAACATGCCAGATGCGAGGCTTCCGGAATATCCATTTCATTGTACGCTCAAGTATTTCAAGAATGCTGCCCAATCGAACTCAGAGGAATGGTTGAGTCATCAACCAAAGAAAGTTCAACTTAGCTCATGTTGCATAATTTTAGGACCACAAGGAGCAGCTATGAAGATAAACACAGACGATTATCTGGATAAAGAATTTGAGATTGAGAAGAGTGTGCCACATGTGACCTTGTTGGTTTCTGAAGGCTATGAGCAGAAGCATATAGGAGAAATGATGACAGAAGCAGAGAAAGCTGTTTTTGTACCGATGAAAGAGAATTTGGGGATTTGGAGGAGTGAAGATCAGCGATTTCTCAAAATCATGATTTCGGCTCAAGGACAAGGAGAGCCACAAGCTGTACGGATGACACATGAATCTATTTGCAGTGCGAAGATGGATTCAGACCCTATGAAAGAGGAGATGTTGCAACAAGTTCCAGAATGTTTGTGGTCTCAACACAGTACTGATATTGGACTTGTGAAATCAGCCCAATTGAGGTGAAAGTTGAACTTCGACCAGGAGCCAGACCTCCTTGGAAGAATCAGTATCCATTGAAAGATGAAGCAATCCAAGGGATTGAACCACAAATTGAAGGACTTTCGAAAGCAGGTGTTTTAAGGACAATAAAAAATCCTCAGAGTAACAATCCTTTGTTGTCTTTGGAGAAAACATGAGGGGTGGATAGTAGCGCCTCTAGACCTATTAGGTCTGATGATTTAGGAAGCTATGGGTTAGCTAATGTTGCAAGGGGGGAGGTTAGGAGAAAGATCACAAAGGAGTATGGTTTTTGGGCACCATATTTGCTTTAACAGGATGACTATGTCATAGGCAGGTGCACAATCTGTCTGAAAAATAATGTTTGCAGGGGTGTGACTGTTATTCCTGGTTACATTCCTACACCAAGAGGTGCATAAGATGTCCAACTAAGCTAAAAGATGCTCAGTCGGTTGCTAAGTTTTTGTGTAAAGAAGTCATAAGCAGGTGGGGATTTCCCGATTTAATATCCTCAGAAAATGGGAAAGAGTTTTGTGGATAAATCAGTGAAATGGTTTTTGAAAAAATTGGGGAAAAAAGTCAGACTAAAATGTTATGAAAACTAGGGTTGAAGTAACTCTAGGAATCTGATTGTGTGATAATTTTCGCATGTCTTTACATATTATTGTGATATTTAGTATTTTCTTATGAATCAAAGGGGGGAAATGGAATGTGATTCATATACAGTGGGGGGAAAAAGTATTTAGTCAGCCACCAATTGTGCAAGTTCTCCCACTTAAAAATATGAGAGAGGCCTGTAATTTTCATCATAGGTACACGTCAACTATGACAGACAAATTGAGAGTTTTTTTCTCCAGAAAATCACATTGTAGGATTTTTAATGAATTTATTTGCAAATTATGGTGGAAAATAAGTATTTGGTCACCTACAAACAAGCAAGATTTCTGGCTCTCACAGACCTGTAACTTCTTCTTTAAGAGGCTCCTCTGTCCTCCACTCGTTACCTGTATTAATGGCACCTGTTTGAACTTGTTATCAGTATAAAAGACACCTGTCCACAACCTCAAACAGTCACACTCCAAACTCCACTATGGCCAAGACCAAAGAGCTATCAAAGGACACCAGAAACAAAATTGTAGACCTGCACCAGGCTGGGAAGACTGAATCTGCAATAGGTAAGCAGCTTGGTTTGAAGAAATCAACTGTGGGAGCAATTATTAGGAAATGGAAGACATACAAGACCATTGATA
This sequence comes from Coregonus lavaretus, assembly GCF_964263955.1. Lineage (NCBI taxonomy): Eukaryota > Metazoa > Chordata > Actinopteri > Salmoniformes > Salmonidae > Coregonus > Coregonus lavaretus. Next base: position 33,256,075 of record NC_140002.1, on the reverse strand, counting down.
ATCTCCCTCGATCTGGGGCTCCACGCAAGATCTCACCCCGTGGGGTCAAAATGATCACAAGAACGGTGAGCAAAATTCCCAGAACCACACGGGGGGACCTAGTGAATGACCTGCAGAGAGCTGGGACCAAAGTAACAAAGCCTACCATCAGTAACACACTACGCCGCCAGGGACTCAAATCCTGCAGTGCCAGACGTGTCCCCCTGCTTAAGCCAGTACATGTCCAGGCCCGTCTGAAGTTTGCTAGAGTGCATTTGGATGATCCAGAAGAGGATTGGGAGAATGTCATATGGTCAGATGAAACCAAAATATAACTTTTTGGTAAAAACTCAACTCGTCGTGTTTGGAGGACAAAGAATGCTGAGTTGCATCCAAAGAACACCATACCTACTGTGAAACATGGGGGTGGAAACATCATGCTTTGGGGCTGTTTTTCTGCAAAGGGACCAGGACGACTGATCCGTGTAAAGGAAAGAATGAATGGGGCCATGTATCGTGAGATTTTGAGTGAAAACCTCCTTCCATCAGCAAGGGCATTGAAGATGAAACGTGGCTGGGTCTTTCAGCATGGCAGTGATCCAAAACACACCGCCCGGGCAAAGAAGGAGTGGCTTCGTAAGAAGCATTTCAAGGTCCTGGAGTGGCCTAGCCAGTCTCCAGATCTCAACCCCATAGAAAATCTTTGGAGGGAGTTGAAAGTCCGTGTTGCCCAGCGACAGCCCCAAAACATCACTGCTCTAGAGGAGATCTGCATGGAGGAATGGGCCAAAATACCAGCAACAGTGTGTGAAAACCTTGTGAAGACTTACAGAAAACGTTTGACCTGTGTCATTGCCAACAAAGGGTATATAACAAAGTATTGAGAAACTTTTGTTATTGACCAAATACATATTTTCCACCATAATTTGCAAATAAATTCATAAAAAATCCTACAATGTGATTTTCAGGATTTTTTTTCTCATTTTGTCTGTCATAGTTGACGTGTACCTATGATGAACATTACAGGCCTCTCTCATCTTTTTAAGTGGGAGAACTTGCACAATTGGTGGCTGACTAAATACTTTTTTTCCCCACTGTATATATCATTTTATATATCATTTTTATATTGTTGTTGATATTGATGTTTTAATTTGCATGTGTTGTTTTGCAAAAGATACTGGTTGGTGTTTTCTTTTCTTCTAGAAGTATATGGGGATGTGTAGAGTGGGATTCAAATACTCAAACATGGACAATATGAATGGACTGGAGGAAGTGGAACAAGGAAGGTGTGGAAATGTTCAGATTCCATCATCGACGTTGCATTGAAAGTCGACACTGTGGAGGAGCTGCAGTGTAGTGGACTACATTCCAGTGTTATATTCTTTCTGTATTAATTTTTGAAGAATGATGTTTTCTGTTGTTGGGTACAAGTGGGGACCTCAGATGTTTTTGTTTATTTCGTTGAAGCTTAGGGATATTAGGTCTAGGCAAGGACAGAGAGAATCCACAGGAGGGTCCGATGGGTCGACCAGCCTGAATGTGGACATTTTTGATTGTATTTTGTTTTCTGAGGTTTTCATGTGAATTCAATTGCATCATAGCTTAAAATGCATTGATAAAGATGTATAAATTGATCTGGAGTACTTAGGTGGTCGCCTGGGGCAGAGGGGCTGTGAGAGAATTTTCCTGTCTTGATTGATTGATGGATATTTGGAATGAAAGCTGCCAGACAGGTTTTTCACTCTTACACTCCATAACAATTTATTTACACTCCATAACAATTTATTTACACTCCATAACAATTTATTTACACTCCATACAAAAATGTGTCTATATAAAAATGTGTTTACTCTCCATAAATTTTGGTTTATTGCTAAAGTTACTCAAGAACAAAAATTGTTATTTGTCATAATCCTATTCTTTTTGTTTTCGAGACTTAATTAGGGGGGAAGGGGGGAAATATGTAGTATCTGAAAGTCTATGATTTTGCTGACGTTTGCAAATGGTGTTATAGATTATCTTTACTCTGCTTTGCTGAAACATCTGGAAAGCATTATTACATAGGCTTCTTGGAATATAGGACATTTGGAGATATGTGGAGGCCAGGGATTGGTCTATCAAAAACCACCCATCTTATGTTACATAGGATATAAATACCATGTTTTGAACAAAGGACGGGAGAACAACATATTAGAGATTGGGTCAGTTGTTCTCCGGACTTCTGCAGGAGTCTGTAAATTGATACTGTGATCTTTGATGTAATAAACCATTATAATCAAGGACAGTGTCAGCGGATTTCTTGTCATCACAGCATAATCAGCATCATTGTCTCGGACACTACAACATGACCAGACTTCTCCAGCTGCACAGGTTTAGAGTTTGGACAGTATTAGAAATTGTCAATTCATTTGAAAATAAAGCAATTGAGGATTTTGAAAAATAATTTAAACTTTAAAGAATGTTCGCAACGCATTCTTGTAACCCTTTACTCAAATATGTTATGAAAATATAACACATCATTTGGTGGAATTAGTTGGCAACAGTGCTCCCAAAGGTGGATTTACTCAGATTCACTCATTCAACAGGTTGTTTTATTTGTGATTATATTGACAAAGGGACAATCAATGTCCTAAATTGAATTAAAATGGTTCATTACTCAGCAATGACATTTTCTCAGTTATCAGGTTTTAAATCTGGAAGTAAGTAAAATAGTCATTCAGATGATAATAGGGCTATCAATGGGGGTCCTCCCAAGTAATTAGGCAAATCATGGGCCACCCTGCAACACCTCACCACAAGCCCGCTCCATGATAATTGCCCCGTTCCCCTGCTCAGACTTTGCATCCATCAACCAATGGTTGCATACAACGTCATCGTCTGTGCCGTCGGGCACCAGATTGCTATAACATATGATGTAGTTAGCTGATACAGTAGCCTTTGTAAAATACCTAACCAGGCGCTGAAAGATCTGGCATGCATCAGCAACGCCTGGGCAAAGGAACACGCCCAATAGGAATGTCCATCTTGACATTCCAGAGCAATAGTAAAGGAACTAATGGAGGCTAACTCCGGCATGGCTCATTGGTCAAAGCCTATGGGGAAATGAATGGGCTTTTTGTACGGTTTTTGGATAAATGGCGAAAATAAGGTCAGTGGTAAACGCAGGTTTAGGAAATCTTAGAAATGTTTTCTATGAGAGTATCGTCATCCGCCAACATCACTTTTTGTGAATTTTTAAGCATTTATGTAATCAAAACAAGCACATAAAGGCTTCATAATTCATAAAAGTAATGTTAACTAACTGATATTATCTCATAGAACAAAATGTATAAAATCTCCTAAACCTGTGTTAACCTCAGACCTTATTTTCAGTATATACAGTGGGGAGAACAAGTATTTGATACACTGCCGATTTTGCAGGTTTTCCTACTTACAAAGCATGTAGAGGTCTGTAATGTTTATCATAGGTACACTTCAACTGTGAGAGACGGAATCTAAAACAAAAATCCAGAAAATCACATTGTATGATTTTTAAGTAATTCAATTGCATTTTATTGCATGACATAAGTATTTGATACATCAGAAAAGCAGAACGTAATATTTGGTACAGAAACCTTTGTTTGCAATTACAGAGATCATACGTTTCCTGTAGGTCTTGATCTCCATTAAGACCCTTCAGGTTTCGGGGCTGTCGCTGGGCAATACAGACTTTCAGCTCCCTCCAAAGATTTTCTATTGGGTTCAGGTCTGGAGACTGGCTAGGCCACTCCAGGACCTTGAGATGCTTCTTACGGAGCCACTCCTTAGTTGCCCTGGCTGTGTGTTTCGGGTCGTTGTCATGCTGGAAGGCCCAGCCACGACCCATCTTCAATGTTCTTACTGAGGGAAGGAGGTTGTTGGCCAAGATCTCGCAATACATGGCCCCATCCATCCTCCCCTCAATACGGTGCAGTCGTCCTGTCCCCTTTGCAGAAAAGCATCCCCAAAGAATTATGTTTCCACCTCCATGCTTCACGGTTGGGATGGTGTTCTTGGGGTTGTACTCATCCTTCTTCTTCCTCCAAAAAAGCTATATTTTTGTCTCATCAGACCACATGACCTTCTCCCATTCCTCCTCTGGATCATCCAGATGGTCATTGGCAAACTTCAGACGGGCCTGGACCTGCGCTGGCTTGAGCAGGGGGACCTTGCGTGCGCTGCAGGATTTTAATCCATGACGGCGTAGTGTGTTACTAATGGCTTTCTTTGAGACTGTGGTCCCAGCTCTCTTCAGGTCATTGACCAGGTCCTGCCGTGTAGTTCTGGGCTGATTCCTCACCTTCCTCATGATCATTGATGCCCCACAAGGTGAGATCTTGCATGGAGCCCCAGACCGAGAGTGATTGACCGTCATCTTGAACTTCTTCAATTTTCTAATAATTGCGCCAACAGTTGTTGTCTTCTCACCAAGCTGCTTGCCTATAGTCCTGTAGCCCATCCCAGCCTTGTGCAGGTCTACAATTTTATCCCTGATGTCCTTACACAGCTCTCTGGTCTTGGCCAGTGTGGAGAGGTTGGAGTCTGTTTGATTGAGTGTGTGGACAGGTGTCTTTTATACAGGTAACGAGTTCAAACAGGTGCAGTTAATACAGGTAATGAGTGGAGACCAGGAGGGCTTCTTAAAGAAAAACTAACAGGTCTGTGAGAGCCGGAATTCTTACTGGTTGGTAGGTGATCAAATACTTATGTCATGCAATAAAATGCATATTAATTACTTAAAAATCATACAATGTGATTTTCTGGATTTTTGTTTTAGATTCCGTCTCTCACAGTTGAAGTGTACCTATGATAAAAAATTACAGACCTCTACATGCTTTGTAAGTAGGAAAACCTGCAAAATCTGCATTGTATCAAATACTTGTTCTCTCCACTGTATCCCCAATCACTTCCCCCATAGGAATGGCCAACTAACCAGAGGTAGAAAATGCTAACTCATTTCAGTTTTTTAGGACTACAAGCTGGCAAACTCTATAGACCCCTTTCTGTGTTTGCAAACATTGCCGAGTGAGGGCGATGCGCGCAATACCCTGGGCAAGTGGCGTGTTCCTACTTCATACTTCTGTGTTCATGTCCCTGGTCTTTTGAATGTACTTGATGATTATGTCATCAAATTCATGAAAACATGGTCATATAAGATATATATTTAAAAAATGGTGGATGAATTTACTTCTGCCAATTGCCTTTTTATAAATTTTGCGCTGAAGGCCATTGCGCTACGTTTTTGCCCATTGAAGACCATTCAAAAAGCCTACAAAATTCAAAAACTACAGGCTACTTGATACATCACTTGCATAACATATTTTGCATATCTTATTTGCTTGCGCAGGGAGTTCTCATAGACAGCCAGGGAAAAAAGCCTACATTTACATGTTGCTTATGAGTGCATTTCACACTACTTTTGGATTATAATTGGATTTTAAGATTTGTATGAATGTCCTACTTAATATAATGTTTGTGTCATCATCGCAAATAAACTGTATTATACAAAAAATAAACCAGTATAATGGCTCTTCGGCTAGCTTTGCTTCCAGCCTATGTCAATGAGCGTTAGTTAGCATTCAAACTAACAACTGCTGCATCCAAAATAGGTATTTTGCAAAGATCACAACCAAATATAATATGAGCAACTGTTCAAGCAATAATCAAAACGTATGAGAACCCCAAAAGCTTTTTTGTTTATAAGTAATAACTACGTAAATCTAGGCTATACATGACGGGCGCAGATGGTGATGGCTTTCTTTCTGCATCCAAAAGTCCAGTACTTCTGTGCGTGACGTCAGTATGTGTCATGTACTGAAAAGGGGCGTATACAGTGAGGGATATTCCATGAAAGTATTCATAACCATTTCTAAACATAATTAATTCAAGCTTTAGGCTCCATTATTTTTTAAACAAAATCTAGATGACAACAAAAGTATAAACAAGAGTAATAGGTTCCTATGGTTTAATCAAGTGTTGTATTTCATATAATTGAAAGTACCAATCTTGCAGCTGTACAGTAACATCTCACATCAGCACAACTTTGGTATTTTACCCTTGCTAAAATCAGAGCAAATGGACAAAAATGGAACAGTGATGAGGGTGTGTTTGATTAAGCCAATAGGCAGTCTCAGCAAGTGCATGCAATTGATGCCATGGATTACAGGAAACATCCGCACTGAGCTAAAGGGTAGAGCTGTCGCTTTCAAGGAGCGGGACTCTAACCCGGACGCTTATAAGAAATACCGCTATGCCCTCCGACGAACCATCAAACAGGCAAAGAGTCAATACAGGACTAAGATTGAATCGTACTACACCGGCTCTGACGCTCGTCGGATGTGGCAGGGCTTGAATACTATTACAGACTACAAAGGGAAGCACAGCCGCGAGCTGCCCAGTGACACAAGACTTCCAGACGAGCTAAACTACTTCTATGCTCGCTTCGAGGCAAGCAACACTGAAGCATGCATGAGAGCACCAGCTGTTCCGGATGACTATGTGATCACGCTCTCCGTAGCCGATGTGAGTAAGACTTTTAAGCAGGTCAACAATCACAAGGCCACAGGGCCAGACGGATTACCAGGACGTGTACTCCGAGCATGTGCTGACCAACTGGCAAGTGTCTTCACTGACATTTTCAACATGTCCCTGACTGAGTCTGTAATACCAACATGTTTCAAGCAGACCACCATAGTCCCCGTGCCCAAGGACTCTAAGATAATCTGCCTAAATGACTACCGACCCGTAGCACTGACGTCTGTAGCCATGAAGTGCTTTGAAAGGCTGGTCATGGCTCACATCAACACCATTATCCCAGAAACCCTAGACCCACTCCAATTTGCATACCGCCCCAACAGATCCACAGATGATGCAATCTCTATTGCACTCCACACTGCCCTTTCCCACCTGGACAAGAGGAACACCTACGTGAGAATGCTATTCATTGACTACAGCTCAGCATTCAACACCATAGTGCCCTCAAAGCTCATCACTAAGCTAAGGATCCTGGGACTAAACACCTCCCTCTGCAATTGGATCCTGGACTTCCTGACGAGCCGCCCCCAGGTGGTAACAACACATCTGCCACACTGATCCTCAACACGGGGGCCCCTCAGGGGTGCGTGCTCAGTCCCCTCCTGTACTCCCTGTTCACCCATGACTGCATGGCCAGGCACGACTCCAACACCATCATTAAGTTTGCCGACGACACAACAGTGGTAGGCCTGATCACAGACAACGATGAGACAGCCTATATGGAGGAGGTCAGAGACCTGGCCGTGTGGTGCCAGGATAACAACCTCTCCCTCAACGTGACCAAGACAAAGGAGATGATTGTGGACTACAGGGAAAAAAAGAGGACTGAGCACGCCCCCATTCTCATCGACGGGGCTGTAGTGGAACAGGTTGAGAGCTTCAAGTTCCTTGGTGTCCACATCACCAACGAACTATCATGGTCCAAACACACCAAGACAGTCGTGAAGAGGGCACGACAAAGCCTATTCCCCCTCAGGAGACTGAAAAGATTTGGCATGGGTCCTCAGATCCTCAAAAAATTCTACAGCTGCACCATCGAGAGCATCCTGACTGGTTGCATCACCGCCTGGTATGGCAACTGCTTGGCCTCCGACCGCAAGGCACTACAGAGGGTAGTGCGTACGGCCCAGTACATCACTGGGGCCAAGCTTCATGCCATCCAGGACCTCTATACCAGGCGGTGTCAGAGGAAGGCCCTCAAAATTGTCAAAGACTCCAGCCATCCTAGTCATAGACTGTTCTCTCTGCTAACGCACGGCAAGCGGTACCGGAGTGCCAAGTCTAGGTCCAAAAGACTTCTCAACAGCTTCTACCCCCAAGCCATAAGACTCCTGAACAGATAATCATGGCTACCCGGACTATTTGCACTGCCCCCCCACCCCATCTTTTTACACTGCTGCTACTCTGTTAATTATTTATGCATAGTCACTTTAACTCTACCCACATGTACATATTACTTCAACTACCTCAACTAGCCGGTGCCCCCGCACATTGACTCTGCACCGGTACCCCCCCCCTGTATATATAGCCCCCCTACTGTTATTTTATTTTACTTCTGCTCTTTTTTTCTCAACACTTTTTAGTTGTTTTATTCTACTTTTTCATCACAAATAAATGCACTGTTGGTTAAGGGCTGTAAGTAAGCATTTCACTGTAATGTCTGCACCTGTTGTTTTCGGCGCATGTGGCCAATAAAATTAGATTTTATTTTATTTGTCCAGACATGTTGTACACATACACATGCTGTACAAAGGCACACCAAATCATGCATGTGTGTGGTAGGCAATTCCTACTGCAGCAAAAATGACACATGGCTACATGGATTTGAAAACTGCTACACTGTAAAATTGTACTAACTTCGTAACATTTCGCTTGAAACAGGACCCTGCTAAAAGGTCCAAATATAGAGAAACACAATATGGTAGGGATCTCATCGACCCATCGTCCACAGTTCCTTACAAATTAGTCGACCTGGAACGCACCAACAGTTTATTTCTAGGCTGGCGCTAGGTAGGAAGGCAGAATTACACAATGTGCAGTTTCCTCGGGAAATAGCAACAGACAATAAGAAAAAAGGCGCTTTGAAAAAATGATTATTGTTTAGACCAGCACCCATTTCTCGGCATAGGACGATGGAGCACATTTTAACGCCAAAGGTAGGTGACCACTAGCTAGCTAGTGATGCTAACTGGCAATAACTAACGTTAGTTAGCTAGCAACTACGCTAACATTATCTGACTTCGCTAGCTAAGTTTCCCAGGATCGTTTTTTAACGGAATCATCTGCTTGCTCTCTGACTTAGCTACAGAACAATGTTATAGTCATTTGGGCATTGTTTTGTTAAGTTAGGAACGTTTGCTTGTTAGCTAGCTAACAAGATTGACGGTCACTGCAAACAACAGCAAGTAAGCTAGCTAGCTAACTAAAGTTACATTCCTGCATGTCAGCACCCCTGTGTTGGAACTCTAGGTCTCCAGGATTTCCTGCTGTTGGCTTTAGTAAGAGTGCTTGGAAAATATTTCTCAGCCATTCATTCACCTGTTGACATTTGTTTTTCAGAGAATGGCATGTGGGCAGCAATCTGTCCTAATGTCTTTTTATTTGAAATGACAGGTGGAAGAAGTGAAATTGTTGGATCGATACACTGCAAAGAAGCCAGCCATTGGCACTCTCTATCTAACAGCAACCCATCTAATCTTTGTGGAGACCTCCTGTAACACTCGCAAGGAAACCTGGGTATGACACTTGTTCAGAGAGCATGGCGAGGGTTGAGTGCCAAAGGGGTGTAAGTGTCTGGTATGAAAGCAACCCTTGGCCCTTTCCCATACCATGTACACCTTCACTGTTCACATATATGAAGGCACTGGATAGGATGTAGGCTAAGTTGGTGTGTAAGCAACTATATGCCCCTTATTAGGAGGGGTGGTGCCACACTGATTAGGCCTACACCTATCTGGGTTTCTGCCAATATTTAAGTGGTAGAGGTAGGGAACTTAAAAGCCAGCACTCAAGATTAATAGTTTTTTTGTTTCACTCATCTTCATCAGATGTTACACCATCTCATAGCTACAGTAGAGAAACTCCCTCTTACAGCCATGGGATGCCCACTTCACATTTCCTGCAAGAATTTCCATGTGGCTCACTTTGTAATTTCCAGTGAGAGGGACTGCCAAAATGTTCATCAGTCCCTGGTCAGACTCTCCCAACCAGGTACTTACAGTAGCATTCCAGATCAACCCTCCTTCCTTTCGGAGAAAACAAAATTGTGATCCACTGTGAATATTTATACAATTTTTCCCTACAGTAACATTGGGCTTTTTTATAGGGAAAGTGGAAGAGTTGTATGCTTTTCTTTACAACCCAAAACAAGATGAAGATGAGAGAAGAAATGGCTGGGGCTTTATTGACTCAGCCATGGATTTCAAAAGAATGGGATTGCCCAATGAGTTTTGGGAAATGACAGACCTCAACAAGAACTATGAGGTAAGTTAACCAATCATATGCCTTTCAGACTTTATTGGATTTGTTTTTTTGTCAAACAAATGCTGTCTTGCCTCCCCATGCAATTCTTTAGTTTTGCATTAGCTTTTTGAACAAGCAAAGGTATTTGCAACTAATGCATGCACACGTTGTTTTGTTCCCTCTGTTGGATTGCTTAGCTTTGCAGCACATATCACTCAGAACTGGGCATTCCTAAAACTGCAAGCAAGAGCACAGTCTTTGGGAGTGCCAAATTCAGGAGCAGGGGGCGCATTCCTACTCTCTCCTACTACCACAAGGAAAGTAATGTAAGTTCAGACTCTCCCTTATTTAATGCAAGGGTCAGTCTCATCTCTGCTGATGCTATACTTACTGTATGTGTTAATGATTACAATGGCATTCCAACTGAACTTCATGTTGAAGCTGTTTTGGTTTCCCCCTCATCTACCAGGCTGCCATTTGCCGCTGTAGCCAGCCCCTGTCCGGGTTAAGTGCTCGATGTGTAGAAGATGAGGAGATGCTACAGGCAATCAGCCGGGCTAATCCCAAAAGCACCTTCATGTATGTGGTGGATACCAGGCCTAAGGTAATAAAACGCTTTCAGATAATTGTATTGCTCATTTCCCCTGTATGTTTCATTTGCCCCACCCTAATCCAAACCATCCTACCATTGCTTTATTTCCAGTTGAATGCCATGGCCAATAGAGCAGCAGGGAAGGGATACGAGAATGAGGACAACTACTCAAACATCCGCTTTCAGTTTGTGGGCATCGAGAATATCCATGTCATGAGGAACAGTCTGCAGAAGCTTCTGGAAGGTTACTATCATTGCTCTCACATAAAAACGATGAACCATAATCGTCGGGTGTAGTTGGTTATACTTATTAATCATTTACTGATGTGAAAAGTCATTTTGCAGCATGAAAGGAATAAAGACCAGGCAAAGTTCATGCTCAACAAAGTCAAGTTTATAAGGTGCTTAGTTGTCATCTTCTGTTTTCAGTGTGTGCAATGAAGTCTCCAACAATGAGTGACTACTTGACGGGACTGGAGAATTCGGGTTGGCTGCGTCACATCAAGGCTGTGATGGATGCTGGAGTGTTTCTGGCTAAGGTAATAGACATCCTGCCATGTAGCCATCTCCTTTGTTCAATATAAACAGCAACACATTCTTATTTAGTACCTATAACCTGAGTAAGAAATGTATGAAAACCCGAATATTATCACTTTTGCTTTGTGTCCATCTAGTTTTTTAAATCTAGCATGTATGATTTGGTTCTGAGCTATCCCTTGTCTCTGCTAAGGCTGTGGCTGAGGATAAGGCTAGTGTGCTTGTGCACTGCTCAGATGGCTGGGATCGCACAGCCCAGGTGTGTTCTCTGGCCAGCATCCTCTTGGACCCCTTCTATCGGACCATCAAGGGACTCATGGTGAGAACAGAGTGGTTTGCTTACAGTATCTTGGCAATATAAGTGTCTGTGTGCTGGACAGCACAGTTATTGTCTACAAAATATAATAATTTGATCACTAATTATTTAAACTCTCAATCTGTTTATTTCTTATTTTAGGTTTTGATAGAAAAAGAATGGATATCTATGGGTCATAAATTCACGCAAAGGTATTAACATCTAATATTTTTGGAAGAAGGCTAATCATCTAACCATGTTGGTGTCCCATCAATAGTGTCTGCTAAATTACAAAAATTTGAGACTAAAACAACTGAACTATCAGACAAGCTAAAACCACGATAAGTCATAACATAAGATCTTCATGGTGTACATAGGTCATAAGATAACAGATATAATATTGAGTTGCAGGTGTGGGCATGTGGATGGGGATCCCAAGGAGGTGTCCCCTGTATTCACCCAGTTCATTGAATGTCTTTGGAATCTCATGGAGCAGTACCCCTGTGGCTTTGAGTACAACGAGAAGTACCTTTTGGAAATCCACAACCATATTTACTCCTGCCAGTTTGGAAACTTCATTGGCAACTGCCAAAGAGAGCGAGAGGAGATGCGGTGAGGAGTACCTGAAATAAACTGCAGTGCCTATGCAGACATCTGATTTCCTTTTCTGGAATAGTCATTTCCGATTTGGAGGTTTTAATCTGTTCGTGAACAATTTATCCTTTCAATTTTCAGACTTTATGAGAGGACCTTCTCCGTTTGGCCATTTCTCTGGGAGAACCGCCATCAGTACAGAAATCCTCTGCACAAATGCTCAATAGGGAGGGAAGTTCTGAGGCCAAGCACATTGCCATTGAATTTCAAGTAAGTTCTCATTGGTTTCCTGAGTTTTCCACTATGAGCAAATTAATGTATTGTCAATGTACATGAGCAATAGCTGTATAGTCTTTTTTTCAAACATTTGAATTGTGTTTTATAGAATACCAATTACATTATTTATTTGGCAGGTTTTGGTGTGGCATGTATAATCATTTTGACAAGGGCATGCAGCCAAAGCAGTCCATTCTGGATCACCTGCTAACCATAACACAGAAAAAGGCAGAGGGTGAGAAGAAAATGACAGATCTCCAGAGAGTAAGTGGATATAGATTTTTCTAATGGCACATGTAAAAGCTTTCTCGGGTGGCTTGAATACATTTCTCCAATGTTTTCATTCCTCTGTAGCAGTTGGCAGTCATGGATGGGGTTCTGGCAGATCAGGGCAGTCCAACAGGCACATCACCTGAACAAACCTCTTTGTCTCCTGTATCGGTTAGCCACACAGCCGAAAATGCTAAACCACTGATGAATGGTGCTGCAGTGGAGGAGGCTGAAATAGAGTTGGTGCCTACTGCAGGGAGCGAGCAGGTGGAACCAATAGCTATAGAAAATTGAGTTGCTGCCACAAAGGGCACAGTTGTATCCACAGAGATCCCAGATGTCAAAGAGGAGGGACAAAGTTCCTCTGAAATGACCACTGAAGCGATTAAGATTGTGGCCTGATGGAAACATTGAAAACGGGATATCATCTGAGGAAATTACAGCCTTAATGATGAAACCAGAGTGTATTGGATTTTAATTTTTTTAAATCTTATAATGATCCAATTCTTCAGCAGCCATAGAAGTTGAACATTTATTTAGCAATTTTAGGAAGAGGTCAACCTTTTTTGGGCGATAAATACAGTGCCTTCAGAAATTGATTACATTGTTTTTTCCCCCTCAATCTACACACAATACCCCATAATGACAAAGCAAAAACAGGTTTTTAGACATTTTTGCAAATTTATTAAAAATAAAGAACTGAAATAGCACATTTACATAAGTATTCAGACCCTTTACTCAGTACTTTGTTGAAGCACCTTTGGCAGCGATTACAGCCTCGATTCTTCTTGGGTATGACGCTACAAGCTTGGCACACCTGTATTTGTGGAGTTTCTCACATTCTTCTCTGCAGATCCTCTCAAGCTCTGTCAGGTTGGATGGGGAGCGTCACTGCACAACTATTTTCAGGTCTCTCCAGAGATGTTCGATCGGGTTCAAGTCCGGCCTCTGGCAGGGCCACTCAAGGACATTCAAAGACTTGTCCCAAAGCCACTCCTGTGTTGTCTTGGCTGTGTGCTTAGGGTCGTTGTCCTGTTGGAAGGTGAACCTTCACCCCAGTCTGAGCTCCTGAGTGCTCTGGAGCAGGTTTTCATCAAGGATCTCGCTGTACTTTGCTCCGTTCATCTTTTATCAATCCTGACTAGTCTCCCAGTCCCTGTCGCTGAAAAACATCTGCACAGCATGTTGCTGCCACCACCATGCTTCATCGTAGGGATGGTGCCAGGATTCCTCCAGACGTGACGCTTGGCATTCAGGCAAAATAGTTAAATCTTGGTTTCATCAGACCAGAGAATCTTGTTTCTCATGTTCTGAGATTCCTTTAAGTGCCTTTTGGTAAACTCCAAGCGGGCTGTCATGTGCCTTTTTACTGAGGAGTGGCTTCCGTCTGGCCACTCTACCGTAAAGGCCTGATTGTTTGAGTGCTGCAGAGATGGTTGTCCTTCTGGAAGGTTCTCCCATCTCCACAGAGAAATCTGGAGCTCTGTCAGAGTGACCATCGGGTTCTTGGTCACCTCCCTGACTAAGGCCCTTCTCCCCAGATTGCTCAGTTTGGCCGGGTGGCCAGCTCTAGGAAGAGTCTTGGTGGTTCCAAACTTCTTCCATTTAAGAATGATGGAGGCCACTGTGTTCTTGGGGCCCTTCAATGCTGCAGATTTTTTTTTTTGGCACCCTCCCTCAGATCTGTGCCTCGACACAATCCTGTCTCGGAGCTCTACGGACAATTCCTTCGACCTCATGGCTTGGTCTTGCTCTGACATGCACTGTCAACTGTGGGACCTTTTTATATAGACAGGTGTGTACCTTTCCAAATAATTTCCAGTCAATTGAATTTACCACAGGTGGACTCCAATCAAGTTGTAGAAACATCAAGGATGATTAATGAAAACAGGATGCACCTGAGCTCAATTTCGAGTCTCATAGCAAAGGGTCTGAATACTTATGTAAATAAGGTATTTCCGTTTTTTTATTTTATATACATTTGCAAAGATTTCTAGAAACCTGTTTTTGCTTTATCATTATACGGTATTGTGTGTAGATTGAGGGGGGGGGGGGGGTTATTTAATCCATTTTAGAATAAGGCTGTAAAGTAACAAAATGTGGAAAAAGTCAAGGAGTCTGAATACTTTCCGAATGCACTAGTATTTAGTATTTATTGAAAATCAGCATTACTTGTTACAACTCTTTTGAAATAGTTATTTCACAGGCAGCATACAATAATGTTTGGCAAAGTTGTATTTAGTATCCCAAGGAAGCCAACTCTATGGCATAATAAATGTTGAGGCTCTATATGAATCAAGGCTACTGAAATACTCACCTAACAAAGGGAATGCACTGTAAAAGTATTGACCAAAGTTTGGTTTGATTTTGCGATGTAATGACTGATAAAGGGCGGCAGGTAGCTTAGTGGGTAAGAGCGTTGTGCCAGTAACCGAAAGGTCGCTGGTTCTAATCCCCGAGCCGACTAGGTGAAAAATCTGTCGGTGCCCTTGAGCAAGGCACTTAACCCTAATTGCTCCTGTAAGTCGCTCTGGATAAGAGCGTCTGCTAAATGACTAAAATGTAAATGTAAGTAAAGGTGCAATATGCCGAAATCACTCCACCATTTCCTGGTTGCTAAAATTCAAATAGTTCGCCTAATTTCAGTTTGTGACAAAACAAACCGTCAGAGTCATTGCACCATCTAACCCGCTGGGAAATATATTTTCCATAACCAAAAATATTGTGTTTTGAAGCTGGTGTACCAAAACCGAAACTAAAACACTCAAAAACAAAACTTAAGAATGGGAAGCATAGAAGTAGCACACAGAACTTGCGTTCAATGAGTGACAGATCCGTAACTCACATTTCTATGTGGATTTGGTCGGGTTGACCAAAAAGTTACATTGCAGCTTTAATGAGAGAGAATCACTGAAAATCTAATCGTTTTTTTATACATTTTATAATGTCCTTTCATTTTACGGCAACAATACTGAATGTGCTCTACATGTTTTTTTGTTATTTACATGAACATTTTAATGAATTGATATATGATTTTTGTCACTTTCTTTAAATGCCATTTTGAAAAAGGGACCAAATAAATGCACAATTATCTGTTTATGTAGAAAGAATAGCACAGTCTGGCCATATTGCAATGCATGGATATTTTTCATACATGTCAGAGTACAAAAGTGGCTGTACCGGAAATGAGGCATGTGTGAATTTAAAAGCAATGGTCAAATGTGTTCTATATATTTTTTAGCAGGTTGTTTTTCTAGAATATTGTGGCTAGTAATACAAAAAAGTGTTTTCTCTCGTCTGTGATTTCAAGTTTGTGATAATGCATAGTTTGTGATCAACTGCAACAACAACAAAATATCCTACGAAATTATTGCACTTTTGTTTGAATTGCCATACTACATGTTTAAGGCAATATAGTGTATCTGTATGGACTGTGTGTTATTGTAGTGTGGAGCAAATTGCATTGTTTACATTCTCCAAGCCAAAATCAAGTGCAACCTGTGAGATACAGCAGAAAAAAAACACCAGCCAGAGGGTGCAACCATTTCCATTATTTCAGGGAGCTTTGAATCTAAGGAGTTCATTCTAGTGTATAAAGGGAATTTGTAAGCGGTTAAATTGATATAATGTAACGGGAATTTGTAGGATGTTAAATGTAAAGGGAATTTAATATACTGCAATGTCACTGTGCAGGAAGAACAATCAAAAGATGAGCGATGAACACTGAATGCTGATGGGAACAATTTCACAATCTTTGTACAATATAATTTTCAGAATATTCTTAAATGTATACCCAAAATGTCTGTGTGTGATGGTAATTGTTGTTTTGCGCTAGAGAATCATGTGTTGGACTTTAATCCCATGGCTTAATAATGATGGGCATTTTGTCCTCTTTTCCGTTTACCCTTTTGTAAATGATCAGAATAAATGTTTGATTCCTACAATTAAAATGGTTTTAAGTTTTGTAGTTGGGATAGCAGTTATAAATGGAATCAGACGTTTCCTGCAGAGTATGCAATATTGTCCAGGGATAATCAATATGCTATGGAGCTTTTGCCATGTTGATAATGTGTAGCTAGTATAAGTATCCCATATCCCCTCAGCTTACACCATTGACAAATAGGCCTGTTGAAAACTAAGTGTGGTGAAAATGATTACAGTTGGCCTTGTACTACTAGACAGGAGTAGAAGTAAATAGTAGGACCCATAGTCCATGAGCCAGGGGTGACGGTCTCAGTGATTTTCTTTTAAGGTCTATGTCCCTAGAGTTGTAAAATGTGTGATAGCAGTGCAGCAATGTAGCTTTCTGTTATCACTCTCTTTCATCTCTCCATCCCATTAAAGGGATTCTCTGGTACTTTTGTATACTTCTTAGCCAGTAGTTCTGAAAGTAAATCTCACAAGCCAAAAGTGGTTCCCGAAAATTGCGTACTACGTCTAGGGGTGTAACGGTTCACCCGACCCACGGTTCCGTACGTATTGCGTATTGTCACGTTTCGGTACAGTGGAAAATGAAATGCCAACAGTTACTGTAGTCCATTTTAGTGTATTTAAGAAAATACAAAGTGTTGGTATCCTGATTCCATATATGACTGTGCTCTTATAATGCCTGATTAGAGCACAATCAGGAATACTAACACTTTGTATTTTCTTAAATGAAAACACTAACTCATTAACAACACTAAAATAAAGTGCAATATGTGTGTGAAATCAATATGTAAACATGGCTCAGACATTGTATAGGCCTATGCTATAATGTTTTCCTGCAGAGAAATACACTGGGTGTACAAAACATTTGTATTTATTAAGGATCCCCATGGCAGCAGCTACTCTTCCTGGGGTCCAGCAACATTAAGGCAGTTATATACAATTTAAAATATTACATGACATTACATTTCATAACACTTTTCACAACATAAAGTGTGTCCCCTCAGGCCACTACTCACTACCACATATCTACAATACTAAATCCATGTGTGCATAGTGTGTGCCTGTGTGTGTGTGTGTGTGTCTCTTCACAGTCCCCGCTGTTTCATAAGGTGTATTATTATTTAAATCTGATTCTACTGCTTGCATCAGTCACCTGATGTGGAATAGAGTTCCATGTAGCCATGGCTCTACGTAGTACTGTGCGCCTCCCATAGTCTGTTCTTGACTTGGGGATTGTGAAGAGACCTCTGGTGGCATGTCTTGTGTGGTATGCATGGGTGTCCGAGCTGTGTGCTAGTAGTTTAAACAGACACCTCGGTACATTCAGCATGTCAACACTTCTTACAAAAACAAGTAGTGATGAAGTCAATCTCTCCTCCACTTTGAGCCATGAGAGATTTACGTGCATATTATTAATGTTAACTCTCTGTGTACATTTAAAGGCCAGCTGTGCTGCCCTGTTCTGAGCCAATTGTAATTTTCCGAGGTCCCTCTTTGTGGCACCTGACCACACGACTGAACAGTAGTCCAGGTGCGACAAAACTAGGGCCTGTAGGACCTGCCTTGTTGATAGTGTTGTTAAAAAGGCAAAGCAGGTCTTTATTATGGACAGACTTCTCTCCATCTTAGCTACTGTTGTATCAACATGTTTTGATCATGACAGTTTACAATCCAGGGTTACTCCAAGCAGTTTACTTGCTCAATTTCCACATTATTTATTACAAGATTTAGTTGAGGTTTAGGGTTTGTTCCAAATACAATGCTTTTAGATTTTGAAATATTTAAATAACTTATTCCTTGCCACCCGTTCTGAAACTAACTGCAGCTCTTTAAGTGTTGCAGTGATTTCACTCACTGTAGTAGCTGACGTGTATAGTTTTGCGTCATCCGCATACATAGACACACTGGCTTTACTCAAAGCCAGTGGCATGTCATTTGTAAAGATTGAAAAAAAGTAAGGGGCCTAGGTAGCTGCCCTGGGAATTCCTGAGTCTACCTGGATTATGTTGGAGAGGCTTCCATTAAATAACACCCTCTGTGTTCTGTTAGACAGGTAACTCTTTATTCACAATATAGCAGGGGGTGTAAAGACATAACACATACGTTTTTCCAGAAGCAGACTATGATCGATAATGTCAAAAGCCACACTGAAGTCTAACAAAACAGATCCCACAATCTTTTTATCATCAATTTCTCTCAGCCAATCATCAGTCATTTGTGTAACTGCCGTGCTTGTTGAATGTCCTTCTCTATAAGCGTGCTGAAAGTCTGTTGTACATTTGTTTACAGTAAAATATCTGGTCAAACACAATTTTTTCCAAACCTTTACTAAGGGTTGGTAACAGGCTGATTGGGCAGCTATTTGAGCTAGTTAAGGGGGCTTTACTATTCTTAGATAGTGGAATTACTTTTGCTTCCCTCCAAGCCAGAGGGCACACACTTTCTAGTAGGCTTAGATTGAAGATATGGCAAATAGGAGTGCCAATATCGTCCGCTATTATCCTCAGTAATTTTCCATCCAAGTTGTCAGACCACGGTGGCTTGTCATTGTTGATAGACAATTTTTTCACTTCTTCCACACTGACTTTACAGACATCAAATTACAATGCTTGTCTTTTCATAATTTGATCAGTTATACTTGGATGTGTAGTGTCAGCATTCTATTAATCTTGCCAATGAAAAAATCATTAAAGTAATTGGCAATATCAGTGAGTTTTGTGATGAATGAGCCATCTGATTCAATGAATGATGGAGCTGTTTGCCTTTTTGGCCAAAATTTAATTTAAGGTGCTCCAAAGCTTTTTACTATCATTCTTTATATAATATCTTTGTTTCATAGTATAGTTTCTTATTTTTATTCAGTTTAGTCACATGATTTCTCAATTTGCAGTACGTTTGCCAATCGGTTGTGCAGCCAGACTTATTTGCCATTCCTTTTGCCTCATCCCTCTCAACAATGCAATTTTTCAATTCCTCATCAATCCACAGGGATTTAAGTTTTTATAGTAATTTTCTTAATGGGTGCATGCTTATTAGTAACCGGAACAAGCAATTTCATAAATGTGTCAAGTGCAGCGTCTGGTTGCTCCTCATTACACACCACAGACCAACAAATACAAAACGTATTGTATGACCTCTTATACGCTATATTAGGCCCAGCCTTTGGAACTTTGGTTTTCCTAGAAATGGCTACTCTATTGTGATCACTACATCCGATGGATTTGGATACTGCTTTAGAGCAAATTTCTGCAGCATTAGTAAAGATGTGATCAATACATGTTGATGATTTTATTCCTGTGCTGTTTGTAACTACCCTGGTAGGTTGACTGATAACCTGAACCAGGTTGCAGGCACTTTTATAATGAGCAGCTTGATGAAAGCCAGTCCATATTTAAATCACCCAGAAAATATACCTCTGTTGATATCACATACATTACCAAGCATTTCACACGTTATCCAGATACTGACTGTTAGCACTTTGTGGTCATTATGCTCTTTCCATGACATAGACTGACGAGGTGAATCCAGGTGAAAGCTATGATCCCTTATTGATGTCACTTGTTAAATCCACTTCAATCAGTGTAGATGAAGGGGAGAAGACAGGTTAAAGAAGGATTTTTGAGAATTGAGACGTATGTGTGCCATCAGCCGGTGAATGTTTTCTTCACTCAGTTTATGTGCACTTGTGACTCAAAGGAGGCGTGTCTGTAGCACATTATGTCTCATTTCCCACTCTGGGGTAATGTCAAAGACAGTACAGTATGAAGAAAGGAAGAAACTGCTTCTCTGATTGAAATCCCAGATCACACTTGTAGGTGATGTCATGGCAATGCTGGCTAGCTATGCTCATGCTCAGAAACACTTCATCGGGTCTATCGGTCATCGCACCGAACTGCGCATGCGCAGGACGTCAAATCAAAGCACTCCTTCGATATGAAGTAGTTTTTGACTAATATGAAAACGTGTCAGTTTGTCACTTTCACAAGGTTGGAGTAATAACATGTTCAACTACTTAAGACAATGGCTCGAATCTATACTGAACAAAAATATAAATGCAACAATTTCAAAGATTTTACTGAGTTACAGTTCATATAAGGAAATCAATCAATTGAAATAAATTAATCAGGCCCAGTCATGGATTTCACAATACAGATATGCATATGTTGGTCTGTAAGTCGCTTTGGATAAAAGCGTCTGCTAAATGGCATATTATTATTATTATTATTATAGATACCTTTAAAAAAAGGTAGGGGCGTGGATCAGAAAACCATTCAGTATCTGGTGTGACCACTATTTGCCTCATGCAGCATGACACATCTTCGCATAGAGTTGATCAGGCTGTTGATTGTGGAATGTTGTCTCACTCCTCTTCAATGGCTGTGCGAAGTTGCTGGATATTGGCGGGAACTGGAACACGCTGTTTATGTTTTTTTGCACAAGCAAACCGCTCTCCCACACGACGTCATACACGCTGTCTGCCATCTGCCTGGTACAGTTGAAGCCGGGATTCATCCATGAAGAGCACACTTCTCCAGCATGCCAGTGGCCATCGAAGGTAAGCATTTGCCCACTGAAGTCGGTTACGATGCCAAACTGCTGTCAGGTCAAGACCCTAGTGAGGACGATGAGCACGCAGATGAGCTTCCCAGAGAAGGTTTCTGACAGTTTGTGCAGACACTCTTCGGGTGTGCAGACTAGGGCTGTTGCGGTGACCATATTACCGCCACACCAGCTGTCACAAGTCATGAAGGCAGTCAAATTCCACTTGATGTTTAGTCACGGTAATTAGGCTTCTCAAAGCTCTGATGCTGCTGATGGTCATTAGTAGCCTACCGAACTTTCTAACTGCCTGGTACTCAGCACTCTATTTTCCCTCTAATCACATCAATGCAAATGTAATCGAAAATCTAATCAATCACTTCATGAGAACCCATGAGCGCAACATTTCTGCAGGCTATGCAATTGCGAGAGAAAACAGAGTGATGACCTCTATTAAAAAGAGGAGGTTCCCATCAGCTTTCTATAGGCTAGGCCTACTATATTTATTTCTCAAATTTCCTAATACTAAGCACATTGCATATCTTTACAACAGGAGTATAGCCTACCTGGCTGGCATGTAAAGGAACCACGGGAAAAGTGTCCTCCATTCGCTTTTTAAGTGCATAGATAACGTATTTTTCTCCGCTGCCCCTGTTGAGACAGGTGCATGATAATGGTCCATTCTAAATCAAAACAAATTTCACACATATATTATTTAGTATATGTAAAGACGAGATTAGATCAAGAATAGTCTGATGGGTGACACTATTAGCCTATCACTTATGAATTATATTTTATCACTTGTGAATGATGCCCAGCGTAAGGTAAGAAACAATGCCTTTTTTTTTTTTGCACGACTTTTTCTAATCATAGTCGCACACCTCATGTAGCCTAGCCCATAGGCCTATATGTTTTGATAAGGTTTGTATCACAACTAAAGTGACCAAATAACTTCTTAAAATTAAGCACATTAATCCACTTTACAAGGGGTGTAGAGCCTAAATGGCATTCATAAGCAGCGCGTGTTTCAAGTTTGGGGAAGATAATCTTCACCATAAAAATGCACCTTTTATAATAAAAGCATTACATGCATAATCGCATTTTCCATTTGCGGTCACTTTTGATAATGGTGTTTTCCCACTAATGGAACATTTGCGCTTATAGCCTACTGCCGTGTGCGCATTGTTGCGCTTATAATGTGAAGAAATAGCCTAAAAGGTTATCATATTTTAAGCTAAACGTTCTGGGCCCGTATCCTTAAAGATTCTGAGAATCCTCTCAGAGAGCTCCTAACTTAACCTAAAAATTCCTTGCCAGGAGTTTTAGCTTAGAAGTGATTCCAGAACATTTTCAGTGAACTCTGAGCCAGGAATGGATGAAAAATCCTATCTTAGTGAGGAGGTGTGGTTGACCCCGTTGCTAGGTATGAGTCATCATTTCAAAAGCCGTGATTGGTTGATCCTACAAGTTTGATGAAAATGAACTTTTGGTGATAATGAGCAAAGGATGTACCCTCAAATCAATAAACATAATTATACACTCTAATCTTATGCAGACTATAATTGTAAATAATATTTCACATTCAAGAAAATATCTGGAAAATGAATAGTAAGCTGTAGGGGTTATAGCCTAACATTAGAATCTAAAATATGTGAAAACTTAAGCTCATTACACCCTGTTCAAATAATGATTTGTGTCTCATTTGCTCATATTAATATCCTAGCTGGCATATTTTGTACTTTCACTTCCATATGGACCCCATTGAAAACAAGATGGCCTATCTCAAGGGGCTGTCCTTAATGAAGTAGAAATTGCAACGTTACAACTCAGTGTGAACTTAACGAGGGTAACACAGCTCAGCTTTTAACAATGTCTGTGATTGCTGGCTGGTCTATTTATGAAGGCTTGTTAACAAATATCCTACAAACACAGAAAATGGAGAAAAAAAGGAATCGCAAGCCGAACTGGACTGAGGAGCAAGGTTTGTTGCTGGCCCAGTTGGTGAACGAACATAAAGGTATGTTACGAGGAAAATTTGGCCCAACTGTCACTAGCCAAGGCAAGAGGCGCGCCTGGGACACAATATCCCAAACAATCAATGCCTCTTTTCCACTGGTGGTGCGGACAGGCGACGATTGTGAGAAAAGGTGGTATGTGCTGCAGTCCAAGGCAAAAGATGAGATTGCAGCACACAAGCGGGAATCCTCACTCACAGGTGAGCAAAATACTATGGCCTACCACATAATCTGGCAATTTGCTCCTGCTGGCAAAGTTAATTTACATGCCTAAGTACTGTGTTCATTGACTGTTTCTTTCTAGGGGGTGGACCACCTGCAAAGCGGCTGTCCCAGGTGGCCGACACTGTCTTTCAAGTCCTGGGACACTCTGAGGTCAGTGTCACCGGGCTGCCAACAGGCATTGACACGTCAATGATGCAGGCCCTTGAAATGCAGCAAAGGTAGGACACAGGGTTATTCATATCAACAGTGTTTATTCATTGCAGAAGCCATTTCATGTGTTATCCATGCTCATTGTATTAAATTAATTTAATCAAAACAATAATTAAACTAGGCCTATGTATTTCTGTAGCATGGAGCCATCACAAGAACCGGGCCCATCAAGTTTGCCGCCTGAACCATCTGCAGCTGCTACTCAGGATAGCCCGGCGGATCAAACACCATTCCCATCCGCAGCACCTGCTCCGTCAGCATCCCTGCAGGAGAGAAGATTGCAACTCACAATTGATGTGTTTGAACAACAAAAAAAAGTCCTTTCCCTTCAGGAGGAGTACTACCGCCTTAAAATTGAACACCTAAAAAATAAACCATTTAGAGATTGTGTTCTGTGTCTTGCATTTAACAGTTGCAGGTGATGTGCAGTAAAACTGTGGTAGTTCTTAATACCATCACAAGTTCTCAAATGACATGGGGCTACAGCTTGCCTGAAATGTAAATTTGTGAAGTTTGCCCTGTAAGGCAGTCCACTCTGGGCTAGGTTCCCCTGTGGAATGTGAATATCTTCTTCACCACCATCCTCATCGTTGTCTCCATCCTCATCCTCATCGCCATCCTCCAGAGGTTCTGCAATCTGTCTAACCTTGCAAATATTGTGTAATATTGCACAGGCTATGATGAGTTTGCTGACTTTTTCAGGCCTCAGCCGCACCTCTCCGTGGAGAACATGAAAGCGCCTCTTAAGCTGGCCTATGCCACGCTCCACCACCGCTCTTGTTGTCTTGTGGGCCCTACAATAGAATACAGACCTTTAATTATTTGATGGAAATATTGCACTACTTGGATGCTCTAACATATTGCTTGCATTTCATTTCCATGATTTTTGTATTGTTTGGCTTACCTGTTATAGTTTAGTTGGGGCCCTTGGCGTGGCTGGAGGTAAGGTGTAAGGAGCCATGGTTTGCATGGGTAGCCACTGTCCCCTAACAAGTGGCAATTAGCTGGCACATAGCGTCTCTCAAAAAGCTGTCTGATGCCACTCTCGGAGAGCATTCTCGCATCATGTGTGGAGCCTGGCCATTTAGCCACAATGTCCAAAATCTTCCAGGCCGCATTGAACACTATTTGCACATTGATGCTGTGGAAATTCTTCCTGTTAACAAAGACAGCCTCGTCCTCTGATGGCGCAATTATTCTCACATGTGTTCCATCAATTACACCCACAACGCCAGGGAATCCTGCAATGTCCATAAATGCCCTTTTATGTGTGTGTAAAGTGCGGGCATCCAGCGGGAATGAAACAAATTGTGTCACAATATTAGGTTGTGACAAAGCTGTCAGTGTTTGGGTGATGACTCTGCTGACGGAGGATTGGGACAGACCCAAGTCATCACTGCTGCATTGTTGCATTTTCCCTGTTGCCAAATACCTCAGGGTTGTGATTACTTTCTTCTCCGGTGTAATAGCGTTGTGGCGTCGAGTTGGTGAAGTAATTGCATCTCTAAGGAGATCCACCACAAACATGATTCCTGCACGATCCAATCTGTAGCGTCTCAATAATTCCCTGTCATCCAGTGTTTGCAGGACATCTCTCCTGCCTCCTCTGTTGGCCATTTTGTGCAGCTGCTTAGGGTAACTCCTAAGCCACTAAAAGTCCTCTTCCCTGCTCTTAGCAGATCTCGCCTTAGGAGCCCTTTTAAGCGCTAGGACTCTTGAGGAATAGCTTTTATATTAACTGGGATTTTCGTGTCACTTTTAGGGGAAATTCTAAGAAAACGTCATGCCTCTGAGAATTTTCTTAGAATTTGGCTGCTAGGAGCCACTTTTTGCACAAAAATTCTTTAGAGATACGGGCCCTGATCTGTTGCGTCAGCCTCATTGTGTAAAAACGTTTTTTTGATGTTGGTGGTTGTATTAATTTGGGATTTATCGCATCCCACAACTATCCCAGACTATGTTAGGAATATTTATTTCTCGCACAGAATAGAATAGGTCAACTTTTTTACTATGGGGGATAGTAGATTGACATAGACTAGTGCTTTTGCTGTTCGTTAGGCCTACTCACTCATCTTGTTGGCTGACGAAAAGTAAATGTGGACAGTTCTTCCAATATCTTCAATATGCACCTCAGAATTGTATCAGTATAGGTGGTGCCTTTAGATTTCGAGAAAATTAACAACTAAAGAAGAATTGTTCACTTCTCTCATTGACTTCTCAAATCCCAAACCCTGGCCTGGTCTGCTTGGTCTGTTTCGCAAGTATTCCCGGAAGTCTTGCGATGTTGCACCTCTGGGTTTAGAAACTGTGGTAATGTTAAGTAGCTCTCTGTAGCACTGGTGGTCCATCCATCTGTGGTAAGCGCAACACGGGGTGCATTGGCTAATTCATTGACAACTTCGGCTTTAGCTTGCTTATGTAGAGTGGGTAGGCCTACCTGTTTGCTGAAATGGGTGTGTGAGGGCGACGTTCGTAACGTGGCTCGAGCACTTCCAAGAGGTGCTGAAACTCCCTATTCTTTTCATCCACTGGGAATGGGCGCATACATGTGGCTATAAACATACTTATCTCTTGTAATTTCTTTGGCCCGGTCAGAATCCGCTGCAAAGGTCTGCTTGAATGCAGAGGGGAGATGGAAGTTGTGGTGTTTTTTTTGCATTTCCGTTTTTTGCTCTGGTGGTAGGAATACTGGAGTTGATGTCGGCATAAATGTGTCAACATGTTTGAGATGTTGGCTGCTGCATTGGCTATTCTCGTTGAGCAGTTGCGAAATATTCTCTCTGTCCATCGCAGTTGTAATCTACTGGGAAGCCAAAATGTTCCCAAACTGGAGATGTAAACGATGATGGAGAATCTTCCTGGTTTATCGACCCCACCACTCGCAATTGTACACAACTAGCTCCCGGCTGCGCCTCACAAAAGGACAGTTTGAAATGTGCCAATTAAGATTAGAATTTAGATCACAACGTGGCATATAGGCTGTAGTTTTAATGGAATAGCATGCAATGTTTTTTCAGCTCAGATTTACTCGAAGCATAGCCTGTAGATAGGCCTAGTGTATACAATTTTTTTTGGGGGGTGCATCTGGTCATAGGCAGCGGGCATCTCGAGGCTCAACTTGTGTCGTGCTTTGCTCTCCGGAGCAGGGCGCCGCTCAAAGGAGTGATCAGTGGCATAGCTCGTAGAGGTGTATCAAATGAAAAATAATGTTCCTGGTGTTTGTGATGCCTGCCTTTTGGTGAGACGTAGACCCGGTGGCAATGGCGAGACTGAGAATACCCGGTCTGTCTTGTTGAGCTTTGAAATTGCTCTTTAAGAAGCTATTTTTGTTAATTTTTTACAATTTTAATTGAAAACAATCATAGTAAGGTACTTAATTGTTACCCAGAAATTATTTGATATTAAAATAAATACGTCTGCATTGGACCTTTACTCAAATCCTTTTTCTGCTAACAGATCCCTCTGTATGTATGTTTTGAATCCCGGTGCTGAGTTAATGTGTCGCAGCTAATTGTATAGCTAATAGGCTATTTGTTTGTACACTGAACAAAAATATGAATGCAACATGTAAAGTGTTGGTCCCATGTTTCATGAGCTGAAATAAAAGATCCCAGAAATGTTCCATATGCACAAAAAGCTTATTTCTCTCAAGTTTTGTGCACAAATTTGTTTACATCCTTGTTAGTGAGCATTTCTCCTTTGCCAATATAATCCATCCACCTGACCTGTGTGGCATATCAAGAAGCTGATTAAACGGCATGATCATTACACAGGTGCACCTTGTGCTGGGGACAATAAAAGGCCACTCTAAAATGTGCAGATTTGTCACAACACAATGCCACAGATGTCTCAAGTTTTGAGGGAGCGTGCAATTGGCATGCTGACTGCAGGAATGTCCACCAGAGCTGTTGCCAGAGAATTTAATGTTATTTTCCTCCAACGTCGTTTTAGAGAATTTGGCAGTACGTCCAACCGGCCTCACAACCGCAGACCACGTGTATGGCGTCATGTGGGAGACCGTTTTGCTGATGTCAACGTTGTGAACAGTGCCCCATGGTGTTGGTGGTGGGGTTATGGTATGGGCAGGCATAAGCTACAGACAAAGAACACAATCACATTTTATTGATGGCAATTTGAATGCACAGAGATACGTGACAAGATCCTGAGACTCACTGTCGTGCCATTCATCAGCCTCCATCACCTCATATTTCAGCATTATAATGCACGGCCTGATGTCGCAAGGATCTGTACACAATTTCCGGAATCTGAACATTTCCCAGTTCTTCCATGGCCTGCATACTCACCAGAATTGTCACCCATTGAGCATGTTTGGGCTGCTCTGGATCGATGTGTATGATAGCGTATTCCAGTTTACATTTACATTTACGTCATTTAGCAGACGCTCTTATCCAGAGCGACTTACAAATTGGTGCATTCACCTTATAGCCAGTGGGATAACCACTTTACAATATGTATTATTACTTTTTTTTTGGGGGGGGGGGTAGAAGGATTACTTGATCCTATCCCAGGTATTCTTTAAAGAGGTGGGGTTTCAAGTGTCTCCGGAAGGTGGTGAGTGACTCCGCTGTCCTGGCGTCGTGAGGGAGCTTGTTCCACCATTGGGGTGCCAGAGCAGCGAAGAGTTTTGACTGGGCTGAGCGGGAACTGTGCTTCCGCAGAGGTAGGCGGGCCAGCAGGCCAGAGGTGGATGAACGCAATGCCCTCGTTTGGGTGTAGGGACTGATCAGAGCCTGAAGGTACGGAGGTGCCGTTCCCCTCACAGCTCCGTAGGCAAGCACCATGGTCTTGTAGCAGATGCGAGCTTCAACTGGAAGCCAGTGGAGTGTGCGGAGGAGCGGGGTGACGTGAGAGAACTTGGGAAGGTTGAACACCAGACGGGCTGCGGCATTCTGGATGAGTTGTAGGGGTTTAATGGCACAGGCAGGAAGCCCAGCCAACAGCGAGTTGCAGTAATCCAGACGGGAGATGACAAGTGCCTGGATTAGGACCTGTGCCGCTTCCTGTGTAAGGCAGGGTCATACTCTCCGAATGTTGTAGAGCATGAACCTACAGGATCGGGTCACCGCCTTGATGTTAGCGGAGAACGACAGGGTGTTGTCCAGGGTCACGCCAAGGCTCTTCGCACTCTGGGAGGAGGACACAATGGAGTTGTCAACCGTGATGGCGAGATCATGGAACGGGCAGTCCTTCCCCGGGAGGAAGAGCAGCTCCGTCTTGCTGAGGTTCAGCTTGAGGTGGTGATCCGTCATCCACACTGATATGTCTGCCAGACATGCAGAGATGCGATTCGCCACCTGGTTATCAGAAGGGGGAAAGGAGAAGATTAGTTGTGTGTCGTCTGCGTAGCAATGATAGGAGAGGCCATGTGAGGATATGACAGAGCCAAGTGACTTGGTGTATAGCGAGAATAGGAGAGGGCCTAGAACTGAGCCCTGGGGGACACCAGTGGTGAGAGCACGTGGGGCGGAGACAGATTCTCGCCACGCCACTTGGTAGGAGTGACCGGTCAGGTAGGACGCAATCCAAGAGTGAGCCGCGCCGGAGATGCCCAGCTCGGAGAGGGTGGAGAGGAGGATCTGATGGTTCACAGTATCAAAGGCAGCAGACAGGTCTAGAAGGACAAGAGCAGAGGAGAGAGAGTTAGCTTTAGCAGTGCGGAGAGCCTCCATGACACAGAGAAGAGCAGTCTCAGTTGAATGACCAGTCTTGAAACCTGACTGGTTTGGATCAAGAAGGTCATTCTGAGAGAGATAGCAAGATAGTTGGCTAAAGACGGCATGCTCAAGAGTTTTGGAGAGAAAAGAAAGAAGGGATACTGGTCTGTAGTTGTTGACATCAGAGGGATCGAGTGTTGGTTTTTTGAGAAGGGGTGCAACTCTCGCTCTCTTGAAGACGGAAGGGACATAGCCAGCGGTCAAGGATGAGTTGATGAGCGAGGTGAGGTAAGGGAGAAGGTCACCGGAGATGGTCTAGAGAAGAGAGGAGGGGATAGGGTCAAGCGGGCAGGTTGTTGGGCGGCCGGCCGTCACAAGTCGCAAGATTTTATCTGGAGAGAGAGGGGAGAAAGAAGTCAAAGCATAGGGTAGGGCAGTGTGAGCAGGACCAGCAGTGTCATTTGACTTAACAAACGAGGATCGGATGTCGTCAACCTTCTTTTCAAAATGGTTGACGAAGTCATCCACAGAGAGGGAGGAGGGGGGGAGGGGGAGGAGGATTCAGCAGGGAGGAGAAGGTGGCAAAGAGCTTCCTAGGGTTAGAGGCAGATGCTTGGAATTTAGAGTGGTAGAAAGTGGCTTTAGCAGCAGAAACAGATGAAGAAAATGTAGAGAGGAGGGAGTGAAAAGATGCCAGGTCCGCAGGGAGTCTAGTTTTCCTCCATTTCCGCTCGGCTGCCCGGAGCCCTGTTCTGTGAGCTCGCAATGAGTCATCGAGCCACGGAGCAGGAGGGGAGGACCGAGCCGGCCGGGAGGATAGGGGACATAGAGAGTCAAAGGATGCAGAAAGGGAGGAGAGGAGGGTTGAGGAGGCAGAATCAGGAGATTGGAGGGAGAAGGATTGAGCAGAGGGTAGAGATGATAGGATGGAAGAGGAGAGAGTAGCGGGAGAGAGAGAGCGAAGGTTGCGACGGCGCATTACCATCTGAGTAGGGGCAGAGTGAGTAGTATTGTATAGCGAGAGAGAAAAGGATACAAAGTAGTGGTCAGAGACATGGAGGGGAGTTGCAGTGAGATTAGTAGAAGAACAGCATCTAGTAAAGATGAGGTCAAGCGTATTGCCTGCCTTGTGAGTAGGGGGGGACGGTGAGAGGGTGAGGTCAAAAGAGGAGAGTAGTGGAAAGAAGGAGGCAGAGAGAAATTAGTCAAAGGTAGACGTAGGGAGGTTGAAGTCACCCAGAACTGTGAGGGGTGAGCCATCCTCAGGAAAGGAACTTATCAAGGCGTCAAGCTCATTGATGAACTCTCCAAGGTAACCTGGAGGGTGATAAATTACAAGGATGTTAAGCTTGAATGGGCTAGTGACTGTGACAGCATGGAATTCAAATGAGGAGATAGACAGATGGGTCAGGGGAAAAAGAGAGAATGTCCACTTGGGAGAGATGAGGATTCCTGTGCCACCCCCCGCTGACCAGATGCTCTCGGGGTATGCGAGAACACATGGTCAGACGAGGAGAGAGCAGTAGGAGTAGCAGTGTTTTCAGTGGTAATCCATGTTTCCGTCAGCGCCAAGAAGTCGAGGGACTGGAGGGTAGCATAGGCTGAGATGAACTCTGCCTTGTTGGCAGCAGAACGGCAGTTCCAGAGGCTGCCTGAGACCTGGAACTCCACGTGGGTGGTGCGTGCAGGGACCACCAGATTAGAGAGGCAGCAGCCACGCGGTGTGAGGCGTTTGTATAGCCTGTGCGGAGAGGAGAGAACAGGGATAGACAGAGGCATAGTTGACAGGCTACAGAAAATGGCTACAATAATGCAAAGGAGATCGGAATGAAATGAACTAAACATCTGGGAAAGGAGAGAGCGGGGCCTCTCTCACTTACGTTTCACTGAAACACCCAAATATAACTCTCCCAACTTCCACCTCAGAAACTATAATTGTTGTAAACTACAGCGGTTCAATGTTTTCTAGGAATAGACTAACTTAGTTTATTCAGCTAGCTAACTTGGTACAGTATTCTTCCGTGAAAATCGTCCAGGGCACCTAGTCATATGACGCCACAGCCAACTAGCATGCCGGACTCCAACAACACGGTTTAGCACCAATACTCGGCCACAACAAACCACCAGTGTGTCAACACGCCAAGCAGATCATTCGTGTCCGTGTCTAACGTTGTGGGTTAGTCCCGACAGCTTGAGCGAGTCCGTCGTCAACTTATTCAGCCAGTTAGTTAGCTAGACTAGTTAGCATACTAGCTAGCCATTGCTTTCAGACAAAGAAGAAACCCCTCCTCCAACGGCACGAACACACAGAGAGAGCCAAGCTAACGTTAACTAGTCACCCATGTCCCGAATTCCCTTGAACGACTCTGGCTACCAGTATGTAAAAACAAAACACAAATGTAGGTTATAACTTACCCCTAGCAGCTACTGTTAGCTAGCCAAGTGCAAAGCTAGCCACTGAATTGACTCAGCCAGTTCGCGTCTGTTTGCTAGGTCGTTCCAGCTATTTGTTTAGTAGCTATCCAGGTAGCGACAAGCAAGCTAAATTTCAAGCACAGTAGCCACTGACTACCTAACGTTAACGCTTCAGACAATGAGGTTAGAAAAACAGCTGAATGGTAGGCATTATTGTATGTAATTATTGTAGGCAGCTAGCTGGCGTAATTACAATTATAGGTACTCTCAGGCGTGAAACAACTATCCACAGTTGCTAATAGTTACCAGTAGCTACCCGCTAACTAGTCCAGGTAGTGGGTTAGCTAGCTTCGTGCTTCACCGGGCTCAGCCGAATACAATACTAACCTACAATAATTACATACAACAACCCACGATAACTACCTACAATACCTAACTACAATCTAAATACATAGTTTAAGCTTTACTCGACTAAGCCCAAACTATGTATATAAGCCAAGCTTACCTCCGGCCAGAGAGAGACACCAGTTCCCACCAATATACAGCAACTTCGCACAGCCATTGAAGAGGAGTGGGACAACATTCCACAGGCCACAATCAACAGCCTGATCAACTCTATGCAAAGGAGATGTGTTGCGCTGCATGAGGCAAATGGTGGTCACACCAGATACTGACTGGTTTTCTGATCCATGCCACTACCTTTTAAAAAAGTTATCTGTGATCAACAAATGCATATCTGTATTCCCAGTCATGTGAAATCCATAGATTAGGGCCTAATAAATGTATTTCAATTGACTGATTTCCTTATGTGAACTGTAACTCAGTAAAATCTTTGAAATTGTTGCGTTTATATTTTTGGTCAGTATAGATCAACTGAGGTGAATGAAGCTACAGCAACCAATGTGATAATGACTGGGGTAATTGTACCTTTTTTTCTCTTCTCCAAATAGCTTTTTAGAGTTTTTAAATTGTATAGAAATGCAGTAGATGAGCTTCATCATTCTTAACATTTCCAAGAGGATAGCCCAAAGGTGAGTGATATCGACTGGGAGCCCCCTAGTGAGCATGCCTGAATAGAGACATCCAGAGAGGATTAGCTTTAGTAAGATAGGATTTATTGTGTTTCTAGCTATTGTTATTAATTGTACTGCACTGATGGAGCATAAATCCCAGAAAATAGATGTGGCAGCAGCAGAGACATTATTGGGTGTATGAGATTTTAGTGCAGATGATCTACAGCGGCTTTAAGAGAATGGGTTCCATTCTCCCAGGCTGTTGGCCTGGACTAGGATCTGGTAGGGTTAAAGTAGGGAGAAAGGGATCGTTTTTGTTTGGTATAGCGGTGTATACAGTGGGGAGAACAAGTATTTGATACAATGCCGATTTTGCAGGTTTTCCTACTTACAAAGCATGTAGAGGTCTGTAATTTTTATCATAGGTACACTTCAACTGTGAGAGACGGAATCTAAAACAAAAATCCGGAAAATCACATTGTATGATTTTTAAGTAATTAATTTGCATTTTATTGCATGACATAAGTATTTGATACATCAGAAAAGCAGAACTTAATATTTGGTACAGAAACCTTTGTTTGCAATTACAGAGATCATACGTTTCCTGTAGGTCTTGACCAGGTTTGCACACACTGCAGCAGGGATTTTGGCCCACTCCTCCATACAGACCTTCTCCAGATCCTTCAGGTTTCGGGGCTGTCGCTGGGCAATACGGACTTTCAACTCCCTCCAAAGATTTTCTATTGGGTTCAGGTCTGGAGACTGGCTAGGCCACTCCAGGACCTTGAGATGCTTCTTACGGAGCCACTCCTTAGTTGCCCTGGCTGTGTGTTTCGGGTCGTTGTCATGCTGGAAGACCCAGCCACGACCCATCTTCAATGCTCTTACTGAGGGAAGGAGGTTGTTTGCCAAGATCTCGCGATACATGGCCCCATCCATCCTCCCCTCAATACGGTGCAGTCGTCCTGTCCCCTTTGCAGAAAAGCATCCCCAAAGAATGATGTTTCCACCTCCATGCTTCACGGTTGGGATGGTGTTCTTGGGGTTGTACTCATCCTTCTTCTTCCTCCAAACACGGCGAGTGGAGTTTAGACCAAAAAGCTCTATTTTTGTCTCATCAGACCCATTACCTTCTCCCATTCCTCCTCTGGATCATCCAGATGGTCATTGGCAAACTTCAGACGGGCCTGGACATGTGCTGGCTTGAGCAGGGGGACCTTGCGTGCGCTGCAGGATTTTAATCCATGATGGCGTAGTGTGTTACTAATGGTTTTCTTTGAGACTGTGCTCCCAGCTCTCTTCAGGTCATTGACCAGGTCCTGCCGTGTAGTTCTGGGCTGATCCCTCACCTTCCTCATGATCATTGATGCCCCACGAGGTGTGATCTTGCATGGAGCCCCAGAGCGAGGGTGACTGACCGTCATCTTGAACTTCTTCCATTTTCTAATAATTGCGCCAACAGTTGTTGCCTTCTCACCAAGCTGCTTGCCTATTGTCCTGTAGCCCATCCTAGTCTTGTGCAGGTCTGCAATTTTATCCCTGATGTCCTTACACAGTTCTCTGGTCTTGGCCATTGTGGAGAGGTTGGAGTCTGTTTGATTGAGTGTGTGGACAGGTGTCTTTTATACAGGTAACGAGTTCAAACAGGTGCAGTTAATACAGGTAATGAGTGGAGAACAGGAGGGCTTCTTAAAGAAAAACTAACAGGTCTGTGAGAGCCGGAATTCTTACTGGTTGGTAGGTGATCAAATACTTATGTCATGCAATAAAATGCTAATTAATTACTTAAAAATCATACAATGTGATTTTCTGGATTTTTGTTTTAGATTCCGTCTCTCACAGTTGAAGTGTACCTATGATAAAAATGACAGACCTCTACATGCTTTGTAAGTAGGAAAACCTGCGAAGTCGGCAGTGTATCAAATACTTGTTCTCCCCACTGTATGTGTAGGGTTAGATGGTGGTAGAGGTCTTCACGGGTCCACCAGACCCAAAATTCTGAGATCCGACCCCGAGTGGGTCCAGGTCCTAAATTCTGTCTTTT
This sequence comes from Coregonus lavaretus, assembly GCF_964263955.1. Lineage (NCBI taxonomy): Eukaryota > Metazoa > Chordata > Actinopteri > Salmoniformes > Salmonidae > Coregonus > Coregonus lavaretus. The sequence goes on along the minus strand of NC_140002.1, from coordinate 33,221,452 downwards.
GTCTCGGATCTGGGTCGGGTCTGATATAATTGCCACGAGTCTCGGGTATGTGCAGTGGCGATTTTAGCATGTAAATCTTGGTGGGACAAAAAAAATCAAAATGTTTTCGATGCATGCCAACAAGCCACAACACTAAACAATACATTAATTGCACTATAACGGTGACAAACAGTGCCCACAAACTGTTAGGGCCTACTTAAAGCTGTCCCAACAGCAGAGTCCCAACAGCAGTCCCAAACCTTACCACCGCTACACATGACTATCAGCGGAGCCTTGTCTGGCAGCGAAACAGTTCATTCAGCCTCCTTTGTTGCCTTTTTAAAAAAAACATTGGATATGGCTGACATGCTTAAACAAATGTGGTTTATACTGACAATTGAGATGTACAAACTATGGCATAAGGGGACGACGAGTGGATAAGAGGCAATCCATAATTTGGATTAAGACATTAATGAGCACGCTAGGACAGATGTAGTCAATACAACTATTTGTTCAGCACTTTTGAAATGTACAGAAACAGAATTCAGATCATCGGCCATTCTTACAGTATTCTCCCTGTACATGAAGTCAGAACCGTAGGATAAATAAAGGGGGCATATAAGCAGACAATGAAAGCTCTTACAATATTCGATGATTACATTTCTCTAAAATAGGCTATAGGCTACATGTGCACCACCAAGTCAGAACAATAGGCTAAATTATGAGTGGAATACATTTTTGCTGTATCGGTCCGCTAATTGCGGACTAGTAAAGGCTCAGTGCACTACTTTTGTGAAGAAGAAAAATAAAAAACGTTTTTTTTTATATTTTTGATTCCTGATTTTTCATGGGGTGCTGCAGCACCCTCAGCACCCCTACTTCCCGTGGCTCTGCTGCCCATTACCCTGCACTGAACTTTAGTCACTGTTATTAGCTGGCTACCACCCTGTACTCAATCATGCACTTAAGAAACTGTTGCCCTATGTACATAGTCATTGAACACTGGTCACTTGAATAATGTTTACATACTGTTTTACCCACTTCATATGTATATACTGTATTCTAATTCTAGTCAAGACCTATCCTATATAACTACTGCAGTACTCTTTTTTTTATTCATATACTGCCCATAATGTCTATACACACCATAATATACATATATATTTATATTGCGGATTCTGACATCGCTCGTTCTTATACAGTTGAAGTCGGAAGTAACATACACTTAGGTTGGAGTCATTAAAACTTGTTTTTCAACCACTCCACAAATTTCTTGTTAACAAACTATAGTTTTGGCAAGTCGGTTAGGACATCTACTTTGTGCATGACACAAGTAATTTTTCCAACATTTGTTTACAGACAGATTATTTCACTTATAATTCACTGTATCACAATTCCAGTGGGTCAGGAGTTTACATACACTAAGTTGACTGTGCCTTTTAAACAGCTTGGAAAATTCCAGAAAATGATGTCATGTCTTTAGAAGCTTCTGATAGGCTAATTGACATCATTTGAGTCAATTGGAGGTGTACCTGTAGATGTATTTCAAGGCCTACCTTCAAACCCAGTGCGTCTTTGCTTGACATCATGGGAAAATCAAAAGAAATGGTAGACCTTCACAAGTCTGGTTCATCCTTGGGAGCAATTTCCAAGCGCCTGAAGGTACCACGTTCATCTGTACAAACAATAGTATGCAAGTATAAACACCATGGGACCACGCAGCCGTCCTACCGCTCAGGAAGGAGACGCGTTCTGTCTCCTAGAGATTAACGTACTTTGGTGCGAAAAGTGCAAATCAATCCCAGAACAACAGCAAAGGACCTTGTGAAGATGCTGGAGGAAACAGGTACAAAAGTATCTATATCCACAGTAAAACGAGTCCTATATCGACATAACCTGAAAGGCTGCTCAGCAAGGAAGAAGCCACTGCTCCAAAACCGCCATATAAAAGCCAGACTACGGTTTAAAACTGCACATGGGGACAAAGATCGTACTTTTTGGAGAAATGTCCTCTGGTCTGATGAAACAAAAATAGTTTGGCCATAATGACCATCGTTATGTTTGGAGGAAAAAGGGGAATGCTTGCAAGCTGAAGAACACCATCCCAACAGTGAAGCACGGAGGTGGCAGCATTATGCTGTGGGGTTGCTTTGCTGCAGGAGGGACTGGTGCACTTCACAAAATAGATTGCATCATGAGGAAGGAAAATGATGTGGATATATTGAAGCAACATCTCAAGACATCAGTCAGGAAGTTAAAGCTTGGTTGCAAATGGGTCTTCCAAATGGACAATGACCCAAGCATACTTCCAAAGTTGTGGCAAAATGGCTTAAAGACAACAAAGTCAAGGTATTGGATTGGCCATCACAAAGCCCTGACCTCAATCCTATAGAAAATGTGTGGACAGAACTGAAAAAGCGTGTGCGAGCAAGGAGGCCGACAAACCTGACTCAGTTACACCAGCTCTGTCAGGAGGAATGGGCCAAAATTCACCCAACTTATTGTGGGAAGCTTGTGGAAGGCTACCCGAAACGTTTGACCCAAGTTAAACAATTTAAAGGCCATGCTACCAAATACTAATTGAGTGTATGTAAATGTCTCACCCACTGGGAATGTGATTAAAGAAATAAAAGCTGAAATAAATAATTCTCTCTACTATTATTCTGACATTTTACATTCTTAAAATAAAGTGGTGATCCTAACTGACCTAAGACAGGTAATTTTACTAGGATTAAATGTCAGGAATTGTGAAAAACTGAGTTTAAATGTATTTGGCTAAGGTATATGTAAACTTCCGACTTCAACTGTATTTCTATATTTCTTAATTCCTTTCTTTTTATTTTAGGGATTTGCATGTATTATTTTGTATTGTCAGGTATTACTGCACTGTTGGAGCTTGCAACATAAGCATTTAGCTACAACCGAAATAACGTCTTCTAAATATCTGTACGCGACGCCTCCAATAAGATTTGATTTGATTTGAATGCGCGCTCACTGCGCGCGCTCACTGCTGTCACCGCACCGCAACACGGCCCAGCCCAGCACCGACTGTTGTTCATCTGTCAAGGTAACATAAATGTTTGCCCTTTAGATAGTCATTTCACTGTTTGAGAATTATTATTATTGACAAAGGCAATATGAGTGTCTCTGTGTTGTTGACTTGTCCCTAGCTAGCTAACGTTAGATAACAGCCTTTGCATCGATTAGCATAGCCCATGTATTAGCTAGCTAGCTAATTTAGCTAGTAAGCTAGCTAAGCTAGCTAAGCTTGGTGATGGTGGACGGTTTTGACTGATCTCTTCTTAAAATGTGATTTAAACCTAACCTTATGCCTAACCTTAAATTAAGACTAAAAATCATTTTTTTGTTTTCATGAATTTTTACGATATTTGTGGCTGTGGTAACTAGTGGAAACAGTTCTGACTAGGTGGAATACAGCTCCGACCGGAAGTGACTTTTTCTTAGTAGGTTAGGAGAATTTATGCAGCAGGTTAGGAGAATTAACGTAGCAGGTTAGGAGAAGAAGGTTAAGGTTAGGAAAAGGGTTTGTGTTTGGGTTAACTAAAATGGTCTCAATACTCACAGAAATAATCCGATATTGATTGTTAGTCAGGAAGTCAACTACTAGTTAACTATAAACAACATGAACTGCTGAATAAGTTATTTGCTAGCAAACTGACTAATCTTTAGTCATTGTCAAAGATTATTCTATCTATTGTTGTACATAACATGGAAATGTCTGCCTTATCCTGCCTCATAGAAAAATAGCTAGCTGGGTAATGTTAGCTAGCTATTAACAGCCTTTAAAAAAAATTATGATACCATTGTAACTAGTTGATGCTCATCATTTTGTATAACCAGCAGTGTATGTGTTATGGATATTAGGGCCTTAATTATGGTGTTTTTCTTTATTGTTTCAACCAGATTTCTATGATCCGGTTAAAAAAAAATCAAGAAGAAAAGGACTACAACGGTGAAGGTCAACTGCTCCATCAGGCAGTGTCCAACAATGATGACAGACTCCTTGATGAGCTGCTCTCTCAAGAAAAGTACAGAAAGTTCATCAACTGTAGGAGCGGCTGGGGTATCCCAAGAACACCTTTACGAATGGCTGCATCTAAAGGTCATCTCAGGTGTCTGCAGGTTCTGCTGGCCCACGGAGCGGAGGTGGACTGTCTAGACGTGAAGGCTCAGACCCCACTTTTCACAGCTGTCTGTGGGAAATACTTCAACTGTGTTTTAGCCCTCCTCAGGGCAGGTGCTAACCCCAATGGCAGCTTGTATAACAACTGCACTCCGGTCCTGACTGCAGCCAGGGAAGGGGATGTTGAGATTTTGAAGCAACTTCTTAAACATGGTGCTGAGGTCAACTCCAGATCCAAAGTCTTGCTGTATACTTCAAGTGCCAGTGTTTCTAGTGGCCCTCTCTATCTGTCTGCTGTGTATGGACACTTAGACTGCTTTAAAGTATTGCTTCTCTACGGGGCTGATCCAAATTACAACTGCACAGATGCAAAACTTCTTAGTAAAATCAAGCAGCCTAAGACCGTGCTTGAAATGTGCCTCAGACATGGCTGTGGGGTGGAGTACATCCAACTTTTGATTGACTTTGGTGCAAATGTCTACCTCCCCACTCTCATCATAGAAAAGTCCACGAAGCAGAATGAGGCTGTGGAGCTGCTGCTGCAAGAAAGAGGTAATGCAGGAGTTATGCTGTTTATAAACCTTGGTATTCTCCTATTGATTTCTGGTAATGTTTTTATTGACATTAGACAAGCATCTCAGATTGTTTTTTATGTTGAATTGCTACTTGACAATACAATAGAGTACTGTACTGCTTTGCTGACAGAGCAGCATTTGACTATTTGAATAGACTATTGAATCTGTGTATGTGTAATAACCAGGTATTTTTTTAAAAACTTGAACTCAAATTCAATTGTTATTTTTGCTAGGTTTTCCCAAGTCCCTTTTATCACAGTGCCGACTTGCCATCCGAGGATACCTCCGGAAGATCAACAGAATCCAGTCCATTGACCATTTGGAAATGCCATCAAGCATGATAAACTTCTTGCAATACAAATCAGTCCCAACAACTGCTATGCATCTCTGAAAGCATATATTGTCCCTATGCTTTTGCTACATGAAACATAATGCTTACTTTTTGCAAAACATTTCATAGTGATGTTGAAATAGTACAAATGTTTTGTCCTGCATTTGAGAATATTTGTGTAATATATTTATTCTCAATTAATGTTTTTTCAATCAATTATGCAATCAGGTTTTTTATTTTCTTATTTTCTCCCTCTTCCATAAAAAATCTGTCTGGAATTTTTGTTATACTGCAATGTCAGCATAAAATAGAATGTGCAGTAGAAATTACAACCATTAAAATGTCTTGAACAAATTTTGCTACAGAAAATGTACTTTTTTATTTTTAAACATTATTTGCATACACTATGTATGATAAAGTATTATATAATTACTTGCAAGGTGCTTTACACCAATTATTTATAGAAATATATATACAAACTGTGTACAAAACATTAGGAACACCTTCCTAATATTGAGTTGCACCCCCTTTTGCCCTCAGAACAGCCTCAATTCAACAGGGCATGGACTATACAAGGTGTCGAAAGCTTCCACAGGGATGCTGGCCCATGTTGACTCCAATGCTTCCCACAGTTGTGTCAAGTTGACTGGATGTCCTTTGGGTGGTGGACCATTCTTGATACACACGGGAAACTGTTCTGTGTGAAACCCCAGCAGCGTTGCAGTTCTTCACACTCAAACCAGTACCCCTGGCACATACTACCATACCCTGTTCAAAGGCACTTAAATATTTTGTCTTGCCCATTCATCCTCTGAATGGCAGACATACACAATTTTTTACATTTAGCAGACACTCTTTTCCAGTGCGACTTACAGGCGCAATTAGGGTTAAGTGCCTTGCTCAGGGCACATCGACAGATTTTTTGCCTAGTCAGCTTGGGGATTCAAAACAGCGACCTTTAGGTTACTGGCCCAACACACTTAACCACTAGGCTACTGTCGCCCTCAGGAACAATCCATATCTCAATTGTCTCAAGGGCTAAAAATCATTCTTTAACCAGTCTCCTGCCCTTCATCTATGCTGATTGAAGTGAATTTAACAGGTGACATCAATAAGGGATTATAGCCTTCACCTGGTCAGTCTATGTCATGGAACAAGCAGGTGTTCCGAATGTTTTGTACACTCGGTGTGTATATATAATAATCGACTGTGGGTGTAACGGAAGCTATATCGAGCATGACATTCCAGTACTAACAATTAAATTGAGCTATGATAGCATGTAGTCTTACAACGTCAAAGGAAAGATAAATTGTCAGTCAGGAAAGTATTAACTAAATGTCTTGTTGGCAAAATTATTCTAGCTTGAGCATCCTCTTTGAATCAATTTTTGGGGGATAAATGGTCTTTAGCAATCTAGAACTACCGGTATAAGATAAATCAGAGAGGAAGAGACGAAGCCTCTCAATATATACAGTAGACCCTCTTTGGACCCCAGGACACACCTCGCCCTCACTACAACTACCAGAATTCAATGCGTACATTAACAAGAGGCTCGAGACTGTTTGGGTTGCACGACTGAACAAAGTGAATCGGATTTATTGTTTATTATTCTGGCGTCTAGAAGCCCAACAAGGTCTGTTCATTTATATATCCCCCCATCCCATAAACCCTAATTGGAAATTAGGCGTGAAAATATAGCACATATTCCACTCAATGTAATGCTAGCAGCCAATGCTTGTCTCCTAGGCTAGTCAACTCTGCTGTCTACGTGTATTTTCTAGCCATGCATTGTTGCTATCGAGCCAAGGGGTGTAAAATGTTATTTAATAGAAGAAGCTAGCTAGATAGATAAATAACGAACTAGATTAATACAACCAACTCCGTTTTCTAAATATTGCTAGCTAGGTAGATAACTTGCTGGTAGCTAGCCTAGGCAGCCGATAGTGCTACATCCTTTTAGATTTGCGGCCCACGCACAATGTAACGTTAACTAGCTAGCTGCCATTACTAGCGATACATAGCTTTGTGGTCCCAACCTGACGACTTCTTGGTAAACGTCACGCTTCTCTGTTTTCTCGTGTAGTGTGTTGCATAAACAATTAGTCTTCATAATGATTTTGCTTCCAAAACAGGTGATTCCTTGAAAGCTATGCCAAGATAAAACAATTTGGGATATGTCCTATCAATTGTTTATTTTACTGTGTCTACTGTTGCACATAGATCAATGGACAGTTTGCTTTACACTTTCTATGCAGATAGCATAACACTTGTTCAGAACGCTTTGCCAGCTAGATAATTACCTATACATGTTATTTCCTCTGATGTAAAGAAAACCTCCATAAATAAGCCCAAAATCATTAATGTAGGCCCACCAGTGTATAACACAGAATCTAATCATTTTATGCCTAATCCTTTGTTTGTCCTATGTTTCAGAAAAATGGCAGGAAATGGTTTTGGAAGAATGATTGGCAGCAGTCTTTGCACCTGATGGTGATACCATCATGCTATCTCTTCACTTCACCTTCCTGTAGATTGTTGCCATGGAGCCCAGCGGAGGAAAGGAGCCAGTGAGTGATACAAAGCATTTGTCTGCTGGCTGTGAGCAGACGGCCATGGGTGACCAGGATTCACAGACTGAGGTGAAGCCTCCATCTGACACATTTGATGCTGTACCCCCTGAGCATCAGCCATCAGGGAAACTGAGGAGGACTGCCTTAAGATTCTTTGGAGGACGTAAAAGCATCTGTGTTTTACCCAACTTCTTTGGGGGGAGGAAAAAAAATCTGAACAAGTGGTCCTCTAAGAAGGGAGTCAGCAAGAGTAAAACTCATGATGGACTTAGCAAGGCAGACTGGGAGGACAGTCCGGGAATTGAATATGTCCCAGCAGGATATTTTGAGTACCACAGCCAGAAAGATCCTGCTGGAAAGACTTGTAGTGTATTTGGTCACCCTACTGGTGATCAGAAGTCATTCTCTCTCCCCCCGCAGAAAAAGGGTTTGAGGGGACTTTTTAACAGCATCAGACGTCATAGAAAGAATAGAAATTATGATTTTGAAAAAAATGTCTGCAACAAAGAGGTGCCTATTGACCAAAATGACACTGAGTGCCTGGGCAGTTTGTCTGAATCCAATGTGCCTGTTTCGGCAAATGTCGAAGATTGTTTGACAATTGCTCCTGAATGTATTAATGTTGATGTCATAGTGTCTGAGAAAGACATGGTGAAACAAGGGAGTCTGGATTCTCTCATAGGGGAACTGATGAAAGGTGAGGAAATGGTAAAGACTAACCTAGAGTCTACAGTGAACATCCAGCTGCCTACTGGCTCATCTCAGATTATCTTGATTTTTGGTGATGTGGCCTCTCTAAAGAGTTTTGACTCGCTCACTGGCTGTGGTGACATAATAGCTGATCAAGACGACGACGGTATTGCAGATTCTCAGGGCACAGTCTCAGGGGAAAGGAGTCGAAATGCAGGCAAAAGGAGTTCCTGTTATGTTACCTACCAGGGTGGAGGAGAAGAAATGGCCACCCCTGATAAGGTGGACGGGAACTATCTCCACGACCTCTGGGAAAATGAGGCTGCAGAGGATGTTTGCTATACCCACAACCAGGAAGAATACTTTCTAGAGCGCAGTGAAAGTCCTAGGATGACACCTGAAGAGCCATCTAGCTCCTATACCATGGACATCAGCAGCAACAGCAATGGTGCTCTTGGAGTTACAGAGACCACCCTTACATCTTCGGATGTCATGACCCCACAGAGCGACCATCAAGTGTCAGTTCCTAACAGCGATGAGGGTTACTATGACTCTACCACCCCAGGACAAGATGAAGACGGACGTGATAAAGTTGACCGGATCAGGACCGATAGACTACCAAGGGACAGTTACAGTGGCGATGCGCTGTATGAGCTTTTTGAGCCTGATGACAGTCTTATCAGTCCACCTTTTGAAAAAGCTAAGCTGCCTGTCTCTGATCCCCTTGAGTTTTTAGACATACTAGCTCAGTGCAGTGATGAAGAGGTAAATGCTGTGTTTGCTCCTGAAACAGGTCTAATTGAAGAAAGGCTAACTTTGATCCAGCAGGATCTTCTCTGTGCGGAGCTGCAAAGCATGTGTAAACCTTCCAAAAAGCAGGCTCTATTCACCAAAGGGAGGATCCACCAAGATAATAGCTTTAAAGAAATAATTTCTAAAGTGAACACAACTCAAGCCTATATAAAAGAGGACCAGGTCAATCCAGAGGCTTTGAAAAAAAAAGGAAACATGATGCCACATGGATCACATGCCTTAAAGGAAAGAAGCTTAGAAGCCTTTAATGGTGGGAATAGGGAGAAAATGGTTGGCAACCCTAAATTGTCAGATGCAGCTTTTGGCACCCTTGCCTCAAAAACATGTCAATCACAAGAAATTGACTCCGAGCAAAACAAGCCACAGTCCCCACAATTAAGAGGAAATCATGATGTATCTAAAGAAACAAAGAATGACTTGGAGGATGACCAGACAGTTTGCTTCTCCCAAGCCCTAGTGGACTTTACAAAACAATCACATTTTAATAGTAATTCAACTGAAATCATGGGAGGCTCTGAGTCAGGCTCTCGCTTTGCCCAAAACATGCAAGCCCTCCCTGCCATTGTCACATTTGATGTCGTGGACATGGATAACGAGGGGGAATATGACCAGCAGATGGATATGGTAATAGCGGAGGAAGACATCACATCGCCTTACGAAGTGTTTGAAGAAAGCTACCTGCAAAAGGATGCGTTTGCTGAATGTGACTTACAAATGTTTGACCTCTATGAACAGAGTCTCCTCAGTAATACTTGGAGAATCACCAGCCTGCCACGTCACCTTAGCCTTACACAAGTCAATCAGTCGAGTCCACTGGCTCCTCTGCAGAGTCCTCTGGCCTTAAAAAGGAAGAGTAGATCCCTGGACACGGCGAGCTTGGCATTAGAGATGACTGACATGTATTTAGGGAGTGGGGCAGCACTAGCGTCTTGCCCTAGAACTGAAAGGGACTCAAAGAGAGTGTCCTCGCTTCACCGCAAAAAGAACGGACACATTTCCACTTCAGAAAACAGGGATAATAGAAGCATCATGTTTCCGTCATGGCAGCCAGCGACTGAGGGGACCTTAACGCACCCACCAGCAGATGGGAAAAGAACAGAGCAGACGTACAGTCTCTATCAAACCCAAAACAGACACATGGTATCATTCCGTCAGCCTGTCAGTCGAGTCCCAAACTGTAAATCTCAACAGATCTCAGCTAGCAAAATGACTGACAGAGTATCCTGTAATTATATCTCTCAGATTACAGGACCGTTACATAGGCCATCTCATCTTCCTTTGCAATCAGAATCCTGTCGGCCTCATGCCCCCTTTGGGAGATCAGTTAAGGCATCAGATGGTGGGGGTGAGACCCTTTTTTACACATCGACCGTTGGCTCTCATCCTTACAATCAACACAATAAGATGAGGCCAGTGGGGATCACCCAGGGAATGCCTCATCTTTGCTGTGAGTCTAGCAGTTCTGTAAGCAGGGCTCTGAACTAACTTTTAAAATGTAGGAGCACCACCTATAATTTAGGAACACCAGAAAATGTGATTTAAAAAATTGGTTAAGATACATTATAGCCTATATGAGTTCTAGCTACTTCTGAAGCACATGTTGTGCCCTAGAAACTAATATGAAACCCTGTAAATACATTTGTTTATTATGAATACCTCTCACTGAAATTAAAAAGGCATTTGTGGAATATTAGATTTCTACATTATGTAAATTCACTATTTTCCTATTGAGATGCATTACATTGAACGTTGTACACTAGCTCTTTAAGAGCGTCAAGTTTATGATGACATGCAAGACGTCATTCATTCATTGCTATGATCATTGATCTGCTTTCTTTCTGTGCCCCCAAATGTTTGGATATTCTGGTAAATTTACCAGGTTGTTAGCTAGCTAGCTAATGAGGTGTAAAACAAATGGGGTCCGCAAGTAGTTTTAGAACGTCCCACGACATGGTTTATGAATGTAAAATGCGGCCTCCCAATCTGTTACAAAAACAAAACTAACGTTGCACTGACAATATGGGTCAGCTCTTTTGAACTGTTTGGGCTAAAAAATAATCAGTTTTTGCTGTATTAATGGTGCAAGCATGACGCTAACGAATCTGGGCTCGGGGAAACAATGGTACAGCGAAGCCTTATTACAACAAATATAAAAATAATAAAAATATGTTGTTGCACTGGTGCTCCCAAATTAAAACTCCAGGTCGCACAGCAAAATATTTAGTCACATATGCGCACTTTAAAGCCCTGCCTGTAAGGCCATTGGACTATGAGCAGCAGACAGACTTCACCAGTAAAGGAAGAAAAACGGAATATGGTACGCCCTGTTGGATGTAACAAACATACGTCTGAAACAAATCCCACATGTATTTTATGAAACCTCTTCTATGCTTAACATATACACTTAACATGTATCCCCCTTTTCATACTATGTGCCACCAAAGACACCATCTACAGTCGTGGTCAAAAGTTTTGAGAATTACACAAATACTAATTTTCACAAAGTCTGCTGCCTCAGTTTTGATGATGGCAATTTGCATATACTCCAGAATGTCATGAAGAGTGATCAGATGAATTGCAATTAATTGCAGTCCCTCTTTGCCATGAAAATGAACTTAATCCCAAAAAACAATTTCCACTGCATTTCAGCCCTGCCACAAAAGGACCAGCTGCCATCATGTCAGTGATTCTCTCGTTAACTCAGGTGAGAGTGTTGACGAGGACAAGGGTGGAGATCACTCTGTCATGCTGATTGAGTTAGAATAACAGACAGGAAGCTTTAAAAGGAGGGTGGTGCTTGAAATCATTGTTCGTCCTCTGTTAACCATGGTTACCTGCAAGGAAACACGTGCCGTCATCATTGCTTTGCACAAAAAGGGCTTCACAGGCAAGGATATTGCTGCTAGTAAGATTGCACCTAAATCAACCATTTATCGGATCATCAAGAACTTTAAGGAGAGAGGTTCAATTGTTGTGAAGAAGGCGTCAGGGCTCCCAAGAAAGTCCAGCAAGTGCCAGGACCGTCTCCTAAAGTTGATTCAGCTGCGGGATCGGGGCACCACCAGTGCAGACTTTTGGAGGATGGCCTGGTGTCAAGAAGGGCAGCAAAGAAGCCACTTCTCTCCAGGAAAAACATCAGGGAGTCTGATATTCTGCAAAAGGTACAGGGATTGGACTGCTGAGGACTGGGGTAAAGTCATTTTCTCTGATGAATACCCTTTCCGATTGTTTGGGGCATCTGGAAAACACCTTGTCCGGAGAAGACAAGGTGAGCGCTACCATCAGTCCTGTGTCATGCCAACAGTAAAGTATCCTGAGACCATTCCATGTGTGGGGTTGCTTCTCAGCCAAGGGAGTGGGCTCACTCACAATTTTGCCTAAGAACACAGCCATGAATAAAGAATGGTAGCAACACATCCTCAGAGAGCAACTTCTCCCAACCATCCAAGAACAGTTTGGTGACGACCAATGCCTTTTCCAGCATGATGGAGCACCTTGCCATAAGGCAAAAGTGATAACTAAGTGGCTCGGGGAACAAAACATCGACATTTTGGGTCCATGGCCAGGAAACTCCCCAGACCTTAATCCCATTGAGAACTTGTGGTCGATCCTCAAGAGGCGGGTGGACAAACAAAACCCCACAAATTCTGACAAACTCTAAGCATTGATTATTCAAGAAAGGGGTGCCATCAGTCAGGATGTGGCCCAGAAGTTAATTGACAGCATGCCAGGGCGGATTGCAGAGGTCTTGAAAAAGAAGGGTCAACACTGCAAATATTGACTCTTTGCATAAACTAAATGTAATTGTCAATAAAAGCCTTTGACACTTATGGAATGCTTGTAATTATACTTCAGTATACCATAGTAACATCTGACAAAAATATCTCATAACACTGAAGCAGCGAACTTTGTGAAGACCAATACTTGTGTCATTCTCAAAACTTTTGACCACGACTGTAGTATGTTTACATAACCGAAAATAGAATGATCATCTTTTACTCTGTTACTGCAAATATGTTGTTTTGATTGATAAGCTATTGTATTTCACTGTGTTGTATAAGCCTTAGAATTTGTGTTGCAATGGGTAAGGAAGCCTGTGCTGTTCTATGATGTGAACAGACATCACAAAACAGGCTCTCCCATGCAATCTTTCATTAAAATATTCAGGCCTGAGTATACCTTGTATTTGTTCAGCCCAGAGTTAGGCCACACAAAAAACATGTATTACACATATTGGTAGGTAAAAATCATGGTTAATTTCAAATCAAATTTAATTTGTTACATGCGCCGAATACCACTTGTGTAGACTTTAACGTGAAATGCTTCCTTACGAGCCCTTAACCAACAATGCTTAGTTTATAAATAAAATGTCACTGTCAAAAGTTGTATGTAGACTTTAAAGTCTTTTTTAATGACTTTATTTACAGAAACTTGTTGACTACAGTCTAAGTGCTTGTAAGCTATAATGATGGTATTAGATTGTAAATTTGATGTATTTGTAAGATGCAGCCTCAACATGCAGATTTGGATGGCAGGTCAATTAACCTTTTTAGATACCACATGTATAGAGAACAGCATTGATCATTTCTTAAATTTTTGTAAAGACTAATTGTAAGCTATTAACTATGTTACTCTATACTGTATGTGTTTTAGGCTACATTTAGAATGTATTTAATCTTGCATCAGTTAACCGTTGTACTTTTGCTTTTTTTATGGTTAGGCTATTTGTTGTCTTTCTTTTTTGGGGATTGACAGAATCCGATGTCTGAAAGTAATTATTTGTTCTATAGATTTGTATTGTGTAGTACCTCTGCAAGTATGCAAAAAAGTGAGGTTGAATTTGTATTCACAACCGATCCATCTGCTGAGAACGGATATATACTGAACAAAAATATAAACGCAACATGTAAAGTGTTGGTCCCATGTTTCATGAGCTGAAATAAAAGATCCCAGAAATGTTCCATACACACAAAAAGTGTATTTCTCTCAAATGTTGTGCACAAATTTGTTTACATCCCTGGTAGTGAGCATTTCTACTTTGCCAATATAATCCATCCACCTGTCAGGTGTGGCATATCAAGAAGCTGATTAAACAGCATGATCATTACACAGGTGCACCTTGTGCTGGGGACAATAAAATGTGCAGTTTTGTCACACAACACAATGCTACGGATGTCAGAAGTTTTGAGGGAGTGTTAAATTAGCATACTGACTGCAGGAATGTCCACCAGAGCTGTTTCCAGAGAATTTGGCAGTACGTCCAACCGGCCTCACAACCACAGACCACGTGTAACCACGCCAGCCCAGGACCTCCACTACTGGCTTCTTCACCTGTTACATGGACTCACTCTGTGTGAAATAATAGGGGTTGACATGATTTTTGAATGACTAACCCTTCCTCTGTCACCCATACATACAACATCTGTAAGGTCCCTCAGTCAAGTATTGCATTTCCAGCACAGATTCAACTACAAAGACCAGGGAACTTTTTGAAAGCCTCATAAAGAAGGGCAGTGATTGGTAGATGGGTAACAATAACAAAATCAGACATTGAATATCTCTTTAAGCATGGTCAAGTTAATTATGCTGTGGATTATGTATTAAATCTCCCAGACACATAAAATATACAGTCATCCTTCTGAACTGAGCTGCAGGACAGGAATGAAACTACTCAGGGATGTTACAATAAGGCCATTGGTGATTTTAAAACAGGTACAGAGTTCAATGGCTGTGATGGGAGAAAACTGAGGATGGATCAACAACATTAAAGTGACTCCACAATAATGACCTAAATGACAGTGGAAAAAAATAATACAAATATACAGAATAAAACATATTCCAAAACATGCATCTTGTATGCAAGCAGGCACTAAAATAATACACCTTTTGGCCTAAATGCAAAGCCTTATGTTTGGGGCAAATCCAACATATCACTGAGTTAACTGCCTCCTTATTTTCAAGCATGGTGGTGGTTTGCATCATGGTATGAGTATGCTTGACATCCGCAAATACTAGGGGGATGGGTTTCAGGATAAAAAGAAACGGGATGGGGCTAAGCACAGCCAAAATCCTAAAGGAAAACCTGCTTCAGTCTGCTTTACACCAGACTGGGTGAGGAATTCACCTTTCATCAGGACAATAACCTACAACACAAGGCTAAATCTACACTGGAGTTGCTTACCAAGAAGACAGTGAATGTGGCCAAGTTACAGTTTTGATTTAAAACTGCTTGAAAATCTATGGCAAGACTTGAAAACTACTGTCTAACCATGATCCCCAACATCTTGACAAGAGCTTGAAGATTTTTTAAAATAATAATGTTAAAATATTGCACAATCCAGGTTTGCAAAGCTCTTATAGACTCGGGGAGCTGAATACTTATGCAACAACTATATACAATTAAGTCAATGTAATTTCACTTTGTAACATAATAAAATGTGAAGAAATCCAAGGAGTCTGAATACTTTTGCAAGGCACTGCAAGGCAAGGTACATATTTGTAGTCAGTTTCACTTCCTTAGACGGTCAGAGCATTTGTTTTCAGTTGGTAGAGCATGGCGCTTGCAACGCCAGGGTTGTGGGTTCGTTTCCCACGGGGGGCCAATATGAAAATGTATGCACTCACTAACTGTATGTCGTTCTGGATAAGAGCATCTGCTAAATGACTAAAATCTAAAATGTAAAAACAATTACAAGATCAGATAAATGGATGTTGTTATTAAGACTTACTTTTAACAGATTGTTCAGAGGTGACGGAGAATCTGTCCTCATCACTGAGGGATTTATGGCCCTATGGGAGTATACATCTTTGCAATTGAATTACCTTGAGTCAAGTAAGCAGGGAGTTAAGGTAATAAAGAACATCAAGATGGGTCCGGATTTGGGGGGTCAATCCATCAGCAATAAAGACCTCAAAGTGACCTAATGGAGACTGCTTTTACTCTCCTGTTAACTGTCATCAAGAGTAACACCATATCGATTGGAAACGGTTGACTAATGATGCACATCTAATGCCACAGTAGCTGCACTATTGCCAATGAAGAATACAACAAAACTATAGTTTGGAATTTACTATTATTGTTTATCAATTAGTTAGGTGAACAGCAGGGTTGGGGTCAATTCCATTTCAATTCAGGAAGTACACTGAAATTCCAATCCTCTTCAATGCTTTTCAATGAGGAAAATTTCGATTTTGGAATTTCGTTTACTTTCTGAATTGGCTAGAATTAAAATAGAATTGACCCCAACCCTGGTGAACAGTGATGCATAGAGAGAAGGTTGCACATTGTATATGTTCCCCCTTGTAGGCCTATAGCAGTGGAGGCTGCATGGAGTGTATAGAATGGGGTATAATGGCTGGAATGGAGTGAATGGAATGGTATCAAACACATGAAAACCATATGTTTGATACCATTCCATTCATTCCATTCCCTCCATTATTATGAGCCTTCCTCTCCTCAGCAGCCTCCACTGGCCTATAGTATCTACATTATATGGATTGCCTATGTTCTCCTAGCCTCGCAAGCAAGTCTGATCTCACGAGCTTACATGAATGTTCAAATATATTTTCAATATTTCTTTAGAACAAGAGACACTACCCTCTACTGGACAAATAACTTTACAACAGCAAATGAGACATCAACAATCCAGCAGCATACAATCCTGGACCATATCATGGCACTTTTGGGTTGGAGCTGGTCAGTGCTGAAATAGAAGAGCATCAAGGTCAGTTTGCAGTCTCATCTGTTGTGAGCAAGCCTCCAAATTCCTCCCCATTTGCTGTTCAAACAATGTAGGCTATTGTGCTCAATGGATTTACAGTGGCACGTGGTAGCAATGTGAGAGGGAGGGGCAGATTGAGTCCTATGGCAAAATGAGGATAGTTTGAAACCTACTTCACAAATAGTATGTCAGAGTCAGAGTGGTTGTTGACAAAACACCTGAATCTACAAGATAAGGCATCAAATCTGTCGCCACTGAAAAAATGCTCAGAAATGCATCAAGTGAAAAGTCACACCCTGACCACAATTCAGTAGGCTATGTCATAAAGCTTGAGTATGATTACATTACAGGTATTCATCTGTGCATATTTATGTGAAACTGTGTTTTGTGTCCAGACCACGAGAGCAGAGCTATTTTCCTGAGTTATGTAATTCCTTGTGTTCCCTGAACTGTAAACACGTTAAGATGAGGGGAAATGCTACTCTTAAGGTTGCCTGGACGTCATCCAAGACCTTTTGCGGCCAACTACTGTGCTCAACCTCGCAGTCTCCAGAGGAGTTGTGACACAGCAAGCTATTCTTGTTGTTCTCCTGATTTAGATAAGTGTGTATAGGCCTATGTGGATATACACTGAGTATACAAAACATTAAGAACACATGCTCTTTCCTTGACATAGACTGACCAGGTGAATCCAGGTGAAAGCTATGATCCCTTATTGTTGTCACTTGTTAAATCCACTTCAATCAGTGTAGAAAAAGGGGAGGAGACAGGTTAAAGAAGGATTTGTAAGACTTGAGACAATGGAGACATGGATTGTGTATGTGTGCCATTCAGAGGGTGAATGGGTAAGACAAAATA
Source organism: Coregonus lavaretus (assembly GCF_964263955.1). Classification (NCBI taxonomy): domain Eukaryota; kingdom Metazoa; phylum Chordata; class Actinopteri; order Salmoniformes; family Salmonidae; genus Coregonus; species Coregonus lavaretus. The sequence goes on along the minus strand of NC_140002.1, from coordinate 33,203,771 downwards.
TTTAAGTGCCTTTGGACGGGGTTAGCTATTTAGTTAGTTATTTAGCAATCTTATGGCATGGGGATAGAAGCAATTCAGGAGCCTGTTGGTGTCCCGTGTATATCAAGAATGGTCCACGACCCAAAGGACATCCAGCCAATTTGATACAACTGTGGGAAGCATTAGAGTCAACATGGGCCAGCATCCCTGTGGAATGCTTTCGACACCTTGTAGAGTCCATGCCCCGATGAATTGAGTCTGTTCTGAGGGCAAAAGGGTTTCATGTTTGGTATACTCAGTGTATAGAGAGCGACTGAAAGCTCTATGATGTTAATTTAAAAGAACACATTTGAACATTAACAAGTGAACCAAAAAAGTGTGACTTGGACTGTGAGACTTTTTGAGGTGTAGATGGGCCAAGGCTGGGTCATTGCAATGCAGTGGATCCACTACAAAGGCTGTGGTAGCATAGCAGCGGGAAGATGTTTGGGCAGACGGCTATATCGGTCCTCTAATACAGGACGAGTAAAGGCCCAGTGCACTACATTTGTGAAGAAAAAAAAGTAATATATATATATATATATATATATATATATATATATATATATATATATATATATATATATATATATATATATTAATATATATATTTGTTTATTTTTTAGGGGGTGCTGCAGCACCCTCAGCACCCCTACTTCCCGCAGCTCTGTGTAGTAGAAGTATGTAGATTTTCCACTGCAGTGATTTAGCCCCACTCTAATGCAGCAGTCTCCCTGGTTTTAGATTTCACTGGACTTCTACAGTACCCCTCCCCACCATCCCCCTACCTCGACCTCCTCTTTCCGTTACACAGTATCTTGTGAAAGCTTATTCTAAAAGCATATTCTACCATTGTGGGACAGTAAAAATAGCAAGTTCTCACTAATTATGTTTGTTTCATTTTTAAACTGTGCAAAAATGTTACTTATGTGCTGTCATTGTCACTGAGCCTCAGTGAAGTGAATGTATCTGGTTCCAGATAATGAGCTACTACCATTTGAAAAGTACAGGCACATAGTCATCTGTGGGTAGCGGAGACTCCTCTGATTCTAATATGAAACGTTTCCTATCCTCAGATGAGTTGCAAAGACAGACAGAAGCCTAGTATTGAGGTCAAAACAATATTATGTTTTCCCCCCTCTTTTTAAAATAGCTTACAACAAAGAGCTGTTGATTAAAAGGTATTGTCTGTGGACTTTATGGACTAAATACTGTATATCTGTGCTTTTCTTAAAGAAATCCCATGTCACCCCTTTTTTCATCTCTTCACACAAGCTCCCAGTTATTGTTGGCTTCTGATTCAACCACTCCTCTCTACCTGCTGGCAATGATAAGACCACACAACCGCTGGTCTCCTGGAATCTCCATGAGGACTCAGTCTGTGGTCCACCTGGCCACTCAGTGGTAGAATGAACTGTACGGGTGTGTTGGAACAGAAAAGCTGCTGGTTATCCACAACAACTTGTCCTATTAGCCTAAAGCATATTTTCTCCTCATCCTGTGTTGTGTTGCTTTAATTGATCCTATTTAATTTATTGAATTATTGTTCAATTGAATTATTATTCTTGTGAGTTTTTTCCCCTGAAGTTTGTGTTGGTGGAAGTCTGAGACTCCCAAGGCTGATAGTGCTACTATTCACCTCTCTCATCATGCTTCTGAGAGTTACAGGAGTGACAGCGATGGGTCCAGTGAACACTTGAGCTCAGAGTCCATGGGGATTGGGAGTGAGAGGTGCACAGGAGCCAATAGGAGAGATTAATCTCCACCGAGACAAATTACAAATGATTTATCCTACTGTTAAGACCCCTCTTAATGATTTGTGTGGAGTGGTGCAAGTGGGTGGATGTCAACATTTCTTTTGACAAATACCTACTATTATCAATTATTACAGTAGCCTAGGCCTGTAATGAAATTTTGACATTTGAATTGCAAACTGGAACTGTCCAATAGAACCACCATACAGTGACTGTTTATGTTCCTTTTGTTTAATATTTCAGGGCTGTGATTGTAACTATGTTTTGATGAGCAAGCATCACGAGGTTAGGACACCCATTATAAAGCATAGATAGTAACAATAAATGATGAGCTCCCAATTTGCGCCTGTGGTTTGTTCTTCTATGCATGAAGCACCGCCCAGGCTTTTGCTCCCCTCTACGCAGGGAGAGTTGCAGCAGCAGCATTCTACAGTGGCTACGTTACCGTCACAATTTTAGTGCATGCAAAGACCATACCTGCTAATGCAAAACGGCACTCAAGTCGTCAAATCGGGAAACTAGCGGACTACGGGTGTCAGAGTGGAAGGGGAACTAACGGTGGAGACTCTGATGATGATGAGGATGATGATGGTGAGGATGATGATTCTGTAAGAGAGTTATAAACATGAATACAGTATTATGTGAAAGGGGAAGTAGTTAGAGATTTATACATATTTTCTTGAGTTTGGATAAAATGATGAACAGTCACAAAATGTTGGTGTACAATAATCTGCACCTTAACCGATTGCATTTTGCAGTGCTCATGTACTACATTATGACCTTGGATATGAAAATTATCATTTGGTCTTAATCATCATCGTATATGATGCTTATGTTTGTGTGGTTAGTGGTTGCTGATACTGTGCCTCAGTGCGCGTATGGATAATCGCAGCCCATACACAAGTAGTCTAGCCTACGCACGGCGTGCAGTGGAGGCGAGGAAGTGGGAGCGAATGCGCGTTCTTATGGAGGGACACACAGGGCTTCAACATGGCCTCATCACGATATGAATGGCGCTGGTATATTCTATCTTACCTTATCTTGTTTGTGGTTTACCTTTTCTTTAACATGTCGGCCATCGTAGGATATGGCAGTCACGGAGCGTCAGATTGGTGCTATACATTCTAAGGAAAGGTTCCTTGGCCTCGGCGTTTTCTCGTTGTAAATTCATTTTTATTGGCATGTTGTAAGACACATCCCGCTTGTCCGTTCTGTTGATTAGCCTACTTGGCAATGGTGCTCGGTTAAAATAAATGTGGCCTTATCACAGAATCTTCTTGATCTGGTAGGATTGAAAGGACGCGATTTCAATGGACTAGAATAATATAATATAATATATTAGAATAACGTCATTATTCAGCATGTAAGCTCTAAATGGCTGTGTAGATAACATGTTGTACTGCCCAATATGTCATGTATTAGAGCTAGTGGGCGCGATGAAAACAAAAAGCATCATGTAGCATACTGTAAACGAACTAGCATATAGCCTAGTAATGTAATTATTTATTATCAAATGTAGAGTTGTCTGTCTTGCTTTTTTTCTTCAATATTGACCCTCTTGTGTACATTCTTCCATGCTTCTACTGTATCTCACTGTAGGCCCCGTGGTGCCACATAGGCCTATGGTTGTATTTCCATTAAGTGATTGACAATGGGTAGGCCTAAATAGTATGACAAATGGTTATGGATATTGTTTTGTAATGTAGGCCTAATATAATGCAGTTTGCCTTTTCATAGTGACAATTCTACAGATGCTATGAATATGACAGTATGTTTTTGTGGTGTGTAAGTGTGTGTGTTTGTGTGTGTGTGTGTTTGCAACCTAATGCAATATATACCTACTGTTTCTCTGCTGTATGGAACGCTTACAGTTCATATTACAGGGTCCCAGGGGAAAAAATTGTGATGCAATGAGTCTCACAGGAGATAAAATAGCTGTATTGCAAAAAGGCAAGAGTGTAATAACACTATTACTGTCAGTATGCAGACATTCCTTAAAAAAAAAAAAACATGGTTATTCATTAGTTGTATTATGAGGAAGCCAAAGGTAGGTTGTCATATCAACACATGGGTGTGCATATTTAATGCAGGCAGGGGTGCATTCACATGGAGATGCATGTGAAGCAAAAAATACCTCTTTATATTCTTGAGCTTGTGAGTTATAGTGGAGAGTGAGCACTCTTGACACATTTATCAGGGACATGTTGACTTGTTCATTAGTATATTACAGTGAGCGCTTGTCTGTTTTCATCCTGTTGTATCTCTCTTTGTTTGAGCTATCACCTTTTTTGTTTCACTCATGATGTTATTAGGATTTCAGAGCTCAGGCAAGGGCACCAGTGGTCTATTGCATAAACTTTGTTTAAAGAAATGTTAATTATGTTAATAGCCTACATAAAGTCAGTTGGCCCTCTGTAACCTGGAATAGGTCATGACATTAAAATGTGAATGGAGGGAAGGTCAATTTGAGTTTTTCTCTGCATTATATATAGAAACGCTGTTGAGTAAAACACAAATTATGGCAAAGTTTGTTGCTTGTTTTGGGATTATGACTATGGCTATGTTTTAGGGATTTATCAACCATAACAGCTCAGCTGTGTAATCCGGGTCACGGCACCAATGTAGCATCTACCAGTCTGCACCCTGTTTCAATATGGTGCTCCGGCTCCCCTTTGCCTGCATCGCACTCCAGCCAACTACACAAAGCTTTCTAGTGCTATAGGCTAGCCTTTATGTTTATATTCAGCTTTTTACACTATACTGTAAAATGTTGAGTGTTGAGAAAATAAAATATTTGGTTGACTTTCCCTCTTTTCTGGGCATCTTTAACTGCTTTTCGTAGTAGTTTGACTGAACCGTGTACTACTGATCATCTTATGTAACATTTCTCTTTTACACTGGGGAGAAGTGTATTATGTACAGTACAGTAAATCTGTTTTAGACAGAATAAGGCCAATTACAGATGTTGCCGACAAATCCAGGGACATTTTGTGAGAGGGAGGGGCAAGACAAAAGTGGCACAGGTGTAATAAAATATTTTACTCCATTGAGGGTGATGCAATTAATAGGGTCGTCAAACTGTGAATTTGTTTTGTTTGACCTGGCTTTTACAGTGGCAATACAGATGGAGAAATATAAACACAATCATTCCTCTTCATGAGACTTCATTTGAGCAGTTTTAGATCTCCCCACTTTAATGTCTAAACCCCAGATTGAGATTGATAATCTGTAGAAGGAGGTATTCCCTGAGGGTGGACACAAACAGGCATGTGTCTGTTAGGATATCATCGCTGAGTCGTCTCTACCAACTACTCGATCTTATACTTAATCATAGTGTAGTGTCCATTGGTGGTATGATCGATGGTGGAACGAAACTTGGCTGTCTTTTAATTAGTGTTGGAAATTATATGGATGGGGACAGTTGGTTGTGTTTGTCTGGGCACTAATGGGTGGATTTAATATTGGAGAAGATTAGAGCAAATCTGAACAAATTGAAAAAAAGAAGTAATCCACAATGTGTTTATCACATTGGCATTGATTATAACGTCTCATTTGTTAGGTTAATCACAATGAATCGAAGATGTTTAATTCTTCATAATACTGGTAATTTGTACAAAAATATATATATACATTACTGGTCAAAAGTTTTAGAACACCTACTCATTCAAGGGTTTTTCTTTATTTTTTACTATTTTCTACATTGTAGAATAATAGTGAAGACATCAAAACTATGAAATAACACATATGGAATCATGTACAATGCTGTCATCAAGGTAAAGGGTGGCTATTTGAAGAATCTCAAATATAAAATAGATTTGGATTTGTTTAACAGTTTTTTGGTTACTATATGATTCCATATGTGTTATTTCATAGTTTTGATGTCTTCACTATTATTCTACAATGTAGAAAATAGTAAAAATAAAGACAAACCCTTGAGTGAGTAGGTGTTCTAAAACCTTTGACCTGTAATGTATATACAGTGCCTTCGGAAAGTATTCAGACCCCTTGACTTTTCCCACATTTTGTTACGTTACAGCCTTATTCTAAAATTGATTAAATAAAAAATGTCCTTAGCATTCTACACACAATACCCCATAATGAAAAAGCGAAAACAGGTTTTTAGAAATGTTTGCAAATTTATGAAAAATAAAAAAACAGAAATAACTTATTTACATAAGTATTCAGACCGTTTGCTTAGAGACTTGAAATTGAGCTCAGGTGCATCCTGTTTCTATTGATCATCCTTGAGATGTTTCTACAACTTGATTGGAGTCCACCTGTGGTAAATTCAATTGATTGGACATTATTTGGAAAGGCACACACTTGTCTATATAAGGTCCCACAGTTGACAGTGCATGTCAGAGCAAAAACCAAGCCATGAGGTCGAAGGAATTGTTCGTAGAGCTCCGAGACAGGATTGTGTTGAGGCACAGATCTGGGGAAGGGTGCTAAAAACATGCTGTAGCATTGAAGGTCTCCAAGAACACAGTGGCCTCCATCATTCTTAACTGGAAGAAGTTTGGAACCACCAAGACTCTTCCTAGAGCTGGCCGCCTGGCCAAGCTGAGCAATCGGGGGAGAAGGGCCTTAGTTAGGGAGGTGACCAAGAACACAATGGTCACTCTGACAGAGCTCTAGAGTTCCTCTGTGGAGATAGGATAACCTTCCAGCAGGACAATCATCTCTGCAGCACTCCACCAATCAGGTCTTTATGGTAGAGTGGCCAGACGAAAGCCACTCCTCAGTAAAAGGCACATGACAGCCCGCTTGGAGTTCGACAAAAGGCACCGAAAGACTCTCAGACCATGAGAAACCAGATTCTCTGGTCTAATGAAACCAAGATTGAACTCTTTGGCCTGAATGCCAAGCTTCACTGTCAGCGGCTGGGTGCAGTGGGGAAACGGAATTAGGCGCAGGACACAGAACTGAGAGATAAATGGCTTTACTAGAATCCAAGTAAACCATAGCAAACCCTCCACGCAGGGAAGAGCAAAACAACAGCTCAACAGACGACGTAACAAAGAACAATCACGCACACACCCAGGAGGGAAAACAGAGGTAATATAGGGAAACTTATAAGCCTAATGAGTAACAGGTGCGAACAATAAAGACAGAACTAGTGAGACACAGAAACATCGATCGGTGGCAGCTAGTACTCCGGTGACGACGACCGCCGAAGCCTGCCCGAACGAGGAGGAGGGGCAGCCTCGTTCGTATCCGTGACAGTACCCCCCCCCCCCCTGACGACACCGGCCTCAGGGACGGCCAGGAGGACGCGGAGCAGGGCGAGTCGGATGACGATGATGGAACTCCCTTAACAGGGAGGGATCGAGGATGTCCCTCCTGGGAACCCAGCTCCGTTCCTCCGGACCGTACCCCTCCCACTCCACGAGATACTGCAGGCCTCCAACCCGACGCCTCGAATCCATGATGGAACGGACCGAGTACGCCGGTGCCCCCTCAATGTCCAATGGGGGCGGAGGAAATACTGGGGTCATGGGTGGCTAGCCAGGGAAGGCCCAGCACCACGGGAAACGCAGGAGTATCAATAAGGAAGAGACTAATTCTCTCTTCATGACCCCCCTGTGTCTCCATCCGAAGTGGAGCTGTGACCTCCCTAACCATACCTGACCCTAATGGGCGACTATCTAGGGCACGTATGGGGAAGGGCACATCTAACGGCAATATAGGAATCCCTAATCTATGTGCAACCAATCTATCCATGAAATTCCCAGCTGCGCCGGAATCTACGAGTGCCCTATGCTGGGAATGTGAGGAAAACTCAGGGAACATAACATTAATCATCATGTGAGCAACAGGGAGCTCTGGGTGAGTTGGGTGCCTACTCACCTGGGATGGTCCCCCAGAACCCTGCCTGCTGCCTCGATTCCATGAGGGTCTTCTCCTGCACCGGCCCGCAGTGTGTCCTCTGCGGCCACAGTTGGTGCAGGAGACCACCCCCTTGCTCGGTCTCTCCGCATCAGCACTTCCAAGCTCCATAGGTGTGGACTCGGAAGTGCTGGGGGATGGACTGGACGGACCCTGATCTGGACGTCCGCGGGTAGCCAACAGGTTATCCAGCCGGATCGATAAATCTACCAGCTGGTCCAGGTTAAGATTGGTGTCCCTGCAGGCCAGCTCCCGACAGACGTCCTCCTGTAGACTGCATCGGTAGTGATCAATCAGGGCCCTCTCGTTCCATCCCGCGCTGGCTGCCAGTGTCCTGAAATCCAGGGCGAATTCCTGTGCGCTCCTCCTTCCCTGGCTGAGGTGAAACAGATGCTCCCCCGCCGCTCTCCCCTCAGGCGGATGATCGAATACGGCCCGGAAACGGCGGGTAAAATCCTCATAACGAACGGACTCAGCGTCTATTCCACCCCACTCCGCGTTGGCCCATTCCAGGGCTCTGCCCGACAGACAGGAGATGAGGGCGGACACACTCTCGTATCCCGAGGGAGCCGGGTGGATGGTGGCCAGGTAAAGTTCCACCTGGAGCAGGAAACCCTTACACCCGGCAGCTGTCCCATCGTATTCCCTCGGGAGCGAGAGCCGAATACCACTGGACCCAGGGTTTGAGGATCTTGATGGAAGAGAAATCGGCGAAGGAGGAGGTGTAGAAAACCAGACTCTTTCCCATCGATCCATGGTGTTGATCACTTGATCCAGAGCCGAACCTAGTCTCTGCAGCATGGTCACGTGCTGGTGGATGCGTTCCTCCACCGAAGCGCTGGGATCGGGCGTGCCTGCTGACTCCATAACGGGTGCGTGATTCTGTCAGCGTCTGGGTGCAGTAGGGAAACGGAATCAGGCGCAGGACACAGAACTGAGAGATAAATGGCTTTACTAGAATCCAAGTAAACCATAGCAAACCCTCCACGCAGGGAAGAGCAAAACAACAGCTCAACAGACGACGTAACAAAGAACAATCACGCACACACCCAGGAGGGAAAACAGAGGTAATATAGGGAAACTAATAAGCCTAATGAGTAACAGGTGTGAACAATAAAGACAGAACTAGTGAGACACAGAAACATCGATCGGTGGCAGCTAGTACTCCGGTGACGACGACCGCCGAAGCCTGCCCGAACGAGGAGGAGGGGCAGCCTCGGCCGTATCCGTGACATTCACGTCTGGAGGAAACGTGGCACCATCCCTACGGTGAAGCATGGTGGTGGCAGCATTATGCTGTGGGAATGTTTTTCAGCGGCAAGGACTGGGAGACTACTCAGGGTCGAGGCAACGATGAACGTAGCAAAGTACAGAGAGATCCTTGATGAAAACCTGCTCCAGAGTACTCAGGACCTCAGATTGGGGCGAAGGTTCACCTTCCAACAGGACAATGACCCTAAGCACACAGCCAAGACAACGCAGGAGTGGCTTCGGGACAAGTCTCTGAATGTCCTTGAGGTGCCCATCCAGAGCCTGGACTTGAACCCAATCGAACATCTTTGGAGAGACCTGAAAATAGCTGTGCAGCAACGATCACCATCCAATCTGACAGAGCTTGAGTGGATCTGCAGAGAAGAATGTGAGAAACTCCCCAAATACAGGCGTGCCATGCTCTTAACGCCATACCCAAGAAGACTCGAGGCTGTAATCACTGCCAAAGGTGCTTCAACAAAGTACTGAGTAAAGGGTCTGAAAACTTATGTAAATGTAATATTTCAGTTTTTGCTTTGTCATTATGGGGTATTATGTGTAGATTGATGAGAAAAAAACAATAATTTAATCAATTTTAGAAGAAGGCTGTAACGTAACAAAATGTGGAAACAGTCAAGGGGTGTCAATACTTTCTGAATGCACTGTATATATAAACTCAGCAAAAAAAGAAACGTCCTCTCACTGTCAACTGCGTTTATTTTCAGCCAACTTAACATGTGTAAATATTTGTATGAACATAACAAGATTCAACAACTGAGACATAAACTGAACAAGTTCCACAGACATGTGACTAACAGAAATTGAATTATGTGTCCCTGAACAAAGGGGGTGTCAACATCAAAAGTAACAGTCAGTATCTGGTGTGGCCACCAGCTGCATTAAGTACTGCAGTGCATCTTCTTGCTGTGAGATGTTACCCCACTCTTCCACCAAGGCACCTGAAAGTTCCCGGACATTTCTGGGGGGAATGGCCCTAGCCCTCACCCTCCGATCCAACAGGTCCCAGACGTGCTCAATGAGATTGAGATCCGGGCTCTTCGCTGGCCATGGCAGAACACTGACATTCTTGTCTTGCAGGAAATCACACACAGAACAAACAGTATGGCTGGTGGCATTGTCATGCTGGAGGGTCATGTTAGGATGAGCCTGCAGGAAGGGTACCACATGAGGGAGGAGGATGTCTTCCCTGTAACGCACAGCGTTGAGATTGCCTGCAATGACAACAAGCTCAGTCCGATGATGCTGTGACACACCGCCCCAGACCATAACGGACCCTCTACCTCCAAATTGATCCCGCTCCAGAGTACAGGCCTCGGTGTAACGCTCATTCCTTCGACGATAAACACAAATCCGACCATCACCCCTGGTGAGACAAAACCGCGACTCGTCAGTGAAGAGCACTTTTTGCCAGTCCTGTCTGGTCCAGCGACGGTGGGTTTGTGCCCATAGGCGACGTTGTTGCCGGTGATGTCTGGTGAGGACCTGCCTTACAACAGTACCTGTGCCGCAGGTGTGATGTTCGGATGTACCGATCCTGTGCAGGTGTTGTTTCACGTGGTCTGCCACTGCGAGGACGATCAGCTGTCCGTCCTGTCTCCCTGTAGCGCTGTCTTAGGCATCTCACAGTACGGACATTGCAATTTATTGCCCTGGCCACATCTGCAGTCCTCATGCCTCCTTGCAGCATGCCTAAGGCACGTTCATGCAGATAAACAGGGATCCTGGGCATCTTTCTTTTAGTGTTTTTCAGTCAGTAGAAAGGCCTCTTTAGTGTCCTAAGTTTTCATAACTGTGACCTTAATTGCCTACTGTCTGTTAGCTTTTAGTGTCTTAGCGACCGTTCCACAGGTGCATGTTTCCTTAATTGTTTATGGTTCATTGAACAAGCATGGGAAACAGTGTTTAAAGCCTTTACAATGAAGATCTGTGGAGTTATTTGGATTTTTACAAATTATCTTTGAAAGACAGGGTCCTGAAAAAGGGACGTTGCTTTTTTTGCTGAGTTTATATATAAAAAAAATTTGTAGGTAGATAAGTTGGTCAAAAATCAGATATGGTCGCCAAGACTTGACAGTGCCCTGCTGCCCTTTTGCTAGAAGTTGAATGAGAAAATTAGAGTACTAATGAGCCCTTACCCTCCTCTCTCCTCCCCTCTCCTCCCCTCTCACCCCCCCCCCCCCCCCCATTTCCCCTCTACCCTCTACCCCCTCTCTCCTCTCACCCCAATATCCCATTTTCCCTCTCCTCTCTTCTCTTTCCCATCTCACTTCCCTTCTCTCCTCTCCCCTATCCCCTCACCCCTCTCCCACAGTTGATCAGTGGAGGATCCATCGTCAGCGCTGAGGCAGTATGGGATCATGTCACCATGGCCGACAGGGAGTTGGCATTTAAGGCGGGGGATGTAATCAAGGTCCTCGATGCATCAAATAAGGACTGGTGGTGGGGACAGATTGACGATGAAGAAGGATGGTTCCCAGCCAGCTTTGTGAGGGTGAGTGGAGCCATCAACGATTTTCTCATTCTCTGCTGCACCGTGTCTTGCCTCTCAACCAGTACACAAGGGTTCACCACATATGCACAATGGTGTGATGGATTATCAGTGTTGGGGAGTAGTAAACAACTACATTTTGCAGTAGCTTGGTGGTAGTTGAACTAAATTCAAATCAAGGTAGTGTTTTCAGGAGTTAATAACTTTTTTTGCCATGTAGCGGTGTAGCTAACTACTGGAACTACACACTACATTTTTTTTGCAAAAATAAAAGAAGGGTAAATTAGGCAATAATTTCCTTTCTTTTTTTCGGCATCAGACCTGCCTAATTCTAACTTCAAACATAATTTTTGTGATAATAGGCTAAATAACACATTATGTTAACATATGACCCCAAAGTGATCTATTCTTGCAATTAGTAGAAATTTCAGATCTATATAATAATCTTTCACGAAGTAGTTTGGATGAAGTGAACTACTTTTTCAAAGTAACTTTAGTTAAGTAAACTATTTTTTCTTCAGGGTAGCTTTAGTGTAGCTTACCTTCTTCCAGTGTGAAGTAATTGGTAGCTTGGTAAACTATATTTTCAGAGTAGCTTCCCCATTACTAATTTGCCATTGCCTTATCATTGATAATTGTTGATCGACTGCCCCGTTTTGAAGGCAGATATTTTAGGCTTTGATGATGATGATATTTTGAGATTGATAAAAATATTATTATGCCATGGTAATCTCACAGGAACTGAACATATTTACTCTCCAAATGAAATACTGTGAAAACAAGAAGAAGAAAAGTGAGAAGTTAATACTTTGGGGGGTTATCACTACTAACCTTCTCAATCTGCTAACTGTAAAAATGAGTCTGAACAAGGTATGTCATGTTTTTCTCTCCAAAGGTTGAACCCCACCTACCACAACCTCAAACAAAACAGGTTTTCTATATCAACCCTATAGCAGCTCCAAGGTTCCAAAACACAACTACCAAGGTGCGTTTAATAGTTTCAGCAAGTATTTAACTAGCATCTCACTGCACATTGAACCACCCCATATCTAACATCTTGTCGCTTTGATACTACTGATCCATTTGCAGACAACACCATGCTTCAAGTGTCAAGCTTTTAATGGCATTAAGGTTCAACTATGGTATCTCAAACAAATATAAAGAATAGTTATTCTTAATTCTTAATTGATAAAGTGCTTCCATCAGAATCTAAACAAACAATAGAAATGTGTTAATTATCAACTTGGGAAAGGTGTAGGAAACCTTTTCCAAATTGGCCTTGAAAGTGAGTGGTGGCCTCTGCCTTGCTCTCCACTCTCTCTCACACATTCTATTTCTCTCATTCTTCTTTCACTCTTTTTCTCACTATCTGCTCTCTCACTAAACTGAAAAGTGAGTACTGAGGCACTGATTAATCGCAGATCTGAATGATGAAACATGTATGACCACCCTTTTAGCAGAGGACAGGGCATATCAAACAGGTGGATAAAAAGAGCAAGGATTGATGAGTGACTCAAATAAAAGCTATTTAATGGTTATTTTATGTAACTGGATTTGTTGGCATGTTGAAAGTTATTTTCAGTACATTTTCTAAAATCTTAATAGTATTTCTGGATTCTTGCGCCCATCCTATGAATTTATCATATAGTCTTTGTCCACTGGTTAATGGAAACAGAAAGAGTTGGCCCTAAATAGACACCCGTGGACAATGTACTCAGGCTGAGATAAACCATGTACACAGAGTACCATCAAGCACTGAGACAGACCCAGTGCCAGGATCTGAAATCTGTAGCCTATCTCTGCTGCGCTGTATCAGCGCAATGAACAGCACCCTAAAGCTAGTCCGTTTTGGTAATGAATAGAGGCTACAAGATAGAGCAATTCACCTATTCAAACAGCATATGTGAATGCAGCCATACTCACAGCTGTCTTACCAAAATAATGCAAACTAAATGATGAAAGTAGTAGCCTAGTTATTCATGCATGCAAACAAAAATACTGAATAGCACACTCTTAGAAAAAAGGGTTACAAAAGGGTTCTTCGGCTGTCCCCATAGGAGAACGCTTTGAGGAACCCTTTTTGGTTCCAGGTAGAACCATTTTTGGTTCCAGATAGAACCCTTTTGGGGTCCAAGTAGAACCCTCTGTGGAAAGGGTTCTACATGGAACCCAAAATAGTTCTACCTGGAACCAAAAGAGTTCTACCCAGGACCAAAAAATGGTCTTCACAGGGTTCTCCTATGGGGATAGCCGAAGAACCCATTTAGGTTCTAGATAGCACAGTTTTTTCTAAGTGTGCAGTTTGTCTTAGAATACCGACACAACTGCGAATGCGAATAAATGTGAACAGAACAAAACAGCGGTACCAAGTAGTAGGCCTAGTAAACAAAATATCAGATTGATAAAGGCATGGCACAATCTATATTTAGGCTAGTTACATTAAAGTAAACAAAAGGCGAATGGAGATCCAAATAACCAAAACATAAATAACCAAAACATACAGCAGCCTACAGCCTACTACAGTGAGATGCAGCCATGCACAGCTGTCTTGCCAAATAAATAGGCCTATACAGGCCCGCTTCAAACATGGAAAATCATGGCACTCGCTCATGAGTTCAGCAACACGTTGTAATATGGCACAATACACTTCTGTGAATCAAATTTGACCCACGTAATCATTTAAGCAATGCCAGCCTACCATAAACACGTTTCCAATACGTACAGTTCCATTTACAACAACACAAACCAATAGGCTACCAAGAAAACCATAATAGAATGTAGCTTAAAAAAGTAACGTCCCTTTTTCAGGACCCTGTCTTTCAAAGATAATTCGTAAAAATCCAAATAACTTCACAGATCTTCATTGTAAAGGCTTTAAACACTGTTTCCCATACTTGTTCAATGAACCATAAACAATTAATGAACATGCACCTGTGGAACGGTCGTTAAGACACTAACAGCTAACAGACGGTAGGCAATTAAGGTCACAGTTATGAAAACTTAGGACACTAAAGAGGCCTTTCTACTGACTCTGAAAAACACCAAAAGAAAGATGCCCAGGGTCCCTGCTCATCTGTGTGAATGTGCCTTAGGCATGCTGCAAGGAGGCATGAGGACTGCAGATGTGGCCAGGGCAATAAATTGCAATGTCTGTACTGTGAGACGCCTAAGACAGCGCTACAGGGAGACAGGACGGACAGCTGATCGTCCTCGCAATGGCAGACCACGTGATGTTTCGGTACATCCGAAACATCACACTTGTGGGACCGGTACAGGATGGCAACAACAACTGCCCGAGTTACACCAGGAACGCACAATCCCTCCATCAGTGCTCAGACTGTCCGCAATAGGCTGAGAGAGGCTGGACTGAGGGCTTGTAGGCCTGTTGTAAGGCAGGTCCTCACCAGACATCACCGGCAACAACGTCGCCTATGGGCACAAACACACCGTCGCTGGACCAGACAGGACTGGCAAAAAGTGCTCTTCACTGACGAGTCGCGGTTTTGTCTCACCAGGGGTGATGGTCGGATTCGTGTTTATCGTCAAAGGAATGAGGGTAGCACCGAGGCCTGTACTCTGGAGCGGGATCGATTTGGAGGTGGAGGGTCCATCATGGTCTGGGGCAGTGTGTCACAGCATCATCGGACTGAGCTTGTTGTCATTGCAGGCAATCTCAACGCTGTGCTTTACAGGGAAGACATCCTCCTCCCTCATGTGGTACCCTTCCTGCAGGCTCATCCTGACATGACTCTCCAGCATGACAATGCCACTAGTCATACTGCTCGTTCTGTGCGTGGTTTCCTGCAAGACAGGAATGTCAGTGTTCTGCCATGGCCAGCGAAGAGCCCGGATCTCAATCCCATTGAGCACGTCTGGGACCTGTTGGATCGGAGGGTGAGGGCTAGGGCCATTCCCCCCAGAAATGTCCGGGAACTTGCAGGTGCCTTGGTGGAAGAGTGGGGTAACATCTCACAGCAAGAACTGGCAAATCTGGTGCAGTCCATGAGGAGGAGATGCACTGCAGTACTTAATGCAGTTGGTGCCAGAGCGTGCGATTTCAG
Organism: Coregonus lavaretus; assembly: GCF_964263955.1. Classification (NCBI taxonomy): domain Eukaryota; kingdom Metazoa; phylum Chordata; class Actinopteri; order Salmoniformes; family Salmonidae; genus Coregonus; species Coregonus lavaretus. The sequence goes on along the minus strand of NC_140002.1, from coordinate 33,188,289 downwards.
TCTGCAAAAACTGGCGAGCAACACTAAACTCAGCTTCCACCAAATCTGTTTTGCTTAGATCCAGCAGTTGTTTTACCTTTTTCACATCTAGAAAGTCATGGCTCTCTGGGTCAAGGACACACAGGGCCTCCACCAGTTGGCTGATGCGTTCGCAAAATCGTTCTGACATTTCTGACACGTGCTGAAGAACAGTCTCTTCTCCTATAGTTCTCCTGGCCTACTGTACTGTCCACCAGATTTTGCTGGAGATTTGTACTTTCCTAACTTCGTCGTTTGCTTGGAGCTGGTGGTGGTGCATCAAATCCTTTGGTACTATCAGTAGCATTCTTCCAGTTAGAATACCCAGCTTGGGTGAAGGCCTTGTCTGTGTTTGTTATGGCGAGGTCTTGTGTTTGTAACATATATTGGCATATGCCAGAGGTGCTTTATACCCATCTTCTTTATGTGCAGCCTCTCAAAGTATGGTTTGCTACCCAAATAGTGGTGAAGGACAAAACAGCACAACCAATAACTAACTTACAGTAGCTGTTCTCATGGGGTTAATGACCACCATCAAAGTTAAGCAACTACCTCATATTTGCAAACAAACAGTCAGATATGTCGGGATGATTGAGCAAAACTCTCTGGAGTAAATGTTTCAGCCTCATCTTTTTTTAATTTGACAGAATCTACAGACTGATCACACCTCATTTAATGTGTTGATTCTCTTTGTGTGAAAGAAAATAATAAGATAATTCTATGGGAACATAGTACCCTCATATCCTAGAGGGCAATGTGCCCATTAACAACACAGTTGCATCATGGCTGGCTTTGAAATTTGTATTCTCCTGAAAAACATCATGATTAAGTAGATTTGCATTAGGAGTCAGCTACCTACCCCGTGTTCTCTGGCAAGGATGCTAAAATTAGTTCCCTTTGAGGATTACACAAAGTGACAGCTCATTCCTTGAGATGCCTTCAAGCAACCGATGCGCGAATGCGCTCACAACTCCTGCAACTCCTTCAACTAGGAGGTATCAGATTGTAATCTAACAGTGAATACTGCGTAGAAGGACATCATATTAATTGTTTCATGGTTTTATCGCTTTTGTAATGCAATGTTATTTCTTATCTGTGTGTGTGTTAACCAACACCTAATCCGTGTCCAACAGATCCACCTTCAGTCTGTAATATCATAATATGACAATTAAAAAGGAAAGGTGGAATTCCATATCACTCTCAGTTTAATAACCACAGCAACACCACAGAAAGGTTTTGCTTTGTTCTACTAGACATAGTCACAGCACTTTATGAATAACAAAAACTTTTTGACAAGTTGGGTGTTTCACTGTGAGGGTTCTTCACAGGGATGGGTAACTTTGAGGGGCCACCAAAAATCTGAACTCATCATGAGGGGCCACAGTGGCTCGCGGGTCTGCATACCCACATCCATACCCACACATGCAGTCAAAGCCGGCCTTAATCTTTTGGAGGCCCTAAGCAAATGTTTTTGGTAATTTGGTAATTCGACCATGATTACTACATGTTTAGATAGCTGGCCGCTACACTAATTTACCGATCTAAATAAAAAAAATGCTGACATAGGCTAATGGAGTGACTGTCAGTGACTCAGATAACAAGAGACAAACTGCTGATGCACAACCACATTTCGAAATTGCACCTTGTGTATTCTACTATTGATCCGCGGGACACGACCAGTTGCCATCCCTGCTCTATTGAGTCCTGATATTTGTGTTTGATGTGAATATATGCAAACTGTTAATTTACAGAACTACAGTGCCTTCTGAAAGTATTCATACCCCTTGACTTATTCCACATTTTGTTGTGTTACAGCCTGAATTCAAAATTGATTAAATATATTTTTTTCTCACCCATCTACACACAATACCTCATAATGACAAAGTGAAAACATGCTTTTAGATTTTTTTTTCAAATATATTGAAAATGAAATACAGAAATATTTCATTTATATACAGTGAGGGAAAAAAGTATTTGATCCCCTGCTGATTTTGTACGTTTGCCCACTGACAAAGAAATGATCAGTCTATAATTTTAATGGTAGGTTTATTTGAACAGTGAGAGACAGAATAACAACAACAAAATCCAGAAAAACGCATGTCAAAAATTTTATAAATTGATTTGCATTTTAATGAGGGAAATAAGTATTTGACCCCCTCTCAAGCATAAATATTTCTGGCTCCCAGGTGACTTTTATACAGGTAACGAGCTGATTAGGAGCACACTCTTAAAGGCAGTGCTCCTAATCTCAGCTTGTTACCCGTATAAAAGACACCTGTCTACAGAAGCAATCAATCAATCAGATTCCAAACTCTCCACCATGGCCAAGACCAAAGAGCTCTCCAAGGATGTCAGGGACAAGATTGTAGACCTACACAAGGCTGGAATGGGCTACAAGACCATCGCCAAGCAGCTTGGTTAGAAGGTGACAACAGTTGGTGCGATTATTCGCAAATGGAAGAAACACAAAAGACCTGTCAATCTCCCTCGGCCTGGGGCTCCATGCAAGATCTCACCTCGTGGAGTTGCAATGATCATGAGAACGGTGAGGAATCAGCCCAGAACTACACGGGAGGATCTTGTCAATGATCTCAAGGCAGCTGGGACCATAGTCACCAAGAAAACAATTGGTAACAGACTACGCCGTGAAGGACTGAAATCCTGCAGCGCCCGCAAGGTCCCCCTGCTCAAGAAAGCACATATACATGCCCGTCTGAAGTTTGCCAATGAACATCTGAATGATTCAGAGGAGAACTGGGTGAAAGTGTTGTGGTCAGATGAGACCAAAATCGAGCTCTTTGGCATCAACTCAACTCGCCGTGTTTAGAGCAGGAGGAATGCTGCCTATGACCCCAAGAACACCATCCCCACCGTCAAACATGGAGGTGGAAACATTATGCTTTGGGGGTGTTTTTCTGCTAAGGGGACAGGACAACTTCACCGCATCAAAGGGACGATGGACAGGGCCATGTACTGTCAAATTGAAAAGGGGTAGTGGATGGGTATTCCAGCATGACAATGACCCAAAACACACGGCCAAGGCAACAAAGGAGTGGCTCAAGAAGAAGCACATTAAGGTCCTGGAGTGGCCTAGCCAGTCTCCAGACCTTAATCCCATAGAAAATCTGTGGAGGGAGCTGAAGGTTTGAGTTGCCAAACGTCAGCCTCGAAACCTTAATGACTTGGAGAAGATCTACAAAGAGGAGTGGAACAAAATCCCTCCTGAGATGGGTGCAAACCTGGTGGCCAACTACAAGAAACGTCTGACCTCTGTGATTGCCAACAAGGGTTTTGCCACCAAGTACTAAGTCATGTTTTGCAGAGGGATCAAATACTTTTTTCCCTCACTGTAAGCATTCACACCCCTTTGCTATGACAGTCCAAATTGAGCTCAGGTGCATCCAATTTCCTTTGATCATCCTTGACACGTCACTACAACTTCATTGGAGTCCACCTGTGGCCAATTTAATTGTTTGGACATAATTTAGAAAGAAACACACCTGTCATTATAAGGTTCCACAGTTGACAGTGCATGTCAGAGCAGAATCTATACCATGAAGTCCAATGAACTGTCTGTAGATCTCCAAGATAGAATTGTGATGAAGCATATATCTGGGGAAGGGTATAAAACAATTTCTAGTGTTGAAAGTTTCCAAGAGCACAGTGGTCTCCATCATTGGGAAATTTAAAGAATATGGAACTACCCAGACTCTGCCTAGAGCTGGCCGTCCGACCAAACTGAGCAACCGGGAAATACTATGAGAGCATAATGAAAATGATTCTGTGGTCTGATGAGACAAAAAATTTAACTTTTTGTCCTGAATGCAAAGCCCTATGTCTGGAGAAAACAAGGCACAGCTCATCACCGGTCTAACACCATCCCTACAGTGAAGCATGGTGGTGGCAGCAGCATGCTATGGGGATGCTTTTCAGCAGCAGGGACTGGGAGACAGGTAAAGATAGAGGGAACAATGAATGAAGCCAAATACAGGCAAATCCTTGATGAGAACCTGCTTCAGAGTGCAAACGACCTTAGACCGGGGCGAAGATTTATGTTCCAACAGGACAATGACCCCAAGCATACAGCCAAAGCAACGCTGGAATGGCTTCAGAACAAGAATGTGAAAGTCCTTGAGTGGACCAGCCAAAGGCTAGACTTGAATCCCATTGAAAATCTGTGGTAAGACTTAAAGATTACTGTTCACCGCCGCTCCCCATCTAACTTAACAGAGCTTGAGAAAGTCTGCAAAATCTCAAAATCCAGATGTTCAAAGCTGATACAGACATACCCAAGACAACTCAAAGCTGTAATCGCTGCCAAAGGTGCTTCTACAAAGTATTGACTCAGGGGTTTGAATATGTATGTAAATTAGATATTTCTGTATTTCATTTTCAATAAATGTGCAAACATTTCTAAAATCATGTTTTCACTTGGTCATTATGGGGTATCGTGTGTAGATGGGTGAGGAAGAAAGGCTGTAACCCAACAAAATGTGGAATAAGTCAAGGGGTATGAATACTTTTTAAAGGCACTGTATGTGGTATATATTTATATTGTTCATTAGATTACATTATAACATGGTCTATCACTATCAATTTGAACATGGCTCCAATGGGAAACAGACTTTCGGGAGCCACTGTTGAAACACAGGGATTATGCAGTGCAGTCTATCAACTGTCCCATTTATCAGTAGCAAAACTCTGTTTTAAATTCCCAATATCTGCCTTACACGTTGTGAGCGCTCATGCTTAAAGCTCTATTGTGCAGTCTATGTGATGTACTCAGCCTAACCTGCAATTTCATGCTTGTTTATTTTTCTAGATTCGATGCATACTGTTGCTTTAGCTCAACCAATTCAATGTAAAGGCTTTTACCCCCTGCAATGTGTTCGTTAAAATTCAAGATCAATGACAAAAAATGTTGGACAGGTACCTCTTTTACAGGTGCATCAGAGGAATGAAGACAGTATATGGATATTTGTATACTTGTATTTTTGTAACAGGTGTTGTGTCAAATCTAATTATGATGCACAGTGTTAAACTGAAGGAGTGGCATTGAACATTTATTTAAATTGGGAGAAAAAGTCCCATGGCTTTGGAATTAGTATGGTGTTGTTTTTTGTATTTTAATTATATTTTAGATCATATACTTACAACCCAACCCTGATTGTTGATGCTACCGAATATTTGTCCAGGCTGACATTTTGTGTTTGGCTGTCCTCAGCTGTGGGTGAACCAACAGGAGAGCACGGCGGTAGAGACAGTTGAAGGGGCTAGCCCCAGCCCCAGTGAGGTCCAGAACGGCCATGCGGACGCCAGCCCCAGCAGCAGTGACTGCCTCTGCCTGGGCCAGCCCGCCCAGGATAGAGACCAGATGAGGGCCAACATAATCAATGAGATCATGAGCACAGAGCGTCACTACATCAAACACCTGAAGGACATATGTGAGGTAGGCTTGGCTGGCTAGAGGACATCTTCCAGAGACTGAAGGGCATATGTGAGGCAGAGGTTATAGACAATTACCTTGTTTTAGATCATTATCCAACCACTATTCAAAGCAAGAAAAGCCAGGTTACTAGTGATGATCCAATATGAAATATGAAGGTTGAAGAAGTTTCTTTATATTTATATTTATGCAGTACAGTGCTTCCCGTGTCCCTCAAAGGCAAACTTCAGTCAATGGTGTTCTAACCTAACGTAGCAGGGCATGCGTAAAATAAACGCCTGAGCGGCGTTTCTTTCTTTCTGGTCCTGACGAGAGAAATAAAACTGTCGGGAGAGGTTATCTTCTGCACTGTTGAACCAATCCAGTAAATGCGGAGGAGGAGTTAAGATGGAGTGTCGCCTTTTTATCGTCCAATAGCGGAAGTCGCGTCACAGGCTCTCTTTCTACTTCCCCTGAAAACCGGATGCATCCGGTGGTTCCGACCCCGCAGAGGATGATGGTGTTCTAAAGAGTAGTGACATGGCTACAGTGTTTTAGTGAGAGATTAGAAGTGATGACTGGGGATGCTGACCTGTAAGTGCTGGTGCTGGGCTCAGAAATGGCATCCCTCCCATCACACTGCACTCTTCCCCAGCATATATAGTAACAAGCACGCCATATATTTCACGCTCCGCCTGTCTCTGTCAAACAATGCACCCAGGAGAGTACATGAAAAAGTACTCAAAAAGCTCTTATCTGATCTATGACTTTTTAAATCCGTTTTCCCTCTGTTTCCACAGAAATATTACATAATCACAACTGAAAATTACGCAGAGAAAAAAAAAGTGTTTAAGCAACATCACATGGCAAATCGTAATGTGTAGGTGACTGGGTATTGAAGTGTGATGGGTCCCTTAAGTGTGAAACTATATGATTTTTCATGAATGATTTGAAATGTTATCGGAGAAATAAGCTCCCACAGAGGGGATGAGTTACATAACTGAGACTCTTGCTTATAGAGCTGTAGCCATTTTCCCTGCCTTTATTTGAATAAATAATGACTATGATGCAATCATTGGCACTGATGCCTTTTTTAAAGCTAACACAAAACTATTTAAATGCCCTACAGGTAAAACATTTTTTCAGATGCCATGAAACATCAATGCAATACTATCCTTTGAAATGCAATAGCTAATATTGGATCGAAACAAAACATTTATTTCTTATTTTCTTTGCTGCGTCAGGGTTACTTCCGGCAATGTAAAAAAAGAAGAGACATGTTCAACGACGACCAGTTGAGGGTCATATTTGGGAACATTGAAGATATCTACAGGTTTCAAATGGGCTTCGTCAGAGACCTGGAGAAGCAGTACAATACAGAAGAACCTCATCTCAGTGAAATAGGTCCCTGCTTCCTAGAGCATGTAAGCATTTTTGTATCTCTCAGGATTTCAAGTGTTTTTTAAATGTAATCTCTCACAATAGATTTGAGTAAACCTTGTGTATCATACGTACATGCCCATTTTCTCATCCTTTGTCATACATCTGAGAACCTTGATGATGGGAGTTCCCTTTGGTTATTAGTTTCAATGGCAACTTCAACTTTTGTGAACTCCTAAAAATATAAACATTTGTAGCTTGTTTCTGCATTTCAGACATACTGTACACATTTATCTGTTTACAGCAAGATGGCTTTTGGATATATTCGGAGTACTGCAACAACCACGTGGATGCCTGCATGGAGCTCTCTCGGCTGATGAAGGATGGCCGCTATCAGCACTTCTTCGAGGCGTGTCGCCTGGTGCAGCAGATGATTGACATCGCCATTGATGGCTTCCTGCTCACGCCCGTCCAGAAGATCTGCAAGTACCCTCTGCAGCTGGCAGAGCTGCTCAAGTATACTGTCCAGGAGCATAGGTACCTGTCCCTCAGCCTCAATGTCACATCAAAGATTTACATTCACCTCTGTGTTATGATGGATGTTTCTACTGATAAAGATCCTTCTGGAATGAATGGTCCTTTTTGCTCTCAGGCTAGTTGTAGGAGACATGAGGGTGCCATGAGGGTGTGAGGATCCTAGACGTGGATGCTAAACTAAAAGTATTTTGTGAAGTGAAGTCTATGATAGAGACGTGGCACAGTTTGCATGCCTGACTATCTACAGTACTATGGTTAACCTTGTATTCCTTATTTTTATTAAGTCACCACCCCTGTAACACTGTGTCATCCTCCCTTCCTCTTGTAGTGACTACCGTTATGTCGCTGCAGCGCTGGCCGTAATGCGGAATGTCACTCAGCAGATTAACGAGCGGAAGCGTCGCCTGGAAAACATTGACAAGATAGCACAGTGGCAGGCGTCTGTGCTGGACTGGGAGGTAGGGCTGAGACAGGGTGACAGGGCTGAGGAACGAACAAGTACTGTGGGACAAGAATACACCATGCCGCTTTAGTTTAATGTTTTGCTCTGTCAACTCACTCCTTTGCTACTGCACTAGTTTGTGTAGGTCAGAGTTTGTATTTTACAATGCACCTATTTTGATAAGCTGTCACGTAGAGCCTATGTGAAGGCTTGCAGAGGCAAGAAGTTGTTGTTTATTTTTTTAAAGGAAAATATATCTCTCCAATCTCTCCTTTTGGAACATTACTCTTTTGATGAAATAAGAAAACACAGGGCGTTTTGAAGCACTCCATTTCGTCAGGATGAAGCTAGTCAGGAGTGAGAAGAGGAAGTGGATGGATCTGTGTTGCTAGACTAGAACCTGTATTTGATGCGAGAGTGAGAGAGCTAGCGTTATCAGATCACTCTGACCTAGTTGAAGAGAGTTTTTCACTGAGGTACTGTAATTATGTCAAGTTCAATTTTTTTTAAACCCACCAGAGTTTTACTTTGTCACTATTTATGTATTTGATTCTTCTCTTATGATCTAAAGAGTCAACGTTAATGAGATGAAGCCTGTCTTACCAGTCAGTATCTTATCAGCCACTTTTCTAATTTCATAAGCATAAAAGGATTCGGTTTTGATGACTATGTATCACAGACTATTATTGATCCTGTTTAAAGATCTGACCGTCTTGTATTTCTCTGTGCAGGGGGATGATATTCTAGACAGGAGTTCAGAGTTGGTCTACACTGGGGAGATGTCATGGATCTACCAGCCATATGGGCGGAGTCAGACCAGGGTCTTCTTCCTGTTCGACCATCAAATGGTTCTGTGTAAAAAGGTAAGGTGGCCACATCTGGGTCACAAATGCTATTTAATTGATCGAAACCAGTCTTGGCACACCCAGGTGCTTATGTAACTCCTCTCTTTTGCAGACAGTTGGCATGAATTAGCTTAAAATCTGATCCATTGATCAATTTGTTTGTGAATAAAACATGGCAGCAAAATCAGTAGGTGTGTTTCTACCTCCCAGGTTCAAGGCGAATGAAGGTCACTGCTTGAAAAAGAGAGTCACGTCACCAGCTTAGTGTGCCTAAGGGGTAATGATTTATTGTGCAAAACACAAAGTCACAGGATTGGAAGAAAAAATGCTTAGCCTCAGCAGTGTGGTGACAGAGACAGAGCTTTAGGACAGTATGACTACAGTTTTTATGACCAAACAGGCTTGTTTGATAGTTTATATGACAGCAATTCTTCTTTACTCCCCAATACCAACAAGACTTTTGAGTCATATTCACAAAACTCTACAACTATGAAAAAAAGAAGCATCTCAAGAAAAAAATATGAAGTTCTTAAATGCATCCAAGAGCTCAAAATGTCTTGAGAGATTCTCAAATGTCATGTTAAGAAATTCTAAATGAATGAAGTGTTTAGCTCTTAAACCCTCAATCAATCCCATTCTTTAGGTACGTGTCTTATTAAAAGCTTAGTCATTCAAATATGATGGTAGCTCTCACAAACTTGTAGCTTGAAATGAAAATTGTCACGATCGTCATACACAGTGGACCAATGCGCAGCGTGATAAGTGAACATACTTTTATTTAGATTCACCACACGAACAAAACAACAAAACGATAACGTGAAGTCCTTGGTTACAATACAAAACCAACACGGAACAAGATCCCACAAAACACTGTGGAAAACAGGCTGCCTAAGTATGGTTCCCAATCAGAGACAACAAGCAACAGCTGATACTCGTTGCCTCTGATTGAGAACCACCCCGGCCAACACAGAAACACATGAGCTAGATAATCAACCTAGAACACAAAACACATAGAAACAACACACCCTGGCTCAACATAACAGAGTCCCAGAGCCAGGGCGTGACAGTACCCCCCCCCCCAAAGGCGCGGACTGCGACCGCGCCAAACATAAACCGAACAGGGGAGGGCCGGGTGGGCATTCCTCCTCGGAGGCGGTTCCGGCTCCGGGCTTGACCACCACCCTCCGTAGCGCCCCTGGTCCGGTCTGGCCCCGCTGGCTGGAGCTGGACTGGACATCGGTGGAGCGGATTGCTTAGGCTCCGATGTGGAGCAGCTGACCGGTACCTGACCAGGCACCGGTGACCCAGGCACGGGCTGTGCCGGACTGACGACGCGCACCACAGGCTTGGTGCGGGGAGCCGGAACGGGCCGGACCGGGTTGACGACGCACACCACAGGCTTGGTGCGGGGAGCAGGGACGGGCCGAACCGGGCTGACGAAGCGCACTACAGGCTTGGTGCGGGGAACAGGAACAGGCCGGGCCGGGCTGGCGACGCGCACCATTGGCTTGGTGCGGGGAGCAGGAACAGGCCGGGCCGGGCTGGCGACGCGCACCATTGGCTTGGTGCGGGGAGCAGGAACAGGCCGGGCCGGGCTGGCGACGCGCACCATTGGCTTGGTGAGGGGAGCAGGGACGGGCCGAACCGGGCTGACGAAGCGCACCATTGGCTTGGTGCGGGGAACAGGCCGGGCCGGGCTGGCGACGCGCACCATTGGCTTGGTGTGGGGAGCAGGAACAGGCCGGGCCGGGCTGGCGACGCGCATCATTGGCTTGGCGCGAGAGGCAGGAACAGGCCGTACCGGGCTGGCGACGTGCATCACAGGCTTGGTGCGAGGGACAAGAACAGGCCGGACCGCACTGGGAACACACACCACTGGCCTTACCCGGGGATCAGGAACGGGCCGGACCGGACTGGCAACACACCTCAGTACCTCTCGCCGTGCCTCTACATTTTCCTTCCCTCTACTCGCCAATGGCTCCCGTAACCCGGTGGCCTTCTCTCCTCGTCCACTACCTCGCCCCTTATCTGCCTCCAGCAGTCCCGTCGTCCACGGTGTGAGCCCCCCACTAAAAATGTATTGGGTTCGTCTCTCCCCCGTGGCTATGGCCTCCATGGCTCTCGCCAGACTCTCCAGCCTCTGCTCCCAAGTCCAACCTCTCTCCTCCTCACGCGGCTTGACCCAGTCGAGGTTGATATCCATTAGAGTCCTCTCTGGCGTTGGCTCCTGGACACGCTGCTTGACCCAGTCGAGGTGGACATCCATTAGATTCACCTCTGGCGTTGGCTCCTGGACACGCTGCTTGGTCCAGTTATGGTGGGATCTTCTGTCACGATCGTCATACACAGTGGACCAATGCGCAGCGTGATAAGTGAACATACTTTTATTTAGATTCACCACACGAACAAAACAACAAAACGATAACGTGAAGTCCTTGGTTACAATACAAAACCAACACGGAACAAGATCCCACAAAATACTGTGGAAAACAGGCTGCCTAAGTATGGTTCCCAATCAGAGACAACAAGCAACAGCTGATACTCGTTGCCTCTGATTGAGAACCACCCCGGCCAACACAGAAACACATGAGCTAGATAATCAACCTAGAACACAAAACACATAGAAACAACACACCCTGGCTCAACATAACAGAGTCCCAGAGCCAGGGCGTGACAGAAAATGGTCAGGAACACAATTCTTTAATTCAGCTCCTGAAATGGAATTAACCTTGTTGTACAGAATATTATGTCCCTTGATGTAACAGAACTGGATGGATATACTGTACATCCCTAGTCATCCCTAGTCATCCCTAGTCATCCCTAGTCATCCCTGCTTGTCTGTGAGGTCTTATCTTTGATCTCCCTCCCCTTAGCACTGTGATTGATTCCTGCTTCTGACGTGGATGACAACAATGTTGTTACATAAGAGAGGCCGTCATGTCCAAAGAGAAGTGAGGGGTAGCTGACAGGCTTCAGTACAGTACACAGGGCTGTTGTGGCTCTCAGAGTTTACCGCTGGCAGCTGGGACAAGTGTGATGCAAGCTCTCAGAGGGGAAAGGAATACAGGAGTACGCAGCAGCATCACTAATGGGGACGGGACGCCTGGAATCTGGAGCAGCTGCTTACAGCAAAGTGCATTATTCATCAGGGTGATTCCATGGACCCCTGTCTGTCACAGGGAAATTGATAGGCTGCAATTAGTCAAAATGCACTTATTTCTTCCTGGCTGCCAGGAATTCAAGCCTTTTCATTTCCTGTCTGTCACCTGGGTTTCGCAGTGCCTTTCTAGTGTTCAAAGCACTAGTGTAGATGATTCAAAGTAAATTAGAATCGTCTCTCTACTTTATTTTTCCTTTCCCTTCTACTCCTCCCTCCCCTCCTTTTCCCTCAGGACTTGATACGACGAGACATTCTGTACTACAAGGGCCGCATCGATATGGACAGGTACAATGTAGTTGATGCCGTCGATGGGCGGGATGATGACTTCAACGTGAGTGTGAAGAACGCGTTCAAGCTGAGTAATAAGGACTCAGATGAGATCCACATCTTCCTGGCCAAGAAGCTGGAGGAGAAACTTCGCTGGCTCAGAGCTTTCCATGAGGAACGCAAGATGGTGCAAGAGGATGAAAAAATAGGTGTGTATGTGAAAGAAATGGTAATTAAATCAAATTGTATTTGTCACATGCGCCGAATACAAGATGTGTAGACCTTACAGTGAAATGTTTACTTACAAGCCCTTAACCAACAATGCAGTTTTAAGAAAAATAAGTGTTAAGTAAAAAATAGATATGTAAAAAATAAAAAAATAAAAAATAATTAAAGAGCAGCAGTAAAATAACAGTAGCGAGGCTATATACAGGGTGTACCGGTACAGAGTCAATGTGCGGGGGCACAGGTTTGCACAACATAAATGAAAATGGTAAATGAAAATAATAATAATTTATATATTTCAGGGTTTGAGATATCAGAGTATCAGAAGCGGCAAGCGGCAATGACAGTGCGAAGAATGACCAAACAGAAAGGTAAATACACACTTAACCAAGTTTTGCTAACAATGTCTGTTTTTAGTCCATCTATAGTGCATCTCTCTCCTCTTCCTTAATATCTCTCTCCTCCCAAATTTTAGGCCATAGGTCTGTGCCGCCTGGATACCCCCCTCCTATGGACCCCATGAATCCAGGACAGTACTTGGTAGGAGACAGCATGGAACAATCAGAATTTGAATTCCCTGAACCTGAAAGGTGCAAGTCTCCCTTCTGGCAGAGCTTCAGCAGGTTAACCCCCTTTAGGAAATAGAGACGAGATAGTTTAGAAAGACCACCTTATTTTTTTTAGAAGCACCATTCTAATTCAATTGTGACTATTTTGAAGGGAAATCTGAACACAATAGTATTTGGACCCAAGAGTATTTGGATTGTCAAACATTTAGCTTGTGAGCATCTCATTAATGACTGTACTGTTATAATCACTTTACCTGTATGAGTGCAATGACAACTACCAACACAACTACCACAGCGAACCACACCTTTGGAACCTGAGAAAACCAAAACACCTTCCTATCTCCTGAACTGTGAGAATATTTTTGTGACCTCTACTAATCCTTGGAAAATGGAAAAGGGAATCGCAGGTTTCAAGAAAGAACAAACTGAACATTCATTTTGTGTCCACATTTAAAAATGAGGAAGCACTAGTCATACATTGATCTTTATGCCAAATCTGGTTGTGTCCTACAGTTCACTGTGACCTTAATGGCCATTTTATAGGTTTCTCTTATTTTATTTTATTGTTTTTGTTAACATGTAAAATGCTGGCCAAATTCATCAATCTTGTATTGTTTTTGTGAATATTTATTTACATTTTATTTTTGTTAATTTGTAAAGCATGATGAAGTCAATTACAGGTGTTCTATGTGCAATTATATTCTTACGGGTCAAAGGAAAAAGAGAATCAGCATCATCAACTTCAATGTGACTCATTCATATACTTTACATATTGTTGACAGGGTGTACAGTATATGTTGTATATATTTTTATTACATGTAGAAACTTCAGTCGGATAGGAATACCATCTTGAATTGTTCTCTTAAATGGTCATTCACACTGATTTTACATAACCAGGATGGAAGTTTGAGACCTGATATTACAGTATATTCAGCTATCATATAGTACATTGCATAGTGCTTTCTTTACCACTGGGCACCTCACAGTCATTGTAGAATACTATGTGGTTATAGTTGCACTTAACTAAGATGCACCTGTGATTTCTTCAGGTAGAAGAGTCTGCTAGAATGCCCTTCAACCGCCCAAGTCATTCAACAAAGATTGCGATCTCATAAGAGTTGGACATAGGCTTACCATTCAATTCTTTGACGATAGTTCCATAAAATGACCATGGTTAAACCCATATCCATTGGCTTTATTTTCATGTGATGTTCATTCTTGATAGTGAGAGCTTTATTGGTTAGGACAAGAAAATAATACCACTGTAGCCGAACTACAGTAAAAACATATTGGTAGTTGTTTTCCTGGGGTGGCTTTCATAGTGCCAGCACAATGTTATGACATTACTGATTTACACCTGTCATTTCAGGTTCAAGCCTTCACTTTTGACGTCTGACACCAGGCTTAGATGAAGCAGGATATGGGGAACGTTTCAGGGGGGTTCCAGTGGGTTTTCTAGGCATTATGATGGCAACTTCAATCAAAGAGTTTTACCAGAATTTCACATAAAGAAATGCAAAGGGAAGGCTGGTGGTCAAGCTTGTTATCTATATTTGTATTCAAAGAGTAAAAACAATTTTTAAAACGATATTTCTATGCCTAAAAAATTAACTAGGATTTAATATATTGCACTAAATACAGTATAAAAGTGCAATATGAAAGTGTGCAGTAATATTGAAGGACAAAACGCTTTTAATATTAAGGCATTTTATCTTGATGATCTATGTATTGAATATTCATTAATTTATAATAAAGTGCATTATAATGAAAACAAACGCTTCAATATCGAATTGTTAAGATGTTTTTATTTCATTTTTTGGGGTTTTATTAATAATTATGGATGATTTATCATTAATTCTGTGACTATGGCTTGGAATAAATCAAAATGTGTCAACATGATTGTTTCCTTCATAACTTAAGTTGTAATGAACCCTGTTTGTTGTAAACAGATGTGCATTAACATAAACTCTAATGCGATGAATAAACACCAACATTATCTGATTTAATTTCTCTGAATGCCAGGTGTTTATATTTCCTTTTTCCTCAAAGAATGACCATCTCTCCTTAGCCTTTCCTCATAATGTACTAAAAGACAAGCACACCAAACTGTAAGATAAATAATTTATAATATCTACTATTAAAGAATAACAATGAATGTGTAAATAAATCAATCTATTGTTTATTGCAGATATGTATGTTGAAAGACTATATGAAGACTTTAAACTTTATGAGTAAAATTATGTTTGAAACTGTGCAACTTCAGGATAAGCTACAGTATTATTGCACTATGGCCCCCAGCTGGCAAGTTAGGGAAGTGGTAGACTTGGTAGCCTGCTGGTTGTGTGTAACAACCTTTCAGTTGTCTACACTAATCAGTGATGTAGTATAGCCTACTACTGTAGCAGTGGATTACTAAATAAAGACAACAAATGTACTGTATGTCAGGTAAAAGTGATTTATTAAAGCATGAAAACATTATTGGATGTGCATCTTTGCATACATTACATGGACATGTTAAAGCATACATTAAAACAATAAAGCTCACAACCTGAAGATGGTACCGCTTGTGCTAAAATAATGGGTTCAACTCCATCTTTAGAAACATCTAGTTAAGACTGTATGGCTTTTCCGACATTTGTGAAGAGACCGTTTATTGTAAGATAGTTCTCCACCCTTACCAAGTTTAGGAAAGGCACACAGTGATTAGTGCTTTCTGCTGTAGTTAGACCTATCGAGATAGTGTGAAGTATTGTGGTTTGAGTCATTGGTACCCTCTGACACAGTAATTACACAGTACTGTTACACAATATCAGGTCTGAGATGTTCATCCTGTTCATATGACTTCTTTGAATGATACCACTCCATTCAACCCCTATGGACATGACTACAGATCACATTGCACTTTTCCTGCTGGCTGCCAATCCAAGGCATCAGAACTTAAAAAACAACAACAAATGCAATGTGCAGGGCAGAAGCATTAATGCATGTCTTTGTCTTTAGGATTCCAGCTCTACATGTGTACTTTTACATATACACCTGTACTTACAGTGGCTTGCGAAAGTATTCACCCCCCTTGGCATTTTTCCAATTTTGTTGCCTTACAACCTGGAATTATACTGGATTTTTGGGGGGTTTTAATCATTTGATTTACACAACATGCCTACCACTTTGAAGATACAAAATATTTTTTTTTTATTGTGAAAAAACTGAAAACTTGAGCGTGCATAACTATTCACCCCCCCCCCCCCAAAGTCAATACTTTGTAGAGCCACCTTTTGCAGCAATTACAGCTGCAAGTCTCTTGGGGTATGTCTCTAGTTGGATGGGTTCCGCTGGTGTACAGCAATCTTTAAGTCATACCACAGATTCTCAATTGGATTGAGGTCTGGGCTTTGACTAGGCCATTCCAAGACATTTAAATGTTTCCCTTTAAATCACTCAAGTCTCAAATCTCTGGAAGACTGAAAAAGGTTTCCCTCAAGAATTTCCCTGTATTCAGCGCCATCCATCATTCCTTCAATTCTGACCAGTTTCCCAGTCCCTGCCGATGAAAAACATCCCCACAGCATGATGCTTCACTGTGAGGATGGTGTTCTCGGGGTGATGAGAGGTGTTGGGTTTGCGCCAGACATAGTGTTTTCCTTGATGGCCAAAATGCTCAATTTTAGTCTCATCTGACCAGAGTACCTTCTTCCATATGTTTGGGGAGTCTCCCACATGCCTTTTGGCGAACACCAAACGTGTTTGCTTATTTTTTTCTGTAAGCAATGGATTTTTTTCTGGCCACTCTTCTGTAAAGCCCAGCTCTGTGGAGTGTACGGCTTAAAGTGGTCCTATGGACAGATACTCCAATCTCCGCTGTGGAGCTTTGCAGCTCCTTCAGGGTTATCTTTGGTCTATTTGTTGCCTCTCTGATTAATGCCCTCCTTGCCTGGTAATAATAATAATAATAATAATAATATGCCATTTAGCAGACGCTTTTATCCAAAGCGACTTACAGTCATGTGTGCATACATTTTTACGCATGGGTGGTCCCGGGGATCGAACCCACTACCCTGGCATTACAAGCGCCATGCTCTACCAATTGAGCTACAGAGGTCCGTGAGTTTTGGTGGGCGGCCCTCTCTTGGCAGGTTTGTTGTGGTGCCATATTTTTTCAATGTTTTAATAATGGATTTAATGGTGCTCTGTGGGATGTTCAAAGTTTCTGATATTTTTTATAAGCCAACCCTGATCTGTACTTCTCCACAACTTTGTCCCTGACCTGTTTGGAGAGCTCCTTGGTCTTCATGGTGTCGCTTGCTTGGTGGTGCCCCTTGCTTAGTGGTGTTGCAGACTCTGGGGCCTTTCAGAACAAGTGTATATTTACTGAGATCATATGACAGATCATGTGACACTTAGATTGCACACAGGTGGACTTTATTTAACTAATTATGTGACTTCTGAAGGTAATTGGTTGCACCAGATCTTAATTAGGCGCTTCATAGCAAAGGGGGTGAATTCATGTGCACGCATCACTTTTCCGTTATTTTTTTTTTTTAAACAAGTTATTTTTTTCATTTCACTTCACCAATTTGGACTATTTTGTGTATGTCCATTACATGAAATCCAAATAGAAATCCATTTAAATTACAGGTTGTAATGCAACAAAATAGGGAAAACGCCAAGGGGGATGAATACTTTTGCAAGGCACTGTAGACACCTGATCATTTGGTTTAAGATGCTCTCATACGCAGACCATTGTTCATCTAAAAACAGCATCCTTGAATTCCTGTGTATTGAGAATACATACAATCTGTTTCAGCAAAATAATGAGAGATGAGCAGTGTCCTTTTCATTGCGTAACATTTAATACAAAAACAGTACTGTGACACAGTGCATGGTAAGGTGACATTCACAGTGTAACTTTGATGTGATATTTGTACAGTGAATTTTGATGCCCCCAAACTACAAACCAGTGATTTAAACTGTCTTTGACAGCACCGTCTACTTTCTTCTCTCATAGATGTTTATATCTGATGCATTTCAAAGTGCTTTTATTTTGTACATGAAAGAAGAACTGCTCTCTTTGAGGTAAGCTACCATCTCTTATGACAAATGTCATATGCTCCGCTTGTTTTATGAAATGGAAAGTCATTATGTTTTTTCCCACCTGATTTACACTTTAGACTGCCGGACATCCTTCCACTCCATCTTAGTGTTCTGCAGGGCCTGAGTCTTCTTCTCATCCACCTGCACATAGTCCACCCTGTGTTCATCAGCAAGGAGGGGCTTCTGGAAGACATCCCAGCAGAGTTGGTGTACAGTAAACTAAGGTGATGACATTATTCAATCAAAACCTGTATCCAGAATAGAACTACCAGTCTTACATTTGGGGTCCTGTACGGCTCAGTTGGTAGAGCATGGCACTTTGAATGGTAGGTTTGTGGGTTTGATTCCCACGGGGACCAGTATGAAAAAGTACTAAAATGTATGCACTCACTGTAAGTCGCTCTGGATAAGAGCATCTGCTAAATGACTCAAATTTAAAGGAACATAGATGACCTTTCTTCCCTTTCCATAGAGTGGAAAACTATTTTAAATTGATGCTGTTTTGTCAGTTATTCAGTGGCTATTATACAGTCTTATAGTTGCATGTAATATGTCCTCTCTATGCTTCAGCCTGAAGGAAAGCATTAGTATTCCTTTCGCTATGTCTTTTTGCAGATTGAGAGTGAATGACTTGTCACCAAAACAATGAGTCACTGACATTATTGTCTCACAGTATGCAGCTGCCTGATTCATTACCATGGAAATGGACAGAGCTACACCCTGCAAGTGCTATTTCATTCTTATCACACATTTGCTTGAATTTGAGCCAAATCCACAATGTAATGTATTGTTTACATCTGGGCTATTGAATCCAGATGGAAGATGGGGCAATAAAACCAAACAAATAAAATGATACATACAATGCATGTATGTTGTTCATTGTTTTAAGGTCTGACCAGTATGTGTGTTTCAAATACTATTTAAATGAAAACCTATTCTGCACCCCTGCTCAGATGGTGAGAGAGCAATAATTTGGCTTGATTTCTAACATACGAGTCAATGCAAAAGTGGCACTTCTGGAAAATGTCACATACAGAATACAGATAAGGAGTCGCCCAAGGACCCGTTGCCTAGATACAGGCGCATTACACATTCAATTGGAGATTGAACGATAAGAGTGAGCAAAGCAACAAATGTCAGATTCTTCCCCTAGATCGGTTATAAAAGCAATAATGAAAATGTATGACACCAATCTGTCTACTATCATGTGTATCAATTAAGCATGCAGAGACAAAGTTGTATTAATGTACAGGGGATTTCCCAATGAAAAAGTAATTGATATGCCTACACACATTACAATGACCAGAAGGAATTGCAGTGGATGATGACTGTAATTTGAAGTCCTTTAAAGCTGCCAGTGGCAGCTCAAAGTGAAAGACAGACACTTCTAATGCCGTTAAATGGTTGAATTGATTCCATGTCTTGCTTTGGAGACAAACCCATTCCCACCATTTGACCTCTATTTATTCAATCAAGCTTACCTTTTGCACAGGAGACGGGGATGCGGAATTGAAATCCAGTGAAAGGTAGTCAAGGTTTGATCTCCTAAACCACGGCTGGGTGGCTCCCTCGTTTGTTGAGAATAACAGCTGCCTTGACTCCTGAAATTAAAGTAATCTCACTTACAATGAGACTCACTTCACATTCGTCTCTGAATATGTTATGTCATATGGTTCACCAACACTGAACACTTTCCATTTGTATTGCTAGTTTCAGGTGAAGATCAATTGTAATATTTTAAGCCTTTATTGGTACCCCAAACATGAATTAATAATTGTGATGCTCAAACCTTTATTCCTTTGCTTTAGGCAGTTTGGAACTCAGAGTTTAGACACAACAGCTGAATTATTCATGGCAGTGGAGGAAAGCAGTCTACCTATAAAGTGACTGGGGTACTTTTTTTCTCTCTGTAGATTGTGGAAACTATTTGTGATGTCAATATAGAAGGTAACTTTACTATTGGAATGCTGCTGGCTTCTTGGTCTTCTTTAATTCCCAGCTGTCCTTGTCTTCTCTCCAGAAGGACTTGCAGTGAATTTCTGGGAACAACACAAACAAACACACAAACACACACAAACAAATTAATCCAGTTTGTCTTCCTTTTTTTCATTTTAGAATTTGGACAGAAAGAGAGATGAGAGTTCAGGATGGAGAGAGTTATATCTGACTCACCCTGGCTCTGTCATGGTTCTGATCAAAGGCATATGAGTTGGACATTCTCTTATAGTGGACAGGCCCCTCAGGTCCAGTGGTGGAGGCCGGGCTGCGAACCAGAGAAACAACATGGTGAGGTGAGGCAAGCAACCCTCAAATTCTATATTGGACAATAATGATCAGGTCTACTTTTCTCCCAACAAAACCATTTGTGTTGAAATATCAACATTTCAAAAAGAGTCATGCTGCACATACTGTCCCAAAAGGAGACTTTCACAGACTACATGTATCCAATATTGGGTCTTGTGAGAGTCACAAGATTCAATAGAATGTAAAACCTTATTCAATTTGCTTTTCAGCAAAAAATATTTTTTGTGCTTCCTCTACTGAGTAAGAGGATTGAATATATTATGTAGCCCTTTAGACATTACTTTTTACTTCCTTTTTGCTCATTACCTCTCCTGCGTGGTTTGAGATCCCTGTTGATTGGAGGTGGTTCTGGATCCCCAGGTAGACCTGCAGTGGGAAAGGGGGTGGGAGCGAGAGGGGCCTCTGTTTTGCCGTTAACCTTGAGGAAGCTGATTGGAGTGGGGCTCATAGGGATGTAGCCGTCCGATACATCTTCACCAACACAGACAGGCGGAGAGGCCATGGGCACGTACGAGTCCTCATGGCAGTTTGGACTTTGAGTGGCAATGAAACGTGGCTGCAAAAAGACAACAAGACCAGACCAACTTAGGAACGTGTAGTAGACCATGGCCTATGTAAGTCGCTCTGGATAAGAGCGTCTGCTAAATGACTAAAATGTAAAATGTAAATGTAATAATGTAGAAAAGTCACTTGTAAATCCTGTATTGTTGTTTGACATTCAAGAAGGAAAAAATGACAGTTAAGAATTAGTACCTGCTATTAACTATCCAACAACATTATGTCCAAAACATTTTGTAGTATTGAAAATGCCTATCAGTTCCCATCAATTGCAAGTACATGTGCACTTACCAAATTAAGACTGAGCCTTTTGTTCCTGCTCCTCAGTGCACTCCCCTCAATGTCTTCTAGATAAGACAGAAATATCACTGATGAAGGCGGTTGTGCTGTATATATTACATATACCGTATTACATATACCAGTATATGGAGCCAGGTATGAAGGGCCTAGACTGAAGGACTCTGCTGGTTATATACTGTACCTCTTCTAAAGTGGTCTGGCAGGCCTGACAGAGAGATCCTCCGGGGGATGAGTGCAGGTTGGCCTGTGAGCCACTGCCCAAACCCACCCAGAGGCCTATGGGAGCCCTCATCACTGAGGTGCTCTGAGAGGTGGATAGGCTTGGGGGGCAGAGGAGGGGGAGTTAGTCCATCAGTGGTTACCTCCAATATGGCAGAAGAATATGGCTTGTCAAACTGGAAGACGTTGGGTGCACGGTGGAGAGGAAGAGGAGAGGAAGAGGATGACGTGGGGCCACATGGGGCGCTGAAAGGGGGGTCATGCGTCCTTATGTGGGGGAAGGGGGACAGAGATGGTCCAGTGTGGGGAAAGGGAGACCGAGAAGGATCAGGTGAAGAGAAGACATCTTCTGTAGTAGCATCTGATGAATTCTGTTCCAGAGATCGCTCAGAGTTTGAATAGCTGTCGCATCTATAAAAGAAAGTGATATAGAAATTAAAATATATACAGGTTAAAAGTAATGACTAAATGTTCCACCCTTAAATATAGTTGTGAAATGTTCTTGTTTTAAGTATGATTAGTACTTTCTTAGTAGTGACTAATTATTATACTCAGAAACTGTGTGAGATGTGTTAGAATCTACTACCTGGTAATGTGTGAGTGTAGGACCAGTAAAGATTATGACATTGTGCTACTATTTAGCAATGTGGACAAGGAGAACTGTCTACAGGCAACTGAGAAACCAAGATAAAGAGGCCTCCCAATTTAGGGAGGAGAGAGACTATGATAAGAAAATGTGTATGTGTGTGTATGTATGTGTGTGTGTGTGTGTGTGTGTGTATGTGTGTGTGTGTGTGAACTGATGGTCAGGAGAGCAGTTTTAAAGTGGAAAACGACAGCCCGCCTACAGAGGGGTGGGATTTTCGTATGACGTGTGCGTATAAAAATATTGTACGACCATTTTGTGACAGAATTCTCAATGAATAAACATCTCTGACTATGCAGACTGGGACTCTGTCCGTTTCTTGATCCAAAGGCATTACAACCTTTTGGGAGATGCACAGAGACACTGAAATAGTTTGTTAAATAATTCTCATAACAGAAAGAAAAAGGAAAATACATTGCTTATCGTTTATCGTCATTAAAACAACGTGTGGATATGGTGTCCAGTTTGAGGTTTGAGAGGTATAGACTACATACCTAAAGATGCTGAACCTCCCTGTCTCACACTGTGAGAGGAAGAGGTAGTCCATTGGATGGTTGGGTTCCATCTGACTGGGCATCTCCACTCTGCTGTTACCATAGGCCATGAAGTCATGGTTGGAAGTGAATGACATATTTCGGGAGAGAGCAGGTGAAGGCTGCTGGGAGGTTGGGGTGTGCAAAAAACCTTCCTCTGATTGTGAAAGACGGAGGGATGGGGAGAGAAAATAGAAGGAATAGAGAGATTCTACATTAGTTCTGGGCTGGCTCAGGATAATGTTATGTAAATTAGGCCAGAGTCAGACAGGAATCCTGATCTGTCTCTTGACAAATGTGATCTCTGAGACGTAGTTGTCAACGATCTCCAGCAGGTGGCAGTGGGACGAATTTGAACAGTGCTTTTAATGCTTTTGACCTTGTCCATGTCCCCCTTACTGTAAACAAAGCCCCTACCACGTAGCTATTCAGACTGAGCAACCCCTCTGCTAATAAAACATCCACTATGGTACAGTATAATCACAACACCTGTGTATGTATAAACATGTGACATGCGTATAAACATGTGACATGCGTATAAACATGTGACATGCGTATAAACATTATCTCACCAGCACCATAAAACATAAGAACGAGAAGAAAAAAGACCAGGTATATATTGAAAAAAAGAAAGACAATTTTCTTCTTAACTTTTCCAAACAATATACAGTGCATATATTGTGTCTGTGTGTGCCGCCCATGCATGTAGAGTGCATTCATAAAGTATTCAGACCCCTTGACTTTTTCCACATTTTGTTACTTTACAGCCTTATTCTAAAATGGATTAAATAATAAATTAATCTACACACAATAGTCCATAATGACTAAGCAAAAACAGGTTTTTAGAATTTTTAGCAAATGTATTAAAAATTAAAAACAGAAATACCTTATTTACGTAAGTATTCAGACCCTTTGCTATGAGACTCGAAATTGAGCTCAGGTGCATCCTGTTTCCATTGATCATAATATAATAATCATCCTTGAGATGTTTCCACAACTTGATTGGAGTCCACCTGTGGTAAATTCAATTGATTGGACATGATTTGGAAAGGCACACACCTGTCTATATAAGGTCCCACAGTTGACAGTGCATGTCAGAGCAAAAACCAAGCCATGAGGTCGAAGAAATTGTCCGTAGAGCTCCGAGACAGGATTGTGTCGAGGCACAGATCTGGGGAAGGGTACCAAAAAGTTTCTGCAGCATTGAAGGTTCCCAAGAACACAGTGGCCTCCTTCATTCTTAAAATGAAGAAGTTTGGAACCACCAAGACCCTTCCTAGAGCTGGCCGCCCGGCCAAATTGAGCAATCAGAGGAGAAGGGCCATGGTCAGGGAGGTGACCAAGAACCTGATGGTCACTCTGACAGAGCTCCAGAGTTCCTCTGTGGAGATGGGAGAACCTTCCAGAAGAACAACCATCTCTGCAGCACTCCACCAATCAGGCCTTTATGGTAGAGTGGCCAGCCGGAAGCCACTCCTCAGTAAAAGTTTGCCAAAAGGCACCTAAAGGACTCTCAGACCATGAGAAACAAGATTCTCTGGTCTGATGAAACCAAAACTGAACTCTTTGGCCTGAATGCCAAGTGTCACATCTGGAGGAAACCTGATACCATCCCTACGGTGAAGTATGGTGGTTGCAGCATTTTGCTGTGGAGATGTTTTTCAACGGCAGGGACTGGGAGACTAGTCAGGATTGAGGGAAAGACGAACTGAGAAAAGTACAGAGAGATCCTTGATGAAAACCTGCTCCAGAGCACTAAGGACCTCAGACTGGGGCGAAGGTTCACCTTCCAACAGGACAACGACCCTAAGCACACAGCCAAGACAATGCAGGAGTGGCTTCGGGACAAGTCTCTGAATGTCCTCGAGTGGCCTAGCCAGAGCCTGGACTTGAACCCTATCGAACATCTCTGGAGAAACCTGAAAATAGCTGTGCAGCGACGCTCCCCATCCAACCTGACAGAGCTTGAGAGGATCTGCAGAGAAGAATGGGAGAAACTCCCCAAATACAGGTGTGCCGAGGCTGTATTGGCTGCCAAAGCTGCTTCAACAAACTACTGAGTAAAGGGTCTGAATACTTATGTAAATGTGATATTTCCATTTTTTTTTTTTTTTACTTTTGCAAAAATGTCTAAAAACACGTTTTTGCTTTGTCATTATGGGGTTTTGTGTGTAGTTTGATGGAGGGGGGGGGGGACAATTTAATCAATTTTAGAACAAGGCTGTAAAGTAACAAAATGTGTAAAAAGTCAATTGGTCTGAATACTTTCCGAGTTGTGTGTTTGAGTTTTCTATTGAGAATGTTTGAGGCAATGTGCTGACTAGTGGAACATAGCTATAACTATTTGTTTTCTTATAAAATGGTTTTAGTTGAGCGGTGAGAACATGCAGACAGGAGCGTGAGATCTATATGATCAGGATATACAGTGCTATGAAAAAGTATTTTCCCCCTTTCTAATTTTCTCTACTTTTGCATATTTGTGATACTGAATGTTATCAGATCTTCAACCAAAACCTAATATTAGATAAAGGGAACATAAGTAAACAAATAACACAACAATTACATATTTATTTCATAAACAAAGTTATGCAACACCCAATTCCCCTGTGTGAAAAAGTAATTGCCCCCTTACACTCAATAACTGGTTGTGCCACCTTTAGCTGCAATGACTCCAACCAAATGCTTCCTGTAGTTGTTGATCAGTCTCTCACGTCGCTGTGGAGGAATTTTGGCCCACTCTTCCATGCAGAACTGCTTTAACTCAGTGACGTGTGGGTTTTCAAGCATGAACTGCTCGTTTCAAGTCCTGCTACAACATCTCAATTGGGATTAGGTCTGGACTTTGACTAGGCCATTCCAAAACTTCCAATTTGTTGCTTTTTAGCAATTTTCATGCAGACTTGATTGTGTGTTTTGGATCATTGTCTTGCTGCATGACCCAGCTGCGCTTCAGCTTCAGCTCACAGACGGATGGTCTGACATTCTCCTGTAGAATTCTCTGATACAGAGCAGAATTCATGGTTCCTTCTATTAAGGCAAGTCGTCCAGGTCCTGAGGCAGCAAAGCATCCCCAAACCATCACACCACCACCACCATGCTTGACCTTTGGTATGATGTTCTTACTGTGGAATGCAGTGTTTGGTTTTCGCCAGGCATAATGGGACCCATCTCGTCCAAAAAGTTGACTCAAGTTTGCCAAAAAGCACCTGGATGATCATCAAGACTCTTGGAAGAACGTTCTATGGACAGATGATTCAAAAGTATAACTTTTTGGACGACATGGTTCCAGTAATGCCTGGTGAAAACCAAACACTGCATTCCACAGTAAGAACATCATACCAAAGGTCAAGCATGGTGGTGGTGGTGTGATAGTTTGGGGAGTGAGTGTAAGGGGGCAATTACTTTTTCACACAGGGGAATTGGGTGTTGCATAACTTTGTTTATGAAATAAATATGTAATTGTTGTGTTATTTGTCCACTTATGTTCCCTTTATCAAATATTAGGTTTTGGTTGAAGATCTGATAACATTCAGTATCACAAATATGCAAAAGTAGAGAAAATTAGAAAGGGGCAAATACTTTTTCATAGCACTGTATAAGGGGAAACATCCATGTAATCATCATTCACACGTTGCTTAACTAGTATTTCACTTAATCACTGGTAATCATCTCTGCTGGGCTTTCAGTAACTGAGTTCATTATAGTTATAAAGACACAGTATGGGTATCAGTATGGGGGAAATAATATGGGATTGATCTATAAACACTTTGTGTATTTATATTTCTACAGACAATGATATACACTAACATTTAAAAAATATATATTTTCAGAAATAACTCATCTTTGAATATTGAATGCTCTAATTAGTTATGTATTTATAAGACTCATACTGTAACATCAGGGCAGAGCATAAACTTGTTATTTTTTCAGCACATGAAACTGCAGATACAAATAAATAATTGTGGCAGTATCTCGTGTTTCTTTCACAATGGATGGAATTACGTTCACATACATTTAGGATTTTCTTCTTTTTTTGTGTCCTGAATAGTCAACAAGTTCAGGATATCATTGACTGAATGTCTGACGTTGTGTTATCTTTCCCAGTTATGTGTAAGCCTGGGTTTTGCTACTGTTCCTCTGAGCTATAATCTCTTCTCTTTGTCTGGATATCATGTAGTCTGCCCTATCTGCTCCATACAGACAACAATGTTTTACTAAATGTTCCAACTGCCAACTCTTATTAACTCCAAACCAGGGGGAGAGCTGTGGATGAGACATGAGCATGGTTTCTAAGTGTTCAAGCATCCCCCTCTAACTGTTCAAGCATCACCCTGGCTGAACTTGCATGCATGTAGAGAGTTGTAATGTCTATGGCACTATGAGTTTCACAGAGAAAGATAGCTAGTAACGGAATTGGGTAAAATAAGTCAGATTTTACTGCAGCACTGTCCACTGCTTTACTATATGTTTTTTCAAAATGTTATAGTTCATGGCAAACCATTCTTTTTATATAATTTGTTTGTATCCTATGTAAGTTTGGAGCATGTTGAGAAAAATGTGTCTTACAGTGGCATTATCCTTACAGTACATACAGTGCCTTCAGAAGTATTCAGACCCCTTGACTTTTACCACATTTTGTTACGTTACAGCCTTATTCTAAAATTGATTAAATTGTTTTTCCTCCTCATCAATATACACACAAAACCCCATAGTGACAAAGCAAAAACAGGTTTTTATTGATTTTTGATAAAAAGTAAAAAATGGAAATATTACATTTACATAAGTATACAGACCTTTTACTCAGTACTTTGTTGAAGCACCTTTGGCAGCGATTACAGCAGCAAGTCTTCTTGGGTATGACGCTACAAGCTTGGCACACCTGTATTTGGGGAGTTTCTCCCATTCCTCTTTACAGATCCTCTCAAGCTCTGTCAGGTTGGATGGGGAGCGTTGCTGCACAGCTATTTTCAGGTCTCTCCAGAGATGTTAGATCGGGTTCAAGTCTTGGCTCTGGCTGGGCCACTCAAGGACATTCAGAGACTTGTCCCGAGAGAATGAAAAACAGCTTCTATCTCAAGGCCATCAGACTGTTAAATAGCTATCAGTAGCACATTAGAGGCTGCTGCTGCCTATTGAAATCACTGGCCTCTTTACATTTACATTTACGTCATTTAGCAGACGCTCTTATCCAGAGCGACTTACATTATTATAATTTTTTTCATACCCCCTGTGGGAATCAAACCCACAACCCTGGCGTTGCAAACGCCATGCTCTATCAACTGAGCTACATCCCTGCCGGCCATTCCCTCCCCTACCCTGGACGACGCTGGGCCAATTGCGCGCCGCCCCATGGGTCTCCCGGTCACGGCCGGCTACGACAGAGCCTGGATTCGAACCAGGATCTCTAGTGGCACAGCTAGCACTGCGATGCAGTGCCTTAGACCACTGCGCCACTCAGGAGACTTTAAGAAATGGAACACTATTCACTTTAATCATGTTTACATATCTTGCACTACTCATCCCATATGTATATACTGTATTATATTCTATAATATTCTACTGTATCTTAGTCCATGCCGCTCTGTCATTGCTTGTCCATATATGTATATATTCATAAATTCCATTCCTTACCAGATTTGTGCTTTGGGTATACAGTATGTTGTGAAATTGTTAGATATTATTTGTTAGATATTACTGCACTGTCGGAGCTAGAAGCACAAGTATTTCGCTACATCCGCAATAACATATGCTAAACACGTGTATGTGACAAATACAATTTGATTTGATTTGATTTGAAGCCACTCCTGCGTTGTCTTGGCTGTGTGCTTAGGGTCGTTGTGCTGTCCGTCGCCCCCAGTCTGAGGTCCTGAGTGCTCTGGAGCAGGTTTTCATCAAGGATATCTCTGTACTTTGCTCCATTCATCTTTGCCTTGATCCTGACTAGTCTCCCAGTCCCTGCCACTGAAAAACATCCCCACAGCATGATGCTGCCACCACCATACTTCACCGTAGGGATGGTGCCAGGTTTCCTCCAGACATGACGCTTGGCATTCAGGCCAAAGAGTTCAATCTTGGTTTCATCAGACCAGAGAATCTTGTTTCTCATGGTCTGATAGTCTTTAGGTGCCTTTTGGCAAACTCCAAATGGGCTATCATGTGCTTTTACTGAGGAGTGGCTTCTGTCTGGCCACTCTACCATACAGACCTGATTGGTGGAGTGCTGCATAGATAGTTGTCCTTCTGGAAGGTTCTCCCATCTCCACAGAGGATTCTAGAGCTCTGTCAGAGTGACCATCAGGTTCTTGGTCACCTCCTTGACTGGGCGGTCAGCTCTAGGAAGAGTCTTGGTGGTTCCAAACATCTTCCATTTAAGAATGATGGAGGCCACTGTGTTCTTGGGGACCTGCAATGCTGCTGACATTTTTGGTACCCTCCCCAGATCTGTGCCTCAACACAATCCTATCTCAGAGCTCTATGGACAATTCCTTCGACCTCATGGCTTGGTTTTTGCTCTGACATGCACTGTCAGCTGTGGGACCTGTGGGAAACAGGATGCACCTGAGCTCAATTTCGAGTCTCATAGCAAAGGGTCTGAATACTTATGTAAATAAGGTATTTCTGTTTTTTATTTTTAATACATTTGCCAAAATGTTCTAAAAACCTGTTTTCACTTTGTCATAGTGGGGTATTGTGTGTATATTGCTGAGTTTTTTATTTTATTTTATCCATTTTAGAATAAGGCTGTAGCGTAACAAAATGTGGAAAAGGTCAAGGGGTCTGAATACTTTCTGAAGGCACTGTACGTAGAAGAAATCATACGATATAGGGGTATAATGTATTGTAAAGCAGTAGCCTACAGTAAAAAGTTATTGGTGTAGATCACCTTTTCTATTTGACTTTTCAACTGATACAGTATCACCTGTCTCTCTGCTTGACAAAATACATCAGCTTACAGTGTATCAATGAAATTCAGATAATGAGTGGAATATATTGTTATATGCAACCCAGGTATTTCAGCAGTGCATTGACTGGACACTTCCCGTTTCTTTTATACTGTTTTCCACTCTGTGTATTTAAATACTTTATTCTCGACATAACTCATTCTAATATACTGTATCTACTAGTGTACATTGCATTTTTGTTATACTGTTTATATACACCGTCTATTTATATGCTGGATTCTTGACATAGCTCACTGTAATAAATCTACTGCTGTACATATAATTCTTAGTATATCTTTTTACATTTACATTTTAGTCATTTAGCAGACGCTCTTACCCAGAGCGACTTACAGTTAAGTGAGTGCATACATTTTTTTTTCATACTGGCCCCCCGTGGGAAACGA
The DNA here is from genome assembly GCF_964263955.1 of Coregonus lavaretus. Lineage (NCBI taxonomy): Eukaryota > Metazoa > Chordata > Actinopteri > Salmoniformes > Salmonidae > Coregonus > Coregonus lavaretus. Next base: position 33,158,425 of record NC_140002.1, on the reverse strand, counting down.
ACCCACAACCCTGGCGTTGCAAACGCCAAGCTCTACCAACTGAGCTACACGGGGCCTTTTTGGTGTATATACGCATAGATTGCGTTTGGATTACTGACAAAGTGTTATTTGGGTTGTTAATTGGATTCGTTCTGACATTTCTTGATTTCTTGATTTTAGTTTTTGATTATTTGTGTACTTGTTTGACATTTTACTGCATTGTTAGAAGCTAGTAACACAAGCATTTCGCTGCACCTGCTATAATATCTGCTAAACTGTGTACGTGACCAATACACTTTGATTAGATTTGATTGGATTAATTCCTAATTGTAGCACATAGAGTGACTTTCCACTTTGTACAATTGAAGCACACTGGTTGATGGAGGGTTATGACGAAGTATTTACAGCCACATCCATATATGATTTGGTTTTGACCTTCCAATGTAAATTGATGTCAATTTATACATTTATGTAAAAATATAGAGTTGTACAGTGTTCAGCAGTTATCAAACTTTATACACTGAACAAAAATATAAACGCAACGTGGCGGATGAATGGCACGACAATGGGCCTCAGGATCTCATCACGGTATCTCCATCGATAAAATGCAATTGTGTTCATTGTCCGTAGCTTATGCTTGCTCATACCATAAACCCACCTCCACCATGGGGCACTCTGTTTACACCGTTGACATCAGCAAACAGCTCGCCCACACGACGCCATACATGCTGTCTGCCATCTGCCCGGTACAGTTGAAACCAGGATTCATCCGTAAAGAGCACACTTCTCCAGCGTGCCAGTGGCCATCGAAGATGAGAATTTGCCCACTGAAGTCAGCTACGACGCCGAACTGAAGTCAGGTCAAGACCCTGGTGAGGACGACGAGCACGCAGATGAGCTTCCCTGAGACGGTTTCTGACAGTTTGTGCAGAACTTATTCGGTTGTGCAAACCCAGTTTCATCAGCTGTCTAGGTGGCTAGTCTCAGACGATTCCACAGGTGAAGAAGCCGGATGTGGAGGTCCTGGGCTGGCGTGGTTACACGGGGTCTGTGGTTGTGAGCTGGTTGGACGTACTACCAAATTCTCTAAATCGATGTTAGAAGCGGCTTATGGTAGATAAACGAATATTCAATTATCTGGCAACAGCTCTGGTGGACATTCCTGCAGTCAGCATGCCAATTGCACACTCCCTCAAAACTTCAGACATCTGTGACATTGTGTTGTGTGACAAAACTGCACATTTTAGCTTCTTGATATGCCACATCTGTCAGGTGGATGGATTATCTTGGCAAATGAGAAATTGTCACTAACAGGGATGTAAACAAATTTGTCCACAAAATTTGAGAGAGATAAGCTTTTTGTGCATATGGATCACTTCTGGGATCTTTTATTTCAGCTCATGAAACATGGGACCAACACTTTACATGTTGCGTTTATATTTTTGTTCAGTGTACGTAAACTAGGCATTGTATAATTTTGGTTCAGTAGTTATCTGTTTTGAGCCGTTTGATTAAGTGACTGTTAACAAAATGACAAGACAATCATATCAAAAGTAATGTGAATATTGCATTGTGAAAAGAAAATACTTGGATTGAATATTGAAAGAGTTATTTGGTGCAGTGAGCAAGTGACTTTGTGAATTTGTTTGTTGTTCATATGTAGGATCTTAATTTGAGCCAGTTTGCTAAGCAGGAAAATAATCCTCTAGCAACAGGAAATGTGAATTGTTATGTGGATTATAATTCATGAACATCTTTGTAGGGGTTGATACATTTTTTGTAAGGGAAAATAAAGTCAGAAATGTTTAAGTAGAAATTACAAACTTCAGAAGCCTTTTTAAAATTCAAATACACAACAAGTTTTAAATGTCCTGCATTGTAGGAACGTTATCCTGCAACAGGGTGATCAAATTAAGTTCCTACATCTGTACTTAGTCAATTGAAAATGAGTTTTGAAACATGACCAATTTTGATTATCTGTTTAGATTGTTGTACAAAGAGTTGTACCACACACTAGTGAAAAATGCATCAAAGCGATTGAAAAAAACTGTAACACTCAGAAGCTCTCTGCAAAATGATTTGATTATTGCTACAACATTGAGGTAGGTGTGTGCATACGTCTTTGTGTGTCTATCATTAGGAAAGTTTTCAGACCCTTCCCCTTTTCCACATTTTGTGACTTAACAGCCTTATTCTAAAATGGATTACATTTTTTAAAAATATTCATCAATCCACACACAATACCCCATAATGACATTTTTTTTTTGTGCTAATTTATTAAAGATACAAAACAGAAATACCTTATTTACGTAAGTATTCAGACCCTTTGCTATGAGACTCGAAATTGAGCTCAGGTATATCCTGTTTCCATTGATCATCCTTGACAGTGGTGACGCGTCATTCAGGGCAGGTGGGGCAGGAATGCTTTTCCAACAGTCTTGAAGGAGTTCCCACATATGCTGAGCACTTGTTGGCTGCTTTTCTGATGCAGCACTCCATCACTCTCCTTCTTGGTAAAATAGCCCTTACACAGCCTGGAGGTGTGTTGGGTCATTGTCCTGTTGAATAACAAATTATAGTCCCACTAAGCCCAAACCAGATGGGATGGAGTATTGCTGCAGAATGCTGTGGTAGCCATGCTGGTTAAGTGTGCATTGAATTCAAAATAAATCACAGACAGTGTCACCAGCAAAGCACCCTCACACCATAACACCTCCTCCTCCATGCTTTACGGTGGGAAATACACATGCGCAGATCATCCGTTAACGCACACTGCGTCTCACAAAGACACGGCGGTTGGAACCAAAAATTTTCAATTTGGACTCCAGAACAAAGGACAAATTTCCACCGGTCTAATGTATATGTTTTATTTGAGATTCTTCAAAGTATCCACCCTTTGCCTTAATGACAGCTTTGCACTCCACCAATCAGGCCTTTATGGTAGAGTGGCCAGACGGAAGCCACTCCTCAGTAAAAGGCACATGACAGCCTGCTTGGAGTTTGCCAAAAGGCACCTAAAGGACTCTCAGACCATGAGAAACAAGATTCTCTGGTCTGATGAAAACCAAGATTCAACTCTTTGGCCTGAATGCCAAGCGTCACATCTGGAGGAAACCTGGCACCATCCCTATGGTGAAGCATGGTGGTGGCAGCATCATGCTGTGGGGATGTTTTTCAGCGGCAGGGACTAGGAGACTAGTCAGGATTGAGGCAAAGATGAACGGAGCAAAGTACAAAGAGATCCTTGATGAAAACCTGCTCCAGAGCGCTCAGGACCTCAGACTGGGGCGAAGATTCACCTTCCAACAGGACAACTCCCCAAATACAGGTGTGCGAAGCTTATACCCAAGAAGACTCGAGGCTGTAATCACTGCCAAAGGTGCTTCAACAAAGTACTGAGTAAAGGGTCTGAATACTTATGTAAATGTCATATTTCAGTTATTTATTTGTAATACATTTGCAAAAATGTCTAAAAACCTGTTTTTGCTTTGTCATTATGGGGTATTGTTTGTAGATTGATGAGTGGAAAAAAAACGATTTAATCCATTTTAGAATAAGGCTGTAACGTAACAAAATGTGGAAGAAGTCAAGGGGTCTGAATACTTTCCGAATGCACTGTACATCAGGGTCCCTTTGCAAAACAGGTTATAACCTCCAGAGTATTTCCTAGTTAAATAAAGCTTAAATAAAATATATTCTGCTCATACTATTCATAAAATAGTTTACCATCAATAAATCATATATCATATCATATTTCAATGTCATTGCGTAAGTGACATCAGTAAATTTCTTGAGCCCAGGAACTTGTAACGGCCCAACACTTTAGAGGCAGTATCACACTTGTCCTGCAGCAGTAATGAGAATAAACACATCTAATTTAAACATCTCCTTTAAATGCAATGCAAAACTGCACATGACAAATTAATATTGTCCACTCATTGATTTACCAGTCATCATCAGATTATCACCTAAATGGTATGTTATCTCAGTCTTGAATATAAACAGCGTTCACTAAACATGCCTACATGCCTACTCAGTCATGGGATGAAAGCCTCCAACAAAAGTTGAATATCAATGTTTATCCATATTCTTTGTAGAAATTGAACACATAAATGTAATTTTGTAACTAATACTAATCATTCATTTAATTTGTAAAGCGCATTTCTCACACCCAAGGCGCTTAAACTCTAACTGTAATGAACCGTTTTTCTGTGCCAGTTCCTTACCTGTCCCATCATCCAGACTCAGAGGTCCAAAGTGACAGATCTCCCTGATCTGACTGACCCAACTGTTCATCTCCTCCTCAGTCTTGGCCACCAGGTAGAACAGGCGAGACGACGTCTTGACAACAAAGAGGTGCTGGTTCTGGAACTCCCTTTTGACCAGGCGTTGCTCCGTCTGCATCTGAACCTCACACTCTCTCAGGTCGATGGTGCGGATGGGCTTCTTTGAGGTCTTGTTTCGGTAGTACTCCAACACATCTGGGTTCCCACTCATACGTCCTCTTTGAAGAACAAACCAACGTCTTCTCCATGCCTAGGGAACAGGGAACTACGCAGATTAACATACTGTACTGTTGCACCATGTACTAATAGACAAATCAATATAATACAATTATTCTGCACACATATGTAGACTAGTTGCCTTAGTTGGTTAGTAACCTTAGAAATATCTGGTTGGTAATAATGGTTGGTGCATTTTTATGTGACTTTAGGTTCAACCAAGGCCTCAGAAATATAATGTTGCTGTTCTCTATCAATGTTTATTTCATAGTTTATCAACAGAACCATCAGTGAACAATTTTAACATGGTAGCTCAATACAGAAAAATGTGAGCTATTTTTATGTCCCCTGACTGTGACTAAAGATTCTTTGTACAAAGCACTGTCTTTATCCTCATGTAGTTTCCAGCATTGTGACCTGTGTCAATCAGTTTATGTCACACGCAATTCATCGGGGAACATACATTTTTTGTTATGGAAAATGTATCACTGCTCTTCTGACCACGTTCAGTGGCAAGTTTAGCAACACAACCTTAATTTACCTCAACTATAGACAACACTCTTTTTCTTGCTTTTGGTACGGTTGTTGTGAGGAACTGACAACAACGTTTCCCAGAAGTGCTGAGAAGAGGAAGTGAATTCTATGTAGAAGAGAATGTCTGACACGAACAAAAAGCTAATTGTATTGCAGTGTGGGTCACTAACATATTGGGGACGATTCAAAAGGCAACCTCTTTTTCTGCTGAGATGGGTTTTTCATGCCAGAATGGATACTGATTAGTATAGGAGGGGTTTTGTTTTCAGTAATGCTATGAGAATTTAATTCTTAGCTGACTCTCTTCATTTTGATACTGAATAAGTAGGCCTAACTGAAGTACTTTAACATTTTGGTCATGATCGTGATGACTTCATGGTCACTCACATGGGCTATGAGTCATATGTCCATCTATGTACTAACTGTCAAATATTAATAACTGACTTCCATAGGCCTACTACGTCTGTTTTTCAAACTTCACCCATGTATTATTTAAAGCCATTTCCAATACCACCTTTTTAGCAGGAGTTGTATATTTTTATACCGTTGCCTAATAAATTCAGTATTCAGGTGATTCATGCATTATTCTACCTGTCATTGATCTGTTGGCATGGAACACTGGATGGATTGCCTGAAATTAAATCATAGCTGTTTTTGAGCTTTGAGAGTAATTTGATGAAACAACCTACCATAAAGAAGAAATGTGATTTGTTTTGAAGAGGCAGTGGTATTAACAACACTTTTTGTAGTTTTCTGTGTTACACTATTATTCCTATCTCAGTTGACAAAGGAAATGTGTGCTATAACCCACCAGCCACCAATTTCAGGAATATATTGTATATCTTTGTGATGATCTTTCAAGAGAGTTATGAACATGCTTAGAATGTTTGTTTGAAACCAAAACTCTGTCTTGTTGTACCCACACTCATATTCAAATAAACCATAAACAGTTAACAAGTTGTAAATCTACATTTGCATCACACAGTAAAGTAGCAAAGAGGACAGAGACACAGAGAGCAGGGCAGCTCATGTTCATCATCAATGGTACATTTTCAGTAAGTCAAAGCACATTTAAAATGCATGGTGTGAGAATAATTAACTTGCATACGCACACACACATACATTTTAATATTGTTGTATAGTGGTATTATACATTTTGTATTGTAGATATGTAGTGGTGTAATAATGTTATATGAAGTACCGTTTTGTCTTTTGTTTTATATGTGATGTAAGTGCCTTAATGTGTTTGGACCCCAGGAAGAGTAGCTGCTATCTTGGCTGCAGCTAATGGGGAACCTTAATAAATACAATACAAAAACCCACTAACAGGTTAACCCACTAACGGGAAATATCCTCACACTCTAGAAACCTCTATAGAATCATGCGTAAAAACACTTCCTTGTTGTGGTGATAACGGCCTTATTGAGTGCGAGCTCAACATTGCTGGAAAATAAACTAGGCCTGTTCTATTGAGAGTGATGTTTCTAAACCATACTATTTTTGTTTGGAACATGTTTCGCCATGATATTCTTTATAAAATGTCACATTATTATGTTATAAAGAAATGAAAACATGAGACTATTTTACCTTACAGATCCTTTAATTTGTTTTGTTTACCCTTGCACAGGCATTGTCTATTTTATATTTAAATGTGGTTAACTTATGCATTTGGGTTTGTTTACAACAGCATGGGCCACTTGCAATGTTAGCTGTGACGTCTGTGTGTTGGAGAATTGAAACTGTCTGTTACTTTCACTATCTGATTTCCTGAGTCTGATCATTAGTGTTTCTAAGAGCTAGCTGCTCTGGACCTTAACTTGCTATGTGTAGGGAGTGATGAGTCCAATGTATGCCCACACACTTTGCTCGTGTATGGTTAGTCTGGTCCTTGCAATGAAAAACGATGTCCTTCCTGTTTGTCTGTGTCCTCCACAAAGCCCCATTTTCCACCAAATAGTATCTCTGCAGTGACTCTCTTTCCAGTGAATTACCACTGCCCCCTTTATCTGTGCTAGTGTTCAGAAAAGCCATCCTCTGCTTTCCTCTGTAGAGAGAAAGTGCAAACAACCATCATAAAGCCTGGTCATTTCTGCCTGTTGGGTCATTTTGTACTGCTTGGCAGCGACAGTACTTCCGATGTTTTGCAATACACACCCACATTTCACAGAATGAGAGGCCAACAGTCTCAACACATCCCAGAATGGGTGGCCTCCCCCTTTCCTCCCTACACAACAACACTCTCACATGACCCCTACAGAAACACTGCAGATTGCCAGGCACTTGTCCCAGTTCACTTCTGGTCCAACATGCTCATCCAGACATGTTAACATTAGAGTATAATGCACTTGAATTATTAATAAGAGGCAAACCCATCTGCAAAAAATATAAATTCTAAACAAAGTTCAAAATTGTAAACATAATGGTTTATAAGCAGTTTGATATGTTTAAAATACATGTGCATTTACTGAAGGACATTAAAATGCTATTTTCACAGTGCATTAATGATGCACATCAGTATGACCAGCAGTTATAACAGCATGTCCTACAGTATGTAATGGCCACTACTATAAAAATGAGGAGGAAGACACAGGCGAGGTTACATGAAAACACTGTTTACAAAAAGGCATATAATGGTCATTATTCTACATGCCTCTGCAAGCTTAATTTCAGAAAAGAAACCAACAGTATCTTCTGAACTAACGGCATAGCAGTGCAGCTGTGTTGATCACTGATAATCCCACACATACACATACACACACACACTGCTCTGTCTGCAGCAGAAACTGGTACTACTACTGCTTGGGTAGAATGCATCACAATAGCACAGAAGCCAGCCAGCCACCCCCCCAGCCTGTTCCCCTACTCACGTATCTCTTTAGTTTCTTCTCAGGGGGAGATTTGATGAGCCAGCCGGTGCAGACCACATCCCCTGCACTCATCTTGACTGCGGAGGGAATCCGGCGTGTTTTCTAGATATAATTGTCTTTAAGCACTGATGGCTGCTGCTGCTGCTGTGAAACTGTGAGCAGCACCAGGCGAGTCCTGTGTTCTTGTATACAGCCTACAGCCGTACCAAAAGGAGGAAGTCAAGCCATTGATCACACTGACAGACAAGGGGAGATGGAGAGAGAGAGAGGGGTAGAGAGGAAGAAAACTGAGGGGAAGAGGGAGAGGGAGAGAGGGGGGTGATGTGCGTATGCTTGTCTGTAGATGTGTGTGGGTCTGTAGATTGTGTGGGTCTGACAGAGAGAGTGAGTAAGTGAGAGAGAGAGAGAAAGAGAGACAGAGAGACAGAGAGAGAGAGGAACATGTATGTGAGTGAGTATGTGTGTGTGTGTGTGTGTGCATCTGTTTGTGTTTACAGAGACAATGAAAAGGGGGGTTGCAGATAGGGGGAGACACCCTCTTCTGCTCATTAAAACCCAGTGTACTTGTAGGACCAGCACATGAGAATAATATTTTCTAAACAGAGCAGCACTCATGTGTATGAGCTGTAGTTGAACTGTGGCTGGCTGAAAAGTGCTGTGGAGGGAGTTTCATGAGCCGTCTGTCACATCAGCCCTCCCAATGTTCAATGTCTTAGTGTCAGAATACCGGTATGTACCAAAATAACAACGTCAGTCCTAGAACAACAACCAAATCAATAACAAAATACAATTTACTTGTTATTTTGTTTGTGCACTTTAAATACACTAACAGAGGAAAAACGTTATAGCAAGTCTTGGTAATGTGATGAGGTGTGAATGAAGGAGTCAGGCGCAGGAGGTAAAACACCGAAGTCCAGAGTTTATTCCGTTTACATAAATAAAACGCACCAAGCGTCAAAACGAAAACATCACAAGGGAAATATTCCACCTTGGCAATAACAAATGGAAGAGTAGCTCAACCGAGCACCAGGTGTGTGTGATTGACAAGACAAGACATGACAAGTGGAGTGATGAGAATGGGATCGGCAGTAGCTAGTAAGCCGGTGACGACGAATGCCGAAACCTGCCCGAACAAGGAGGGGAGGCAGCCTCGGCGGAAGTCGTGACAGGTAATGCATTTTTCATGTAAATTCTACAAAAACCTTTTGACTTTGAAACATAAAACTGATTACAATAGGCTACTTGTAGGGGAAATTAAATAACTAGGGTTTTTTATTTAGATTAATTTAGTGAAGGAGACATCATGCTTTAATTTAGAATGCCTCTGCCTGATAAAAACAAAAACAAAACAACAACAACTAAAACTGCTCTGTTGGTCTAAGGCCAAATGATTTAGGGCTTAACATGATTGTAAAAAATACATACAGTGCCTTCAGAAAGTATTCACACCACTTGACTTCAACATTTTGTTGTGTTACAGCCTGCATTTAAAATGGATTCAATTGAGATTGTTTGTCACTGGCCTACACACAATACCCCATAATGTCAAAGTGGAATTATATTTTTATAAATTGTACAAATTAATTTAAAATGAAAAGCTGAAATGTCTTGAGTCAATAAGTATTCAACCCCTTTGTTGTGGTAAGCCTAAATAAGTTCAGGAGTAGAAATGTGCTTAACAAGTCACATAATAAGTTGCATGGACTTACTGTGTGCAATAATAGTGTTTAACATGATTTTTGAATGACTACCTAATCTCTGTACCACACACATACAATTACCTGTAAGGTCCCTCAGTCGAGCAGTGAATTTCAAACACAGATTCAACCACAAAGACCAGGGAGTTTTTCCAATGCCTCGCAAAGAAGGGCACCTATTGGTAGATGGGTAAAAAAACAAGCTAACATTAAATATCCCTTTCAGCATGGTGAAGTTATTAATTACATGTTGGATGGTGAATCAAAACATCCAGTCACTACAAAGATACAGGCGTCCTTCCTAACTCAATTGCCAGAGAGGAAGGAAACCGCTCAGGGATTTCACCATGAGGCCAATGGTGACTTTAAAACAGTTACGGAGTTTAATGGCTGTGATAGGAGAATACTGAGGATGGATCAACAACATTATAGTTACTCCACAATACTAACCTAATTTAGGGTGGCAGGTAGCCTAGCGGTTAGAGTGTTGGGCCAATAACAGAAAGGTTGCTAGTTCAAATCCTAGAGCTGAAAATTGGTTGATTTGCCCTTGAGCAAGGCACTTAACCTTAGTTGCTCTGGATAATAGCATCTGCTAAATGACTAAAATGTTAATTGACAGAGTGAAAAGAAGGAAGCCTGTGCAGAATAAAAATATTCCTGTTTGCAATAAGGCACTAAACTTTTAACTTTTTGTCCTGAATACAAAGTGTTATGTTTGGGGCAAATCCAATACAACACATTACTAAGTACCACTCTCCATATTTTCAAGCGTAATGGTGGCTGCATCATGTTATGGGTATGCTTGTAATCGTTAAGGACTGGGGAGTTTTTCAGGATAAAAAATAAACTGAATTGGGCTAAGCACAGGCAAAATCCTAGAGGAAAACCATTCCACCAGACATTGGGAGATCAATTCACCTTTCAGCAGGACAATAACCTAAAACACAAGGCTAAATCTACCCTGGAGTTGCTTACCAAGAAGACAGTGAATGTTACTGAGTGGCCGAATTACAGTTTGACTTAAATCTACTTGAAAATCTATGGCAAGACCTAAAAATGGTTGTCTAGCAATGATCATCAACCAATTTGACAGAGCTTGAAGAATTCTGAAAATAATAATACACAAATGTTGCACAATCAAGGTGTGGAAAGCTCTTAGAAACGTACCCAGAAAGACTCACAGCTGTAATCACTGCCAAAGGTGTTTCTACAAAATATTGACTCAGGGGTGTGAATACTTACATACATGTCTTTATTTCATTTTCAATAAATTTGCAAAAATGTCTAAAAACATGTTTTCACTTTGTCATTATGGGGTATTGTGTGTAGATGTATGATTTTTATTTTATTTTAATATATTTTGAATTCAGGCTGTAACACAACAAAATGTGGAAGTCAAAGGGTATGAATACTTTCTAAAGGTACAGTGCATTCGGAAAGTATTCAGACCCCTTGACTTTTCCCACATTTTGTTACATTACAGCCGTATTCTAAAATTGATTTTTGTTTTTATAATCCTTATTAATCTACACACAATACCCCATAATGACAAAGCGAAAACAGGTTATATTTTTTGTACAAATATATTAAAAATAAAAAACAGAAATACCTTTTTACATAAATATTCAACCTGTTGCTATGACACTCAAAATTGAGCTCAGGTGCATCCTGTTTCCATAGATGTTTTGTATTTTTGATTTATTTATCCTTTATTTAACCAGGTAAGCCAGTTAAGAACAAGTTCTCATTTACAACTGTGACCTGGCCAAGATAAAGCAAAGCAGTGCGATAAAAACAACAACACAGAGTTACATATGGGGTAAACAAAACATAAAGTAAAAAATACAACAGAAAATATATATACAGTGTGTGCGAATGTAGTAAATAATGGAGGTAAGGAAATAAATAGGCCATAGTGCAAAATAGTTACAATTTCGTATTAACACTGGAATGATAGATGTGCAAAAGATGATGTGCAAATAGAGATACTGGGGTGCAAATTAACGAAATAAATAACAATATGGGGATGAGGTAGTTGGATGTGCTAATTTCAGAATGGCTGTGTGCAGGTGCAGTGATCGGTAAGCTGCTCTGACAACTGACGCTTAAAGTTAGTGAGGGAGATAAGAGTCTCCAGCTTCAGAGATTTTCGCAGTTCGTTCCAGTCATTACGGGTGGGTGTTGCTATGGTGACCAGTGAGCTAAGATAAGACGGGGATTTGCCTAGAAGTGATTTATAGATGACCTGGAGCCAGTGGGTTTGGCGACGAATTTGTAGTGAGGGCCAGCCAACAAGAGCGTACAGGTCACAATGGTGGGTACTATATGGGGCTTTGGTGACAAAACGGATGGCACTGTGATAGACTGCATCCAATTTTCTGAGTAGAGTGTTGGAGGCTATTTTGTAGATGACATCGCCGAAGTCAAGGATCGGTAGGATAGTCAGTTTTACGAGGGCATGTTTAGCAGCATGAGTGAAGGAGGCTTTGTTGCGAAATAGGAAGCCGATTCTAGATCTAACTTTTGATTGGAGATGCTTAATGTGAGTCTGGAAGGAGAGTTTACAGTCTAACCAGACACCTAGGTATTTGTAGTTGTCCACATACTCTAGGTCAGACCCGCCAAGAGTGGTGATTCTAGTCGGGTGGGCGGGTACAAACAGCGTTCGGTTGAAGAGCATGCATTTAGTTTTACTAGTGTTTAAGAGCAGTTGGAGGCTACGGAAGGAGTGTTGTATGGCGTTGAAGCTCGTTTGGAGGTTTGTTAACACAGTGTCCAATGAAGGGCCAGATGTATACAAAATGGTGTCGTCCACATAGAGGTGGATCCGAGCGTCACCAGCAGCAAGAGCGACATCATTGATATACACAGAGAATAGAGTCGGCCTGAGAATTGAACCCTGTGGCACCCCCATAGAGACTACCAGAGGTCCAGACAACAGGCCCTCCGATTTGACACATTGAACTCTATCTGAGAAGTAGTTGGTGAACCAGGCGAGGCAGTCATTTGAGAAACCAAGGCTATTTAGTCTGCCAATAAGAATGCGGTGGTTGACAGAGTCAAAAGCCTTGGCCAGGTCGATGAAGACGGCTGCGCAGTACTGTCTTTTATCGATCACGGTTATAATATCGTTTAGGACCTCGAGCGTGGCTGAGGTGCACCCATGACCAGCTCGGAAACCGGATTGCATAGCGGAGAAGGTACGGTGGGATTCGAAATGCTCGGTGATCTGTTTGTTAACTTGGCTTTCAAAAACTTTCGAAAGGCAGGGCAGGATGGATATAGGTCTGTAACAGTTTGTATCTAGAGTGTCACCCCCTTTGAAGAGGGGGATGACCGCGGCAGCTTTCCAATCTCTGGGGATCTCAGACGTTACGAATGAGAGTTTGAACAGGCTAGTAATAGGGGTTGCGACAATTTCGGCAGCTAATTTTAGAAAGAAAGGGTCCAGATTGTCTAGCCCAGCTGATTTGTAGAGGTCCAGATTCTTCAGCTCTTTCAGAACATCAGCTGTCTGAATTTGTGTAAAGGAGAAGAGGGGGGGGGGGGGGGGGGGGGGCATGGGCAAGTTTCAGCGGAGGGTGCAGAGCTGGTGGCCGTGGTAGTGGTAGCCAGGTGGAAAGCATGGCCAGCCGTAGCAAAATGCTTGTTTAAATTTTCGATTATTGTAGATTTATCGGTGGTGACAGTGTTTCCTAGCCTCAGTGCAGTGGGCAGTTGGGAGGAGGTGCTCTTATTCTCCATGGACTTTACAGTGTCCCAAAACTTTTTGGAGTTAGTGCTACAGGATGCACATTTCTGTTTGAAAAAGCTAGCCTTTGCTTTCCTAACTGATTGTGTATATTGGTTCCTGACTTCCCTGAAAGTTGCATATCGCGGGGGCTGTTCGATGCTAATGCAGTGCGCCACAGGATGTTTTTGTGCTGGTCAAGGGCAGTCAAGTCTGAGGAGAACCAGGGGCTATATCAGTTCTTAGTTCTGAATTTTTTGAATGGGGCATGCTTATTTAAGATTGAGAGGAAAGCACTTTTAAAGAACAACCAGGCATCCTCTACTGACGGAATGAGGTCAATATCCATCCAGGATACTCGGGCCAGGTCAATTAGAAAGGCCTGCTCGCTAAAGTGTTTTAGGGAGCTTTTGACAGTGATGAGGGGTGGTCGTTTGACCGCGGACCCATTACGGACGCAGGCAATAAGGCAGTGATCGCTGAGATCCTGGTTGAAGACAGTGGAGGTATATTTAGAGGGTAAATTTGTCAGGATGATATCTGTGAGGGTGCCCATGTTTACAGATTTTGGGTTGTACCTGGTAGGTTCGTTGATAATTTGTGTGAGATTGAGGGCATCTAGTTTTAGATTTTAGGTTGGCCGGGGTGTTAAGCATATCCCAGTTTAGGTCACCAAGCAGTACGAACTCTGAGGATAGATGGGGGGCAATCAGTTCACATATGGTGTCCAGGGCACAGCTCGAGGCTGAGGGGGGTCTGTAGCAAGCGGCAACAGTGAGAGACTTATTTCTGGAAAGGTGGATTTTTAGAAGTAGAAGCTCAAACTGTTTGGGCACAGACCTGGATAGTATGATAGAGCTCTGGAGGCTATCTCTACAGTAGATTGCAACCCCACCCCCTTTGGCAGTTCTATCGAGATGGAAAAGGTTGTAGTTGGGGATGGACATTTCTGAATTTTTGTGGCCTTCCTAAGCCAGGATTCAGACACTGCTAGAACATCAGGGTTGGCGGAGTGTGCTAACGCAGTAAATAACTCAAACTTAGGGAGGAGGCTTCTGATGTTAACGTGCAAGAAACCAAGGCTTTTACGGTCACAGAAGTCAACAAATGATAACGCCTGGGGAGTAGGGACAAAGGAGCTGTCTAAGGCAGGTTGAGCTGGGCTGGGGGCTCTACAGTGAAATAGTACAATAAGAAATAACCGAAACAGCAATAAGCAAGGCTTATTGACATGGGAGAGAGGCATAAAGCAATCACAGGTGTTATTCGAGAGAGCTAAGACAACAGCTGGTAATGGCGACAAAGTTTGGGCTGAGGCTAAACATAAACAGGATGCGGTACTGTATAAAGGAACAGTCCAGCAGGCATCAGCTGTATAGCTGAGTTATCATAAGGTCCGGTGAACAGCAATAGGAGAGTTCGGAGGTAGTTCGGGGGCTGCTACAGCACTGGCGAGCAAGAGGCCCGGCTTGCGTGTGCTAGCGGGCCGGGGCTAGCAGATGGATCTTCATGGTCGACGTCGTAACGGGTAGCCTGTTGAAACCACATCAGACGATTTCGTTGGAAAACCAGTCGTGTTGGATCGGCGGGGCTCCGTGTCAACACTAGGAGGTCCCGTCCGGTTGACAGAGAGGTAGATAGCAGGGAGATGGGCCTGGCTTGAGGCTAGCTCAAGGCTAACTGGTGCTTGCTAAGGGGCAATGGTAATTAGCCAACAACAACAGCCATTTGGTTGCAGCTAGCTGGTTACGATGAACCGGCGCTAGGGTCCAGTGATTCTGGCAGAAAATCCGATATGCTCTGGGTCGATAGCACGCTGTGCAGACTGGCCGACAAATTGTCCAGGCTAGAGCTAGAGCTGGCTGGTGGGTAGTGCAGGCCACGGACAATGGTGAAGACGCTAACAGTGGCTAATAGCAAGTAGCTAGCTAGCTGGCTACCACAGCCATTTGGTTGCAGCTAGACTAGTTTCAGCTTAAGGTTCTTGATAAAAGTTATAAAGAAATAATAGAAACCTTTCCATGTTGGGTAAAGCGGGTTGCAGGAAATTATATTTAGTTAAAGAATGAAAAGTAAAATTGAGAAATATATACAAAATAGACAAAAAACTAAAAAACTGGCTATTTACACAAGGACACTACAGAAAACACGACCGCACTGCTACGCCATCTTGGAAATTCATAATCCTTGAGATGTTTCTACAACTTGATTGGAGTCCACCTGTGGTAAATTCAATTGATTGGACATGATTTGGAAAGGCACACACCTGTCTATATAAGGTCCCACAGTTGACAGTGCATGTCAGAGCAAAAACCAAGCCATGTGGTCGAAGGAATTGTCCGTAGAGCTCCGAGATAGGATTGTGTCCAGGCACAGATCTGGGGAAGGGTACCAAAAATGTCTGCAGCATTGAAGGTCCCCAAGAACACAGTGGCCTCTATCATTCTTAAATGGAAGAAGTTTGGAACCACCAAGACTCTTCCTAGAGCTGGCCTCCCGGCCAAACTGAGCAATCGGGGGAGAAGGGCCTTGGTCAGGGAGGTGACCAAGAACCGGATGGTCACTCTGACAGAGCTCCAGAGCTCCTCTGTGGAGATGGGAGAACCTTCCAGAAGGACAACCATCTCTGCAGCCCTCCACCAATCAGGCCTTTAGGGCAGAGTGGCCAGACGGAAGCCGATCCTCAGTAAAAGGCACATGACAGCCCGCTTGGAGTTTGCCAAAAGGCACCTAAAGATTCTCAGACCATGAGAAACAAGATTCTCTGGTCTGATGAAACCAAGATTGATCTCTTTGGCCTGAATACCAAGCATCACGTCTAGAGGAAACATGGCAGCATCCCTACGGTGAAGCATGGTGGTGGCAGTATCATGCTGTGGAGATGTTTTTCAGCGTCAGGGACTGGGAGACTAGTCAGGATCGAGGAAAAGATGAACAGAGCAAAGTACAGAGAGATCCTTGATGAAAACCTGCTCCAGAGCGCTCAGGACCTCAGACTGGGGCGAAGGTTCACCTTCCAACAGGACAACGACCCTAAGCACACAGCCAAGACAATTCAGGATTGGCTTCGGGACAAGTCTTTGAATGTCCTTGAGTGGCCCAGCCAGAGCCCAGACTTGAACCCTATCGAACATCTCTGGAGAGACCTGAAAAAAGCTGTGCAGCAACGCTCCCCATCCAACCTGACAGAGCTTAAGAGGATCTGCAGAGAAGAATGGGAGAAACTCCCCAAATACAGGTGTGCCAAGCTTCTAGCATCATACTCAAGAAGACTCGAGGCTGTAATCGCTGCCAAAGGTGCTTCAACAAAGTGCTGAGTAAAGGGTCTGAATGCTTATGTAAATGTGATATTTCAATTGTTTTTTCTTTATGAATTTGCAAAAGATTATAAAAACCTGTTTTTCTTTGACATTATGGGGTATTGTGTGTAGATTGATGATGGAAAATGTAATGTAATCCATTTTAGAAAATGTGGAAAAAGTCAAGGGGTCTGAATACTTTCAGGAATGCAATGGTCTAGCTTGCCTTTCTTCACAAGATACATGGCTGGTGAACGAGACAGTAAAGGCTTATCCCTGATTGCCATCTTGTGGTAGATACTGTATCTAGCAGGCCTAATTTCAACGAAATACAGCCTTAATTTAGAAGAATATGGTTTATAAACTGTATTGAGGATTAACTCTCTTATTTTACTTATTTAAAACAAAAACAAAAAAACTAAGACATTTTTCTCCATTTTTGAAACAATTTTATTTCCAAAAGATAGCCTACTTTATAAACAAATGATGTATAGCTCCAAATTATGTTGAAGTTATGTTGTTCTCATGGATTGTTATTCTTTGGGAATTAGAGGTGTTGTAGAAATCACCAAGTGCTGTGCATGTGAGCATTTTATGGGATGCACCATTGTTTTTGTTGATGCCCACTATTTTAAGATTTGCACACATTACAGAAAACAACAAATTGTGTTACTATCTCAATTATATTCATTTCCAGCGTTATGTTCATAATGTATAAATTATATCAATATTATTTAGACAATTCTAGTGGCATAAATTGTGTTATCGCGGTATTTCACTGCTGTAAACCCGCGAGATATTATGAAAGGGGCGTATTCTCTCATGTGCTTTCTATTTAATAGCTACGTAGAATCAGCGACATTAAGCAACATTAAGCGACATTAACGGGTCCCAAATCGCGCAAAAAGCTTCAAAACAAAGTAATGGGTTTACTTTAACACTATCACAAATTGTGGTATAGTTTGTTGTTTCAAGATGCGTTCTGTTTTTATGATCCTACCCTCATCTTTTCGTGCTATTTTAGTAGATATTAAGGCTTATGGTTAAGTTCTAGAGGTTATTTGTAAATACTCTGCCAAGGTTGGTAAAAAAAAAAAAAAGATTCAATCATTCTATTTTAATAAGGGGACATTGACATATTTATTAAACAACAATGTTACATGTAAATGAGTTGAAAACGAATTAATGATTGAAAGTTAAATATTCTAATAAGTGTGTTATTTTCATTCCACTTGATGGCACTGTCCCCCATTCTGCTCCACATCAGGGGTCTGAGGATTAAGGTAGTCAAACACATCTTTGCGTTGGTAGATGTGCTGTGCATTGTTATATTACACTGTTATTGACTGTTATAAACACATATTACATTATAAATTGTTATTACATTGTTAAAACAACAAACATACAATGTGAAGAGTGGGTGAAATCATAAACGGTTTGCATAAACACATGAGCTGAAGGGGGAGTTGTCCATATAAAACAGGAGAACCAAGAAATAAGCCACAGACAGTCAGACAGACAGGTAACCACTTATCTGAAGCTGATGAGGTTGTTGTAGATGAGACAGTGAGGTTCAAGTAACCAATAGGATTTGATATGCTGTATTTATGTAAATTTTTCTCAGTAGCCACTACTAATTCTGCTCTCACCCAGTTTTTCCCGCTACTCACATCCCCTCTCATATCCACCAAAGCTATCCCCTGCTCACTCAGCTCCTGAAACTGGTCACCCACCTTCCTACACCATCCACTGACACCTCCTCCTCCCTCAGGCCTACTGTGCATACTATGGGGTAAAGATCACTCCCTACATCGACGACTCCCAAACATTCCACTCACAGATTCTTGCCATCATACTAAATACCAGAGTGTGGTCCAAGACAGAATCATTCCCTGTGGCTACATTAATCCTGGTCCCTCAGCCATCATTCAGGCACACCAGCTCTTTCACTTCTATGAAGTGGCCCATGTGCCCCCACCAGAGTGTGTTGTGGGCATTAAAATCGCCACACCACATCTATCTTATATCCTCCCCAAATAGCTGTATTGTGCTATCATAGAGAACTTTGAAAATTTTAAAAATTGTCAGAGGTGGAAGTAGATTTCTGCTGAAAAAAATAGCCTAATGACACAAACTTTGATGGTATAACACTGGATCCTATTAGTAGTGTCTGAGGATTCCAAATCACCCCCTTTATTGGAGACAACTTGTATAGTTCCAATAGTACAGTAACAAATAGCTGTATAGTGCTGTAATGAAAATACGGTTTTGGTAACAGTTGACAGTAGGTTTTCCTCAAAGAAACTTTCGAATGACGCAAATCTAGCCGTGAAAATGATCAATACTTTGTAGTTATATACCTTTTGTAATGTTGTTTTATTTTCCCTTCTTTTTTTTCTCCGTCTGAGTGGCAGCCCACAGGTACAATGTATGAAATAATGAATTGAAAATATATGGAATATTAAATGATATTAATTGACATATTGTATGAAATAATGAATTGAAAATATATGGAATATGAAACGATATTAATTGACATATTGTACACCCCCCAACGAAGAAAAGGACGAAATATATATATTTTTTACATGTTTAAGTCACTTTAAACTGTAACCGTTGTGATTTTAAATCAGAAAAACGTACTGCAAGTTTGGTAAAAAAAAATCAGGGGGACTTTTATTATGGAATTTAGCCGTTTGATCATGTGACCTTAATATCGCTAGGTTCACAATGCTCTATCTAATGACGTACAAAGCCTATTTGCTGTATAATAACTTACACAGTCTGGTCTAAAAACTCATGATAAAAACAAAGTCCACAGAATGTCAGATGAAGAGATTCCTTCAACTTCCAGTGAGCCTTTACCCGAGGATGAAGAGGTGAGCATTTGAAAGCTGACATTTTATTTTCTAGAAATATGAGATAGAGTGTTAGTAGCTAGCTAGAAGTTTGCAGTATTGTTGATTTGGGGGGGAACATGGCGGGAAGGAGGCTTGCACATCTGCATAGCTCTCTACAGATGTTAGCTAGCTAGCTAGCTAGCTACCAAGATACCACCAGGTCAAACGCTGGCCAGAAAACATTAGCTACAATGCTGGTCGTCGTGCAGTTCAGAGAAATGTAGCCAATATTCCCGTAGACTTTTAAATGCTGCCAATTTCAGCCTGACAAGCCTTGGAGTCCCAGAGCAACCCAACTGACTGTATCTGTAGCTTGTTGTCTGTTTCACTTATCCCAGGCAGCCCACAACACGGAACAGTCGCATGCAGCCTAGAGCAAATCAGCTGTCTCCTTTCAACACTAGCTGCTGGGGACTGTCAAGTTTGGCTACAGTAGCTAGCAATTTAATGTATACGAAGAACAGGCGTGGTGAGGTGTACCTAACTGCTTGAACTTGAACTTCAGTTCAATTGAAGGCATAACTTTTTGCACATTTTATAATCAATAATATGTGAACGTGCTCAAAATGTATTATAATTGATTGTGCAACAAGCATCACATGAAGCAAACTTTCTCGACCTCCAACCATAAATCTATATTGATTAAACATATATAATAATGTTGCATGAATTCAGAGGAAATTATAAATTAAATACACAACACATTCCCTGTATATGACCACTGAAATAGCCATATAAAATGGTTTTAAATTGCACATTACATTGATTGAATGTTACTGAATCATATGCCAAATAAAAATGTACAATTCATTGAGCATGTCATAAAGTAGTCTACTGTGTTTGTGCTCAGGCAAAAGACCCCCCATTTCAGCTGAAGCCACCTCCGAAGGCTTTGCCCAAGGCGGAGGGTGAGGTGGATCCAGAGTATGAAGAGAAAAGGGTGAGACAAATTGCTTTGTCACAAACTCTCTCTATGGATATCTAAATAGGATTCACTTTTTTTTAATGCAATTGCAAGTTTAAAGATTACAATAGGGAGTATCACATGACACAGAGTAGTCACAGCATTGGTTGAATTCTGTGCCAGATATTTGAGAAAAACATCTCATTTTTTCCCAACTTTTGCAATGAGCTCCCCGCTGTGGTAAATGTGGGGAATTGCAGTGTGTAGTGAGACTAGTGAGACTGCAGAGTTTAGTGAGACTGCAGGGTGTAGTGAGACTGCAGTGTGTAGTGAGACTGTAGTGAGAATGTGAATGGCAAAATTACAGTTAAGCATAACATTGATCTCATATCCTTACTAGTCAATAACAACTTGTTGGTGTATTTTTGTATTTTCCCCCTGTCTTTTTACGATAGAAAACAGATAGAGCAAACCGGTTTGAGTTTCTGCTCAAGCAAACAGAACTCTTTGCCCACTTCATCCAGCCTGCGTCTCAGAAGTCTCCTACTTCACCCCTGAAAGTGAAACTTGGACGACCTCGCGTTAAACAGGACGAGAAACAAAATCTCCTCTCTGTTGGCGAGTATGTGGCTGCTGACTTGTTTTAAGAGTCTTGCCTTTATTTACAATTTTCTAAATGACAGGTCTATGTTATTGTAAATAAACAAGCTATATTGGTGAATAAACCATGAATAATAAACAATACAATCTGTTTACCATTGTAGCAAGACATACTATTTGTCTGCCACCTGTGTTTTACAGTAACCGCCACCGACGCACAGAACAAGAAGAAGATGAGGAGTTGTTATCTGAGAGCAGGAAGGCAGCTAACGTCTTGGTTCGCTTTGAAGAGTCCCCATCCTGTACGATGTTTTCATATAGCGTTTAAATGCTCATTTTAATGCTCAGCCCTCCATGTAAATTAACTGTAGCAGGTGTAACTCAGTGTTGTATTCTAGCAGGTGTATACCTTAAATCCTAATTAGCTCCCATTTGAGAACTGCTGACGATTGATAAGAGTATAATTTTAAAAAATTCTCCATTAATTACAAAACGTTTTTTCTTTTACAGATGTAAAAAATGGAGAGCTGAGAGATTATCAAATCAGAGGTCTCAACTGGATGATCTCCCTTTATGAAAACGGCATTAATGGAATCTTGGCTGATGAAATGGTAATAATGACTGTACCTTAAACATAAAATTAACAATAGTTGCTGTTTACTTGCCTACATTAAGTGCCAGAGCCTTATATTGATATCCAAGTGTAAAGGGCCATCCACACCAAGGACGATAATGATCAACTATACATAACTATAAAACGTTGGCAAGCATCCACACTAGAGGAAGGTTTATCATTCTGCAGCAGGGGATGGCAAACTTTATGGCTTGAGGGCCACATCGGGATTTTGAAATTCAACGGAGGGCCAGAAAAAGCAGTTATTTGAAAATATATAGGTCCACTATAATTTCTACATACTTTCTATCTAGTTTTAGATGTTCAAGTGTGGCCTGGAGTTTATTTTTTACCCAAAATAATAATTTCCCAACTCATCATTTTTACTCAAACCTCCCGCCCGCGGGCCGTAGTTTGCCCACCCCGTTCTACAGTCTAGGCTACACCTGTCAATCAACTGATCAATGCATCCTACTGCACGCCGTAGGCTTATTAATAAGGTGGTAACACAGACCATTCATTGCTTTCAGGGTGTGTTCATTTTCATAGTGACAACTGCAATTAATACTTTAATGTAGATAATAATATAGAAACACATATTTAAATGTAGCAATTCAACAACAAACGCTGTTTAGCTTGTGGACCTTCATGTCATGCTTGCCTCGTTGCTCTAGTGGTTTGCAATTGATTTCCATTTTTCTAATAGTTGCCAATTCATTTGGATCTTCTTTTTCACTGTGCTCATCTGTCTGTCCTGTGCACCATTTGCAATGCATCAATGCAACAATGTTATCATCACCAGCTAAAGTAATCACACCAACACTCTTTCTCCTCAACTTTTTTTACATTCAGCAATTAGCAAGAGCAAGCCTGCTTCTCTCCTCGAATAGGCTGTTAGGCCTACTATAAAAAATGCAAAAAATAAATGTCATATAGGTTTTGTAGCCTATAGCTTTTCCTGGGATTGCGCACGGTAACAGCTGGAAGAGAGAGGCTAGTAGAGATGTGTCAAATCAAATCAAATCAAATTGTATTTGTCACATGCACCGAATACAGCCAGTGTAGACCTTACCGTGAAATGCTTACTTACAAGCCCTTACTTACAATGCAGATTTTTTTGTTGTTGAAGTAAGTAAGAAGATATTTGATATTTTTTTAAATTAAAATAAACTAAAGTAAGAAAAAAAGTAACACAATAAAATAACAATAACAAGGCTTTATAGAACGGGTGGGTCTAATCCTGAATGCTGATTGGTTAAAACCGCAGTCCAGCCGGTGTCTATTCCACAAGTTACCACCGGCTAAATCTATGACGTTAAAATGTCTATTTACTCTGTTCCACCTGACTGCGCAATCCATTGTCTCATCAGCCCAGCCAGGTAATTTATAAACTTGATCTCCACTATAAAAAGCATCTAGACATTATCTCACATTTCTTTTAGACTAAATAAATAAACCTTGCTGTCTGTCTCTCCGACATTTGCAACATTGTTTCAAAATTCAAATTCGATCTCCAGCTGTCCCATAGTAATGAACGTGTTGGGACGAGACAGACAGGCAGCGTTTCTCAGCCAGTCTAAATCATGAATCAGCTGGCATAATTTTTATGGACATATACAAAGCAATGTCAATTGAAAAAAGGTCAAATGAAACGAAGTGCAGCTAGTTTGCAGTCTTTCCAGCTTCAGTTCGAAGTGATTGTGTTAGATCTGTTGTTGGCTAGCTCCTCTGAATAACAGTGTCCTGACGAGAGAGCACATTTTCTATGCCAGGCGAAATCACGCCTCATTGTTATGGATGTATCCAAATAAATGTCACTAGAAAACAGCTTAAACAAATGCACATGCAGCTACTGTTGTTATTCTGGCTGCACGGTTTGACATGACTGTAAATTCGCTGTAGGGATAAGAACGTTGCCAGCCAGTATAGCAATGGAACATTTAGAATGAACGACTGGGTCGCGTCCATCGATACAGAACAAAAAGACTGGGTTGCGTCTCTGGCAACCGAACCGATAGAACAAACGACCAGCCGGCTTGGGTAGCAACCCTAGATTTGTGTCGGGGCTATATCTTGTGGAATGATGAGATAGTATTAATAAATTCATCAAAATAATGTTTTTAATGAAAATATTAAAAATAATTATTTGAAAATGTTGGTAACCCGTTCTATAAAAGTGATAATGTCTCGGGCCTAACAACAGCCGTGCCGATATATCCTCCAAACACCGGCTTCTTGGGCATTATCACTTAAATATACAGGGGGTACCGGTACCGAGTCAGTGTGCGGGGTACAGGTTAATCGAGGTAATTGAGGCTATATGTACATGTAGGTAGGAGTAAAGTGACTATGCATAGAAAATAAACAGCGAGTAGCAGCAGCGTAAAAAAGGGGGTCAATGCAAATACAGTAGGGGTAGCCATTTCATTAACTGTTTAGCAGTCTTATGGCTTGGGGGTAGAAGCTGTTAAGGAGCCTTTTGGACCTAGACTTGGCGTTCCGTTACCGCTTGCCGTGCGGTAGCAGAGAGAACAGTCGATGACTAGGGTGGCTGGAGTCTTTGACCATTTTTTGGGCCTTCCTCTGACATCGCCTGGTATAGAGGTCCTGGATGGCAGGGAGCTAGGCCCCGGTGATGTACTGGGCCGTATGCACTACCCTCTGTAGCTCCTTGCGGTCAGATGTGTAGCCGAAATAAGAGGCTAGATATTAGGCCATTCATTACAGGTGTAGGATCTTAATTTGAGCCAGTTTGCTACAGCAGTAAAATAATCCTGCAGAAACAGGAAATGTGGACTATAATGAATGGACATTTTTGTAGGGGTTGATGCATTATTTATAAGGGAAAATCAAGTCTGACATTTCAGAGTGGAAATTGCAAACTTCTGAAGCCTTTTTAAACTCAAATACACTAGAAGTTTTACATTTCGAAAGTTCTCCTGCAACAGGGTGATCAAATTAAGATCCTAAATCTTTAGAAAAATATTAGGGCTATAAATATGAATGCCTACCTGTCAAAGAGCAAGAAAAAAGTTTATAGATTATGAAATGGCAGATCTGTGCATTTCTCCAGGCTGCGCTCTGCAGTCCCTTGGCACGTAAAGCTCCATAATTGATTAGGCATACGTTTTTAGACAGGAAAGTTATTCTACCTAGGCTACAACAACACAGTACGATGAGGAATTTATTATTCTTATAAAGTGAGTACACTATTGTCTAGGCTGTAAACTGCAGTGATGTAGGCTAATTTGAATAACCGCTCAAACGTCCTATTTTGGGTGCATGTTTTATGCTGAAATAACTGCCCTAGGCCTGATTATGCAACCATTTGGATCAGTTATGGGTCTGTTCTCTACAGTTTACAAGGTCCAGAAAGGTAGCAGGCCATTTACAGTTGATGTCGGAAGCTTACATACACCTTAGCCAAATACATTTAAACTCAGTTTTTCACAATTCCTGACATTCAATCCTAGTAAAAAATTCCCTGTTTTAGGTCAGTTAGGATCACCACTTTATTTGAAATGTCAGAATAATAGTAGAGAGAATTTTTTATTTCAGCTATTATTTCTTTCATCACATTCCCAGTGGGTCAGAAGTTTACATACACTCAATTAGTATATGGTAGCATTGCCTTTAAATTGTTTAACTTGGGTCAAACGTTTCGGGTAGCCTTCCACAAGCTTCCCACAATAAGTTGGGTGAATTTTGGCCCATTCCTCCTGACAGAGCTGGTGTAACTGGGTCAGGTTTGTAGGCCTCCTTGCTCGCACACATTTTTCAGTTCTGCCCACCAATTTTCTATAGGATTGAGGTCAGGGCTTTGTGATGGCCACTCCAATACCTTGACTTTGTTGTCCTTAAGCCATTTTGCCACAACTTTGGAAGTATGCTTGGGGTCATTGTCCATTTGGAAGACCCATTTGCGACCAAGCTTTAACTTCCTGACTGATGTCTTGAGATGTTGCTTCAATATATCCACATAATTTTCCTTCCTCATGATGCCATCTATTTTGTGAAGTGCACCAGTCCCTCCTGCAGCAAAGCACCCCCACAGCATGATGCTGCCACCCCGTGCTTCATGGTTGGGATGGTGTTCTTCGGCTTGCAAGCCCCCCTTTTTCCTCCAAACATAACGATGGTCATTATGGCCAAACAGTTCTATTTTTGTTTCATCAGACCAGAGGACATTTCTCCAAAAAGTACGATCTTTGTCCCCATGTGCAGTTGCAAACCGTAGTCAGGCTTTTTTATGGCGGTTTTGGAGCAGTGGCTTCTTCCTTGCTGAGCGGCCTTTCAGGTTAGGTCGATATAGGACTCGTTTTACTGTGGATATAGATACTTTTGTACCTGTTTCCTACAGCATCTTCACATGGTCCTTTGCTGTTATTCTGTAAATTGATTTGCACTTTTCGCACCAAAGTACGTTCATCTCTAGGAGACAGAACGAGTCTCCTTCCTGAGCGGTATGACGGCTGCGTGGTCCCATGGTGTTTATACTTGTGTACTATTGTTTGTACAGATGAACGTGGTACCTTCAGGCGTTTGGAAATTGCTCCCAATGATGAACCAGACTTCAACTGTATATGGTGTATTTTGTCAGGCTGTAGGCCTATCGGCGTTAACAGATACACTACAGTATGTGAACACCTGCTCGTCTAAACGTCTCATTCCAAAATCATGGGCATTAATATGGATTTGGTCCCCCCTTTGCTGTTATAACAGCCTCCACTCTTCTGGGAAGACTTTCCACTAGATGTTGGAACATTGCTGCAGGGACTTGCTTACATTCAGCCACAAGAGCATTGGTTAAGTCGGGCACTGATGTTGGGCGATTAGGCCAGGCTTGCAGTCGGCGTTCCAATTCATCCCAAAGCTGTTCGATGGGGTTGAGGTCAGGGCTCTGTGCAGGCCAGTTAAGTTATTCTACATCGATCTCGACAAACCATTTCTGTATGGACCTCTCTTTGTGCATGGGGGCATTGTCATGTTGAAACAGGAAAGTGCCTTCCCCAAACTGTTGCCACAAAATTGGAAGCACAGAATCGTTTAAAATGTCATTGTATGCGGTAGCGTTAAGGTTTCCCTTCACTGGAACTAAGGTGCCTAGCCCGAACCATGAAAAACAGCCCCAGACCATTATTCCTCCTCCACCAAACTTTACAGTTGGCACTATGCATTGGGGCAGGTAGCGTTCTCCTGGCATCTGCCAAACCCAGATTCATCCGTCGGACTGCCAGATGGTGAATCGTGATTCAACACTCCAGAGAACACGGATCCACTGCTCCAGAGTCCAATGGCGGCAAGCTTTACACCACTCCAGCCGACACTTGGCATTGCGCATGGTGATCTTAGGCTTGTGTTCGGCTGCTCGGCCATGGAAACCCATTTCATAAAGCTCCCGACGAACAGTTCTTGTGCTGACGTTGCTTCAAGAGGCAGTTTGGAACTTGGTAGTGAGTGTTGCAACTGAGGACAGACGATTTGTACGTGCTTCAGCACTCAGCGGTTCCATTCTTTGCGCTTGTGTGGCCTACCACTTCACGGCTGAGCCGTTGTTGCTCTTAGACATTTCCACTTCACAATAACAGCACTTACAGTTGACCGGGGCAGCTCTAGCAGGACAGAAATTTGACAAACTGACTTGTTGGAAAGGTAGAATCCTATGCTCTTCATTAAGGCCATTCTACTGCCAGTGATTGCCTATGGAAATCTTATGGCTGTGCTCGATTTTATACACCTGTCAGCAACTGCTGTGGCTGAAATAGCCGAATCCACAAATTTGAAGGGGTGTCCACATACTTTTGTATATATAGTGTACATAGGAAAATATGGGCTTCTTCTGACACTGAGTTGCGCTGTCAGTCGTGTATCATCAGTCTTCCAAGTCTTCCTATAATTCATGTGGCCACCAATATGCTCACATGACCAGTTATTCAGGAAAGCTCACCGCACGCTCTGCCTCTTCGATCGGCTATTCCTTGCGCACCTAGAACGCTTCAATAGAACACATTTTGGATTGGTTTTTGACGTTGTACTGTTGGGGAGACAGGGATTAAATCGCTCAGAAAGTGATCCTGTCAGGTTCGAGCGTGGATGTGGTGTGGAATCAAGCGCAGGACAACAGAGGCTTCGTTCAACAGTCTTTAGTGAAGACACGAAAAACAAGACACAAGGCTAAATCCAAGCCGGAAGGCAAGCGAACATTACGCACACTGAGTACAGTTCAAAATACAAAACAAAATGCGCACACTGTGCGAACACTCTCTCCAAACAAATCACGAGAGAGAGAAGTACTAGCAGCCCTTGCTGACATAAGAAACAATTACACACAACACATGACAAAACCCAAGAGAACTAATAGGACACATAATTAACACTAACAATGAACAGGTGTACAAAACAGACCAAACCAAGCAAACATCGAAACATAGAACGGTGGCAGCTAGTACTCCGGAGACGACGACCGCCGAAGCCTGCCCGAACAAGGAGGAGGAGCAGCCTCGGCCGAAACCGTGACAGTACCCCCCCCTTGACGTGCGGCTCCAGCCGTGCGCCGACCCCGGCCTCGAGGACGACCAGGAGGACGCGGAGCAGGGCGCGTGGGATGACCACGATGGAACTCGGTCAGAAGAGACGGGTCTAAGATGTCCCTCCTCGGCACCCAGCACCGCTCCTCCGGGCCGTACCCCTCCCACTCCACGAGATATTGGAGACCCCCCATCCGGCGTCTCAAATCCAGGATGGACCGAACAGTGTACGCCGGAGCCCCCTCGATGTCCAGCGCGGGCGGAGGAGTCTCTTCTATCTCATAGTCCTGGAGTGGACCAGCTACCACCGGCCTGAGGAGAGACACATGGAACGAGGGGTGAATATTCTTGTAATCAATAGGCAGTTGTAACCTGTAACACACCTCGTTCAACCTCCTCAGGACTTTAAAAGGCCCCACAAACCGCCGACCCAGCTTCCGGCAGGGCAGGCGGAGGGGCAGGTTTCTGGTCGAGAGCCAGACTCGATCTCCCGGTGCGTACACCGGCCCCTCACTGCGGTGGAGATCGGCGCTTGTCTTATGTCGACGGATGGCCCGCTGCAGATGGACGTGTGCAGCGTTCCACGTCTCCTCCGAGCGCCGCACCCACTCATCCACCGCAGGGGCCTCGATCTGGCTCTGATGCCAAGGTGCCAGAGCCGGCTGGTACCCTAACACACACTGGAAAGGAGTTAGTTTAGTGGAGGAGTGGCGGAGAGAGTTCTGTGCCATCTCGGCCCAGGGAACATACCTCGCCCACTCCTCCGGCCGGCCCTGGCAATACGACCTCAGAAACCTACCCACATCCTGGTTTACACGTTCGACCTGCCCATTGCTCTCCGGATGGTACCCCGAGGTAAGGCTCACCGAAACCCCCAAGCGCTCCATGAACGCTCTCCAGACTCTGGAGGTAAACTGGGGGCCTCGATCAGACACTATATCCTCGGGTACCCCGTAATGCCGGAAGACGTGGGTGAATAGTGCCTCAGCGGTCTGTAGGGCAGTAGGGAGACCCGGCATGGGAAGGAGACGACAGGCCTTCGAGAACCGATCCACAATGACCAGGATGGTGGTATTCCCCTGTGAGGGGGGAAGGTCTGTAACAAAATCCACCGAGAGGTGAGACCAGGGTCGTTGTGGAACGGGCAGGGGTTGTAACTTTGCCCTGGGCAAGTGTCTGGGCGCCTTACACTGGGCACACACCGAGCAGGAGGAGACATAAACCCTCACATCCCTGGCTAACGTTGGCCACCAGTACTTTGTGCTAAGGCAGTGCACTGTCCGGCCAATACCTGGATGTCCAGAGGAGGGTGACGTGTGAGCCCAATAAATGAGTCGATCCCGAACCTCGAGCGGAACGTACGTCCGACCCACAGGACACTGTGGAGGGCTAGGGTCGGTACGTAACGCCCGCTCGATTTCAGTATCGACCTCCCACACCACCGGTGCCACCAGACAAGACTTCGGTAGTATGGGAGTGGGCTCAACTGACCTCTCCTCTGTGTCATACCGCCGAGACAGGGCGTCTGCCTTTCCGTTCTGGGACCCAGGGATGTACGTGATCTTAAAGACGAACCGGGCTAGAAACATGGTCCACCGAGCCTGGCGAGGATTCAGTCTCCTAGCTGGCCGAATGTATTCCAGGTTACGGTGGTCAGTCAAAATGAGGAAAGGGTGTTGAGCCCCCTCAAGCCAATGCCTCCACACCTTTAGGGCCTGTACCACGGCTAACAGCTCCCTGTCCCCTACGTCATAATTTCGCTCCGCCGGACTGAGCTTCTTCGAGTAAACAGCACAGGGCGGAGTTTAGGTGGCGTGCCGGACCGTTGCGAGAGAACGGCCCCTCACTCCTCTTGAGACAAAGGATACACATGGCTCCGCGGGAGCGCAGCTCCTGCCTGGAGGTCTATCGCACAATCCCCCTGTCTATGAGGTGGCAATCGCGCCGCCCTCGCCTTGCTAAACACGAGTGCTAAATCCTCATACTCGGGGGGAACGTGCAGTGCGGGCACTTGGTTTGGACTCTCCACCGAGGTCGCCCCCACGGAAACACCCAGACATCGCCCCACACACCGGGCAGACCACTCCTTAAGAGCCCTCTCTCGCCACGAAATAGTGGGATCATGAGTAATCAACCAGGGAAGCCCCAGTACCACCGGATACGCAAGGAGAGTCGATCAGATATAGCTGAATCGTCTCCTCATGACCCCCCTGCGTCTCCATCCTAAGTGGCGCTGTGACCTCCCTAATCACCGATCCCAACGGACGGCTATCTAGGGCATGTACAGGGAAGGGATTTTTAACAGGAAGGAGAGGAATCCCTAACTCTATACAAAATTTTCGATCTACAAAATTCCCAGCTGCGCCTGAATCTACTAGCGCCTTATGCTGGGAACGAGGTGCAACCTGTGAAAAACAAACAGGTATGGTTAGGTGCACGACAGAGAGATCTGGGTAAGTGGGGCGCCTACTCACCAGTGGACTCCCCAGTGCGTGGCCTGCCGTCTCGTCCCCCTGGAGACCCTCCCCAGCACCTAGCCGCAGTGTGTCCTCCACGGCCACAGTTGGTGCAGGGGACGGCCCCCCTCGGACTCCTTCTCCTCCGTTCTCTAGCGCCAGCACCCCCGAGCTCCATAGGACTCGGCTCGGAGGTGCTGGAGGATGGAATGGGCGACCCCCACCCAGGACGTCCGCGGGTAGCCAGCAGGGTGTCTAGACGAATGGCCATGTCAACCAATTGGTCAAACGTGAGAGTGGTGTCCCTGCAAGCCAACTCTCTACGGACGTCCTCCCGGAGGCTGCAGCGGAAGTGGTCTATGAGGGCCCGCTCATTCCACCCTGCATCTGCCGCTAGAGTCCGGAACTCCAGTGCAAACTCTTGGGCGCTCCTCATCCCCTGCCGGAGGTAGAATAGACGCTCCCCCGTCTATTCTCCGCATATGTGATCGTTGCGGCGTCTATCCTCCTCCATTAGGCGTTGGCCCACTCCAACGCCTTGCCGGTGAGACAGGAGATGAGGGCGGAAACGCTCTCGTGTCCCGAGGGCACCGGGTGTACGGTGGCTAGGTAGAGTTCGACTTGTAAAAGGAAACCCTGACAGCGGTGCCATCATACGCCCTCGGGAGCGAGAATCCCACTGGGTTCCGGAGAGTGGACAGGTGGACTGACCAGAGGTGGTGTGGTAGGTGGAGGCGTGGGTACCCCGCTGGTCTCCCATCCACGGAGGGTATTCATCACTTCATCGAGAGCGTTCCCGATCCGGTTGATTCTGGCCTCCTGTCCACGAAGGCGCTCCTCGATTACCTCGGCGGGCGAGGCTGCTCCTGCTGATTCCATGGAATGGTGTGTAATTCTGTCAGGTTCGAGCGTGGATGTGGTGTGGAATCAAGCGCAGGACAACAGAGGCTTCGTTCAACAGTCTTTAGTGAAGACACGAAAAACAAGACACACGGCTAAATCCAAGCCGGAAGGCAAGCGAACATTACGCACACTGAGTACAGTTCAAAATACAAAACAAAATGCGCACACTGTGCGAACACTCTCTCCAAACAAATCACGAGAGAGAGAAGTACTAGCAGCCCTTGCTGACATAAGAAACAATTACACACAACACATGACAAAACCCAAGAGAACTTATAGGACACATAATTAACACTAACAATGAACAGGTGTACAAAACAGACCAAACCAAACAAACATCGAAACATAGAACGGTGGCAGCTAGTACTCCGGAGACGACGACCGCCGAAGCCTGCCCGAACAAGGAAGAGGAGCAGCCTCGGCCGAAACCGTGACAGATCCCATGATGGCTATTGTTATCGTTCTCCACTGTTTTTATAGTTATTGTTGTAGACGCTGTTGTTCACTTGAATTAGAACAACTTTTATTTTTGGATTGTTATAGTTATCGTCCTTGGTGTGGATTGCCCTTAAGATTCTGGTAAGTGCTACTAGTTGTGAGTCAAGCTTATGTGCTGTATGTATGACAAGTTGTTTATTTGTTTATTGACCACAGGGCTTGGGGAAGACCCTCCAAACCATTGCATTGCTGGGATACCTGAAGCATTACAGGAACATTCCTGGCCCCCACATGGTTCTGGTTCCCAAATCAACACTACACAACTGGATGAATGAGTTCAAACGCTGGGTACCAACCCTTAAGGCAGTCTGTCTCATCGGGGACAAGGATGCAAGAGTATGTCCTGTTTTTTCTCTTGATTGACACTGATTAAACATGCCCTTTCATAACACATGATCTGGTGGGGAGGTAGCCAAGACCTCTAATGACTCCTTTGACAAATGTTCTCCTTATTCACCAGGCGGCTTTCATCCGTGATGTCATGATGCCAGGGGAATGGGATGTTTGTGTCACATCCTATGAGATGGTCATCAGAGAGAAATCTGTCTTCAAGAAGTTCAACTGGAGATACCTTGTCATTGACGAAGCTCATAGGATCAAAAATGAGAAGTCCAAGGTATGAACTCAAATGAAAATAATTTAGGGCTAAAACAAGTTTTTCTTTCTACTTTTCAATTAAAGAAACTTGGCCTATACACAATTATTTTAAATTATTTTTATGTAATCTTTACATCAATCCTGTGTTGTCAGCTCTCAGAGATTGTCCGTGAGTTTAAAACCACCAACCGTCTCCTCCTGACTGGAACGCCTCTGCAGAACAACCTCCATGAGCTGTGGTCACTCCTCAACTTCCTGCTACCTGATGTCTTCAACTCTGCCAACGTGAGTCCTGCCTCTGTTTGTTCTCTCCATTTATTCCTCTTGTAGTGATATTCCTCTCCTTTAGATGAATGTGACTGGAATACCAAATCGAGGAAGAAAATACATTCATATATCGCTCCAGGCAAAATGAACTGCATTCTTTTGTTGTTTTGTATCAAAAGACCCTCCAGCAGTATCTTTATGTTTTTTGTTGTTCCATTTATATCACCTAGTTTCAATGCGCTTCAGTCAATCACTGAGCTCCTCAGCCCCACCTGACATGCTTCTTGTCTTTCCATGATGTGTCAGAGAGGGAAAGGTAGCCCCGAGCATAGGCTTCCCCCCTCAGGCACTGCTCTGTTCTGTTGTCAGTTCCTCCCAGTTTGTCTGGGATCCCTCTCCCCCACTCACCCCCAGAGGCTGTAACTGATCATATGTGTCCTTTTCTCTAACACAATCCCCTCTACAACTGAAGCCAAAGCAGAATAATCTTTACTGAAAAAAAATGTATTCTCTAAAATAACTTTTGTACTTTCATGGAAAATCTGTGTTAAAAACAAAAGGAACATTTTTCTTTCATTCTCAGGACTTTGATTCTTGGTTTGACACCAACAACTGTCTGGGGGACCAGAAGCTGGTGGAGCGTCTGCATGCGGTAAGCTGTGTTTCACACTTCCATTACGTTCAGAGTTCACTGCAGAATCCTTCTTATCTATATTTATTTTTATTATACATACTACATAATATACATTGAGTTTACAAAACATTAAGAACACCTTCCTAATATTGAGTGGCACCCCCTTTTGCCCTCAGAACAGCCTCAATTCGTCGGGGCATGGACTCTACAAGAAAGCGTTCCACAGGGATGCTGGCCCATGTTGACTCCAATTCTTCCCACAGTTGTGTCAAGTTGGCTGGATGACCTTTGGGTGGTGGACCATTCTTGATACACACGAGAAACTGTTGAGCGTGAAAAACCCAGCAGCGTTGCAGTTCTTGACACACTCAAACCAGTGTGCCTGGCACCTTCTACCATACCCTGTTCAAAGACGCTTAAATCTTTGGTCTTGCCCATTCACCCTCTGAATGGCACACATACATACACAATCCATGTCTCAATTGTCTCAAGGCTTAAAAATCCTTCTTTAACCGGTCTCCTCCCCTTCATCTACACTGATTTGAAGTGGATTTAGAAAGTGACATCAATAAGGGATCATAGCTTTCACCTGGATTCACCTGGTCAATCTATTTAATGTAAAGAGCAGGTGTTCTTAATGTTTTGTTCACTCAGTGTATGTAAAGAAATACATGTAATACATGGTTAAAAAAAATAGATTAATAAAAGCATTTGCCTTGTGTAATGTGCTGTTTGTTCAGGTGCTTAGACCTTTCCTTCTGCGTCGCATTAAAGCTGAAGTGGAGAAAAACCTGCCTCCCAAAAAAGAGGTGAAGATTTACCTTGGACTGAGTAAGATGCAGCGAGAATGGTATGTATTTGGTTCAAATACTTAGTCCTTCCCAGTGTTGGCCATAGCTTTTGTTGGTTTAATGTTTCTATCAATGAAATTCAAATGAAACAATGTTTTGTTGTTCTATTTTTGTTAGGTACACACGGATTCTGATGAAGGACATTGACATACTCAATTCTTCTGGAAAAACAGACAAGATGCGTCTGTTGAACATCCTGATGCAGCTGCGGAAGTGCTGCAACCACCCATACCTGTTTGACGGGGCCGAGCCTGGACCCCCCTACACCACCGACACTCACCTGGTAACCAACAGCGGCAAGATGGTGGCCCTGGACAAGCTGCTGCCCAAAGTCCAGGAGCAAGGTGCTACACTCTCTCTGATCATTCAATGCTTTTACTGTAGTTTATCCCAAAAAATAATAAGGGGGGTTAAACAAATAATATATTATTAATGTACATTTGATGTCTTAATCTCAAAGAGCTTTGATCTGTGGTTGTTACTGTACATTTGCAGTTGTAACAGACTATGCAATAAGTTGTCTATACAAACTCTGATCGATTGAAGTACATAATGGTCCTTTAAAAGTGCAAGGACAACCTCAGAGGATGCAGGCTCAAAGGTTTGCATTTTATTGAAGAATATCAGGATTCACATGTAGAATTTCAAATGTTCTCATGAAGCTTTCATGATGAGAAGTTAATTTGACAATCAAATCAGCCATGCTCATGTAGAATTAATCAAACCTTCCTGCCATGCAAGAAACCACATGAATCATTTTCTGCCATGTTTTTTCCCTTTGTGGAGATTGCATTTGAACTAGAGCAATGTGACTTGATAGTGAATGCTGTTCTGTTCCCTAATGGAATGACTGTGTTTTGTCTCATTGGTTGCCAGGGTCTAGAGTCCTCATCTTCAGCCAGATGACCAGGGTCCTTGACATTCTTGAGGACTACTGCATGTGGAGAGGTTATGAGTACTGCCGTCTAGATGGGAACACTCCACACGAAGCAAGACAGGTACGGGGCATGACTTCAGCTGATGAGGCCTCATTGACCACAATCACAGGCTCCCATGGAAACCATTAGGAACTGTAGTGGAACAGTTCAATCACAGTTCAATCAAACCTACCATGGTCGTGTTTTTGCAGTATCTTTACTTCAAGCCACTTTACTTTGCCTACTGTGCTCGTACTGACTGTGCTTGTAATATTTGTGTAAAGTGTATTTACTTTAACTACATGAAACAGAACTGATATTTTAAACATTGTCTAACTAATGCGTTAGCTTTATGGCCATGTTTCTAGGAAGCCATAGAGGCCTACAATGCTGAAAACAGCATCAAGTTCATTTTCATGTTGAGCACCAGAGCTGGAGGTCTGGGCATTAACCTGGCAACTGCAGACGTCGTTATCCTGTACGACTCCGACTGGAACCCTCAAGTGGACCTGCAAGCAATGGTTAGAAACATTTCAGTTGTGGCTTCCTTGGAAACGTACTTCTATATCTATATATACAGTTGAAGTCGGAAATGTACATACACTTAGGTTGGAGTCATTAAAACTCATTTTTCAACCACTCTACACATTTCTTGTTAACAAACTATACATTTGGCAAGTCGGTTAGGACAGCTACTTTGAGCATGACACAAGTCATTTTTCCAACAATTGTTTGCAGACATATTATTTAATTTATAATTCACTGTATCACAATTCCAGTGGGTCAGAAGTTTACATACACTAAGTTGACTGTGCCTTTAAACAGCTTGGAAAATTCCAGAAAAGTATGTCATGGCTTTAGAAGCTGACATCATTTGAGTCAGTTGGAGGTGTACCTGTGGATGTATTTCAAGGCCTACCTTCAAACTCAGTGCCTCTTTGCTTGACAACATGGGAAAATCAAAAGAAATCAGCCAACACCTCAGAAAAGAAATTGTAGACTTCCACAAGTCTGGTTCTTCCTTGGGAGCAATTTCCAAACGCCTGAAGGTACCACATTCATCTGTACAAACAATAGTACGCAAGTATAAACACCATGGGACCACGCAGCCGTCATACCGCTCAGGAAGGAGACGCGTTCTGTCTCATAGAGATTAACGTACTTTGGTGCGAAAAGTGCAAATCAATCCCAGAACAACAGCAAAGGACCTTGTGAAGATGCTGGAGGAAACAGGTACTAAAGTATCTATATCCACAGTAAAACAAGTCCTATAATCGACATAACCTGAAAGGCCGCTCAGCAAGGAAGAAGCCACTGCTCCAAAACCGCCATAGAAAAAGCCAGACTACGGTTTGCAACTGCACATGGGGACAAAGATCGTACTTTTTGGAGAAATGTCCTCTGGTCTGATGAAACAAAAATAGAACTGTTTGGCCATAATGACCATCGTTATGTTTGGAGGAAAAAGGGGGTCGCTTGCAAGCCGAAGAACACCATCCCAACCGTGAAGCACGGGGGTGGCAGCACCATGCTGTGAGGTGCTTTGCTGCAGGAGGGACTGGTGCACTTCACAAAATAGATGGCATCATGAGGAAGGAAAATGATGTGGATATATTGAAGCAACATCTCAAGACATCAGTCAGGAAGTTAAAGCTTGGTCGCAAATGGGTCTTCCAAAGTACGTTCATCTCTAGGAGACAGAACGTGTCTCCTTCCTGAGCGGTATGACGGCTGCGTGGTCCCATGGTGTTTATACTTGCGTACTATTGTTTGTACAGATGAACGTGGTACCTTCAGGCGTTTGGAAATTGCTCCCAAGGATGAACCAGACTTGTAGAGGTCTACAATCTTTTTTCTGAGGTCGGCTGATTTTCTTTTCATTTTCCCATGATGTCAAGCAGAGGCACTGAGTTTGAAGGTAGGCCTTGAAATACATCCACAGGTACACCTCCAATTGACTCAAATTATGTCAATTAGCCTATCAGAAGCTTCTAAAGCCATGACATAATTTTCTGGAATTTTCCAAGCTGTTTAAAGGTACAGTCAACTTAGTGTATGTAAACTTCTGACCCACTGGAATTGTGATACAGTGAATTATAAATTAAAAAATATGTCTGTAAACAATTGTTGGAAAAATGACTTGTGTCATGCTCAAAGTAGCTGTCCTAACCGACTTGCCAAATGTATAGTTTGTTAACAAGAAATTTGTGGAGTGAAAGAAAAACGAGTTTTAATGACTCCAACCTAAGTGTATGTAAACTTCCGACTTCAACTGTATATATATATATATATACAGTGAGGGAAAAAAGTATTTGATCCCCTGCTGATTTTGTACGTTTGCCCACTGACAAATAAATAATCAGTCTATAAATTTAATGGTAGGTTTATTTGAAAAGTGAGAGACAGAATAACAACAAAAAAATCCTAAAAAACGCATGTCAGAAATGTTATGAATTGATTTCCATTTTAATGAGGGAAATAAGTATTTGACCCCTCTGCAAAACATGACTTAGTACTTGGTGGCAAAACCCTTGTTGGCAATCACAGAGGTCAGACGTTTCTTGTAGTTGGCCACCAGGTTTGCACACATCTCAGGAGGGATTTTGTCCCACTCCTCTTTGCAGATCTTCTCCAAGTCATTAAGGTTTCGAGGCTGACGTTTGGCAACTCGAACTTTCAGCTCCCTCCACAGATTTAATGTGCTTCTTCTTGAGCCACTCCTTTGTTGCTTTGGCCATGTGTTTTGGGTCATTGTCATGCTGGAATACCCATCCACGACCCATTTTCAATGCCCTGGCTGAGGGAAGGAGGTTCTCACCCAAGATTTGACGGTACATGGCCCTGTCCATCGTCTCTTTGATGCGGTGAAGTTGTCCTGTCCCCTTAGCAGAAAAACACCCCCAAAGCATAATGTTACCACCTCCATGTTTGACGGTGGGGATGGTGTTCTTGGGGTCATAGGCAGCATTCCTCCTCCTCAAACATGGCGAGTTGAGTTGATGCCAAAGAGCTCCATTTTGGTCTCATCTGACCACAACACTTTCACCCAGTTCTCCTCTGAATCATTCAGATGTTCATTGGCAAACTTCAGACGGGCATGTATATGTGCTTTCTTGAGCAGGGGGACCTTGCGGGCGCTGCAGGATTTCAGTCCTTCACAGCGTAGTGTGTTACCAATTGTTTTCTTGGTGACTATGGTCCAAGCTGCCTTGAGATCATTGACAAGATCCTCCCGTGTAGTTCTGGGCTGATTCCTCACCGTTTTCATGATCATTGCAACTCCACGAGGTGAGATCTTGCATGGAGCCCCAGGCCGAGGGAGATTGACAGTTATTTTATGTTTCTTCCATTTGCGAATAATCGCACCAACTGTTGTCACCTTCTTACCAAGCTGCTTGGCGATGGTCTTGTAGCCCATTCCAGCCTTGTGTAGGTCTACAATCTTGTCCCTGGCATTCTTGGAAAGCTCTTTGGTCTTGGCCCTGATGGAGATTTTGGAATCTGATTGATTGATTGCTTCTGTGGACAGGTGTATTTTTATACAGGTAACAAGCTGAGATTAGGAGCACTCCCTTTAAGAGTGTGCTCCTAATCTCAGCTCGTTACCTGTATAAAAGACACCTGGGAGCCAGAAATCTTTCTGATTGAGAGGGGGTCAAATACTTATTTCCCTCATTAAAATGCAAATCAATTTATAACATTTTTGACATGCGTTTTTCTGGATATTTTTGTTGTTATTCTGTCTCTCACTGTTAAAATAAACCTACCATTAAAATTATAGACTGATCATTTCTTTGTCAGTGGACAAACGTAGAAAATCAGCAGGGGATCAAATACTTTTGTCCCTCACTATATATATATATATATATATATACACACACTGCTCAAAAAAATAAAGGGAACACTTAAACAACACAATGTAACTCCAAGTCAATCACACTTCTGTGAAATCAAGCTGTCCACTTAGGAAGCAACACTGATTGGCAATACATTTCACATGCTGTTGTGCAAATGGAATAGACAACAGGTGGAAATAATAGGCAATTAGCAAGACACCCCCAATAAAGAAGTGGTTCTGCAGGTGGTGACCACAGACCACTTCTCAGTTCCTATGCTTCCTGGCTGATGTTTTGGTCACTTTTGAATGCTGGCGGTGCTTTCACTCTAGTGGTAGCATGAGACGGAGTCTACAACCCACACAAGTGGCTCAGGTAGTGCAGCTCATCCAGGATGGCACATCAATGCGAGCTGTGGCAAGAAGGTTTGCTGTGTCTGTCAGCATAGTGTCCAGAGCATGGAGGCGCTACCAGGAGACAGGCCAGTACATCAGGAGACGTGGAGGAGGCCGTAGGAGGGCAACAACCCAGCAGCAGGACCGCTACCTCCGCCTTTGTGCAAGGAGGAGCAGGAGGAGCACTGCCAGAGCCCTGCAAAATGACCTCCAGCAGGCCACAAATGTGCATGTGTCTGCTCAAACGGTCAGAAACAGACTCCATGAGGGTGGTATGAGGGCCCGACGTCCACAGGTGGGGGTTGTGCTTACAGCCCAACACCGTGCAGGACGTTTGGCATTTGCCAGAGAACACCAAGATTGGCAAATTCGCCACTGGCGCCCTGTGCTCTTCACAGATGAAAGCAGGTTCACACTGAGCACATGTGACACACGTGACAGAGTCTGGAGACGCCGTGGAGAACGTTCTGCTGCCTGCAACATCCTCCAGCATGACCGGTTTGGCGGCGGGTCAGTCATGGTGTGGGGTGGCATTTCTTTGGGGGGCCGCACAGCCCTCTATGTGCTTGCCAGAGGTAGCCTGACTGCCATTAGGTACCGAGATGAGATCCTCAGACCCCTTGTGAGACCATATGCTGGTGCGGTTGGCCCTGGGTTCCTCCTAATGCAAGACAATGCTAGACCTCATGTGACTGGAGTGTGTCAGCAGTTCCTGCAAGAGGAAGGCATTGATGCTATGGACTGGCCTGCCCGTTCCCCAGACCTGAATCCAATTGAGCACATCTGGGACATCATGTCTCGCTCCATCCACCAACGCCACGTTGCACCACAGACTGTCCAGGAGTTGGCGGATGCTTTAGTCCAGGTCTGGGAGGAGATCCCTCAGGAGACCATCCGCCACCTCAGCAGAAGCATGCCCAGGCGTTGTAGGGAGGCCATACAGGCACGTGGAGGCCACACACACTACTGAGCCTCATTTTGACTTGTTTTAAGGACATTACATCAAAGTTGGATCAGCCTGTAGTGTGGTTTTCCACTTTAATTTTGAGGGTGACTCCAAATCCAGACCTCCATGGGTTGATACATTTGATTTCCATTGATAATTTTTGTGTGATTTTGTTGTCAGCACATTCAACTATGTAAAGAAAAAAGTATTTAATAAGATTATTTCATTCATTCAGATCTAGGATGTGTTGTTTAAGTGTTCCCTTAATTTTTTTGAGCAGTGTATATATATGTATATATATATATATATATATATACACAGTGCATTCGGAAAGTATTCACACCCCTTCACGTTATGTTACAGCCTTATTATAAAATTTATTAAAGACTTTTTTTTTGCTTGTCAATCTACACACAACACCCCATAAGAAATATTTGCAAATGTATTACAAATAAAAGTTTAAAATGATATTTACATTAGTATTCAGACCCTTTACTCAGTACTTTGTTGAAGCACCTTTGGCAGCGATTACAGCCTCAAGTCTTCTTGGGTATGACGCTACAAGCATGGCACACCTGTATTTGGGGAGTTTCTCCCATTCTTCTCTGCAGATCTTCTCAAGCTCTGTCAGGTTGAATGGGGAGCGTCGCTGCACAGCTATTTTCAGGTCTCTCCAGAGATGTTCGATCGGGTTCAAGTCCGGGCTCTGGCTGGGCCACTCAAGTACATTCAGAGAATTGTCCCGAAGCCATTCCTGCGTTGTCTTGGCTGTGTGCTTAGGGTTGTTGTCCTGTTGGAAGGTGAACCTTCGCCCCAGTCTGAGGTCCTGAGCGCTCTGGAGCAGGTTTTCATCAAAGATCTATCGGTAGTTTTATCTGGTGATCTTTCCCTCGATCCTGACTAGTCAGTCCCTGCCACTTAAAAACATCCCCACAGCATGATGCTGCCACCACCATGCTTCACTGTAAGGATGGTGCCAAGTTTCCTCCAGATGTGACGCTCGGCATTCAGGCCAAAGAGTTCAATCTTGGTTTCATCAGACCAGAGAATCTTGTTTCTCATTGTCTGAGAGTCCTTTGGGTGCCTTTTGGCAAACTCCAAGCGGGCTGTCATGTGCCTTTTACTGAGGAGTGGCTTCCGTCTGGCCACTCTACCATAACAGTCTGATTGGTGAAGTGCTGCAAAGATGGTTGTCCTTCTGGAAGGTTCTCCCATCTCCACAGAGGAACTCTGGAGCTCTGTCAGAGTGACCATCGGGTTCTTCGTCACCTCTTTGACCAAGGACCTTCTGCCCCGATTGCTCAGTTTGGCCGGCCGGCCAGCTCTAGGAAGTGTGTTGGTGGTTCCAAACTTCTTCCATTTAAGAATGATAGAGGCCAATGTGTTCTTGGGGACCTTCAATGCTGCAGAAATTTTTTGGTACCCTTCCCCAGATCTGTGCTTCGACACAATCCTGTCTCGGAGCTCTACGGACAATTCCTTCGACATCATGGCTTGGTTTTTGCTCTGACATGCACTGTCAACTGTGAGACCTTATATAGACAGGTGTGTGCCTTTCCAAATCATGTCCAATCAATTGAATTTACCACAGGTGAACTCCAATTAAGTTATAGAAACAGCTCAAGGATGATCAATGGAAACAGGATGCACCTCAGCTCAATTTCGAGTCTCATAGGAACGGGTCTGAATACTTATGTAAATAAGGTATTTCTGTTTTTTAGTTTTTATACATGGGGGATACAATCTTCCCAGCTCTGCAGATTTTGCTGCGAAGAGACAAAATCATTAGATCATTTGTTTTGGTACAGTTGAAAAATATATGGCAAATAGAAATCCAATATGGATGGTGTTACGAGATAGATGGGAGGTGTTGAATGGAGCTGAAGGATGGGACTAATAACAACAACTAATAACAACAAGATAACTAATGTAAAGCATACTGTGTCCATAATAAGTATATAGGTTATAGGTTTAGAGCTTTTGTGAAAGAGCACAGTTAGAAAAATATGGCATATAGAAGCAAACCAGATGGACATCATGAAAATGATTGGGGGAAGTTCAGGAGTAAAAACAAACAAATATAATTATTGTAGAATTTGACTGTGTCCATAAAATGTAAATAGTATGTATGGGCTGGAAGTAGAGGCCTAAGCGTTGTTGTTCACTAGTTTACTCCAATTGGGGAAGGGGTGGTGGGGTTGGAAAGTAATGAAGGGAAATATAATTTAAAAAAGGATATGTGTGTGTGTATGGATGTATGTATATATGTATGTATGTAAATAGATATGTGTGTGTGTGTGTGTGTGTGTGTGTGTGTGTGTGTGTGTGTATATATGTATGTATGTAAATAGATATGTGTGTGTGTGTGTGTGTGTGTGTGTGTGTGTGTGTGTATGTATATGTATATACAGTGGGGAGAACAAGTATTTGATACACTGCCGATTTTGCAGGTTTTCCTACTTACAAAGCATGTAGAGGTCTGTAATTTTTGTCATAGGTACACTTCAACTGTGAGAGACGGAATCTAAAACAAAAATCCAGAAAATCACATTGTATGATTTTTAAGTAATTAATTTGCATTTTATTGCATGACATAAGTATTTGATACATCAGAAAAGCAGAACTTAATATTTGGTACAGAAACCTTTGTTTGCAATTACAGAGATCATACGTTTCCTGTAGGTCTTGACCAGGTTTGCACACACTGCAGCAGGGATTTTGGCCCACTCCTCCATACAGACCTTATCCAGACCCTTCAGGTTTCGGGGCTGTCGCTGTGCAATACAGACTTTCAGCTCCATCCAAAGATGTTCTATTGGGTTCAGGTCTGGAGACTGGCTAGGCCACTCCAGGACCTTGAGATGCTTCTTACGGAGCCACTCCTTAGTTGCCCTGGCTGTGTGTTTCGGGTCGTTGTCATGCTGGAAGACCCAGCCACGACCCATCTTCAATGCTCTTACTGAGGGAAGGAGGTTGTTGGCCAAGATCTCGCGATACATGGCCCCATCCATCCTCCCCTCAATACGGTGCAGTCGTCCTGTCCCCTTTGCAGAAAAGCATCCCCAAAGAATGATGTTTCCACCTCCATGCTTCACGGTTGGGATGGTGTTCTTGGGGTTGTACTCATCCTTCTTCTTCCTCCAAACACGGCGAGTAGAGTTTAGACCAAAAAGCTCAATTTTTGTCTCATCAGACCACATGACCTTCTCCCATTCCTCCTCTGGATCATCCAGATGGTCATTGGCAAACTTCAGACGGGCCTGGACATGCGCTGGCTTAAGCAGGGGGACCATGCGTGCGCTGCAGGATTTTAATCCATGACGGCGTAGTGTGTTAGTAATGGTTTTCTTTGAGACTGTGGTCCCAGCTCTCTTCAGGTCATTGACCAGGTCCTGCCGTGCAGTTCTGGGCTGATCCCTCACCTTCCTCATGATCATTGATGCCCCACGAGGTGAGATCTTGCATGGAGCCCCAGACCGAGGGTGATTGACCGTCATCTTGAACTTCTTCCATTTTCTAATAATTGCGCCAACAGTTGTTGCCTTCTCACCAAGCTGCTTGCCTATTGTCCTGTAGCCCATCCCAGCCTTGTGCAGGTCTACAATTTTATCCCTGATGTTCTTACACAGCTCTCTGGTCTTGGCCATTGTGGAGAGGTTGGAGTCTGTTTGATTGAGTGTGTGGACAGGTGTCTTTTATACAGGTAACGAGTTCAAACAGGTGCAGTTAATACAGGCAATGAGTGGAGAACAGGAGGGCTTCTTAAAGAAAAACTAACAGGTCTGTGAGAGCCGGAATTCTTACTGGTTGGTAGGTGATCAAATACTTATGTCATGCAATAAAATGCAAATTAATTACTTAAAAATCATACAATGTGATTTTCTGGATTTTTGTTTTAGATTCCGTCTCTCACAGTTGAAGTGTACCTATGATAAAAATTACAGACCTCTACAT
Organism: Coregonus lavaretus; assembly: GCF_964263955.1. Classification (NCBI taxonomy): domain Eukaryota; kingdom Metazoa; phylum Chordata; class Actinopteri; order Salmoniformes; family Salmonidae; genus Coregonus; species Coregonus lavaretus. The sequence continues at coordinate 33,114,016 of NC_140002.1, read as the reverse complement.
GCTTTGTAAGTAGGAAAACCTGCAAAATCGGCAGTGTATCAAATACTTGTTCTCCCCACTGTATGTATGTGTGTGTATATATATATATATATATATATATATATATATATATATATATATATATATATATATATATATATATTTGCGAGAAGAAAAACATATGGGGGATTGGAATTGATGCAGACAATTACATTGATGGAAGTTACAATCTATCTGAAATATTAAAGCTGATCTACCCCCTAAAAAATAAAAAGGGTCTGAATACTTATGTAAATAAGGTATTTCTGTTTTTTTGTTTTTATACATTTTCAAAAATGTCCAAACTTATTTTTTCTTTGTCATTATGGGGTATTGTATGTAGATTGAGGATATATATATATATATTTTTATTCATTTTAGAATAAGGCTGTAACATAACAAAATGTGGAAAAAGGGAAGGGGTCTGAATACTTTTCAAAGGCACTTAGATGTCATGCATACAAAAATACTAGTAATGTTAGTTTACAACACTGGCTTGTATCTTGTCTTGTACTTATAAAAAGTGTCTTGTTTCAAAGAAATAGACACCTCAAACACTGAGGCAATCAGTGTGTTTTGTTTTTGCCTCTCTAGGACAGGGCTCATAGAATTGGTCAGAAGAAACCTGTGCGAGTGTTCCGCCTCATCACTGATAATACAGTCGAAGAGAGGATTGTAGAGAGAGCTGAGATGAAGTTGAGGCTAGACTCCATTGTTATACAACAAGGTATTCAGCATGGTTTTAATTTGCGACTTCGTGGTTTGTCATTACATGGCTTTCAAATCCATATAGATCATATTACATTACTAGAGGGGTTATGTCATAAACCCTCAAAGTTCCATAATGGTGCGAAAATGGCAGCCATCTTGGTCAGGGAGAAATTCAAAACCAGTCTAATTGGAATTAATGGCAGTAGAGGCATAGGTGATGCATTTCCTGCTTTTACTTACACAGGAAAATAAAAGTAAGGCATGTGATGTATCAGAAATTATGTAATGGAATTATAGTCAACCTAAAATATTGTCATATAATAAATACAGTATGGCTTTTATACACATTTTCTGAACAAACAGCATCTAAAATATATGTAAACAGACCATAAATGTCTCAGATTTTGTTTTCTTGGAAAGCTGGGTGCTATTATATGATACAATAGCAGTACTTGTTGCATTTATAACTTGTCCAAGTCCTATTCAGTGCCTTGGGTGTGAGAAAAGAGCTTTACAAATTAAATTAATTATTAATTATTATTATTATTATTATTATTATTATCATTAACTGATCTGAGCCAGTGTATGGCTGTGGATTGACTGCATTGTTTGAATGGAATGTTGGCATAGTGGCAGTTAATTCCTCTTAAACTGCCTGGCTAGCTAGCTAACACACATACAGTGCAGATTCATTCTTCACATTCATTGTTTTTACACAATATCTTATCACAGCACTGGCAAACTGTGGTTGACCAACTCCCTGACCAACATGACTGACCTTTGGACCATCATAAGAAGGTTCATGTCCATTCTAGCATTCTAATTCCTAATTCTATGTTCAAATCCCTTAAATGTGGCCTTACCTTTGTTTAAAAAAAAATTGGTCTGACTCATAGCAGACAGTAAATCAGACTTGAATTTGTAATGTGGCCCATATCATTAAAGTGTTGTTTAGCAATGGTCCTTGGGACAGGCAAGACAGACCTTGGTTAGGCTTGAGACAAAATTAGACCACACATATATGCTGTACATGCATGCATGTATACAGATACTTTAGTAGTTTATAGAATGATCTAGACCCTGAGACATGGCTGTAAGTGCCTGCTGCAGGGTCTTGTACATTCAGTCCCACACCCCAACTACTTCTCACATCTTTTCAACTTTCCAGGGAGGCTGATGGAGCAGTCCAACAAGCTGGGGAAAGATGAGATGCTGCAGATGATCAGGCATGGGGCCACTCACGTCTTCGCCTCCAAAGACAATGAGCTCACGGACGAAGACATCAACACCATCTTAGAGAGGGGGGCAAAGAAGGTGAGTGAGCACCATGTGAAGGATCAGTACACAGTGTTTGGTTGACAGACTGGCTGCTTGGTTCTCTGTGCTCACCTGTCCTTTTGACAGTGGTGGAAAAAGTACCCAATTGTCATACTTGAGTAAAAGTAAAGATACCTTAATAGAAAATGACTCAAGTGAAAGTCACCCAGTAAAATACAAAACATTTTTGGTTTAAAAATACTTAAGTATCAAAAGTAAATGTAATTGCGAAAATATACTTAAGTATCAAAAGCAAAAGTATAAATCATTTCACATTCCTTATTTTAAGCAAACCAGACGGCACGATTTTCTTGTTTTTTTAATTTACAGATAGCCAGGGGTACACTCCAACACTCAGACATAATTTACAAACTAAGCATTTGTGTTTAGGGAGTCCACCAGATCAGAGGTAGTAGGGATGACCAGGGATGTTCTCTTGATAAGTGCATGAATTGGACCATTTTCCTGTCTTGCTAAGCATTCGAAATGTAACGAGTACTTTTGGGTGTCAGGGAAAATGTATGGAAAAATAAGTACATTATTTCCTTTAGGAATGTAGTGGAGTAAAAGTAGTCAAATATATGTATGTATGTATGTATATATGCACATACATATATACAGTGGGGAGAACAAGTATTTGATACACTGCCGATTTTGCAGGTTTTCCTACTTACAAAGCATGTAGAGGTCTGTAATTTTTATCATAGGTACACTTCAACTGTGAGAGACAAAATCACATTGTATGATTTTTAAGTAATTAATTTGCATTTTATTGCATGACATAAGTATTTGATATATCAGAAAAGCAGAACTTAATATTTGGTACAGAAACCTTTATTATGTTTCCTGTAGGTCTTGACCAGGTTTGCACACACTGCAGCAGGGATTTTGACCCACTCCTCCATACAGACCTTCTCCAGATCCTTCAGGTTTCGGGGCTGTTGCTGGGCAATACGGACTTTCAGCTCCCTCCAAAGATTTTCTATTGGGTTCAGGTCTGGAGACTGGCTAGGCCACTCCAGGACCTTGAGATGCTTCTTACGGAGCCACTTCTTAGTTGCTCTGGCTGTGTGTTTCGGGTCGTTGTCATGCTGGAAGACCCAGCCACGACCCATCTTCAATGCTCTTACTGAGGGAAGGAGGTTGTTGGCCAAGATCTCGCAATACATGGCCCCATCCATCCTCCCCTCAATACAGTGCAGTCGTCCTGTCCCCTTTGCAGAAAAGCATCCCCAAAGAATGATGTTTCCACCTCCATGCTTCACGGTTGGGATGGTGTTCTTGGGGTTGTACTCATCCTTCTTCTTCCTCAAAAAAGCTATATTTTTGTCTCATCAGACCACATGACCTTCTCCCATTCCTCCTCTGGATCATCCAGATGGTCATTGGCAAACTTCAGACGGGCCTGGACATGCGCTGGCTTGAGCAGGGGGACCTTGCGTGCGCTGCAGGATTTTAATCCATGACGGCGTAGTGTGTTACTAATGGTTTTCTTTGAGACTGTGGTCCCAGCTCTCTTCAGGTCATTGACCAGGTCCTGCCGTGTAGTTCTGGGCTGATCCCTCACCTTCCTCATGATCATTGATGCCCCACGAGGTGAGATCTTGCATGGAGCCCCAGACCGAGGGTGATTGACCGTCATCTTGAACTTCTTCCATTTTCTAATAATTGCGCCAACAGTTGTTGCCTTCTCACCAAGCTGCTTGCCTATTGTCCTGTAGCCCATCCCTACAATTTTATCCCTGATGTCCTTACACAGCTCTCTGGTCTTGGCCATTGTGGAGAGGTTGGAGTCTGTTTGATTGAGTGTGTGGATAGGTGTCTTTTATACAGGTAACGAGTTCAAACAGGTGCAGTTAATACAGGTAATGAGTGGAGAACAGGAGGGCTTCTTAAAGAAAAACTAACAGGTCTGGTGAGAGCCGGAATTCTTACTGGTTGGTAGGTGATCAAATACTTATGTCATGCTATAAAATGCAAATTAATTACTTAAAAATCATACAATGTGATTTTCTGGATTTTTGTTTTAGATTCTGTCTCTCACAGTTGAAGTGTACCTATGATAAAAATTACAGACCTCTACATGCTTTGTATGTAGGAAAATCTGCAAAATCGGCAGTGTATCAAATACTTGCTCTCCCCACTGTGTGTGTGTGTGTGTATGTGTATATATATATATATATATATATATATATATATATATATATATATATATATATATATATATATATATATATATATATATATATATATATATAGTAAAGTACAGATACCCAAAAAAACTACTTAAGTAGTACTTTTACTTAAGTACTTTACACCACTGCCTTTTGACTTATCCTAGACGGCTGAGATGAACGAGCGCATGGAGGGTCTGGGAGAGAGCTCCCTCAGGAACTTCACTGTGGATACCGGAGGAGCAGAGACCAGCCTCTACAATTTTGAAGGGGAGGACTACAGAGAGAAGCAAAAGGTATCAAATTACTACATGCTTTGTCATAGCATCAAAGAGCATTTTGCATTGACATTTTATTCATTTAGCAGACTATCTTATCTAGAGCGACTTACAGTAGTGAGTGCATACTTTTTCGTTCTGGTCCACCGTGGGAATCGAACCCACAACCCTGGCATTGCAAGCGCCATGCTCAACCAACTGAGCAGCTTGATATGGTACTGTACTTTGATTAGCTAGTTCCCTTGTTGAATTTCATCTTAGTTATTGAACTTTGTGAATACTGTGTGATAGAGGTAGAGATGACATACAGAGTATACTATTCATAGATGCTTATGAAATAAACTTAATGAAACCACAGTAACCATGAAATGAGGTGTACATCATATACCGTATACTGAGTTGATTCACCTTGTGAGGGATGGACTGGTCTTTTTTTGTAGCTGAGTATGATGGAATGGATCGAGCCTCCTAAAAGAGAAAGGAAAGCCAACTATGCGGTGGATGCCTACTTCAGAGAGGCCCTGCGTGTCAGTGAACCTCGAGCCCCCAAGGTAACGCCCACTCACAGATCAATCACACAGAAACTTCAGGGGCTGCCACCTTGCTTTGCATCCCTGCTTATAAATTACATGCTTATTCAAGTGCTGTCCCCATCAAGGTTATTATACTAAACGAAAACTGAAACTAAAATAAAAACAAAATTGGAAAAACAATTTAGTAAACTGAAATAAAAATGTAACGAAAAACATTTGAAAAACTAAAACTATACTGAAGCTATTATATTTGACTACAAAACCAAAAATTGTTTATAATAATAACATCAAATTATGTTTAGTTTTTTTCTTCTAAACTTTGGACAAAAATGGGTCTTTCAAGCTTTATCTTCTAATGGGGTTTTCAAGCTTCTGAATCTAGCGGGTATATGCTGCTAGTCGATGCCGATGTTTCAAATAGGCCTAGCTTGTGCATCACTATCATGAACTATCACTAGCTAACAGGGAAGAAATCCAAAGGCGAGCACGGAGTATGACTGGGTCAAGCTAGAACTTCTTGTGAAGTTGCTGGAGCCGTTTACAACCTTCACCGACCAACTTCAAACTGACAGCCACTTGCTGTCTGATGTGGTGCCGTGCCTTCTCAACCTTAAGGCACACTTGCAGTTAACTACTGTTACAAAACAGTTGGCACAGGTCCTCCTGAAGTCACTGTGTGAGCGCTTCGCATGCATACTGAATCCTCTGGCAACCAACTTCGATCCAACCCCTGCAGCAGCTTGCCTGATGGACCGAAGTGTCTCTCTGGCACTTCGCTCCACAGAGATGGAGCCACTGATGAGTGAAGCAGAGTCTTTTGTACTTCAGCAAATCAGAGAGTACAGCCGTGGGGCAGGAGTACCCCATGAAGGTGCAAGCAAGTTAAATCCAGCAAGCATCTCAACCACAGTGCTTTCAGAAATATAGCTTCCTCGCATCAAGGATTGTGTCAGAGGTCACTGTCCAGCCGGAGAGTCAACCTGGCTGGGCATTAAGTGCCCCGTGTGAGCAAATACCTGGAAGAAGTGAAGGGGGGCATGTTTACAGAGTCACCTCTCCAGTTCTGGCAGGCAAAGATGGCTGTTTATCCAAAGCTGTACCCTGTGGCACTGGATCTGGTTTCTGCCCTGCATCCCAAGTGTTCGTGGAGAGAATATTCTCTGTCTGTGGAAGAGTTGCTAGTCAGTAGTCAACCATTTGTAGGGTTGCAAAGTAACTACCATAAATTTGGTAACGTTCAAACTTTGGTAACTTCCAAACTGGTGGCAGTTGTGAAAAAAAGTCAATACTTGGAAGAGTTGCGGAGTTAATTTAAAATAATTCCTTTGTTGATTAGATACTTTCAACATTAATTAGGCTATTTTCTCTTTAACCATATGGTCTATCCACTAGAAACTCATGGGCAATATGGACACAGATATAATAAATTAATATGAATACATTTTTTAATAAGTATTTAAAGTATAAATTATCTAAATTACATTAGATTGCCATAGATTACCTGTTCATTACCAAAATTATAGAAGATACTGGTAACTTTGGTATATTACCGGTAGCTTTGCAACCCTAATCATTCCTCTTGTTTCCCACATCTTCCAAATAATGATGGTCAAGAAGTCAGAATGATGTCCATGTAAGGGGTGTACATGTTAATCTTGCTCACAAGAACATGATTAATAATGATGAATGTATTTCAGGCCCCACGTCCCCCCAAACAGCCTAACATCCAGGACTTCCAGTTCTTTCCCCCTCGCCTGTTTGAGCTGCTAGAGATGGAGATCCTTTTCTACAGGAAGACAATAGGCTACAAGGTAAGACAGCTGTAGTTAAGTTCATTGTCTGATGGATAAATAAAGTGTGCCCATGTTGACATAGGTAGCTTTAAGCTTAGCCATTTATAGTCATGTATTCTTGTTTCCTGCACATGGTAGTGTGACTTGAATGTCCCTTCTGACTGGTTCTACTTTACTGAAACAATTTACAAAGTTGAATATTTAAAAACAATATTTTGGAATCTGTTAGCTTGGGCTTTCACAGAGCCAACATATTACTTGTGGGATGGGGAATAGAGCCCATAGAAGTGTGTCTCAACTCTGACATTTGTTAGCAGCATCCCAAGTGCTTAACTGTGCCAAGGCACTCGCTGCCAAGGCAGACTGCTGAAGTGAGACAGATTGGAGCTTTTACTCCTCCATGGTGCCAGAACCACAGAACACACACACACACACACACACACACACACACACATTCCCCCTATGCCACCTGATCCCAGGGTACATCTGCTCAGTTCTGCCCAGTTAGCCTGGTTCCCCAACAGGCCTGTCTATCGCTTCACCCAGCCTTAGGGGTCTCTCGCCCAGCCTCATAGCGAGAGACAGAGCCGTTCGGTGTTATGTCTCATCAGAGCTGTCTCTAATATGAGCTATGTCTGTCCTCTCCTTTGTGCTGCTGCAGGTGCCCAGGAGCCCTGACATTCCCAACTCTGCTCAGGTGCAGAAGGAGGAGCAGAGGAAGATCGACGAGGCGGGGCCCCTCAGTCCTGAGGAGACTGAGGAGAAGGAGAAGCTTCTTACACAGGTACTGGAGGGCGCTAGGCTAGACACAACTGTCTAGATTCCTAAATTATTTGAGTAAGATCCCTGTAGTGTTTGTCACAAAAGTGCCACATTATTAGACATTCTAAAGCTTGTAGTGCTGTGTTTATAGTGAATGTTGTTACTCAGGGGTTCACAAGTTGGAACAAGCGAGATTTCAATCAGTTCATTAAAGCCAATGAGAAATATGGCCGTGATGACATCGACAACATCGCTCGGGAAGTCGAGGGGAAAAACCCTGAAGAAGTCATTGAATATTCTGGTAAGATACCGGAGGTCCTCATCATCGTCATAATCATCCTCATCTATTATTCCATTACAGTTGTTTACTAGAGACCCTTTCTAGTATCTGTTTCAAATAACCATGGTTATTACAGTTTATTATTACTTTTTATATGCTCCACACTAGTCTTTTCATACTCTTTTTTTATTTTCAAGCCATTTTCTGGGAGCGGTGCAATGAACTCCAGGATATTGAGAAAATCATGGCCCAGATCGAGCGTGGTGAGGCCCGCATCCAGAGGAGGATCAGCATTAAGAAGGCACTGGATGCTAAGGTGAACTACTTTACAGAAGTTGTTTTGATTTTCTAAATAAGTGCTCAAGTGTGTTGGATAGTGGCTGATAAGTATTTTTGTATTGATCTTTAAAATGCAATGATTGCCTCTCTAAAACATATTTTCCCTTTTAAGCACTGTGGAAATTACATATTTGAATTTGCTAGTAGCAACCTTTATTTTGAGTATGCTCCAAGATAAATTATTATTTTCAAATTGACTAAATGGAAAATGTTGTTTTTGATTCATTTCAGATTGCGAGATACAAGGCCCCATTCCACCAGTTGAGGATTCAGTATGGCACCAATAAAGGGAAGAACTACACGGAGGAGGAGGACAGGTTCCTGATCTGTATGCTCCACAAGATGGGCTTTGACAAGGAGAATGTTTATGAGGAACTCCGACAGTGTGTCCGGAACGCCCCCCAGTTCAGATTTGACTGGTTCATCAAGTCCCGAACTGCCATGGTATAGTATGCCCTGAACAGTTTGACTATGTTATAGCTGTTAGAAGGTTTAGGTGAGCAAACATGGGGACACTTATTTGATATGACACCTGGACTGCCTCTGGGATAGTCAATAAACCCAGTTACAGTGTCTTAGTGTCCCTACTTCTTTACTTTCTCTGGATCCATCATAAAAACGTGTTTTATTACTTTTATTATAGACTATAGTACATTTCTAGTGAATTCAGAGACCATCTTGTTAGCTTTCCTCTCACATTTATAGTAGGTATGGCGGAATATAGAATTGAATTTGTTTCAATGTGTTCCTCCTTTACAAGTTGAGATGGATGAGAATTCATGGGACGAAAGGCTATCCTATAGATTCAGTTTCATGCATCACCAGTATACAGACACACTTACCTCTCTGGGGTTATATTCCATCACTTTGTGCATTTGACAAAGTGGTATGTAACATGAACGGTTTTGGTTATTGAAATGTCAATATTATGAACAAAAACTGTAATAACCACAAGAGGAGCATATTGAATGAATATAAAAAAAATTTTTTGCTTCAAACAGACTGGCTAACATAGATAGAACAGCAGACATCCATTGTACTATTGTTTTCTTGTTCTCTGCTAACAGCTGTCTCTTGTTCCCCCAGGAACTCCAGCGACGCTGTAACACTCTCATCTCTCTCATTGAAAAAGAAAATATGGAGATTGAGGAAAAGGAGCGTGCTGAAAAAAAGAAAAGGACCCCAAAAAGCCAGACGGTAATTGATCTTACGAATTATATATTTTGTGGGAAGAAATAGGCATATTGGTTGACCATCTTGAGAATTCTGAACCATGTTACCATGACAAATGGATCAATACTCATGTGTTAGAATATTCATATTTCATACGTACATTGTAACATTTACACATAGACATGCAATTGATTTGATTCTAATGTCATTTTTATTCTAAGACTCACAAAAGGAAGGCAGATGCATCATCAGAAGCCACAGGACGCAAAGAGAAGAAAGCGAGAGCCTGAAGATGTCATGTAATTAATGTAGCTCCCACCAGGCCCAATCCTAACTTGAAAGATAAGTAATTTGATCATTTGATTTACACACACAGTTCTCAAGTTAGGATTTGGCCCATCAACAACAAACAGCATTAATCACCCACACAAAAAATACAAACACAACCTTCAATAGCTGTAGTAGTTTCTGTGGAAGTGAGTTGCTTCTCATTTTTAAGACATTTTGTATTACTATTTTTTGCAATTATTTGATGCCCTTTGAAACTCAACATGCTATATGTATCTACGGATGTGTTTTGATTGTTGTTTCATGTCTTGTGTAGTTGGCATGGTGGTGAAATAACAACCTTTGTATGTTTGTTTTTCCTCCATTTTGTGCATGGCTGTTTTTGAAGCTATGTGTTTGACACATTGTTATTATGTTACATCAAGAGGTTCCCTGTATGCACCTTATATAACCCATTGCTTTGCACATATCCTAAGCTCTTTTTATATTGAGTTTAATTTCATTGATCCTTTTAAGCTATTTTAAGTGTTGGTATTTGAACAAAAAGTTACTGTTGTATTTAGCTTTTCCTGTTAATTTTTTTAAATGTATGAGTTCATTAAACAAAATCCAACCTTAGTTATACAGTACTTGACCTTTGTTGCGAGTAACTTTTATGTCACACAAAATCCTCATATACATTATATTAAACTCATCAAACTAAAGTAAAGAAAGCTGTGAACCCAACAGTAGCAGATAGTATTACATAAGATAAGGACCATGAGTATTAGGCACTAACTACTATATACAAAAGTATGTGGACACCCCTTCAAATGACTGGATTCGGCTATTTCAGCTGCAGCAGTTGCTGACAGGTGTATAAAATTGAGCACACAGTCATGCAATCTCCATAGACAAACATTGGCAGTAGAATGGCCTTACCAAAGAGCTCAGTGACTTTTTCAACGTGGCAACGTCATAGGATGCCACCTTTCCAACAAGACAGTTCGTCAAATTTCTGCACTGCTAGAGCTGCCCCAGTCAACTGTAAGTGCTGTTATTGTGAAGTGGAAACAGCTAGGCACAACAACGGCTCAGCCGCAAAGTTGTAGGCCTCACAAGCTCACAGAACGGGACCGCCGAGTGCTGAAGCATAAAAATCGTCAGTCCTCGGTTGCAACACAACACTCACTACCAAGTTCCAAACTGCCTCTGGATGCAACATCAGCACAAGAACTGTTCATCGGGAGCTTCATGAAATGGGTTTCCATGGCCGAGCAGCCACACACAAGCCAAGTGTCGGCTGGAGTGGTGTAAAGCTCGCCGCCATTGGACGCGTTCTTTGGAGGGATGAATCCCGCTTCACCATCTGGCGAATCTGGGTTTGGCGGATACCAGGAGAACGCTACCTGTCCCAATGCATAGTGCCAACTGTAAAGTTTGGTGGAGGAGGAATAATGGTCTGGGGTTGTTTTTCATGGTTCGGGCTAGGCCCCTTAGTTCCAGTGAAGGGAAATCTCAATGCTACAGCATAAAATGAAATTCTAGACCATTCTGTGCTTCCAACTTTGTGGCAACAGTTTGGGGAAGGCCCTTTCCTGTTTCAGCATGACAATGCCCCTGTGCACAAAGCGAGGTCCATACAGAAATGGTTTGTCGAGATCGGTGTGGAAGACCTTGACTGGCCTGCACAGAGCCCTGACCTTAACTCCATCGAACACCTTTGGGATTAATTGGAATGCAGACTGCGAGCCAGGCCTAATCGCCCAACATCAGTGCCCGACCTCACTAATGCTCTTGTGGCTGAATGGAAGCAAGACCCCGCAGCAATGTTCCAACATCTAGTGGAAAGCCTTCCCAGAAGAGTGGAGCCTGTTATAGCAGCAAAGGGGGGACCAACTCCATATTAATGCCCATGATTATGGAATGAGATATTCGACGAGCAGGTGTCCACATACTTTTGGTCATGCGGTATATATTGTATTGATACTGACTGCTACAACATGTTGGACCCCCAATGTGTGTGGTTCCCCTTTTACAAATTATAGAGCAGTAATAAGCTTCACTTAGCAATGATGAATCTAAGCTGCTCACATATTATTGGGAGGGAACTCTTCGTGCCTTCATGGGGGATGAAGTTACACTATATGTCCACATGGGGGCATTTTAACGCTGTCCTAGAATAAGAGGCAGCGTCACCAGTGTTGAAGCAGGTGACAAGTCTGAGAATATACTATAGTATATTCATCATGCCATTTATAACCTGTTAAGAAACCAAAGATATTGCAAACCACCCTTCAGTATGTGGATATTTGCCTTGAAACCAACTCAACTTGTTTTTTATTATGTTTTCAAAAAGCTGTAATTCAAATCACACATACTTTACCTTTAATCCAACTGAAATAGAATTGCTGCTTCAGAGAGTGTGTAAACTGTGAGACTGTGTTAGCATGATCTGATGGAGACTGTGATATTAGGCCCTGCAATTTATACTGTAACTAACACTTACAAACAACTGTAGCTCTGTAGCTCAGCTGGTAGAGCATGGCGCTTGTAACGCCAAGGTAGTGGGTTCGATCCCCGGGACCACCCATACACAAAGAATGTATGCACGCATGACTGTAAGTCGCTTTGGATAAAAGCGTCTGCTAAATGGCATATTTAATTTATTTTATATTTAGAAAAACTAAGTGAATCTCGGGAGCATGCAGATCTTTAAGGTGTTTTCTGCCTTAGCTTTAAAAGTCTGTGGAGCTACATGCAGCCTAGTTCTAATTAACACATACAGTATCTCAATCAAATTCAATCAATCAAATTGTATTTATAAAGCCCTTTTTACATCAGCAGATGTCACAAAGTGCTATACAGAAACCCAGCCCAAAAACCCAAACAGCAAGCAATGCAGATGTAGATGCATGGTGGCTAGGAAAAACTCCCTAGAAAGGCAGAAACCTAGGAAGAAACCTCTTCTGGCTGTGCCGGGTGGAGATTATAACAGTACATGGCCATTAAGGCCAGATTTTTCTCCAAGATGTTCAAACGTTCATAGATGACCAGCAGGGTCAAATAATAATCACAGTGGTTGTAGATGTTGCAACAGGTCAGTACATCAGGAGTAAATGTCACTTGGCTTTTCATAGCCGGGCATTTAGAGGTTGAAATAGCAGGTGCAGTGGAGAGAGAGAGTTGAAAACAGCAGGTCTGGGACAATGTAGCACGTCCGGTAAACAGGTCAGGGTTCCATAGCCGCAGGCAGAAGAGTGGAAACTGGAGCAGCAGCACGACCAGGTGGAGTGGACAGCAAGGAGTCATCAGGCCAGGTAGTCCTGAGGCATGGTCCTAGGGCTCAGGTCCTCAGGGATGGGAGGGAGAGAGAGAATTAGAGGGGGCATACTTAAATTCACACAGGACACCGGATAAGACAGGAGAATAACACCAGATATAACAGACTGACCCTAGACCCCTGGCACATAGACTATTGCAGCACAGATACTGGAGGCTGAGACGGGGGGGGGGGGGGGGTCGGGAGACACTGTGGCCCCGTCCGACGATAACCCTTGACAGTGCCAACCAGGCAGGATATAACCACCCACTTTGCCAAAGCACAGCCCCCACACCACCAGAGGGATATCAACAGACCACCAACCTACTACCCTGAGACAAGGCTGAGTATAGCCCACGAAGATCTCCTCCACTGCACGAGCCAGAGGGAGCGACAAACCGGATCTGTGATGATCACTCAGGTGTGATAAATGTTAACAACATTACTTCCTTCCTAATGCATGGATTATCTAATTATGAGTTAATGGGGATGTTCTCATTTGTCGCTTTTCAAATAGTCCTTTTTTTTTTAATGATGCATCTTGCACTAATTGGTGTGAATCACTAGGAGCTTTAGTTTGTGTCACTTAGTTGATATACAATTTAAATTGTGACTGGGGACAACAGTAACCCTATTTATCAGACTAAACTACATACGATGCATAATGCATAATTAAAATATTGTTAGATGTATTATGTTTGTGTACATTGTCAATCAGGAATATCTTATACTGTGGGCTACTGCATCATCTGAAAGACAACATTGTGTGATACACTGACACTGTCAAATAGTTTTTTCTTTGTGCTGATGAATATGATTCCCTTACTTTAAGAGTGAGAGTCATTCCATTGTCCTCCTAGAGAATATCCCAAGGTGAACTGTTGTCTTATAAATGCTCAGTGAGAAGAAGGGAGCCATGATGCATGACAACCCTCATAAAACTCTGGTCCCAAGTCGTAGAGCCAACCTATCTATAATTAAGAAATAATGAGGCCCTCAGAGATTGCCATCAATTGATTAGAGGAAAGAAAGGAGGAAAAACTAAAAGAAATGAAAGCAAAAACAGCCTCTCACAGGTTTCCCTCCATTCAATGTGTTTGCCTTTGATTTTCAAGTGATCTCAGTCCCAGGTGAGACAGGGCCGATGAAACACGACTTAAGACAAGTTAGAAAGGTGATGTTTTCAAGTTTACTTGTTTCTTGTCCCTGTAGATGGTACACAGAGATAATTCTCAGTCGCAAAGATAATTTGTCTGTTGACATTAACACAAAATTGACTCTGTAATAGAGTTTGTAATCGATTTCTCCAAAGATAGTCTTAGTTTATTTCATTTAATTTCTATCTTCTCCTTGTGATATTGCTGGAAACTATGGTGTATCAGTGTGAACTTTCATCTGAAATTACTCAATAGAAAGTAAATTGTGTGAAATGGCCAAATTTGAATTGGAGTTGCCTTTTGGTGGTTTTAGAACAATTTAAATTATGGGTGAAGAGATTACATCTCTCATTGTACCTGTACCAACTGTTTAGATACATTTCTTGATTCACAACACTGATGTGAAAAATCCATATGTCCTTGTAATTGTATTTTTAAATCATCACTGTATGTCAAATAAATCAATGTGTGTTATTTAATTAAAATAACTCCGAAATTTCCCTGAGAATCCTTTGGCCCTTGAAATGCTCAGTCTGATCGTGTTGGCGTTAGGAAACAAATTTGAAGATATCTACATACACAGCCCTGATTGGCTGATAGGATGGTCTAGAGCCCACCCCCTTACCCAGATTAAAAGGCATTGGTCTATTATAATCATTTACATTTTAGTCATTTAGCAGACGCTCTTATCCAGAGCGACTTACAGTTAGTGAGTGCATACATTTTTCACACTGTCCCCCCATGGGAATCAAACCCACAACCCTGGCATTGCAAAGCGCCATGCTCTACCAACTGAGCTACAGGAGGCCTACAAAGATCACCTTGTGACTTCATGATGTGGGCTAAAAGTTCCATCTCACCTGAATAGGCTGAATTACTTTTTTTTTTTAAACAGCTCTTACACAAAAAGGGCATTATCATCATTGTCACAATTTCATTGTGTTATTTCAACTTCATAGTGTGGAAAAATCATACAAAAAAATGAAGAAAAAAACATGTTTTTAACTGCACTGCCCCTCTAACACTATTTTCTCAGTTTATATATGTGAAGTCAAAATGGCATCAGCTCTGTCTGTGAGGAAGACACAATGTTGCCCCTGAGACTCTATTTGGCCAACTAAACACCCTGTGAACAGTACATGATAATAGCTGCTATTCTCGCTGTCAGGCCCAGCAATAGAGGGGTGAGGAAACCTTGGCCTGTCTCCAAGTAATTTTCCATCGCTTGACGGCTGCCAGTCAGGTTATGAGAGATGACACCCTGCACATTTACAGCACTAACTGCTGTCTGGTGAGAGAGCAATGTTCTACATATGGCAAGATGACTATTCTGTCTTACAAATTAATTAACAATGCTAATGATGGGGTGTTTCATGATGATTTTCATGATCTTCCAGTAAGTACCAGTGTTTTCTGCAGAACCTGTTCAGGACTAAAGTGACCTACTTGTTGGACCAAATCACCTCACCAATCACTCTAAATGAACAACAATCACAATTTTTTTATGAGTATTGTTTATATTTGTAATTATGCACCTCATTAGGTTGCTGTAAGAAGAGCTATATGCAGTCCACAATATCGGTATGACCTCCCAGTCTAATATCACTTCTGGTTGACAGATTTACAGATTTACATTCACACATGACCCAAGCACAATGCCCCAAGGCGACAGGCTGTTTATTCCTTGTGGGAAAAAGAAAACCATTGTGCACAGCTCTGTGTAGGCCTACTCTAACCAAGGTGCTGGTTGTGGCAAGAACGGTATGGCATGTGCAGTGCTAACATAATCACTTGATTTCCAAGTTGTTTATTCTTTTTTTTTTTTTTTTTACTGTGTATTGTTTCTATGTATATCACTATCACTAGCCTATCATACGTATAATTCATATAATTTCCACAGGTGACATCAACATGACAGCAAGCCAGCTGAACTACATATAGTGTTCAATGACAGTCAACATACATCATAAAGAAGGAGAGTCTCACTTTTAAAGCCTGTAATTAATTCAGCTTACCATTCCTCCTACTCTTGACACCCAGTCCTAATATCCTGTGGCCTCCTCTGCTGCTGGCTTGTCTCCCAGTGCCTTGCCACTATGCCTTAGTGTAACTGTTAGTTCTGCTGTCAGAACTGCCTGCTGCTGCCTTTCTATTGTATTGTTCAGCCAATGCCAAGTACTTTTTCATAATCTCCATCTGCTTTCCCACCCACCCATGTGCCATTCTTCCATACCCTCCTGCATCTTGTGATTCATCTGTTCCCTGAATAGAAATAGCACGTACAGCCCGTACTGTCTTTTATCAAGCACAGCAGGTCATTCTAACAGTACACCTGTTGACCAGCTCCCAAAGCCCAGACCTTCAATAAGCCCCCCGCTGTCCTCCTGCGTCCACGCACATCTGGCCACTGCTGCTGATTTTAAATCAATATGGCTTCATGAGACCTGTGGATGTTTCACCTCTCGTACGCTGTTAAAAAGTCAGACAAGCGCTCCTGGACCTCTTACAAAAGGCACACTTACAAAAAAAAGTGGAAAGAACACCTGTGAAAAACATGATATTTTCACAAGTCACACACATGGTTTTCGGACACGTGTGACACTTCACATGGATTTTTCACATGTACGTTTTTCACATGACTCAGACACGTGGTTTCCCAACATTTCACATGTGATATTATATGTTTGCTTATAACTGCCGGGATTAGAACCGGGGTCTCAGCCAACATCTTCACCATTAGACCAAGAGGTTCAACACTAATTTTGAAGTCATGAGCAACCATGACTGACTCATGTCCACTACACTTTCACATGTGCATTTTCATATTTTAAAGTCAACTTGGGCTGTCAAACAATTCAACAATGTAATCGAGTATATCGCAGGATTGAGCTGTAATTTCAGATTTTTTTTAGACAAAAAGCATTACAAGAATATTGACATCTTGACTTTGTCCAAAGTAACGATTAGCAAAATCAGGTAAATTGATAAACATACTTTCTTTAACCTCAAAGTCTATTTGTTTTGACATTGCATTGTTGTTTTAGACTGTATAGATTATGCATTTTGGACGTTTTCAGTGTATTTTGAACGCTTTCAGACAGTGCAATAAAAAAGACAAATTGCAATAAAATTGCAAAAAGTTAACTGATTAATAACTCTGACAGTGCTAATTTTAACATGTTAAACAGGATAAATAAGGAGACACGTAGCGCTAGCGTCTCTGTTATTTTCGCCAGGCTTCTTCCAACGGTCACTAACCAAGGTATGAAGAGAGGCGTGTGCCTGCAACAGTAACATTCCGAATGGATGGCTCAGAAATAAGAGATCATCATTTTTTATGGAGTTGAATTATTATACTCAGGTAGGCTTTTACAGAATGGCGTTACAGAATTTGCAATTCCATATGTGGAAACATTGCTACTGCGACATGTTAACACCACCTTTTCAGATGTGAGGAGAATAACATTATTTCCACCCTGGAAATGTTTCTGCAAATTAGATTTTCACATATGATTGTTTTTGACATGGGGAACTTGCAATTCCACATATGAAAGTGAGATTTGCATATCCGATTTTCACGTGAAAGTTTTTAAAATTCACATGTGAGGTGAAAGCATGTATTTTTTCTCAGATGTGAAAATATGGTTTCACGTGAAATTTAAGCTCAACATGTGCAAACAGGTATTTCACATGTGGAAATGCTATTTCACATTTGAAAATGTGATTTTCACGTGTGGAAATACAAATTTGACGTGTTTTTTTTGTAAGGGCAAACTGTGTCACCTGTCACTTTATTTAAAAGAGAGAGCCCTGCATCCAATCTCACAGCAGATGTGTTCTGATCTGAGGAAAGGGACTTCTGTATTACAGAGGCAGCGGAGCTCGGATTTTCCCCAACACCTGTAGAGGTGCTTGAATAAACCTCTGTATTCAGTCACACAGTGATTCCACTACCCGGGACAGGACATGGCCCAGATTACTCATTACAATCTGAATTACTCCCAGTCCAAGAGCCAGAATGCCATTCACACTTTTTCTGCCTGTTAAATGAGCTGGAAATCCAATCTCACAATGTCTTTTTGAGGTGGGAGGAAGAATGTAGCATAACTCAATGTTCAATTTATTCTACAAAGAAAATATGACAGAAAATCAAAGT